>NC_070606.1:8226833-8859666 GCF_027172205.1 Podarcis raffonei | reverse complement strand
AAACCTCTCAGGGGAGCATTTGCAATGGTTTGGCACCATTTTTGAGTGAATTGCCAAAAGTCAGATTTTTGATGAAATTGTGACCCCGGGGCTTAGGGATTTTTTCAAAAAAATCTTTTTCTGCCGGTTAAGTTGTCTTGGGCTGGTTTCTTTTTCTTTGATAAAAAGCCTTCTGTTTCGACCGCCAAACCTCTCACGGGAGCATTTTCAACCGTTTGGCACTATTTTTGAGTGAAATGCCGAAAGTCAGATTTCTAATGAAATTGTGACTCCGCGGCTTAGGGATTTTTTCAAAAAAATATTTTTCTGCCGGTTAAGTTTTTTGGGCTGATTTCCTTTTCCTTTGATAAAAAGCCTTATGTTTCGAACGCCAAACCTCTCAGGGGAGCATTTACAACCGTTTGGGACCATTTTTGAGTGAAATGCCGAAAGTCAGATTTTTGATGAAATTGTGACCCCGGGGCTTAGGGATTTTTTCAAAAAAATATTTTTCTGCCGGTTAATTTGGCTTGGGCAGATTTCTTTTCCCGTGATAAAAAGCCTTCTGTTTCGACCGCCAAACCTCTCAGGGGAGCATTTGCAACCGTTTGGCACCATTTTTGAGTGAATTGCCGAAAGTCAGATTTTTGATGAAATTGTGACCCCGGGGCTTAGGGATTTTTTCAAAAAAATCTTTTTCTGCCGGTTAAGTTGTTTTGGGCTGATTTCCATTCCCGTGATAAAAAGCCTTCTGTTTCGACCGCCAAACCTCTCAGGGGAGCATTTGCAACCGTTTGGCACTATTTTTGAGTGAAATGCCGAAAGTCAGATTTCTGATGAAATTGTGACTCCAGGGCTTAGGGATTTTTTCAAAAAAATCTTTTTCTGCCGGTTAAGTTTTCTTGGGCTGATTTCTTTTCCCGTGATAAAAAGCCTTCTGTTTCGACCGCCAAACCTCTCAGGGGAGCATTTGCAACGGTTTGGCACCATTTTTGAGTGAATTGCCGAAAGTCAGATATTTGATGAAATTGTAACCCCGGGGCTTAGGGATTTTTTTCAAAAACATCTTTTTCTGCCGGTTAAGTTGTCTTGGGCTGATTTCTTTTCCTTTGATAAAAAGCCTTCTGTTTCGACCGCCAAACCTCTCAGGGGAGCATTTGCAACCGTTTGGGACCATTTTTGAGTGAAATGCCGAAAGTCAGATTTTTGATGAAATTGTGACCCCGGGGCTTAGGGATTTTTTCAAAAAAATATTTTTCTGCCGATTAAGTTGTCTTGGGCTGATTTCTTTTCCCGTGATAAAAAGCCTTCTGTTTTGACTGCCAAACCTCTCAGGGGAGCATTTGCAACCGTTTGGCACCATTTTTGAGTGAATTGCCGAAAGTCAGATTTTTGATGAAATTGTGACTCCGGGGCTTAGGGATTTTTTGAAAAAAATCTTTTTCTGCCGGTTAAGTCTTCGAGGGCTGATTTCTTTTCCTTTGATAAAAAGCCTTCTGTTTCGACCACCAAACCTCTCAGGGGAGCATTTGCAACCGTTTGGGACCATTTTTGAGTGAAATGCCGAAAGTCAGATTTTTGATGAAATTCTGACCCCGGGGCTTAGGGATTTTTTCAAAAAAATCTTTTTCTGCCGGTTAAGTTTTCGAGGGCTGATTTCTTTTCCTGTGATAAAAAGCCTTCTGTTTCGACCACCAAACCTCTCAGGGGAGCATTTGCAACCGTTTGGCACCATTTTTGAGTAAATTGCCGAAAGTCAGATATTTGATGAAATTGTGACCCCGGGGCTTAGGGATATTTTGAAAAAAATATTTTTCTGCCGGTTAATTTGACTTGGGCTGATTTCTTTTCCCGTGATAAAAAGCCTTCTGTTTCGACCGCCAAACCTCTCAGGGGAGCATTTGCAACCGTATGGCACCATTTTTGAGTGAATTGCCGAAAGTCAGATTTTTGATGAAATTGTGACCCCGGGGCTTAGGGATTTTTTGAAAAAAATATTTTTCTGCTGGTTAATTTGTCTTGGGCTGATTTCTTGTCCTGTGATAAAAAGCCTTCTGTTCCGACCGTCAAACCTCTCAGGGGAGCATTTGGAACCGTATGGCACCATTTTTGAGTGAATTGCCGAAAGTCAGATTTTTGATGAAATTGTGACCCCGGGGCTTAGGGATTTTTTCAAAAACATCTTTTTCTGCCGGTTAAGTTGTCTTGGGCTGATTTCTTTTCCTTTGATAAAAAGCCTTCTGTTTCGACCGCCAAACCTCTCACGGGAGCATTTGCAACCGTTTGGCACTATTTTTGAGTGAAATGCCGAAAGTCAGATTTCTGATGAAATTTTTACTCCGCGGCTTAGGGATTTTTTCAAAAAAATATTTTTCTACCGTTTAAGTTTTTTGGGCTGATTTCCTTTTCCGTGATAAAAAGCCTTCTGTTTCGACCGCCAAACCTCTCAGGGGAGCATTTGCAACCGTTTGGCACCATTTTTGAGTGAATTGCCGAAAGTAAGATTTTTGATAAAATTGTGACCCCGGGGCTTAGGGATTTTTTCAAAAAATCCTTTTTCTGCCGGTTAAGTTTTTTGGGCTGATTTCCTTTTCCGTGATAAAAAGCCTTCTGTTTCGACCGCCAAACCTCTCAGGGGAGCATGTGCAACCGTTTGGCACCATTTTTGAGTGAATTGCCGAAAGTCAGATTTTTGATGAAATTGTGACCCCGGGGCTTAGGGATTTTTTTCAAAAAAATCTTTTTCTGCCGGTTAAGTTGTCTTGGGCTGGTTTCTTTTTCTTTGATAAAAAGCCTTCTGTTTCGACCGCCAAACCTCTCACGGGAGCATTTTCAACCGTTTGGCACTATTTTTGAGTGAAATGCCGAAAGTCAGATTATTTATGAAATTGTGACTCCGCGGCTTAGGGATTTTTTCAAAAAAATATTTTTCTGCCGATTAAGTTGTCTTGGGCTGATTTCTTTTCCCGTGATAAAAAGCCTTCTGTTTTGACCGCCAAACCTCTCAGGGGAGCATTTGCAACCGTTTGGCACCATTTTTGAGTGAATTGCCGAAAGTCAGATTTTTGATGAAATTGTGACTCCGGGGCTTAGGGATTTTTTGAAAAAAATCTTTTTCTGCCGGTTAAGTCTTCGAGGGCTGATTTCTTTTCCTTTGATAAAAAGCCTTCTGTTTCGACCACCAAACCTCTCAGGGGAGCATTTGCAACCGTTTGGGACCATTTTTGAGTGAAATGCCGAAAGTCAGATTTTTGATGAAATTCTGACCCCGGGGCTTAGGGATTTTTTCAAAAAAATCTTTTTCTGCCGGTTAAGTTTTCGAGGGCTGATTTCTTTTCCTGTGATAAAAAGCCTTCTGTTTCGACCACCAAACCTCTCAGGGGAGCATTTGCAACCGTTTGGCACCATTTTTGAGTAAATTGCCGAAAGTCAGATATTTGATGAAATTGTGACCCCGGGGCTTAGGGATTTTTTCAAAAAAATCTTTTTCTGCCGGTTAAGTTTTCGAGGGCTTATTTCTTTTCCTTTGATAAAAAGCCTTCTGTTTCGACCGCCAAACCTCTCAGGGGAGCATTTGCAACCGTTTGGGACCATTTTTGAGTGAAATGCCGAAAGTCAGATTTTTGATGAAATTGTGACCCCGGGGCTTAGGGATATTTTGAAAAAAATATTTTTCTGCCGGTTAATTTGACTTGGGCTGATTTCTTTTCCCGTGATAAAAAGCCTTCTGTTTCGACCGCCAAACCTCTCAGGGGAGCATTTGCAACCGTTTGGGACCATTTTTGAGTGAAATGCCGAAAGTCAGATTTTTGATGAAATTGTGACCCCGGGGCTTAGGGATTTTTTCAAAAAAATATTTTTCTGCCGGTTAAGTTTTTTGGGCTGATTTCCTTTTCCTTTGATAAAAAGCCTTATGTTTCGACCGCCAAACCTCAAAGGGGAGCATTTACAACCGTTTGGGACCATTTTTGAGTGAATTGCCGAAAGTCAGATTTTTGATGAAATTGGGACCCCGGGGCTTAGGGATTTTTTCAAAAAAATATTTTTCTGCCGGTTAAGTTGTTTTGGGATGATTTCCTTTCCCGTGTTAAAAAGCCTTCTGTTTCGACCGCCAAACCTCTCAGGGGAGCATTTGCAACCGTTTGGCACCATTTTTCAGTGAATTGCCAAAAGTCAGATTTTTGATGAAATTGTGACCCCGGGGCTTAGGGATTTTTTCAAAAAAATCTTTTTCTGCCGGTTAAGTTTTCCAGGTCTGATTTCTTTTCCCGTGATAAAAAGCCTTCTGTTTCGACCACCAAACCTCTCAGGGGAGCATTTGCAACCGTTTGGCACCATTTTTGAATGAATTGCCGAAAGTCAGATTTTTGATGAAATTGTGACCCCGGGGCTTAGGGATTTTTTCAAAAAAATCTTTTTCTGCCGGTTAATTTGTCTTGGGCTGATTTCTTTTCCCGTGATAAAAAGCCTTCTGTTTTGACCGCCAAACCTCTCAGGGGAGCATTTGCAACCGTTTGGCACCATTTTTGAGTGAATTGCCGAAAGTCAGATATTTGATGAAATTGTGACCCCGGGGCTTAGGGATTTTTTCAAAAAAATCTTTTTCTGCCGGTTAAGTTGTTTTGGGCTGATTTCCTTTCCCGTGTTAAAAAGCCTTCTGTTTCGACCGCCCAACCTCTCAGGGGAGCATTTGCAACCATTTGGCACCATTTTTCAGTGAATTGCCGAAAGTCAGATATTTGATGAAATTGTGACCCCGGGGCTTAGGGATTTTTTCAAAAACATCTTTTTCTGCCGGTTAAGTTTTCTTGGGCTGATTTCTTTTCCCGTGATAAAAAGCCTTCTGTTTCGACCGCCAAACCTCTCAGGGGAGCATTTGCAACCGTTTGGCACCATTTTTGAGTGAATTGCCGAAAGTCAGATATTTGATGAAATTGTGACCCCGGGGCTTAGGGATTTTTTCAAAAAAATCTTTTTCTGCCGGTTAAGTTGTTTTGGGCTGATTTCCTTTCCCGTGTTAAAAAGCCTTCTGTTTCGACCGCCCAACCTCTCAGGGGAGCATTTGCAACCATTTGGCACCATTTTTCAGTGAATTGCCGAAAGTCAGATTTTTGATGAAATTGTGACCCCGGGGCTTAGGGATTTTTTCAAAAACATCTTTTTCTGCCGGTTAAGTTGTCTTGGGCTGATTTCTTTTCCTTTGATAAAAAGCCTTCTGTTTCGACCGCCAAACCTCTCACGGGAGCATTTGCAACCGTTTGGCACTATTTTTGAGTGAATTGCCGAAAGTCAGATTTTTGATGAAATTGTGACCCCGGGGCTTAGGGATTTTTTCAAAAAAATCTTTTTCTGCCGGTTAAGTTTTCTTGGGCTGATTTCTTTTCCCGTGATAAAAAGCCTTCTGTTTCGACCGCCAAACCTCTCAGGGGAGCATTTGCAACGGTTTGGCACCATTTTTGAGTGAATTGCCGAAAGTCAGATTTTTGATGAAATTGTGACCCCGGGGCTTAGGGATTTTTTCAAAAACATCTTTTTCTGCCGGTTAAGTTGTCTTGGGCTGATTTCTTTTCCTTTGATAAAAAGCCTTCTGTTTCGACCGCCAAACCTCTCACGGGAGCATTTGCAACCGTTTGGCACTATTTTTGAGTGAAAAGCCGAAAGTCAGATTTCTGATGAAATTGTGACTCCGCGGCTTAGGGATTTTTTCAAAAAAATATTTTTCTGCCGGTTAAGTTTTTTGGGCTGATTTCCTTTTCCGTGATGAAAAGCCTTCTGTTTCGACCGCCAAACCTCTCAGGGGAGCATTTGCAACCGTTTGGCACCATTTTTGAGTGAAATGCCGAAAGTCAGATTTTTGATGAAATTGTGACTCCGCGGCTTAGGGATTTTTTCAAAAAAATATTTTTCTGCCGGTTAAGTTTTTTGGGCTGATTTCCTTTTCCGTGATAAAAAGCCTTCTGTTTCGACCGCCAAACCTCTCAGGGGAGCATTTGCAACCGTTTGGCACTATTTTTGAGTGAAATGCCGAAAGTCAGATTTCTGATGAAATTGTGACTCCGCGGCTTAGGGATTTTTTCAAAAAAATATTTTTCTGCCGGTTAAGTTGTCTTGGGCTGATTTCTTTTCCTTTGATAAAAAGCCTTCTGTTTCGACCGCCAAACCTCTCACGGGAGCATTTGCAACCGTTTGGCACTATTTTTGAGTGAAAAGCCGAAAGTCAGATTTCTGATGAAATTGTGACTCCGCGGCTTAGGGATTTTTTCAAAAAAATATTTTTCTGCCGGTTAAGTTTTTTGGGCTGATTTCCTTTTCCGTGATAAAAAGCCTTCTGTTTCGACCGCCAAACCTCTCAGGGGAGCATTTGCAACCGTTTGGCACCATTTTTGAGTGAAATGCCGAAAGTCAGATTTTTGATGAAATTGTGACTCTGCGGCTTAGGGATTTTTTCATAAAAATCTTTTTCTGCCGGTTAAGTTTTTTGGGCTGATTTCCTTTTCCGTGATAAAAAGCCTTCTGTTTCGACCGCCAAACCTCTCAGGGGAGCATTTGCAACCGTTTGGCACTATTTTTGAGTGAAATGCCGAAAGTCAGATTTCTGATGAAATTGTGACTCCGCGGCTTAGGGATTTTTTCAAAAAAATCTTTTTCTGCCGGTTAAGTTGTTTTGGGATGATTTCCTTTTCCGTGATAAAAAGCCTTCTGTTTCGACCGCCAAACCTCTCAGGGGAGCATTTGCAACCGTTTGGCACCATTTTTGAGTGAATTGCCGAAAGTAAGATTTTTGATAAAATTGTGACCCCGGGGCTTAGGGATTTTTTCAAAAAATCCTTTTTCTGCCGGTTAAGTTTTTTGGGCTGATTTCCTTTTCCGTGATAAAAAGCCTTCTGTTTCGACCGCCAAACCTCTCAGGGGAGCATGTGCAACCGTTTGGCACCATTTTTGAGTGAATTGCCGAAAGTCAGATTTTTGATGAAATTGTGACCCCGGGGCTTAGGGATTTTTTTCAAAAAAATCTTTTTCTGCCGGTTAAGTTGTCTTGGGCTGGTTTCTTTTTCTTTGATAAAAAGCCTTCTGTTTCGACCGCCAAACCTCTCACGGGAGCATTTTCAACCGTTTGGCACTATTTTTGAGTGAAATGCCGAAAGTCAGATTATTTATGAAATTGTGACTCCGCGGCTTAGGGATTTTTTCAAAAAAATATTTTTCTGCCGATTAAGTTGTCTTGGGCTGATTTCTTTTCCCGTGATAAAAAGCCTTCTGTTTTGACCGCCAAACCTCTCAGGGGAGCATTTGCAACCGTTTGGCACCATTTTTGAGTGAATTGCCGAAAGTCAGATTTTTGATGAAATTGTGACTCCGGGGCTTAGGGATTTTTTGAAAAAAATCTTTTTCTGCCGGTTAAGTCTTCGAGGGCTGATTTCTTTTCCTTTGATAAAAAGCCTTCTGTTTCGACCACCAAACCTCTCAGGGGAGCATTTGCAACCGTTTGGGACCATTTTTGAGTGAAATGCCGAAAGTCAGATTTTTGATGAAATTCTGACCCCGGGGCTTTGGGATTTTTTCAAAAAAATCTTTTTCTGCCGGTTAAGTTTTCGAGGGCTGATTTCTTTTCCTGTGATAAAAAGCCTTCTGTTTCGACCACCAAACCTCTCAGGGGAGCATTTGCAACCGTTTGGCACCATTTTTGAGTAAATTGCCGAAAGTCAGATATTTGATGAAATTGTGACCCCGGGGCTTAGGGATTTTTTCAAAAAAATCTTTTTCTGCCGGTTAAGTTTTCGAGGGCTTATTTCTTTTCCTTTGATAAAAAGCCTTCTGTTTCGACCGCCAAACCTCTCAGGGGAGCATTTGCAACCGTTTGGGACCATTTTTGAGTGAAATGCCGAAAGTCAGATTTTTGATGAAATTGTGACCCCGGGGCTTAGGGATTTTTTCAAAAAAATATTTTTCTGCCGATTAAGTTGTCTTGGGCTGATTTCTTTTCCTTTGATAAAAAGCCTTCTGTTTCGACCGCCAAACCTCTCAGGGGAGCATTTGCAACCGTTTGGCACCATTTTTGAGTGAATTGCCGAAAGTCAGATTTTTGATGAAATTGTGACTCCGGGGCTTAGGGATTTTTTGAAAAAAATCTTTTTCTGCCGGTTAAGTCTTCGAGGGCTGATTTCTTTTCCTTTGATAAAAAGCCTTCTGTTTCGACCACCAAACCTCTCAGGGGAGCATTTGCAACCGTTTGGGACCATTTTTGAGGGAAATGCCGAAAGTCAGATTTTTGATGAAATTCTGACCCCGGGGCTTAGGGATTTTTTCAAAAACATCTTTTTCTGCCGGTTAAGTTGTCTTGGGCTGATTTCTTTTCCTTTGATAAAAAGCCTTCTGTTTCGACCGCCAAACCTCTCAGGGGAGCATTTGCAACCGTTTGGGACCATTTTTGAGTGAAATGCCGAAAGTCAGATTTTTGATGAAATTTTGACCCCGGGGCTTAGGGATTTTTTCAAAAAAATATTTTTCTGCCGATTAAGTTGTCTTGGGCTGATTTCTTTTCCCGTGATAAAAAGCCTTCTGTTTTGACCGCCAAACCTCTCAGGGGAGCATTTGCAACCGTTTGGCACCATTTTTGAGTGAATTGCCGAAAGTCAGATTTTTGATGAAATTGTGACTCCGGGGCTTAGGGATTTTTTGAAAAAAATCTTTTTCTGCCGGTTAAGTCTTCGAGGGCTGATTTCTTTTCCTTTGATAAAAAGCCTTCTGTTTCGACCACCAAACCTCTCAGGGGAGCATTTGCAACCGTTTGGGACCATTTTTGAGTGAAATGCCGAAAGTCAGATTTTTGATGAAATTCTGACCCCGGGGCTTAGGGATTTTTTCAAAAAAATCTTTTTCTGCCGGTTAAGTTTTCGAGGGCTGATTTCTTTTCCTGTGATAAAAAGCCTTCTGTTTCGACCACCAAACCTCTCAGGGGAGCATTTGCAACCGTTTGGCACCATTTTTGAGTAAATTGCCGAAAGTCAGATTTTTGATGAAATTCTGACCCCGGGGCTTAGGGATTTTTTCAAAAACATCTTTTTCTGCCGGTTAAGTTGTCTTGGGCTGATTTCTTTTCCTTTGATAAAAAGCCTTCTGTTTCGACCGCCAAACCTCTCAGGGGAGCATTTGCAACCGTTTGGGACCATTTTTGAGTGAAATGCCGAAAGTCAGATTTTTGATGAAATTTTGACCCCGGGGCTTAGGGATTTTTTCAAAAAAATATTTTTCTGCCGATTAAGTTGTCTTGGGCTGATTTCTTTTCCCGTGATAAAAAGCCTTCTGTTTTGACCGCCAAACCTCTCAGGGGAGCATTTGCAACCGTTTGGCACCATTTTTGAGTGAATTGCCGAAAGTCAGATTTTTGATGAAATTGTGACCCCGGGGCTTAGGGATTTTTTCAAAAAAATCTTTTTCTGCCGGTTAAGTCTTCGAGGGCTGATTTCTTTTCCTGTGATAAAAAGCCTTCTGTTTCGACCACCAAACCTCTCAGGGGAGCATTTGCAACCGTTTGGGACCATTTTTGAGGGAAATGCCGAAAGTCAGATTTTTGATGAAATTCTGACCCCGGGGCTTAGGGATTTTTTCAAAAACATCTTTTTCTGCCGGTTAAGTTGTCTTGGGCTGATTTCTTTTCCTTTGATAAAAAGCCTTCTGTTTCGACCGCCAAACCTCTCAGGGGAGCATTTGCAACCGTTTGGGACCATTTTTGAGTGAAATGCCGAAAGTCAGATTTTTGATGAAATTTTGACCCCGGGGCTTAGGGATTTTTTCAAAAAAATATTTTTCTGCCGATTAAGTTGTCTTGGGCTGATTTCTTTTCCCGTGATAAAAAGCCTTCTGTTTTGACCGCCAAACCTCTCAGGGGAGCATTTGCAACCGTTTGGCACCATTTTTGAGTGAATTGCCGAAAGTCAGATTTTTGATGAAATTGTGACTCCGGGGCTTAGGGATTTTTTGAAAAAAATCTTTTTCTGCCGGTTAAGTCTTCGAGGGCTGATTTCTTTTCCTTTGATAAAAAGCCTTCTGTTTCGACCACCAAACCTCTCAGGGGAGCATTTGCAACCGTTTGGGACCATTTTTGAGTGAAATGCCGAAAGTCAGATTTTTGATGAAATTCTGACCCCGGGGCTTAGGGATTTTTTCAAAAAAATCTTTTTCTGCCGGTTAAGTTTTCGAGGGCTGATTTCTTTTCCTGTGATAAAAAGCCTTCTGTTTCGACCACCAAACCTCTCAGGGGAGCATTTGCAACCGTTTGGCACCATTTTTGAGTAAATTGCCGAAAGTCAGATATTTGATGAAATTGTGACCCCGGGGCTTAGGGATTTTTTCAAAAAAATCTTTTTCTGCCGGTTAAGTTTTCGAGGGCTTATTTCTTTTCCTTTGATAAAAAGCCTTCTGTTTCGACCGCCAAACCTCTCAGGGGAGCATTTGCAACCGTTTGGGACCATTTTTGAGTGAAATGCCGAAAGTCAGATTTTTGATGAAATTGTGACCCCGGGGCTTAGGGATATTTTGAAAAAAATATTTTTCTGCCGGTTAATTTGACTTGGGCTGATTTCTTTTCCCGTGATAAAAAGCCTTCTGTTTCGACCGCCAAACCTCTCAGGGGAGCATTTGCAACCGTTTGGGACCATTTTTGAGTGAAATGCCGAAAGTCAGATTTTTGATGAAATTGTGACCCCGGGGCTTAGGGATTTTTTCAAAAAAATATTTTTCTGCCGGTTAAGTTTTTTGGGCTGATTTCCTTTTCCTTTGATAAAAAGCCTTATGTTTCGACCGCCAAACCTCAAAGGGGAGCATTTACAACCGTTTGGGACCATTTTTGAGTGAATTGCCGAAAGTCAGATTTTTGATGAAATTGGGACCCCGGGGCTTAGGGATTTTTTCAAAAAAATATTTTTCTGCCGGTTAAGTTGCTTTGGGATGATTTCCTTTCCCGTGTTAAAAAGCCTTCTGTTTCGACCGCCAAACCTCTCAGGGGAGCATTTGCAACCGTTTGGCACCATTTTTCAGTGAATTGCCAAAAGTCAGATTTTTGATGAAATTGTGACCCCGGGGCTTAGGGATTTTTTCAAAAAAATCTTTTTCTGCCGGTTAAGTTTTCCAGGTCTGATTTCTTTTCCCGTGATAAAAAGCCTTCTGTTTCGACCACCAAACCTCTCAGGGGAGCATTTGCAACCGTTTGGCACCATTTTTGAATGAATTGCCGAAAGTCAGATTTTTGATGAAATTGTGACCCCGGGGCTTAGGGATTTTTTCAAAAAAATCTTTTTCTGCCGGTTAATTTGTCTTGGGCTGATTTCTTTTCCCGTGATAAAAAGCCTTCTGTTTTGACCGCCAAACCTCTCAGGGGAGCATTTGCAACCGTTTGGCACCATTTTTGAGTGAATTGCCGAAAGTCAGATATTTGATGAAATTGTGACCCCGGGGCTTAGGGATTTTTTCAAAAAAATCTTTTTCTGCCGGTTAAGTTGTTTTGGGCTGATTTCCTTTCCCGTGTTAAAAAGCCTTCTGTTTCGACCGCCCAACCTCTCAGGGGAGCATTTGCAACCATTTGGCACCATTTTTCAGTGAATTGCCGAAAGTCAGATATTTGATGAAATTGTGACCCCGGGGCTTAGGGATTTTTTCAAAAACATCTTTTTCTGCCGGTTAAGTTTTCTTGGGCTGATTTCTTTTCCCGTGATAAAAAGCCTTCTGTTTCGACCGCCAAACCTCTCAGGGGAGCATTTGCAACCGTTTGGCACCATTTTTGAGTGAATTGCCGAAAGTCAGATATTTGATGAAATTGTGACCCCGGGGCTTAGGGATTTTTTCAAAAAAATCTTTTTCTGCCGGTTAAGTTGTTTTGGGCTGATTTCCTTTCCCGTGTTAAAAAGCCTTCTGTTTCGACCGCCCAACCTCTCAGGGGAGCATTTGCAACCATTTGGCACCATTTTTCAGTGAATTGCCGAAAGTCAGATTTTTGATGAAATTGTGACCCCGGGGCTTAGGGATTTTTTCAAAAACATCTTTTTCTGCCGGTTAAGTTGTCTTGGGCTGATTTCTTTTCCTTTGATAAAAAGCCTTCTGTTTCGACCGCCAAACCTCTCACGGGAGCATTTGCAACCGTTTGGCACTATTTTTGAGTGAATTGCCGAAAGTCAGATTTTTGATGAAATTGTGACCCCGGGGCTTAGGGATTTTTTCAAAAAAATCTTTTTCTGCCGGTTAAGTTTTCTTGGGCTGATTTCTTTTCCCGTGATAAAAAGCCTTCTGTTTCGACCGCCAAACCTCTCAGGGGAGCATTTGCAACGGTTTGGCACCATTTTTGAGTGAATTGCCGAAAGTCAGATTTTTGATGAAATTGTGACCCCGGGGCTTAGGGATTTTTTCAAAAACATCTTTTTCTGCCGGTTAAGTTGTCTTGGGCTGATTTCTTTTCCTTTGATAAAAAGCCTTCTGTTTCGACCGCCAAACCTCTCACGGGAGCATTTGCAACCGTTTGGCACTATTTTTGAGTGAAAAGCCGAAAGTCAGATTTCTGATGAAATTGTGACTCCGCGGCTTAGGGATTTTTTCAAAAAAATATTTTTCTGCCGGTTAAGTTTTTTGGGCTGATTTCCTTTTCCGTGATGAAAAGCCTTCTGTTTCGACCGCCAAACCTCTCAGGGGAGCATTTGCAACCGTTTGGCACCATTTTTGAGTGAAATGCCGAAAGTCAGATTTTTGATGAAATTGTGACTCCGCGGCTTAGGGATTTTTTCAAAAAAATATTTTTCTGCCGGTTAAGTTTTTTGGGCTGATTTCCTTTTCCGTGATAAAAAGCCTTCTGTTTCGACCGCCAAACCTCTCAGAGGAGCATTTGCAACCGTTTGGCACTATTTTTGAGTGAAATGCCGAAAGTCAGATTTCTGATGAAATTGTGACTCCGCGGCTTAGGGATTTTTTCAAAAAAATATTTTTCTGCCGGTTAAGTTGTCTTGGGCTGATTTCTTTTCCTTTGATAAAAAGCCTTCTGTTTCGACCGCCAAACCTCTCACGGGAGCATTTGCAACCGTTTGGCACTATTTTTGAGTGAAAAGCCGAAAGTCAGATTTCTGATGAAATTGTGACTCCGCGGCTTAGGGATTTTTTCAAAAAAATATTTTTCTGCCGGTTAAGTTTTTTGGGCTGATTTCCTTTTCCGTGATAAAAAGCCTTCTGTTTCGACCGCCAAACCTCTCAGGGGAGCATTTGCAACCGTTTGGCACCATTTTTGAGTGAAATGCCGAAAGTCAGATTTTTGATGAAATTGTGACTCTGCGGCTTAGGGATTTTTTCATAAAAATCTTTTTCTGCCGGTTAAGTTTTTTGGGCTGATTTCCTTTTCCGTGATAAAAAGCCTTCTGTTTCGACCGCCAAACCTCTCAGGGGAGCATTTGCAACCGTTTGGCACTATTTTTGAGTGAAATGCCGAAAGTCAGATTTCTGATGAAATTGTGACTCCGCGGCTTAGGGATTTTTTCAAAAAAATCTTTTTCTGCCGGTTAAGTTGTTTTGGGATGATTTCCTTTCCCGTGTTAAAAAGCCTTCTGTTTCGACCGCCAAACCTCTCAGGGGAGCATTTGCAACCATTTGGCACCATTTTTCAGTGAATTGCCGAAAGTCAGATTTTTGATGTAATTGTGACCCCGGGGCTTAGGGATTTTTTCAAAAACAACTTTTTCTGCCGGTTAAGTTGTCTTGGGCTGATTTCCTTTTCCGTGATAAAAAGCCTTCTGTTTCGACCGCCAAACCTCTCAGGGGAGCATTTGCAACCGTTTGGCACCATTTTTGAGTGAATTGCCAAAAGTCAGATTTTTGATGAAATTGTGACCCCGGGGCTTAGGGATTTTTTCAAAAAAATCTTTTTCTGCCGGTTAAGTTTTCTTGGGCTGATTTCTTTTCCCGTGATAAAAAGCCTTCTGTTTCGACCGCCAAACCTCTCAGGGGAGCATTTGCAACCGTTTGGCAGCATTTTTGAGTGAATTGCCGAAAGTCAGATATTTGATGAAATTGTGACCCTGGGGCTTAGGGATTTTTTCAAAAAAATCTTTTTCTGCCGGTTAAGTTGTTTTGGGATGATTTCCTTTCCCGTGTTAAAAAGCCTTCTGTTTCGACCGCCAAACCTCTCAGGGGAGCATTTGCAACTATTTGGCACCATTTTTCAGTGAATTGCCGAAAGTCAGATTTTTGATGAAATTGTGACCCCGGGGCTTAGGGATTTTTTCAAAAAAATCTTTTTCTGCCGGTTAAGTTTTCTTGGGCTGATTTCTTTTCCCGTGATAAAAAGCCTTCTGTTTCGACCGCCAAAACTCTCAGGGGAGCATTTGCAACCGTTTGGCAGCATTTTTGAGTGAATTGCCGAAAGTCAGATATTTGATGAAATTGTGACCCCGGGGCTTAGGGATTTTTTCAAAAAAATCTATTTCTGCCGGTTAAGTTGTCTTGGGCTGATTTCTTTTCCCGTGATAAAAAGCCTTCTGTTTCGACCACCAAACCTCTCAGGGGAGCATTTGCAACCGTTTGGTACCATTTTTGAGTGAATTGCCGAAAGTCAGATTTATGATGAAATTGTGACCCCGGGGCTCAGGTATTTTTCAAAAACATCTTTTTCTGCCGGTTAAGTTGTCTTGGGCTGATTTCTTTTCCTTTGATAAAAAGCCTTCTGTTTCGACCGCCAAACCTCTCACGGGAGCATTTGCAACCGTTTGGCACTATTTTTGAGTGAAATGCCGAAAGTCAGATTTCTGATGAAATTGTGACTCCGCGGCTTAGGGATTTTTTCAAAAAAATATTTTTCTGCCGGTTAAGTTTTTTGGGCTGATTTCCTTTTCCGTGATAAAAAGCCTTCTGTTTCGACCGCCAAACCTCTCAGGGGAGCATTTGCAACCGTTTGGCACCATTTTTGAGTGAAATGCCGAAAGTCAGATTTCTGATGAAATTGTGACTCCGCGGCTTAGGGATTTTTTCAAAAAAATATTTTTCTGCCGGTTAAGTTTTTTGGGCTGATTTCCTTTTCCGTGATAAAAAGCCTTCTGTTTCGACCGCCAAACCTCTCAGGGGAGCATTTGCAACCGTTTGGCACTATTTTTGAGTGAAATGCCGAAAGTCAGATTTCTGATGAAATTGTGACTGCGCGGCTTAGGGATTTTTTCAAAAAAATCTTTTTCTGCCGGTTAAGTTTTTTGGGCTGATTTCCTTTTCCGTGATAAAAAGCCTTCTGTTTCGACCGCCAAACCTCTCAGGGGAGCATTTGCAACCGTTTGGCACTATTTTTGAGTGAAATGCCGAAAGTCAGATTTCTGATGAAATTGTGACCCCGGGGCTTAGGGATTTTTTCAAAAAAATCTTTTTCTGCCGGTTAATTTGTCTTGGGCTGATTTCTTTTCCCGTGATAAAAAGCCTTCTGTTTCGACCGCCAAACCTCTCAGGGGAGCATTTGCAATGGTTTGGCACCATTTTTGAGTGAATTGCCGAAAGTCAGATTTTTGATGAAATTGTGACCCCTGGGCTTAGGGATTTTTTCAAAAAAATCTTTTTCTGCCGGTTAAGTTTTCTTGGGCTGATTTCTTTTCCCGTGATAAAAAGCCTTCTGTTTCGACCGCCAAACCTCTCAGGGGAGCATTTGCAACGGTTTGGCACCATTTTTGAGTGAATTGCCGAAAGTCAGATATTTGATGAAATTGTAACCCCGGGGCTTAGGGATTTTTTCAAAAACATCTTTTTCTGCCGGTTAAGTTGTCTTGGGCTGATTTCTTTTCCTTTGATAAAAAGCCTTCTGTTTCGACCGCCAAACCTCTCAGGGGAGCATTTGCAACCCTTTGGCACTATTTTTGAGTGAAATGCCGAAAGTCAGATTTCTGATGAAATTGTGACTCCGCGGCTTAGGGATTTTTTCAAAAAAATCTTTTTCTGCCGGTTAAGTTTTTTGGGCTGATTTCCTTTTCCGTGATAAAAAGCCTTCTGTTTCGACCGCCAAACCTCTCAGGGGAGCATTTGCAACCGTTTGGCACCATTTTTGAGTGAATTGCCGAAAGTCAGATTTTTGATGAAATTGTGACCCCTGGGCTTAGGGATTTTTTCAAAAAAATCTTTTTCTGCCGGTTAAGTTTTTTGGGCTGATTTCCTTTCCCGTGATAAAAAGCCTTATGTTTCGACCGCCAAACCTCTCAGGGGAGCATTTGCAATCGTTTGGAACCATTTTTGAGTGAATTGCCGAAAGTCAGATATTTGATGAAATTGTGACCCCGGGGCTTAGGGATATTTTCAAAAAAATCTTTTTCTGCCGGTTAAGTTGTTTTGGGCTGATTTCCTTTCCCGTGTTAAAAAGCCTTCTGTTTCGACCGCCAAACCTCTCAGGGGAGCATTTGCAACCATTTGGCACCATTTTTCAGTGAAATGCCGAAAGTAAGATTTTTGATGAAATTGTGACCCCGGGGCTTAGGGATTTTTTCAAAAAAATATTTTTCTGCCGGTTAAGTTTTTTGGGCTGATTTCCTTTTCCGTGATAAAAAGCCTTCTGTTTCGACTGCCAAACCTCTCAGGGGAGCATTTGCAACCGTTTGGCACCATTTTTGAGTGAATTGCCGAAAGTCAGATTTTTGATGAAATTGTGACCCCGGGGCTTAGGGATTTTTTCAAAAAAATCTTTTTCTGCCGGTTAAGTTTTTTGGGCTGATTTCCTTTCCCGTGATAAAAAGCCTTCTGTTTCGACCACCAAACCTCTCAGGGGAGCATTTGCAATCCTTTGGAACCATTTTTGAGTGAATTGCCGAAAGTCAGATATTTGATGAAATTGTGACCCCGGGGCTTAGGGATATTTTCAAAAACATCTTTTTCTGCCGGTTAAGTTGTTTTGGGCTGATTTCCTTTCCCGTGTTAAAAAGCCTTCTGTTTCGACCGCCAAACCTCTCAGGGGAGCATTTGCAACCATTTGGCACCATTTTTCAGTGAATTGCCGAAAGTAAGATTTTTGATGAAATTGTGACCCCGGGGCTTATGGATTTTTTCAAAAAAATATTTTTCTGCCGGTTAAGTTTTTTGGGCTGATTTCCTTTTCCTTTGATAAAAAGCCTTATGTTTCGACCGCCAAACCTCTCAGGGGAGCATTTGCAACCGTTTGGGACCTTTTTGAGTGAAATGCCGAAAGTCAGATTTTTGATGAAATTGTGACCCCGGGGCTTAGGGATTTTTTCAAAAAAATCTTTTTCTGCCGGTTCATTTGTCTTGGGCTGATTTCTTTTCCCGTGATAAAAAGCCTTCTGTTTCGACCGCCAAACCTCTCAGGGGAGCATTTGCAACCGTTTGGCACCATTTTTGAGTGAATTGCCGAAAGTCAGATTTTTGATGAAATTGTGACCCCGGGGCTTAGGGATTTTTTCAAAAAAATCTTTTTCTGCTGGTTAAGTTTTTTTGGGCTGATTTCCATTCCCGTGATAAAAAGCCTTCTGTTTCGACCGCCAAACCTCTCAGGGGAGCGTTTGCAACCGTTTGGCACCATTTTTGAGTGAATTGCCGAAAGTCAGATTTTTGATGAAATTGTGACCCCGGGGCTTAGGGATTTTTTCAAAAAAATCTTTTTCTGCTGGTTAAGTTTTTTTGGGCTGATTTCCATTCCCGTGATAAAAAGCCTTCTGTTTCGACCGCCAAACCTCTCAGGGGAGCGTTTGCAACCGTTTGGCACCATTTTTGAGTGAATTGCCGAAAGTCAGATTTTTGATGAAATTGTGACCCCGGGGCTTAGGGATTTTTTCAAAAACATCTATTTCTGCCGGTTAAGTTGTCTTGGGCTGATTTCTTTTCCTTTGATAAAAAGCCTTCTGTTTCGACCGCCAAACCTCTCAGGGGAGCATTTGCAATGGTTTGGCACCATTTTTGAGTGAATTGCCGAAAGTCAGATTTTTGATGAAATTGTGACCCCTGGGCTTAGGGATTTTTTCAAAAAAATCTTTTTCTGCCGGTTAAGTTTTCTTGGGCTGATTTCTTTTCCCGTGATAAAAAGCCTTCTGTTTCGACCGCCAAACCTCTCAGGGGAGCATTTGCAACGGTTTGGCACCATTTTTGAGTGAATTGCCGAAAGTCAGATATTTGATGAAATTGTAACCCCGGGGCTTAGGGATTTTTTCAAAAACATCTTTTTCTGCCGGTTAAGTTGTCTTGGGCTGATTTCTTTTCCTTTGATAAAAAGCCTTCTGTTTCGACCGCCAAACCTCTCAGGGGAGCATTTGCAACCGTTTGGCACTATTTTTGAGTGAAATGCCGAAAGTCAGATTTCTGATGAAATTGTGACTCCGCGGCTTAGGGATTTTTTCAAAAAAATATTTTTCTGCCGGTTAAGTTTTTTGGGCTGATTTCCTTTTCCGTGATAAAAAGCCTTCTGTTTCGACCGCCAAACCTCTCAGGGGAGCATTTGCAACCGTTTGTCACCATTTTTGAGTGAATTGCCGAAAGTCAGATTTTTGATGAAATTGTGACCCCGGGGCTTAGGGATTTTTTCAAAAAAATATTTTTCTGCCGGTTAAGTTTTTTGGGCTGATTTCCTTTTCCGTGATAAAAAGCCTTCTGTTTCGACCGCCAAACCTCTCAGGGGAGCATTTGCAACCGTTTGGCACTATTTTTGAGTGAAATGCCGAAAGTCAGATTTCTGATGAAATTGTGACTCCGCGGCTTAGGGATTTTTTCAAAAAAATCTTTTTCTGCCGGTTAAGTTTTTTGGGCTGATTTCCTTTTCCGTGATAAAAAGCCTTCTGTTTCGACCGCCAAACCTCTCAGGGGAGCATTTGCAACCGTTTGGCACTATTTTTGAGTGAAATGCCGAAAGTCAGATTTCTGATGAAATTGTGACCCCGGGGCTTAGGGATTTTTTCAAAAAAATCTTTTTCTGCCGGTTAATTTGTCTTGGGCTGATTTCTTTTCCCGTGATAAAAAGCCTTCTGTTTCGACCGCCAAACCTCTCAGGGGAGCATTTGCAATGGTTTGGCACCATTTTTGAGTGAATTGCCGAAAGTCAGATTTTTGATGAAATTGTGACCCCTGGGCTTAGGGATTTTTTCAAAAAAATCTTTTTCTGCCGGTTAAGTTTTCTTGGGCTGATTTCTTTTCCCGTGATAAAAAGCCTTCTGTTTCGACCGCCAAACCTCTCAGGGGAGCATTTGCAACGGTTTGGCACCATTTTTGAGTGAATTGCCGAAAGTCAGATATTTGATGAAATTGTAACCCCGGGGCTTAGGGATTTTTTCAAAAACATCTTTTTCTGCCGGTTAAGTTGTCTTGGGCTGATTTCTTTTCCTTTGATAAAAAGCCTTCTGTTTCGACCGCCAAACCTCTCAGGGGAGCATTTGCAACCCTTTGGCACTATTTTTGAGTGAAATGCCGAAAGTCAGATTTCTGATGAAATTGTGACTCCGCGGCTTAGGGATTTTTTCAAAAAAATCTTTTTCTGCCGGTTAAGTTTTTTGGGCTGATTTCCTTTTCCGTGATAAAAAGCCTTCTGTTTCGACCGCCAAACCTCTCAGGGGAGCATTTGCAACCGTTTGGCACCATTTTTGAGTGAATTGCCGAAAGTCAGATTTTTGATGAAATTGTGACCCCTGGGCTTAGGGATTTTTTCAAAAAAATCTTTTTCTGCCGGTTAAGTTTTTTGGGCTGATTTCCTTTCCCGTGATAAAAAGCCTTATGTTTCGACCGCCAAACCTCTCAGGGGAGCATTTGCAATCGTTTGGAACCATTTTTGAGTGAATTGCCGAAAGTCAGATATTTGATGAAATTGTGACCCCGGGGCTTAGGGATATTTTCAAAAAAATCTTTTTCTGCCGGTTAAGTTGTTTTGGGCTGATTTCCTTTCCCGTGTTAAAAAGCCTTCTGTTTCGACCGCCAAACCTCTCAGGGGAGCATTTGCAACCATTTGGCACCATTTTTCAGTGAAATGCCGAAAGTAAGATTTTTGATGAAATTGTGACCCCGGGGCTTAGGGATTTTTTCAAAAAAATATTTTTCTGCCGGTTAAGTTTTTTGGGCTGATTTCCTTTTCCGTGATAAAAAGCCTTCTGTTTCGACTGCCAAACCTCTCAGGGGAGCATTTGCAACCGTTTGGCACCATTTTTGAGTGAATTGCCGAAAGTCAGATTTTTGATGAAATTGTGACCCCGGGGCTTAGGGATTTTTTCAAAAAAATCTTTTTCTGCCGGTTAAGTTTTTTGGGCTGATTTCCTTTCCCGTGATAAAAAGCCTTCTGTTTCGACCACCAAACCTCTCAGGGGAGCATTTGCAATCCTTTGGAACCATTTTTGAATGAATTGCCGAAAGTCAGATATTTGATGAAATTGTGACCCCGGGGCTTAGGGATATTTTCAAAAACATCTTTTTCTGCCGGTTAAGTTGTTTTGGGCTGATTTCCTTTCCCGTGTTAAAAAGCCTTCTGTTTCGACCGCCAAACCTCTCAGGGGAGCATTTGCAACCATTTGGCACCATTTTTCAGTGAATTGCCGAAAGTAAGATTTTTGATGAAATTGTGACCCCGGGGCTTATGGATTTTTTCAAAAAAATATTTTTCTGCCGGTTAAGTTTTTTGGGCTGATTTCCTTTTCCTTTGATAAAAAGCCTTATGTTTCGACCGCCAAACCTCTCAGGGGAGCATTTGCAACCGTTTGGGACCTTTTTGAGTGAAATGCCGAAAGTCAGATTTTTGATGAAATTGTGACCCCGGGGCTTAGGGATTTTTTCAAAAAAATCTTTTTCTGCCGGTTCATTTGTCTTGGGCTGATTTCTTTTCCCGTGATAAAAAGCCTTCTGTTTCGACCGCCAAACCTCTCAGGGGAGCATTTGCAACCGTTTGGCACCATTTTTGAGTGAATTGCCGAAAGTCAGATTTTTGATGAAATTGTGACCCCGGGGCTTAGGGATTTTTTCAAAAAAATCTTTTTCTGCTGGTTAAGTTTTTTTGGGCTGATTTCCATTCCCGTGATAAAAAGCCTTCTGTTTCGACCGCCAAACCTCTCAGGGGAGCGTTTGCAACCGTTTGGCACCATTTTTGAGTGAATTGCCGAAAGTCAGATTTTTGATGAAATTGTGACCCCGGGGCTTAGGGATTTTTTCAAAAAAATCTTTTTCTGCTGGTTAAGTTTTTTTGGGCTGATTTCCATTCCCGTGATAAAAAGCCTTCTGTTTCGACCGCCAAACCTCTCAGGGGAGCGTTTGCAACCGTTTGGCACCATTTTTGAGTGAATTGCCGAAAGTCAGATTTTTGATGAAATTGTGACCCCGGGGCTTAGGGATTTTTTCAAAAACATCTATTTCTGCCGGTTAAGTTGTCTTGGGCTGATTTCTTTTCCTTTGATAAAAAGCCTTCTGTTTCGACCGCCAAACCTCTCAGGGGAGCATTTGCAATGGTTTGGCACCATTTTTGAGTGAATTGCCGAAAGTCAGATTTTTGATGAAATTGTGACCCCTGGGCTTAGGGATTTTTTCAAAAAAATCTTTTTCTGCCGGTTAAGTTTTCTTGGGCTGATTTCTTTTCCCGTGATAAAAAGCCTTCTGTTTCGACCGCCAAACCTCTCAGGGGAGCATTTGCAACGGTTTGGCACCATTTTTGAGTGAATTGCCGAAAGTCAGATATTTGATGAAATTGTAACCCCGGGGCTTAGGGATTTTTTCAAAAACATCTTTTTCTGCCGGTTAAGTTGTCTTGGGCTGATTTCTTTTCCTTTGATAAAAAGCCTTCTGTTTCGACCGCCAAACCTCTCAGGGGAGCATTTGCAACCGTTTGGCACTATTTTTGAGTGAAATGCCGAAAGTCAGATTTCTGATGAAATTGTGACTCCGCGGCTTAGGGATTTTTTCAAAAAAATATTTTTCTGCCGGTTAAGTTTTTTGGGCTGATTTCCTTTTCCGTGATAAAAAGCCTTCTGTTTCGACCGCCAAACCTCTCAGGGGAGCATTTGCAACCGTTTGTCACCATTTTTGAGTGAATTGCCGAAAGTCAGATTTTTGATGAAATTGTGACCCCGGGGCTTAGGGATTTTTTCAAAAAAATCTTTTTCTGCCGGTTAATTTGTCTTGGGCTGATTTCTTTTCCCGTGATAAAAAGCCTTCTGTTTCGACCGCCAAACCTCTCAGGGGAGCATTTGCAATCGTTTGGAACCATTTTTGAGTGAATTGCCGAAAGTCAGATTTTTGATGAAATTGTGACCCCGGGGCTTAGGGATTTTTTCAAAAACATCTTTTTCTGCCGGTTAAGTTGTCTTGGGCTGATTTCTTTTCCTTTGATAAAAAGCCTTCTGTTTCGACCGCCAAACCTCTCACGGGAGCATTTGCAACCGTTTGGCACTATTTTTGAGTGAAATGCCGAAAGTCAGATTTCTGATGAAATTGTGACTCCGCGGCTTAGGGATTTTTTCAAAAAAATATTTTTCTGCCGGTTAAGTTTTTTGGGCTGATTTCCTTTTCCGTGATAAAAAGCCTTCTGTTTCGACCGCCAAACCTCTCAGGGGAGCATTTGCAACCGTTTGGCACCATTTTTGAGTGAAATGCCGAAAGTCAGATTTTTGATGAAATTGTGACCCCGGGGCTTAGGGATTTTTTCAAAAAAATCTTTTTCTGCCGGTTAATTTGTCTTGGGCTGATTTCTTTTCCCGTGATAAAAAGCCTTCTGTTTCGACCGCCAAACCTCTCAGGGGAGCATTTGCAATCGTTTGGAACCATTTTTGAGTGAATTGCCGAAAGTCAGATATTTGATGAAATTGTGACCCCGGGGCTTAGGGATTTTTTCAAAAACATCTTTTTCTGCCGGTTAAGTTGTCTTGGGCTGATTTCTTTTCCTTTGATAAAAAGCCTTCTGTTTCGACCGCCAAACCTCTCAGGGGAGCGTTTGAAATCGTTTGGCACTATTTTTGAGTGAAATGCCGAAAGTCAGATTTCTGATGAAATTGTGACTCCGCGGCTTAGGGATTTTTTCAAAAAAATCTTTTTCTCCCGGTTAAGTTTTTTGGGCTGATTTCCTTTTCCGTGATAAAAAGCCTTCTGTTTCGACCGCCAAACCTCTCAGGGGAGCATTTGCAACCGTTTGGGACTATTTTTGAGTGAAATGCCGAAAGTCAGATTTCTGATGAAATTGTGACTCCGCGGCTTAGGGATTTTTTCAAAAAAATATTTTTCTGCAGGTTAATTTGTCTTGGGCTGATTTCTTTTCCCGTGATAAAAAGCCTTCTGTTTCGACCGCCAAACCTCTCAGGGGAGCATTTGCAATGGTTTGGCACCATTTTTGAGTGAATTGCCAAAAGTCAGATTTTTGATGAAATTGTGACCCCGGGGCTTAGGGATTTTTTCAAAAAAATCTTTTTCTGCTGGTTAAGTTTTTTTGGGCTGATTTCCATTCCCGTGATAAAAAGCCTTCTGTTTCGACCGCCAAACCTCTCAGGGGAGCGTTTGCAACCGTTTGGCACCATTTTTGAGTGAATTGCCGAAAGTCAGATTTTTGATGAAATTGTGACCCCGGGGCTTAGGGATTTTTTCAAAAACATCTTTTTCTGCCGGTTAAGTTGTCTTGGGCTGATTTCTTTTCCTTTGATAAAAAGCCTTCTGTTTCGACCGCCAAACCTCTCAGGGGAGCATTTGAAACCGTTTGGCACTATTTTTGAGTGAAATGCCGAAAGTCAGATTTCTGATGAAATTGTGACTCCGCGGCTTAGGGATTTTTTCAAAAAAATCTTTTTCTGCCGGTTAAGTTTTTTGGGCTGATTTCCTTTTCCGTGATAAAAAGCCTTCTGTTTCGACCGCCAAACCTCTCAGGGGAGCATTTGCAACCGTTTGGCACTATTTTTGAGTGAAATGCCGAAAGTCAGATTTCTGATGAAATTGTGACTCCGCGGCTTAGGGATTTTTTCAAAAAAATATTTTTCTGCCGGTTAAGTTTTTTGGGCTGATTTCCTTTTCCGTGATAAAAAGCCTTCTGTTTCGACCGCCAAACCTCTCAGGGGAGCATTTGCAACCGTTTGGCACCATTTTTCAGTGAATTGCCGAAAGTCAGATTTTTGATGAAATTGTGACCCCGGGGCTTAGGGATTTTTTCAAAAAAATATTTTTCTGCCGGTTAAGTTGTCTTGGGCTGATTTCTTTTCCCGTGATAAAAAGCCTTCTGTTTCGACCACCAAACCTCTCAGGGGAGCATTTGCAACCGTTTGGTACCATTTTTGAGTGAATTGCCGAAAGTCAGATATTTGATGAAATTGTGACCCTGGGGCTTAGGGATTTTTTCAAAAAAATCTTTTTCTGCCGGTTAAGTTGTCTTGGGCTGATTTCTTTTCCCGTGATAAAAAGCCTTCTGTTTTGACCGCCAAACCTCTCAGGGGAGCATTTGCACTATTTTTGAGTGAAATGCCGAAAGTCAGATTTCTGATGAAATTGTGACTCCGCGGCTTAGGGATTTTTTCAAAAAAATATTTTTCTGCCGGTTAAGTTTTCTTGGGCTGATTTCTTTTCCCGTGATAAAAAGCCTTCTGTTTCGACCGCCAAACCTCTCAGGGGAGCATTTGCAACCGTTTGGCAGCATTTTTGAGTGAATTGCCGAAAGTCAGATATTTGATGAAATTGTGACCCCGGGGCTTAGGGATTTTTTCAAAAAAATCTTTTTCTGCCGGTTAAGTTGTTTTGAGCTGATTTCCTTTCCCGTGTTAAAAAGCCTTCTGTTTCGACCGCCAAACCTCTCAGGGGAGCATTTGCAACCGTTTGGCACCATTTTTCAGTGAATTGCCGAAAGTCAGATTTTTGATGAAATTGTGACCCCGGGGCTTAGGGATTTTTTCAAAAAAATCTTTTTCTGCCGGTTAAGTTTTCTTGGGCTGATTTCTTTTCCCGTGATAAAAAGCCTTCTGTTTCGACCGCCAAACCTCTCAGGGGAGCATTTGCAATGGTTTGGCACCATTTTTGAGTGAATTGCCGAAAGTCAGATTTTTGATGAAATTGTGACCCCGGGGCTTAGGGATTTTTTCAAAAAAATCTTTTTCTGCCGGTTAAGTTTTCTTGGGCTGATTTCTTTTCCCGTGATAAAAAGCCTTCTGTTTCGACCGCCAAACCTCTCAGGGGAGCATTTGCAACGGTTTGGCACCATTTTTGAGTGAAATTCCGAAAGTCAGATTTCTGATGAAATTGTGACCCCGGGGCTTAGGGATTTTTTCAAAAAAATCTTTTTCTGCCGGTTAAGTTTTTTGGGCTGATTTCTTTTCCTTTGATAAAAAGCCTTCTGTTTCGACCGCCAAACCTCTCACGGGAGCATTTGCAACCGTTTGGCACTATTTTTGAGTGAAATGCCGAAAGTCAGATTTCTGATGAAATTGTGACTCCGCGGCTTAGGGATTTTTTCAAAAAAATATTTTTCTGCCGGTTAAGTTTTTTGGGCTGATTTCCTTTTCCGTGATAAAAAGCCTTCTGTTTCGACCGCCAAACCTCTCAGGGGAGCATTTGCAACCGTTTGGCACCATTTTTGAGTGAATTGCCGAAAGTCAGATTTTTGATGATATTGTGACCCCGGGGCTTAGGGATTTTTTCAAAAAAATCTTTTTCTGCCGGTTAAGTTGTCTTGGGCTGATTTCCTTTCCCGTGATAAAAAGCCTTCTGTTTCGACCGCCAAACCTCTCAGGGGAGCATTTGCAACCGTTTGGCACCATTTTTGAGTGAATTGCCGAAAGTCAGATTTTTGATGAAATTGTGACCCCGGGGCTTAGGGATTTTTTCAAAAAAATCTTTTTCTGCCGGTTAAGTTTTCTTGGGCTGATTTCTTTTCCCGTGATAAAAAGCCTTCTGTTTCGACCGCCAAACCTCTCAGGGGAGCATTTGCAACCGTTTGGCACCATTTTTCAGTGAATTGCCGAAAGTAAGATTTTTGATGAAATTGTGACCCCGGGGCTTAGGGATTTTTTCAAAAAAATCTTTTTCTGCCGGTTAAGTTTTTTTGGGCTGATTTCCATTCCCGTGATAAAAAGCCTTATGTTTCGACCGCCAAACCTCTCAGGGGAGCGTTTGCAACCGTTTGGGACCATTTTTGAGTGAAATGCCGAAAGTCAGATTTTTGATGAAATTGTGACCCCGGGGCTTAGGGGTTTTTTTCAAAAAAATCTTTTTCTGCCGGTTAATTTGTCTTGGGCTGATTTCTTTTCCCGTGATAAAAAGCCTTCTGTTTCGACCGCCAAACCTCTCAGGGGAGCATTTGCAACCGTTTGGCACCATTTTTGAGTGAATTGCCGAAAGTCAGATTTTTGATGAAATTGTGACCCCGGGGCTTAGGGATTTTTTCAAAAAAATCTTTTTCTGCTGGTTAAGTTTTTTTGGGCTGATTTCCATTCCCGTGATAAAAAGCCTTCTGTTTCGACCGCCAAACCTCTCAGGGGAGCGTTTTCAACCGTTTGGCACCATTTTTGAGCGAATTGCCGAAAGTCAGATTTTTGATGAAATTGTGACCCCGGGGCTTAGGGATTTTTTCAAAAACATCTTTTTCTGCCGGTTAAGTTGTCTTGGGCTGATTTCTTTTCCTTTGATAAAAAGCCTTCTGTTTCGACCGCCAAACCTCTCAGGGGAGCATTTGAAACCGTTTGGCACTATTTTTGAGTGAAATGCCGAAAGTCAGATTTCTGATGAAATTGTGACTCCGCGGCTTAGGGATTTTTTCAAAAAAATCTTTTTCTGCCGGTTAAGTTTTTTGGGCTGATTTCCTTTTCCGTGATAAAAAGCCTTCTGTTTCGACCGCCAAACCTCTCAGGGGAGCATTTGCAACCGTTTCGCACTATTTTTGAGTGAAATGCCGAAAGTCAGATTTCTGATGAAATTGTGACCCCGGGGCTTAGGGATTTTTTCAAAAAAATATTTTTCTGCCGGTTAAGTTTTTTGGGCTGATTTCCTTTTCCTTTGATAAAAAGCCTTCTGTTTCGACCGCCCAACCTCTCAGGGGAGCATTTACAACCGTTTGGGACCATTTTTGAGTGAATTGCCGAAAGTCAGATTTTTGATGAAATTGGGACCCCGGGGCTTAGGGATTTTTTCAAAAAAATCTTATTCTGCCGGTTAAGTTGTTTTGGGATGATTTCCTTTCCCGTGTTAAAAAGCCTTCTGTTTCGACCGCTAAACCTCTCTGGGGAGCATTTGCAACCATTTGGCACCATTTTTCAGTGAATTGCCGAAAGTCAGATTTTTGATGAAATTGTGACCCCGGGGCTTAGGGATTTTTTCAAAAAAATCTTTTTCTGCCGGTTAAGTTTTCGAGGGCTGATTTCTTTTCCCGTGATAAAAAGCCTTCTGTTTCGACCGCCAAACCTCTCAGGGGAGCCTTTGCAACCGTTTGGCACCATTTTTGAGTGAATTGCCGAAAGTCAGATTTTTGATGAAATTGTGACCCCGGGGCTTAGGGATTTTTTCAAAAAAATCTTTTTCTGCCGGTTAATTTGTCTTGGGCTGATTTCTTTTCCCGTGATAAAAAGCCTTCTGTTTTGAACGCCAAACCTCTCAGGGGAGCATTTGCAACCGTTTGGCACCATTTTTCAGTGAATTGCCGAAAGTCAGATATTTGATGAAATTGTGACCCCGGGGCTTAGGGATTTTTTCAAAAAAATATTTTTCAGCCGGTTAAGTTTTTTGGGCTGATTTCCTTTTCCGTGATAAAAAGCCTTCTGTTTCGACCGCCAAACCTCTCAGGGGAGCATTTGCAACCGTTTGGCACCATTTTTGAGTGAATTGCCGAAAGTCAGATTTTTGATGAAATTGTGACCCCGGGGCTTAGGGATTTTTTCAAAAAAATCTTTTTCTGCCGGTTAAGTTTTCTTCGGCTGATTTCTTTTCCCGTGATAAAAAGCCTTCTGTTTCGACCGCCAAACCTCTCAGGGGAGCATTTGCAACCGTTTGGCAGCATTTTTGAGTGAATTGCCGAAAGTCAGATATTTGATGAAATTGTGACCCCGGGGCTTAGGGATTTTTTCAAAAAAATCTTTTTCTGCCGGTTAAGTTGTTTTGGGCTGATTTCCTTTCCCGTGTTAAAAAGCCTTCTGTTTCGACCGCCCAACCTCTCAGGGGAGCATTTGCAACCATTTGGCACCATTTTTCAGTGAATTGCCGAAAGTCAGATTTTTGATGAAATTGTGACCCCGGGGCTTAGGGATTTTTTCAAAAACATCTTTTTCTGCCGGTTAAGTTGTCTTGGGCTGATTACTTTTCCTTTGATAAAAAGCCTTCTGTTTCGACCGCCAAACCTCTCACGGGAGCATTTGCAACCGTTTGGCACTATTTTTGAGTGAATTGCCGAAAGTCAGATTTTTGATGAAATTGTGACCCCGGGGCTTAGGGATTTTTTCAAAAAAATCTTTTTCTGCCGGTTAAGTTGTTTTGGGCTGATTTCCTTTCCTGTGTTAAAAAGCCTTCTGTTTCGACCGCCCAACCTCTCAGGGGAGCATTTGCAACCATTTGGCACCATTTTTCAGTGAATTGCCGAAAGTCAGATTTTTGATGAAATTGTGACCCCGGGGCTTAGGGATTTTTTCAAAAATATCTTTTTCTGCCGGTTAAGTTGTCTTGGGCTGATTTCTTTTCCTTTGATAAAAAGCCTTCTGTTTCGACCGCCAAACCTCTCACGGGAGCATTTGCAACCGTTTGGCACTATTTTTGAGTGAATTGCCGAAAGTCAGATTTTTGATGAAATTGTGACCCCGGGGCTTAGGGATTTTTTCAAAAAAATCTTTTTCTGCCGGTTAAGTTTTCTTGGGCTGATTTCTTTTCCCGTGATAAAAAGCCTTCTGTTTCGACCGCCAAACCTCTCAGGGGAGCATTTGCAACGGTTTGGCACCATTTTTCAGTGAATTGCCGAAAGTCAGATATTTGATGAAATTGTAACCCCGGGGCTTAGGGATTTTTTCAAAAACATCTTTTTCTGCCGGTTAAGTTGTCTTGGGCTGATTTCTTTTCCTTTGATAAAAAGCCTTCTGTTTCGACCGCCAAACCTCTCACGGGAGCATTTGCAACCGTTTGGCACTATTTTTGAGTGAAATGCCGAAAGTCAGATTTCTGATGAAATTGTGACTCCGCGGCTTAGGGATTTTTTCAAAAAAATCTTTTTCTGCCGGTTAAGTTGTTTTCGGCTGATTTCCTTTCCCGTGTTAAAAAGCCTTCTGTTTCGACCGCCCAACTTCTCAGGGGAGCATTTGCAACCATTTGGCACCATTTTTCAGTGAATTGCCGAAAGTCAGATTTTTGATGAAATTGTGACCCCGGGGCTTAGGGATTTTTTCAAAAAATCTTTTTCTGCCGGTTAAGTTGTCTTGGGCTGATTTCTTTTCCCGTGATAAAAAGCCTTCTGTTTCGACCGCCAAACCTCTCACGGGAGCACTTGCAACCGTTTGGCACTATTTTTGAGTGAATTGCCGAAAGTCAGATTTTTGATGAAATTGTGACCCCGGGGCTTAGGGATTTTTTCAAAAAAATCTTTTTCTGCCGGTTAAGTTTTCTTGGGCTGATTTCTTTTCCCGTGATAAAAAGCCTTCTGTTTCGACCGCCAAACCTCTCAGGGGAGCATTTGCAACGGTTTGGCACCATTTTTGAGTGAATTGCCGAAAGTCAGATATTTGAGGAAATTGTAACCCCGGGGCTTAGGGATTTTTTCAAAAACATCTTTTTCTGCCGGTTAAGTTGTCTTGGGCTGATTTCTTTTCCTTTGATAAAAAGCCTTCTGTTTTGACCGCCAAACCTCTCAGGGGAGCATTTGCAACCGTTCGGCACTATTTTTGAGTGAAATGCCGAAAGTCAGATTTTTGATGAAATTGTGACTCCGCGGCTTAGGGATTTTTTCAAAAAAATATTTTTCTGCCGGTTAAGTTTTTTGGGCTGATTTCCTTTTCCGTGATAAAAAGCCTTCTGTTTCGACCGCCAAACCTCTCAGGGGAGCATTTGCAACCGTTTGGCACCATTTTTGAGTGAATTGCCGAAAGTCAGATTTTTGATGAAATTGTGACCCCGGGGCTTAGGGATTTTTTCAAAAAAATCTTTTTCTGCCGGTTAAGTTTTTTGGGCTGATTTCATTTTCCGTGATAAAAAGCCTTCTGTTTCGACCGCCAAACCTCTCAGGGGAGCGTTTGCAACCGTTTGGCACCATTTTTGAGTGAATTGCCGAAAGGCAGATTTTTGATGAAATTGTGACCCCGGGGCTTAGGGATTTTTTCAAAAACATCTTTTTCTGCCGGTTAAGTTGTCTTGGGCTGATTACTTTTCCTTTGATAAAAAGCCTTCTGTTTCGACCGCCAAACCTCTCACGGGAGCATTTGCAACCGTTTGGCACTATTTTTGAGTGAATTGCCGAAAGTCAGATTTTTGATGAAATTGTGACCCCGGGGCTTAGGGATTTTTTCAAAAAAATCTTTTTCTGCCGGTTAAGTTGTTTTGGGCTGATTTCCTTTCCTGTGTTAAAAAGCCTTCTGTTTCGACCGCCCAACCTCTCAGGGGAGCATTTGCAACCATTTGGCACCATTTTTCAGTGAATTGCCGAAAGTCAGATTTTTGATGAAATTGTGACCCCGGGGCTTAGGGATTTTTTCAAAAATATCTTTTTCTGCCGGTTAAGTTGTCTTGGGCTGATTTCTTTTCCTTTGATAAAAAGCCTTCTGTTTCGACCGCCAAACCTCTCACGGGAGCATTTGCAACCGTTTGGCACTATTTTTGAGTGAATTGCCGAAAGTCAGATTTTTGATGAAATTGCGACCCCGGGGCTTAGGGATTTTTTCAAAAAAATCTTTTTCTGCCGGTTAAGTTTTCTTGGGCTGATTTCTTTTCCCGTGATAAAAAGCCTTCTGTTTCGACCGCCAAACCTCTCAGGGGAGCATTTGCAACGGTTTGGCACCATTTTTCAGTGAATTGCCGAAAGTCAGATATTTGATGAAATTGTAACCCCGGGGCTTAGGGATTTTTTCAAAAACATCTTTTTCTGCCGGTTAAGTTGTCTTGGGCTGATTTCTTTTCCTTTGATAAAAAGCCTTCTGTTTCGACCGCCAAACCTCTCACGGGAGCATTTGCAACCGTTTGGCACTATTTTTGAGTGAAATGCCGAAAGTCAGATTTCTGATGAAATTGTGACTCCGCGGCTTAGGGATTTTTTCAAAAAAATCTTTTTCTGCCGGTTAAGTTGTTTTCGGCTGATTTCCTTTCCCGTGTTAAAACGCCTTCTGTTTCGACCGCCCAACTTCTCAGGGGAGCATTTGCAACCATTTGGCACCATTTTTCAGTGAATTGCCGAAAGTCAGATTTTTGATGAAATTGTGACCCCGGGGCTTAGGGATTTTTTCAAAAACATCTTTTTCTGCCGGTTAAGTTGTCTTGGGCTGATTTCTTTTCCCGTGATAAAAAGCCTTCTGTTTCGACCGCCAAACCTCTCACGGGAGCACTTGCAACCGTTTGGCACTATTTTTGAGTGAATTGCCGAAAGTCAGATTTTTGATGAAATTGTGACCCCGGGACTTAGGGATTTTTTCAAAAAAATCTTTTTCTGCCGGTTAAGTTTTCTTGGGCTGATTTCTTTTCCCGTGATAAAAAGCCTTCTGTTTCGACCGCCAAACCTCTCAGGGGAGCATTTGCAACGGTTTGGCACCATTTTTGAGTGAATTGCCGAAAGTCAGATATTTGAGGAAATTGTAACCCCGGGGCTTAGGGATTTTTTCAAAAACATCTTTTTCTGCCGGTTAAGTTGTCTTGGGCTGATTTCTTTTCCTTTGATAAAAAGCCTTCTGTTTTGACCGCCAAACCTCTCAGGGGAGCATTTGCAACGGTTTGGCACCATTTTTCAGTGAATTGCCGAAAGTCAGATATTTGATGAAATTGTAACCCCGGGGCTTAGGGATTTTTTCAAAAACATCTTTTTCTGCCGGTTAAGTTGTCTTGGGCTGATTTCTTTTCCTTTGATAAAAAGCCTTCTGTTTCGACCGCCAAACCTCTCACGGGAGCATTTGCAACCGTTTGGCACTATTTTTGAGTGAAATGCCGAAAGTCAGATTTCTGATGAAATTGTGACTCCGCGGCTTAGGGATTTTTTCAAAAAAATCTTTTTCTGCCGGTTAAGTTGTTTTCGGCTGATTTCCTTTCCCGTGTTAAAACGCCTTCTGTTTCGACCGCCCAACTTCTCAGGGGAGCATTTGCAACCATTTGGCACCATTTTTCAGTGAATTGCCGAAAGTCAGATTTTTGATGAAATTGTGACCCCGGGGCTTAGGGATTTTTTCAAAAACATCTTTTTCTGCCGGTTAAGTTGTCTTGGGCTGATTTCTTTTCCCGTGATAAAAAGCCTTCTGTTTCGACCGCCAAACCTCTCACGGGAGCACTTGCAACCGTTTGGCACTATTTTTGAGTGAATTGCCGAAAGTCAGATTTTTGATGAAATTGTGACCCCGGGACTTAGGGATTTTTTCAAAAAAATCTTTTTCTGCCGGTTAAGTTTTCTTGGGCTGATTTCTTTTCCCGTGATAAAAAGCCTTCTGTTTCGACCGCCAAACCTCTCAGGGGAGCATTTGCAACGGTTTGGCACCATTTTTGAGTGAATTGCCGAAAGTCAGATATTTGAGGAAATTGTAACCCCGGGGCTTAGGGATTTTTTCAAAAACATCTTTTTCTGCCGGTTAAGTTGTCTTGGGCTGATTTCTTTTCCTTTGATAAAAAGCCTTCTGTTTTGACCGCCAAACCTCTCAGGGGAGCATTTGCAACCGTTCGGCACTATTTTTGAGTGAAATGCCGAAAGTCAGATTTTTGATGAAATTGTGACCCCGGGGCTCAGGTATTTTTCAAAAACATCTTTTTCTGCCGGTTAAGTTCTCGAGGGCTGTTTTCTTTTCCTGTGATAAAAAGCCTTTTCTTTCGACCGCCAAACCTCTCAGGGGAGCATTTGCAACGGTTTGGCACCATTTTTGAGTGAAATGCCGAAAGTCAGATTTTTGATGAAATTGTGACCCCGGGGCTTAGGGATTTTTTCAAAAAAATATTTTTCTGCCGGTTAAGTTTTTTGGGCTGATTTCCTTTTCCGTGATAAAAAGCCTTCTGTTTCGACCGCCAAACCTCTCAGGGGAGCATTTGCAACCGTTTGGCACCATTTTTGAGTGAATTGCCGAAAGTCAGATTTTTGATGAAATTGTGACCCCGGGGCTTAGGGATTTTTTCAAAAAAATCTTTTTCTGCCGGTTAAGTTTTTTGGGCTGATTTCATTTTCCGTGATAAAAAGCCTTCTGTTTCGACCGCCAAACCTCTCAGGGGAGCGTTTGCAACCGTTTGGCACCATTTTTGAGTGAATTGCCGAAAGGCAGATTTTTGATGAAATTGTGACCCCGGGGCTTAGGGATTTTTTCAAAAACATCTTTTTCTGCCGGTTAAGTTGTCTTGGGCTGATTTCTTTTCCTTTGATAAAAAGCCTTCTGTTTCGACCGCCAAACCTCTCAGGGGAGCATTTGAAACCGTTTGGCACTATTTTTGAGTGAAATGCCGAAAGTCAGATTTCTGATGAAATTGTGACTCCGCGGCTTAGGGATTTTTTCAAAAAAATCTTTTTCTGCCGGTTAAGTTGTTTTGGGCTGATTTCCTTTCCCGTGTTAAAAAGCCTTCTGTTTCGACCGCCCAACCTCTCAGGGGAGCATTTGCAACCATTTGGCACCATTTTTCAGTGAATTGCCGAAAGTCAGATTTTTGATGAAATTGTGACCCCGGGGCTTAGGGATTTTTTCAAAAACATCTTTTTCTGCCGGTTAAGTTGTCTTGGGCTGATTACTTTTCCTTTGATAAAAAGCCTTCTGTTTCGACCGCCAAACCTCTCACGGGAGCATTTGCAACCGTTTGGCACTATTTTTGAGTGAATTGCCGAAAGTCAGATTTTTGATGAAATTGTGACCCCGGGGCTTAGGGATTTTTTCAAAAAAATCTTTTTCTGCCGGTTAAGTTGTTTTGGGCTGATTTCCTTTCCTGTGTTAAAAAGCCTTCTGTTTCGACCGCCCAACCTCTCAGGGGAGCATTTGCAACCATTTGGCACCATTTTTCAGTGAATTGCCGAAAGTCAGATTTTTGATGAAATTGTGACCCCGGGGCTTAGGGATTTTTTCAAAAATATCTTTTTCTGCCGGTTAAGTTGTCTTGGGCTGATTTCTTTTCCTTTGATAAAAAGCCTTCTGTTTCGACCGCCAAACCTCTCACGGGAGCATTTGCAACCGTTTGGCACTATTTTTGAGTGAATTGCCGAAAGTCAGATTTTTGATGAAATTGCGACCCCGGGGCTTAGGGATTTTTTCAAAAAAATCTTTTTCTGCCGGTTAAGTTTTCTTGGGCTGATTTCTTTTCCCGTGATAAAAAGCCTTCTGTTTCGACCGCCAAACCTCTCAGGGGAGCATTTGCAACGGTTTGGCACCATTTTTCAGTGAATTGCCGAAAGTCAGATATTTGATGAAATTGTAACCCCGGGGCTTAGGGATTTTTTCAAAAACATCTTTTTCTGCCGGTTAAGTTGTCTTGGGCTGATTTCTTTTCCTTTGATAAAAAGCCTTCTGTTTCGACCGCCAAACCTCTCACGGGAGCATTTGCAACCGTTTGGCACTATTTTTGAGTGAAATGCCGAAAGTCAGATTTCTGATGAAATTGTGACTCCGCGGCTTAGGGATTTTTTCAAAAAAATCTTTTTCTGCCGGTTAAGTTGTTTTCGGCTGATTTCCTTTCCCGTGTTAAAACGCCTTCTGTTTCGACCGCCCAACTTCTCAGGGGAGCATTTGCAACCATTTGGCACCATTTTTCAGTGAATTGCCGAAAGTCAGATTTTTGATGAAATTGTGACCCCGGGGCTTAGGGATTTTTTCAAAAACATCTTTTTCTGCCGGTTAAGTTGTCTTGGGCTGATTTCTTTTCCCGTGATAAAAAGCCTTCTGTTTCGACCGCCAAACCTCTCACGGGAGCACTTGCAACCGTTTGGCACTATTTTTGAGTGAATTGCCGAAAGTCAGATTTTTGATGAAATTGTGACCCCGGGACTTAGGGATTTTTTCAAAAAAATCTTTTTCTGCCGGTTAAGTTTTCTTGGGCTGATTTCTTTTCCCGTGATAAAAAGCCTTCTGTTTCGACCGCCAAACCTCTCAGGGGAGCATTTGCAACGGTTTGGCACCATTTTTGAGTGAATTGCCGAAAGTCAGATATTTGAGGAAATTGTAACCCCGGGGCTTAGGGATTTTTTCAAAAACATCTTTTTCTGCCGGTTAAGTTGTCTTGGGCTGATTTCTTTTCCTTTGATAAAAAGCCTTCTGTTTTGACCGCCAAACCTCTCAGGGGAGCATTTGCAACCGTTCGGCACTATTTTTGAGTGAAATGCCGAAAGTCAGATTTTTGATGAAATTGTGACTCCGCGGCTTAGGGATTTTTTCAAAAAAATATTTTTCTGCCGGTTAAGTTTTTTGGGCTGATTTCCTTTTCCGTGATAAAAAGCCTTCTGTTTCGACCGCCAAACCTCTCAGGGGAGCATTTGCAACCTTTTGGCACCATTTTTGAGTGAATTGCCGAAAGTCAGATTTTTGATGAAATTGTGACCCCGGGGCTTAGGGATTTTTTCAAAAAAATCTTTTTCTGCCGGTTAAGTTTTTTGGGCTGATTTCATTTTCCGTGATAAAAAGCCTTCTGTTTCGACCGCCAAACCTCTCAGGGGAGCATTTGCAATCGTTTGGCACCATTTTTGAGTGAATTGCCGAAAGTCAGATTTTTGATGAAATTGTGACCCCGGGGCTTAGGGATTTTTTCAAAAAAATCTTTTTCTGCCGGTTAAGTTGTTTTGGGCTGATTTCCTTTCCTGTGTTAAAAAGCCTTCTGTTTCGACCGCCAAACCTCTCAGGGGAGCATTTGCAACGGTTTGGCACCATTTTTCAGTGAATTGCCGAAAGTCAGATATTTGATGAAATTGTAACCCCGGGGCTTAGGGATTTTTTCAAAAACATCTTTTTCTGCCGGTTAAGTTGTCTTGGGCTGATTTCTTTTCCTTTGATAAAAAGCCTTCTGTTTCGACCGCCAAACCTCTCACGGGAGCATTTGCAACCGTTTGGCACTATTTTTGAGTGAAATGCCGAAAGTCAGATTTCTGATGAAATTGTGACTCCGCGGCTTAGGGATTTTTTCAAAAAAATCTTTTTCTGCCGGTTAAGTTGTTTTGGGCTGATTTCCTTTCCCGTGTTAAAAAGCCTTCTGTTTCGACCGCCCAACTTCTCAGGGGAGCATTTGCAACCATTTGGCACCATTTTTCAGTGAATTGCCGAAAGTCAGATTTTTGATGAAATTGTGACCCCGGGGCTTAGGGATTTTTTCAAAAACATCTTTTTCTGCCGGTTAAGTTGTCTTGGGCTGATTTCTTTTCCCGTGATAAAAAGCCTTCTGTTTCGACCGCCAAACCTCTCAGGGGAGCATTTGCAACCGTTTGGCACTATTTTTGAGTGAATTGCCGAAAGTCAGATTTTTGATGAAATTGTGACCCCGGGGCTTAGGGATTTTTTCAAAAAAATCTTTTTCTGCCGGTTAAGTTTTCTTGGGCTGATTTCTTTTCCCGTGATAAAAAGCCTTCTGTTTCGACCGCCAAACCTCTCAGGGGAGCATTTGCAACGGTTTGGCACCATTTTTGAGTGAATTGCCGAAAGTCAGATATTTGATGAAATTGTAACCCCGGGGCTTAGGGATTTTTTCAAAAACATCTTTTTCTGCCGGTTAAGTTGTCTTGGGCTGATTTCTTTTCCTTTGATAAAAAGCCTTCTGTTTTGACCGCCAAACCTCTCAGGGGAGCATTTGCAACCGTTCGGCACTATTTTTGAGTGAAATGCCGAAAGTCAGATTTTTGATGAAATTGTGACTCCGCGGCTTAGGGATTTTTTCAAAAAAATATTTTTCTGCCGGTTAAGTTTTTTGGGCTGATTTCCTTTTCCGTGATAAAAAGCCTTCTGTTTCGACCGCCAAACCTCTCAGGGGAGCATTTGCAACCGTTTGGCACCATTTTTGAGTGAATTGCCGAAAGTCAGATTTTTGATGAAATTGTGACCCCGGGGCTTAGGGATTTTTTCAAAAAAATCTTTTTCTGCCGGTTAAGTTTTTTGGGCTGATTTCATTTTCCGTGATAAAAAGCCTTCTGTTTCGACCGCCAAACCTCTCAGGGGAGCATTTGCAATCGTTTGGAACCATTTTTGAGTGAATTGCCGAAAGTCAGATATTTGATGAAATTGTGACCCCGGGGCTTAGGGATATTTTCAAAAAAATCTTTTTCTGCCGGTTAAGTTGTTTTGGGATGATTTCCTTTCCCGTGTTAAAAAGCCTTCTGTTTCGACCGCCAAACCTCTCAGGGGAGCATTTGCAACCATTTGGCACCATTTTTCAGTGAATTGCCGAAAGTAAGATTTTTGATGAAATTGTGACCCCGGGGCTTAGGGATTTTTTCAAAAACATCTTTTTCTGCCGGTTAAGTTTTCGAGGGCTGATTTCTTTTCCTGTGATAAAAAGCCTTCTGTTTCGACCACCAAACCTCTCACGGGAGCATTTGAAACCGTTTCGGACCATTTTTGAGTGAAATGCCGAAAGTCAGATTTTTGATGAAATTGTGACCCCGCGGCTTAGGGATTTATTGGAAAAAATATTTTTCTGCCGGTTAAGTTGTTTTGGGCTGATTTCCTTTCCCGTGATAAAAAGCCTTCTGTTTCGACCGCCAAACCTCTCAGGAGAGCATTTGCAACCGTTTGGCACCATTTTGGAGTGAATTGCCGAAAGTCAGATTTTTGATGAAATTGTGACCCCGGGGCTTAGGGATTTTTTCAAAAAAATATTTTTCTGCCGGTTAAGTTTTTTGGGCTGATTTCCTTTTCCTTTGATAAAAAGCCTTATGTTTCGACCGCCAAACCTCTCAGGGGAGCATTTGCAACCGTTTGGGACCATTTTTGAGTGAAATGCCGAAAGTCAGATTTTTGATGAAATTGTGACCCCGGGGCTTAGGGATTTTTTCAAAAAAATCTTTTTCTGCCGGTTAATTTGTCTTGGGCTGATTTCTTTTCCCGTGATAAAAAGCCTTCTGTTTCGACCGCCAAACCTCTCAGGGGAGCATTTGCAACCGTTTGGCACCATTTTTGAGTGAATTGCCGAAAGTCAGATTTTTGATGAAATTGTGACCCCGGGACTTAGGGATTTTTTCAAAAAAATCTTTTTCTGCTGGTTAAGTTTTTTTGGGCTGATTTCCATTCCCGTGATAAAAAGCCTTCTGTTTCGACCGCCAAACCTCTCAGGGGAGCGTTTGCAACCGTTTGGCACCATTTTTGAGTGAATTGCCGAAAGGCCGATTTTTGATGAAATTGTGACCCCAGGGCTTAGGGATTTTTTCAAAAACATCTTTTTCTGCCGGTTAAGTTGTCTTGGGCTGATTTCTTTTCCTTTGATAAAAAGCCTTCTGTTTCGACCGCCAAACCTCTCAGGGGAGCATTTGAAACCGTTTGGCACTATTTTTGAGTGAAATGCCGAAAGTCAGATTTCTGATGAAATTGTGACTCCGCGGCTTAGGGATTTTTTCAAAAAAATATTTTTCTGCCGGTTAAGTTTTTTGGGTTGATTTCCTTTTCCGTGATAAAAAGCCTTCTGTTTCGACCGCCAAACCTCTCAGGGGAGCATTTGCAACCGTTTGGCACTATTTTTGAGTGAAATGCCGAAAGTCAGATTTCTGATGAAATTGTGACTCCGCGGCTTAGGGATTTTTTCAAAAAAATATTTTTCTGCCGGTTAAGTTTTTTGGGCTGATTTCCTTTTCCGTGATAAAAAGCCTTCTCTTTCGACCGCCAAACCTCTCAGGGGAGCATTTGCAACCGTTTGGCAGCATTTTTGAGTGAATTGCCAAAAGTCAGATATTTGATGAAATTGTGACCCCGGGGCTTAGGGATTTTTTCAAAAAAATCTTTTTCTGCCGGTTAAGTTGTTTTGGGATGATTTCCTTTCCCGTGTTAAAAAGCCTTCTGTTTCGACCGCCAAACCTCTCAGGGGAGCATTTGCAACTATTTGGCACCATTTTTCAGTGAATTGCCGAAAGTCAGATATTTGATGAAATTGTGACCCCGGGGCTTAGGGATTTTTTCAAAAAAATCTTTTTCTGCCGGTTATGTTGTCTTGGGCTGATTTCCTTTCCCGTGTTAAAAAGCCTTCTGTTTCGACCGCCAAACCTCTCAGGGGAGCATTTGCAACCGTTTGGCACCATTTTTCAGTGAATTGCCGAAAGTCAGATTTTTGATGAAATTGTGACCCCGGGGCTTAGGGATTTTTTCAAAAAAATCTTTTTCTGCCGGTTAAGTTGTCTTGGGCTGATTTCTTTTCCCGTGATAAAAAGCCTTCTGTTTCGACCACCAAACCTCTCAGGGGAGCATTTGCAACCATTTGGCACCATTTTTGAGTGAATTGCCGAAAGTCAGATTTTTGATGAAATTGTGACCCCGGGGCTCAGGTATTTTTCAAAAACATCTTTTTCTGCCGGTTAAGTTCTCGAGGGCTGTTTTCTTTTCCTGTGATAAAAAGCCTTTTCTTTCGACCGCCAAACCTCTCAGGGGAGCATTTGCAACGGTTTGGCACCATTTTTGAGTGAAATGCCGAAAGTCAGATTTTTGATGAAATTGTGACCCCGGGGCTTAGGGATTTTTTGAAAAAAATATTTTTCTGCCGGTTAATTTGTCTTGGGCTGATTTCTTTTCCCGTGATAAAAAGCCTTCTGTTTTGACCGCCAAACCTCTCAGGGGAGCATTTGCAACCATTTGGCACCATTTTTGAGTGAATTGCCGAAAGTCAGATTTTTGATGAAATTGTGACCCCGGGGCTTAGGGATTTTTTCAAAAAAATATTTTTCTGCCGGTTAAGTTTTTTGGGCTGATTTCCTTTTCCGTGATAAAAAGCCTTCTGTTTCGACCGCCAAACCTCTCAGGGGAGCATTTGCAACCTTTTGGCACCATTTTTGAGTGAATTGCCGAAAGTCAGATTTTTGATGAAATTGTGACCCCGGGGCTTAGGGATTTTTTCAAAAAAATCTTTTTCTGCCGGTTAAGTTTTTTGGGCTGATTTCATTTTCCGTGATAAAAAGCCTTCTGTTTCGACCGCCAAACCTCTCAGGGGAGCATTTGCAATCGTTTGGCACCATTTTTGAGTGAATTGCCGAAAGTCAGATTTTTGATGAAATTGTGACCCCGGGGCTTAGGGATTTTTTCAAAAAAATCTTTTTCTGCCGGTTAAGTTGTTTTGGGCTGATTTCCTTTCCTGTGTTAAAAAGCCTTCTGTTTCGACCGCCAAACCTCTCAGGGGAGCATTTGCAACGGTTTGGCACCATTTTTCAGTGAATTGCCGAAAGTCAGATATTTGATGAAATTGTAACCCCGGGGCTTAGGGATTTTTTCAAAAACATCTTTTTCTGCCGGTTAAGTTGTCTTGGGCTGATTTCTTTTCCTTTGATAAAAAGCCTTCTGTTTCGACCGCCAAACCTCTCACGGGAGCATTTGCAACCGTTTGGCACTATTTTTGAGTGAAATGCCGAAAGTCAGATTTCTGATGAAATTGTGACTCCGCGGCTTAGGGATTTTTTCAAAAAAATCTTTTTCTGCCGGTTAAGTTGTTTTGGGCTGATTTCCTTTCCCGTGTTAAAAAGCCTTCTGTTTCGACCGCCCAACTTCTCAGGGGAGCATTTGCAACCATTTGGCACCATTTTTCAGTGAATTGCCGAAAGTCAGATTTTTGATGAAATTGTGACCCCGGGGCTTAGGGATTTTTTCAAAAACATCTTTTTCTGCCGGTTACGTTGTCTTGGGCTGATTTCTTTTCCCGTGATAAAAAGCCTTCTGTTTCGACCGCCAAACCTCTCAGGGGAGCATTTGCAACCGTTTGGCACCATTTTTGAGTGAATTGCCGAAAGTCAGATTTTTGATGAAATTGTGACCCCGGGGCTTAGGGATATTTTCAAAAAAATCTTTTTCTGCCGGTTAAGTTGTTTTGGGATGATTTCCTTTCCCGTGTTAAAAAGCCTTCTGTTTCGACCGCCAAACCTCTCAGGGGAGCATTTGCAACCATTTGGCACCATTTTTCAGTGAATTGCCGAAAGTAAGATTTTTGATGAAATTGTGACCCCGGGGCTTAGGGATTTTTTCAAAAACATCTTTTTCTGCCGGTTAAGTTTTCGAGGGCTGATTTCTTTTCCTGTGATAAAAAGCCTTCTGTTTCGACCACCAAACCTCTCACGGGAGCATTTGAAACCGTTTCGGACCATTTTTGAGTGAAATGCCGAAAGTCAGATTTTTGATGAAATTGTGACCCCGCGGCTTAGGGATTTATTGGAAAAAATATTTTTCTGCCGGTTAAGTTGTTTTGGGCTGATTTCCTTTCCCGTGATAAAAAGCCTTCTGTTTCGACCGCCAAACCTCTCAGGAGAGCATTTGCAACCGTTTGGCACCATTTTGGAGTGAATTGCCGAAAGTCAGATTTTTGATGAAATTGTGACCCCGGGGCTTAGGGATTTTTTCAAAAAAATATTTTTCTGCCGGTTAAGTTTTTTGGGCTGATTTCCTTTTCCTTTGATAAAAAGCCTTATGTTTCGACCGCCAAACCTCTCAGGGGAGCATTTGCAACCGTTTGGGACCATTTTTGAGTGAAATGCCGAAAGTCAGATTTTTGATGAAATTGTGACCCCGGGGCTTAGGGATTTTTTCAAAAAAATCTTTTTCTGCCGGTTAATTTGTCTTGGGCTGATTTCTTTTCCCGTGATAAAAAGCCTTCTGTTTCGACCGCCAAACCTCTCAGGGGAGCATTTGCAACCGTTTGGCACCATTTTTGAGTGAATTGCCGAAAGTCAGATTTTTGATGAAATTGTGACCCCGGGACTTAGGGATTTTTTCAAAAAAATCTTTTTCTGCTGGTTAAGTTTTTTTGGGCTGATTTCCATTCCCGTGATAAAAAGCCTTCTGTTTCGACCGCCAAACCTCTCAGGGGAGCGTTTGCAACCGTTTGGCACCATTTTTGAGTGAATTGCCGAAAGGCCGATTTTTGATGAAATTGTGACCCCAGGGCTTAGGGATTTTTTCAAAAACATCTTTTTCTGCCGGTTAAGTTGTCTTGGGCTGATTTCTTTTCCTTTGATAAAAAGCCTTCTGTTTCGACCGCCAAACCTCTCAGGGGAGCATTTGAAACCGTTTGGCACTATTTTTGAGTGAAATGCCGAAAGTCAGATTTCTGATGAAATTGTGACTCCGCGGCTTAGGGATTTTTTCAAAAAAATATTTTTCTGCCGGTTAAGTTTTTTGGGTTGATTTCCTTTTCCGTGATAAAAAGCCTTCTGTTTCGACCGCCAAACCTCTCAGGGGAGCATTTGCAACCGTTTGGCACTATTTTTGAGTGAAATGCCGAAAGTCAGATTTCTGATGAAATTGTGACTCCGCGGCTTAGGGATTTTTTCAAAAAAATATTTTTCTGCCGGTTAAGTTTTTTGGGCTGATTTCCTTTTCCGTGATAAAAAGCCTTCTCTTTCGACCGCCAAACCTCTCAGGGGAGCATTTGCAACCGTTTGGCAGCATTTTTGAGTGAATTGCCAAAAGTCAGATATTTGATGAAATTGTGACCCCGGGGCTTAGGGATTTTTTCAAAAAAATCTTTTTCTGCCGGTTAAGTTGTTTTGGGATGATTTCCTTTCCCGTGTTAAAAAGCCTTCTGTTTCGACCGCCAAACCTCTCAGGGGAGCATTTGCAACTATTTGGCACCATTTTTCAGTGAATTGCCGAAAGTCAGATATTTGATGAAATTGTGACCCCGGGGCTTAGGGATTTTTTCAAAAAAATCTTTTTCTGCCGGTTATGTTGTCTTGGGCTGATTTCCTTTCCCGTGTTAAAAAGCCTTCTGTTTCGACCGCCAAACCTCTCAGGGGAGCATTTGCAACCGTTTGGCACCATTTTTCAGTGAATTGCCGAAAGTCAGATTTTTGATGAAATTGTGACCCCGGGGCTTAGGGATTTTTTCAAAAACATCTTTTTCTGCCGGTTAAGTTCTCGAGGGCTGTTTTCTTTTCCTGTGATAAAAAGCCTTTTCTTTCGACCGCCAAACCTCTCAGGGGAGCATTTGCAACGGTTTGGCACCATTTTTGAGTGAAATGCCGAAAGTCAGATTTTTGATGAAATTGTGACCCCGGGGCTTAGGGATTTTTTGAAAAAAATATTTTTCTGCCGGTTAATTTGTCTTGGGCTGATTTCTTTTCCCGTGATAAAAAGCCTTCTGTTTTGACCGCCAAACCTCTCAGGGGAGCATTTGCAACCATTTGGCACCATTTTTGAGTGAATTGCCGAAAGTCAGATTTTTGATGAAATTGTGACCCCGGGGCTTAGGGATTTTTTCAAAAAAATATTTTTCTGCCGGTTAAGTTTTTTGGGCTGATTTCCTTTTCCGTGATAAAAAGCCTTCTGTTTCGACCGCCAAACCTCTCAGGGGAGCATTTGCAACCTTTTGGCACCATTTTTGAGTGAATTGCCGAAAGTCAGATTTTTGATGAAATTGTGACCCCGGGGCTTAGGGATTTTTTCAAAAAAATCTTTTTCTGCCGGTTAAGTTTTTTGGGCTGATTTCATTTTCCGTGATAAAAAGCCTTCTGTTTCGACCGCCAAACCTCTCAGGGGAGCATTTGCAATCGTTTGGCACCATTTTTGAGTGAATTGCCGAAAGTCAGATTTTTGATGAAATTGTGACCCGGGGGCTTAGGGATCTTTTCAAAAAAATCTTTTTCTGCCGGTTAAGTTGTTTTGGGCTGATTTCCTTTCCCGTGTTAAAAAGCCTTCTGTTTCGACCGCCAAACCTCTCAGGGGAGCATTTGCAACCATTTGGCACCATTTTTCAGTGAATTGCCGAAAGTCAGATTTTTGATGAAATTGTGACCCCGGGGCTTAGGGATTTTTTCAAAAAAATATTTTTCTGCCGGTTAAGTTTTTTGGGCTGATTTCCTTTTCCTTTGATAAAAAGCCTTATGTTTCGACCGCCAAACCTCTCAGGGGAGCATTTGCAACCGTTTGGGACCATTTTTGAGTGAAATGCCGAAAGTCAGATTTTTGATGAAATTGTGACTCCGCGGCTTAGGGATTTTTTCAAAAAAATCTTTTTCTGCCGGTTATGTTGTTTTGGGCTGATTTCCTTTCCCGTGTTAAAAAGCCTTCTGTTTCGACCGCCAAACCTCTCAGGGGAGCATTTGCAACCTTTTGGCACCATTTTTGAGTGAAATGCCAAAAGTCAGATTTTTGATGAAATTGTGACCCCGGGGCTTAGGGATTTTTTCAAAAAAATCTTTTTCTGCTGGTTAAGTTTTTTTGGGCTGATTTCCATTCCCGTGATAAAAAGCCTTCTGTTTCGACCGCCAAACCTCTCAGGGGAGCGTTTGCAACCGTTTGGCACCATTTTTGAGTGAATTGCCGAAAGGCCGATTTTTGATGAAATTGTGACCCCAGGGCTTAGGGATTTTTTCAAAAACATCTTTTTCTGCCGGTTAAGTTGTCTTGGGCTGATTTCTTTTCCTTTGATAAAAAGCCTTCTGTTTCGACCGCCAAACCTCTCAGGGGAGCATTTGAAACCGTTTGGCACTATTTTTGAGTGAAATGCCGAAAGTCAGATTTCTGATGAAATTGTGACTCCGCGGCTTAGGGATTTTTTCAAAAAAATATTTTTCTGCCGGTTAAGTTTTTTGGGTTGATTTCCTTTTCCGTGATAAAAAGCCTTCTGTTTCGACCGCCAAACCTCTCAGGGGAGCATTTGCAACCGTTTGGCACTATTTTTGAGTGAAATGCCGAAAGTCAGATTTCTGATGAAATTGTGACTCCGCGGCTTAGGGATTTTTTCAAAAAAATATTTTTCTGCCGGTTAAGTTTTTTGGGCTGATTTCCTTTTCCGTGATAAAAAGCCTTCTCTTTCGACCGCCAAACCTCTCAGGGGAGCATTTGCAACCGTTTGGCAGCATTTTTGAGTGAATTGCCAAAAGTCAGATATTTGATGAAATTGTGACCCCGGGGCTTAGGGATTTTTTCAAAAAAATCTTTTTCTGCCGGTTAAGTTGTTTTGGGATGATTTCCTTTCCCGTGTTAAAAAGCCTTCTGTTTCGACCGCCAAACCTCTCAGGGGAGCATTTGCAACTATTTGGCACCATTTTTCAGTGAATTGCCGAAAGTCAGATATTTGATGAAATTGTGACCCCGGGGCTTAGGGATTTTTTCAAAAAAATCTTTTTCTGCCGGTTATGTTGTCTTGGGCTGATTTCCTTTCCCGTGTTAAAAAGCCTTCTGTTTCGACCGCCAAACCTCTCAGGGGAGCATTTGCAACCGTTTGGCACCATTTTTCAGTGAATTGCCGAAAGTCAGATTTTTGATGAAATTGTGACCCCGGGGCTTAGGGATTTTTTCAAAAAAATCTTTTTCTGCCGGTTAAGTTGTCTTGGGCTGATTTCTTTTCCCGTGATAAAAAGCCTTCTGTTTCGACCACCAAACCTCTCAGGGGAGCATTTGCAACCATTTGGCACCATTTTTGAGTGAATTGCCGAAAGTCAGATTTTTGATGAAATTGTGACCCCGGGGCTCAGGTATTTTTCAAAAACATCTTTTTCTGCCGGTTAAGTTCTCGAGGGCTGTTTTCTTTTCCTGTGATAAAAAGCCTTTTCTTTCGACCGCCAAACCTCTCAGGGGAGCATTTGCAACGGTTTGGCACCATTTTTGAGTGAAATGCCGAAAGTCAGATTTTTGATGAAATTGTGACCCCGGGGCTTAGGGATTTTTTGAAAAAAATATTTTTCTGCCGGTTAATTTGTCTTGGGCTGATTTCTTTTCCCGTGATAAAAAGCCTTCTGTTTTGACCGCCAAACCTCTCAGGGGAGCATTTGCAACCATTTGGCACCATTTTTGAGTGAATTGCCGAAAGTCAGATTTTTGATGAAATTGTGACCCCGGGGCTTAGGGATTTTTTCAAAAAAATATTTTTCTGCCGGTTAAGTTTTTTGGGCTGATTTCCTTTTCCGTGATAAAAAGCCTTCTGTTTCGACCGCCAAACCTCTCAGGGGAGCATTTGCAACCTTTTGGCACCATTTTTGAGTGAATTGCCGAAAGTCAGATTTTTGATGAAATTGTGACCCCGGGGCTTAGGGATTTTTTCAAAAAAATCTTTTTCTGCCGGTTAAGTTTTTTGGGCTGATTTCATTTTCCGTGATAAAAAGCCTTCTGTTTCGACCGCCAAACCTCTCAGGGGAGCATTTGCAATCGTTTGGCACCATTTTTGAGTGAATTGCCGAAAGTCAGATTTTTGATGAAATTGTGACCCCGGGGCTTAGGGATTTTTTCAAAAAAATCTTTTTCTGCCGGTTAAGTTGTTTTGGGCTGATTTCCTTTCCTGTGTTAAAAAGCCTTCTGTTTCGACCGCCAAACCTCTCAGGGGAGCATTTGCAACGGTTTGGCACCATTTTTCAGTGAATTGCCGAAAGTCAGATATTTGATGAAATTGTAACCCCGGGGCTTAGGGATTTTTTCAAAAACATCTTTTTCTGCCGGTTAAGTTGTCTTGGGCTGATTTCTTTTCCTTTGATAAAAAGCCTTCTGTTTCGACCGCCAAACCTCTCACGGGAGCATTTGCAACCGTTTGGCACTATTTTTGAGTGAAATGCCGAAAGTCAGATTTCTGATGAAATTGTGACTCCGCGGCTTAGGGATTTTTTCAAAAAAATCTTTTTCTGCCGGTTAAGTTGTTTTGGGCTGATTTCCTTTCCCGTGTTAAAAAGCCTTCTGTTTCGACCGCCCAACTTCTCAGGGGAGCATTTGCAACCATTTGGCACCATTTTTCAGTGAATTGCCGAAAGTCAGATTTTTGATGAAATTGTGACCCCGGGGCTTAGGGATTTTTTCAAAAACATCTTTTTCTGCCGGTTACGTTGTCTTGGGCTGATTTCTTTTCCCGTGATAAAAAGCCTTCTGTTTCGACCGCCAAACCTCTCAGGGGAGCATTTGCAACCGTTTGGCACCATTTTTGAGTGAATTGCCGAAAGTCAGATTTTTGATGAAATTGTGACCCCGGGGCTTAGGGATATTTTCAAAAAAATCTTTTTCTGCCGGTTAAGTTGTTTTGGGATGATTTCCTTTCCCGTGTTAAAAAGCCTTCTGTTTCGACCGCCAAACCTCTCAGGGGAGCATTTGCAACCATTTGGCACCATTTTTCAGTGAATTGCCGAAAGTAAGATTTTTGATGAAATTGTGACCCCGGGGCTTAGGGATTTTTTCAAAAACATCTTTTTCTGCCGGTTAAGTTTTCGAGGGCTGATTTCTTTTCCTGTGATAAAAAGCCTTCTGTTTCGACCACCAAACCTCTCACGGGAGCATTTGAAACCGTTTCGGACCATTTTTGAGTGAAATGCCGAAAGTCAGATTTTTGATGAAATTGTGACCCCGCGGCTTAGGGATTTATTGGAAAAAATATTTTTCTGCCGGTTAAGTTGTTTTGGGCTGATTTCCTTTCCCGTGATAAAAAGCCTTCTGTTTCGACCGCCAAACCTCTCAGGAGAGCATTTGCAACCGTTTGGCACCATTTTGGAGTGAATTGCCGAAAGTCAGATTTTTGATGAAATTGTGACCCCGGGGCTTAGGGATTTTTTCAAAAAAATATTTTTCTGCCGGTTAAGTTTTTTGGGCTGATTTCCTTTTCCTTTGATAAAAAGCCTTATGTTTCGACCGCCAAACCTCTCAGGGGAGCATTTGCAACCGTTTGGGACCATTTTTGAGTGAAATGCCGAAAGTCAGATTTTTGATGAAATTGTGACCCCGGGGCTTAGGGATTTTTTCAAAAAAATCTTTTTCTGCCGGTTAATTTGTCTTGGGCTGATTTCTTTTCCCGTGATAAAAAGCCTTCTGTTTCGACCGCCAAACCTCTCAGGGGAGCATTTGCAACCGTTTGGCACCATTTTTGAGTGAATTGCCGAAAGTCAGATTTTTGATGAAATTGTGACCCCGGGACTTAGGGATTTTTTCAAAAAAATCTTTTTCTGCTGGTTAAGTTTTTTTGGGCTGATTTCCATTCCCGTGATAAAAAGCCTTCTGTTTCGACCGCCAAACCTCTCAGGGGAGCGTTTGCAACCGTTTGGCACCATTTTTGAGTGAATTGCCGAAAGGCCGATTTTTGATGAAATTGTGACCCCAGGGCTTAGGGATTTTTTCAAAAACATCTTTTTCTGCCGGTTAAGTTGTCTTGGGCTGATTTCTTTTCCTTTGATAAAAAGCCTTCTGTTTCGACCGCCAAACCTCTCAGGGGAGCATTTGAAACCGTTTGGCACTATTTTTGAGTGAAATGCCGAAAGTCAGATTTCTGATGAAATTGTGACTCCGCGGCTTAGGGATTTTTTCAAAAAAATATTTTTCTGCCGGTTAAGTTTTTTGGGTTGATTTCCTTTTCCGTGATAAAAAGCCTTCTGTTTCGACCGCCAAACCTCTCAGGGGAGCATTTGCAACCGTTTGGCACTATTTTTGAGTGAAATGCCGAAAGTCAGATTTCTGATGAAATTGTGACTCCGCGGCTTAGGGATTTTTTCAAAAAAATATTTTTCTGCCGGTTAAGTTTTTTGGGCTGATTTCCTTTTCCGTGATAAAAAGCCTTCTCTTTCGACCGCCAAACCTCTCAGGGGAGCATTTGCAACCGTTTGGCAGCATTTTTGAGTGAATTGCCAAAAGTCAGATATTTGATGAAATTGTGACCCCGGGGCTTAGGGATTTTTTCAAAAAAATCTTTTTCTGCCGGTTAAGTTGTTTTGGGATGATTTCCTTTCCCGTGTTAAAAAGCCTTCTGTTTCGACCGCCAAACCTCTCAGGGGAGCATTTGCAACTATTTGGCACCATTTTTCAGTGAATTGCCGAAAGTCAGATATTTGATGAAATTGTGACCCCGGGGCTTAGGGATTTTTTCAAAAAAATCTTTTTCTGCCGGTTATGTTGTCTTGGGCTGATTTCCTTTCCCGTGTTAAAAAGCCTTCTGTTTCGACCGCCAAACCTCTCAGGGGAGCATTTGCAACCGTTTGGCACCATTTTTCAGTGAATTGCCGAAAGTCAGATTTTTGATGAAATTGTGACCCCGGGGCTTAGGGATTTTTTCAAAAACATCTTTTTCTGCCGGTTAAGTTCTCGAGGGCTGTTTTCTTTTCCTGTGATAAAAAGCCTTTTCTTTCGACCGCCAAACCTCTCAGGGGAGCATTTGCAACGGTTTGGCACCATTTTTGAGTGAAATGCCGAAAGTCAGATTTTTGATGAAATTGTGACCCCGGGGCTTAGGGATTTTTTGAAAAAAATATTTTTCTGCCGGTTAATTTGTCTTGGGCTGATTTCTTTTCCCGTGATAAAAAGCCTTCTGTTTTGACCGCCAAACCTCTCAGGGGAGCATTTGCAACCATTTGGCACCATTTTTGAGTGAATTGCCGAAAGTCAGATTTTTGATGAAATTGTGACCCCGGGGCTTAGGGATTTTTTCAAAAAAATATTTTTCTGCCGGTTAAGTTTTTTGGGCTGATTTCCTTTTCCGTGATAAAAAGCCTTCTGTTTCGACCGCCAAACCTCTCAGGGGAGCATTTGCAACCTTTTGGCACCATTTTTGAGTGAATTGCCGAAAGTCAGATTTTTGATGAAATTGTGACCCCGGGGCTTAGGGATTTTTTCAAAAAAATCTTTTTCTGCCGGTTAAGTTTTTTGGGCTGATTTCATTTTCCGTGATAAAAAGCCTTCTGTTTCGACCGCCAAACCTCTCAGGGGAGCATTTGCAATCGTTTGGCACCATTTTTGAGTGAATTGCCGAAAGTCAGATTTTTGATGAAATTGTGACCCGGGGGCTTAGGGATCTTTTCAAAAAAATCTTTTTCTGCCGGTTAAGTTGTTTTGGGCTGATTTCCTTTCCCGTGTTAAAAAGCCTTCTGTTTCGACCGCCAAACCTCTCAGGGGAGCATTTGCAACCATTTGGCACCATTTTTCAGTGAATTGCCGAAAGTCAGATTTTTGATGAAATTGTGACCCCGGGGCTTAGGGATTTTTTCAAAAAAATATTTTTCTGCCGGTTAAGTTTTTTGGGCTGATTTCCTTTTCCTTTGATAAAAAGCCTTATGTTTCGACCGCCAAACCTCTCAGGGGAGCATTTGCAACCGTTTGGGACCATTTTTGAGTGAAATGCCGAAAGTCAGATTTTTGATGAAATTGTGACTCCGCGGCTTAGGGATTTTTTCAAAAAAATCTTTTTCTGCCGGTTATGTTGTTTTGGGCTGATTTCCTTTCCCGTGTTAAAAAGCCTTCTGTTTCGACCGCCAAACCTCTCAGGGGAGCATTTGCAACCTTTTGGCACCATTTTTGAGTGAAATGCCAAAAGTCAGATTTTTGATGAAATTGTGACCCCGGGGCTTAGGGATTTTTTCAAAAAAATCTTTTTCTGCCGGTTAAGTTGTCTTGGGCTGATTTCTTTTCCCGTGATAAAAAGCCTTCTGTTTCAACCACCAAACCTCTCAGGGGAGCATTTGCAACCATTTGGCACCATTTTTGAGTGAATTTCCGAAAGTCAGATTTTTGATGAAATTGTGACTCCGCGGCTTAGGGATTTTTTCAAAAAAATCTTTTTCTGCCGGTTAAGTTGTCTTGGGCTGATTTCTTTTCCCGTGATAAAAAGCCTTCTGTTTCGACCGCCAAACCTCTCAGGGGAGCATTTGCAACCGTTTGGCACCATTTTTGAGTGAATTGCCGAAAGTCAGATATTTGATGAAATTGTGACCCCGGGGCTTAGGGATTTTTTGAAAAAAATCTTTTTCTGCCGGTTAAGTTTTCGAGGGCTGATTTCCTTTCCCGTGTTAAAAAGCCTTCTGTTTCGACCGCCAAACCTCTCAGGGGAGCATTTGCAACCGTTTGGCACCATTTTTGAGTGAATTGCCGAAAGTCAGATTTTTGATGAAATTGTGACCCCGGGGCTTAGGGATTTTTTCAAAAAAATCTTTTTCTGCCGGTTAAGTTGTCTTGGGCTGATTTCTTTTCCCGTGATAAAAAGCCTTCTGTTTCGACCACCAAACCTCTCAGGGGAGCATTTGCAACCGTTTGGTACCATTTTTGAGTGAATTGCCGAAAGTCAGATTTTTGATGAAATTGTGACCCCGGGGCTCAGGTATTTTTCAAAAACATCTTTTTCTGCCGGTTAAGTTGTCGAGGGCTGTTTTCTTTTCCTGTGATAAACAGCCTTTTCTTTCGACCGCCAAACCTCTCAGGGGAGCATTTGCAACCGTTTGGCACCATTTTTGAGTGAAATGCCGAAAGTCAGATTTTTGATGAAATTGTGACTCCGCGGCTTAGGGATTTTTTCAAAAAAAATATTTTTCTGCCGGTTAAGTTGTCTTGGGCTGATTTCTTTTCCCGTGATAAAAAGCCTTCTGTTTTGACCGCCAAACCTCTCGGGGGAGCATTTGCAACCGTTTGGCACCATTTTTGAGTGAATTGCCGAAAGTCAGATATTTGATGAAATTGTGACCCCGGGGCTTAGGGATTTTTTCAAAAAAATATTTTTCTGCCGGTTAATTTGTCTTGGGCTGATTTCTTTTCCTTTGATAAAAAGCCTTCTGTTTCGACCGCCCAACCTCTCAGGGGAGCATTTGCAACCGTTTGGGACCATTTTTGAGTGAAATGCCGAAAGTCAGATTTTTGATGAAATTGTGACCCCGGGGCTTAGGGATATTTTGAAAAAAATATTTTTCTTCCGGTTAATTTGTCTTGGGCTGATTTCTTTTCCCGTGATAAAAAGCCTTCTGTTTCGACCGCCAAACCTCTCAGGGGAGCATTTGCAACCATTTGGCACCATTTTTGAGTGAATTGCCGAAAGTCAGATTTTTGATGAAATTGTGACTCCGCGGCTTAGTGATTTTTTCAAAAAAATATTTTTCTGCTGGTTAAGTTGTCTTGGGCTGATTTCTTTTCCCGTGATAAAAAGCCTTCTGTTTTGACCGCCAAACCTCTCAGGGGAGCATTTGCAACCGTTTGGCACCATTTTTGAGTGAAATGCCGAAAATCAGATTTTTGATGAAATTGTGACCCTGGAGCTTAGGGATTTTTTGAAAAAAATATTTTTCTGCCGGTTAATTTGTCTTGGGCTGATTTCTTTTCCCGTGATAAAAAGCCTTCTGTTTCGACCGCCAAACCTCTCAGGGTAGCATTTGCAACCATTTGGCACCATTTTTCAGTGAATTGCCGAAAGTCAGATTTTTGATGAAATTGTGACCCCGGGGCTTAGGGATTTTTTCAAAAACATCTTTTTCTGCCGGTTAAGTTGTCTTGTGCTGATTTCTTTTCCTTTGATAAAAAGCCTTCTGTTTCGACCGCCAAACCTCTCACGGGAGCATTTGCAACCGTTTGGCACTATTTTTGAGTGAATTGCCGAAAGTCAGATTTTTGATGAAATTGTGACCCCGGGGCTTAGGGATTTTTTCAAAAAAATCTTTTTCTGCCGGTTAAGTTTTTTTGGGCTGATTTCCATTCCCGTGATAAAAAGCCTTCTGTTTCGACCGCCAAACCTCTCAGGGGAGCGTTTCAACCGTTTGGCACCATTTTTGAGTGAATTGCCGAAAGTCAGATTTTTGATGAAATTGTGACCCCGGGGCTTAGGGATTTTTTCAAAAACATCTTTTTCTGCCGGTTAAGTTGTCTTGGGCTGATTTTTTTTCCTTTGATAAAAAGCCTTCTGTTTCGACCGCCAAACCTCTCAGGGGAGCATTTGCAACCGTTTGGCACTATTTTTGAGTGAAATGCCGAAAGTCAGATTTCTGATGAAATTGTGACTCCGCGGCTTAGGGATTTTTTCAAAAAAATATTTTTCTGCCGGTTAAGTTTTTTGGGCTGATTTCCTTTTCCGTGATAAAAAGCCTTCTGTTTCGACCGCCAAACCTCTCAGGGGAGCATTTGCAATCGTTTGGCACCATTTTTGAGTGAATTGCCGAAAGTCAGGTTTTTGATGAAATTGTGACCCCGGGGCTTAGGGATTTTTTCAAAAAAATCTTTTTCTGCCGGTTAAGTTTTCTTGGGCTGATTTCTTTTCCCGTGATAAAAAGCCTTCTGTTTCGACCGCCAAACCTCTCAGGGGAGCATTTGCAACCGTTTGGCACCATTTTTCAGTGAATTGCCGAAAGTCAGATTTTTGATGAAATTGTGACCCCGGGGCTTAGGGATTTTTTCAAAAAAATCTTTTTCTGCCGGTTAAGTTGTCTTGGGCTGATTTCTTTTCCCGTGATAAAAAGCCTTCTGTTTCGACCGCCAAACCTCTCACGGGAGCATTTGCAACCGTTTGGCACTATTTTTGAGTGAAATGCCGAAAGTCAGATTTCTGATGAAATTGTGACTCCGCGGCTTAGGGATTTTTTCAAAAAAATATTTTTCTGCCGGTTAAATTTTTTGGGCTGATTTCCTTTTCCGTGATAAAAAGCCTTCTGTTTCGACCGCCAAACCTCTCAGGGGAGCATTTGCAACCGTTTGGCACCATTTTTGAGTGAATTGCCAAAAGTCAGATTTTTGATGAAATTGTGACCCCGGGGCTTAGGGATTTTTTCAAAAAAATCTTTTTCTGCCGGTTAAGTTTTCTTGGGCTGATTTCTTTTCCCGTGATAAAAAGCCTTCTGTTTCGACCGCCAAACCTCTCAGGGGAGCATTTGCAACCGTTTGGCACCATTTTTCAGTGAATTGCCGAAAGTCAGATTTTTGATGAAATTGTGACCCCGGGGCTTAGGGATTTTTTCAAAAAAATCTTTTTCTGCCGGTTAAGTTTTCTTGGGCTGATTTCTTTTCCCGTGATAAAAAGCCTTCTGTTTCGACCACCAAACCTCTCAGGGGAGCATTTGCAACCGTTTGGAGCCATTTTTGAGTGAATTGCCGAAAGTCAGATTTTTGATGAAATTGTGACCCCGGGGCTCAGGTATTTTTCAAAAACATCTTTTTCTGCCGGTTAAGTTGTCGAGGGCTGTTTTCTTTTCCTGTGATAAAAAGCCTTTTCTTTCGACCGCCAAACCTCTCAGGGGAGCATTTGCAACCGTTTGGCACCATTTTTGAGTGAAATGCCGAAAGTCAGATTTTTGATGAAATTGTGACCCCGGGGCTTAGGGATTTTTTGAAAAAAATATTTTTCTGCCGGTTAATTTGTCTTGGGCTGATTTCTTTTCCCGTGATAAAAAGCCTTCTGTTTTGACCGCCAAACCTCTCAGGGGAGCATTTGAAACCATTTGGCACCATTTTTGAGTGAATTGCCGAAAGTCAGATTTTTGATGAAATTGTGACTCCGCGGCTTAGGGATTTTTTCAAAAAAAATATTTTTCTGCCGGTTAAGTTGTCTTGGGCTGATTTCTTTTCCCGTGATAAAAAGCCTTCTGTTTTGACCGCCAAACCTCTCGGGGGAGCATTTGCAACCGTTTGGCACCATTTTTGAGTGAATTGCCGAAAGTCAGATATTTGATGAAATTGTGACCCCGGGGCTTAGGGATTTTTTCAAAAAAATCTTTTTCTGCCGGTTAAGTTTTCGAGGGCTGATTTCTTTTCCTTTGATAAAAAGCCTTCTGTTTCGACCACCAAACCTCTCAGGGGAGCATTTGCAACCGTTTGGGGCCATTTTTGAGTGAAATGCCGAAAGTCAGATTTTTGATGAAATTGTGACCCCGGGGCTTAGGGATTTTTTGAAAAAAATATTTTTCTGCCGGTTAAGTTGTCTTGGGCTGATTTCTTTTCCCGTGATAAAAAGCCTTCTGTTTTGACCGCCAAACCTCTCAGGGGAGCATTTGCAACCGTTTGGCACCATTTTTGAGTGAAATGCCGAAAATCAGATTTTTGATGAAATTGTGACCCTGGAGCTTAGGGATTTTTTGAAAAAAATATTTTTCTGCCGGTTAATTTGTCTTGGGCTGATTTCTTTTCCCGTGATAAAAAGCCTTCTGTTTCGACCGCCAAACCTCTCAGGGTAGCATTTGCAACCATTTGGCACCATTTTTCAGTGAATTGCCGAAAGTCAGATTTTTGATGAAATTGTGACCCCGGGGCTTAGGGATTTTTTCAAAAACATCTTTTTCTGCCGGTTAAGTTGTCTTGTGCTGATTTCTTTTCCTTTGATAAAAAGCCTTCTGTTTCGACCGCCAAACCTCTCACGGGAGCATTTGCAACCGTTTGGCACTATTTTTGAGTGAATTGCCGAAAGTCAGATTTTTGATGAAATTGTGACCCCGGGGCTTAGGGATTTTTTCAAAAAAATCTTTTTCTGCCGGTTAAGTTTTTTTGGGCTGATTTCCATTCCCGTGATAAAAAGCCTTCTGTTTCGACCGCCAAACCTCTCAGGGGAGCGTTTGCAACCGTTTGGCACCATTTTTGAGTGAATTGCCGAAAGTCAGATTTTTGATGAAATTGTGACCCCGGGGCTTAGGGATTTTTTCAAAAACATCTTTTTCTGCCGGTTAAGTTGTCTTGGGCTGATTTTTTTTCCTTTGATAAAAAGCCTTCTGTTTCGACCGCCAAACCTCTCAGGGGAGCATTTGCAACCGTTTGGAACTATTTTTGAGTGAAATGCCGAAAGTCAGATTTCTGATGAAATTGTGACTCCGCGGCTTAGGGATTTTTTCAAAAAAATATTTTTCTGCCGGTTAAGTTTTTTGGGCTGATTTCCTTTTCCGTGATAAAAAGCCTTCTGTTTCGACCGCCAAACCTCTCAGGGGAGCATTTGCAACCGTTTGGCACCATTTTTGAGTGAATTGCCGAAAGTCAGGTTTTTGATGAAATTGTGACCCCGGGGCTTAGGGATTTTTTCAAAAAAATCTTTTTCTGCCGGTTAAGTTGTCTTGGGCTGATTTCTTTTCCCGTGATAAAAAGCCTTCTGTTTCGACCGCCAAACCTCTCACGGGAGCATTTGCAACCGTTTGGCACTATTTTTGAGTGAAATGCCGAAAGTCAGATTTCTGATGAAATTGTGACTCCGCGGCTTAGGGATTTTTTCAAAAAAATATTTTTCTGCCGGTTAAGTTTTTTGGGCTGATTTCCTTTTCCGTGATAAAAAGCCTTCTGTTTCGACCGCCAAACCTCTCAGGGGAGCATTTGCAACCGTTTGGCACCATTTTTGAGTGAATTGCCGAAAGTCAGGTTTTTGATGAAATTGTGACCCCGGGGCTTAGGGATTTTTTCAAAAAAATCTTTTTCTGCCGGTTAAGTTGTCTTGGGCTGATTTCTTTTCCCGTGATAAAAAGCCTTCTGTTTCGACCGCCAAACCTCTCACGGGAGCATTTGCAACCGTTTGGCACTATTTTTGAGTGAAATGCCGAAAGTCAGATTTCTGATGAAATTGTGACTCCGCGGCTTAGGGATTTTTTCAAAAAAATATTTTTCTGCCGGTTAAGTTTTTTGGGCTGATTTCCTTTTCCGTGATAAAAAGCCTTCTGTTTCGACCGCCAAACCTCTCAGGGGAGCATTTGCAACCGTTTGGCACCATTTTTCAGTGAATTGCCGAAAGTCAGATTTTTGATGAAATTGTGACCCCGGGGCTTAGGGATTTATTCAAAAAAATCTTTTTCTGCCGGTTAAGTTTTCTTGGGCTGATTTCTTTTCCCGTGATAAAAAGCCTTCTGTTTCGACCGCCAAACCTCTCAGGGGAGCATTTGCAACCGTTTGGCACCATTTTTCAGTGAATTGCCGAAAGTCAGATTTTTGATGAAATTGTGACCCCGGGGCTTAGGGATTTTTTCAAAAAAATCTTTTTCTGCCGGTTGTCTTGGGCTGATTTCTTTTCCCGTGATAAAAAGCCTTCTGTTTCGACCACCAAACCTCTCACGGGAGCATTTGCAACCGTTTGGCACTATTTTTGAGTGAAATGCCGAAAGTCAGATTTCTGATGAAATTGTGACTCCGCGGCTTAGGGATTTTTTCAAAAAAATATTTTTCTGCCGGTTAAGTTTTTTGGGCTGATTTCCTTTTCCGTGATAAAAAGCCTTCTGTTTCGACCGCCAAACCTCTCAGGGGAGCATTTGCAACCGTTTGGCACCATTTTTGAGTGAATTGCCGAAAGTCAGGTTTTTGATGAAATTGTGACCCCGGGGCTTAGGGATTTTTTCAAAAAAATCTTTTTCTGCCGGTTAAGTTTTCTTGGGCTGATTTCTTTTCCCGTGATAAAAAGCCTTCTGTTTCGACCACCAAACCTCTCAGGGGAGCATTTGCAACCGTTTGGCACCATTTTTGAGTGAATTGCCGAAAGTCAGGTTTTTGATGAAATTGTGACCCCGGGGCTTAGGGATTTTTTCAAAAAAATCTTTTTCTGCCGGTTAAGTTGTCTTGGGCTGATTTCTTTTCCCGTGATAAAAAGCCTTCTGTTTCGACCGCCAAACCTCTCACGGGAGCATTTGCAACCGTTTGGCACTATTTTTGAGTGAAATGCCGAAAGTCAGATTTCTGATGAAATTGTGACCCCGGGGCTTAGGGATTTTTTCAAAAAAATCTTTTTCTGCCGGTTAAGTTTTCTTGGGCTGATTTCTTTTCCCGTGATAAAAAGCCTTCTGTTTCGACCACCAAACCTCTCAGGGGAGCATTTGCAACCGTTTGGCACCATTTTTGAGTGAATTGCCGAAAGTCAGGTTTTTGATGAAATTGTGACCCCGGGGCTTAGGGATTTTTTCAAAAAAATCTTTTTCTGCCGGTTAAGTTTTCTTGGGCTGATTTCTTTTCCCGTGATAAAAAGCCTTCTGTTTCGACCACCAAACCTCTCAGGGGAGCATTTGCAACCGTTTGGGGCCATTTTTGAGTGAAATGCCGAAAGTCAGATTTTTGATGAAATTGTGACCCCGGGGCTTAGGGATTTTTTGAAAAAAATATTTTTCTGCCGGTTAAGTTGTCTTGGGCTGATTTCTTTTCCCGTGATAAAAAGCCTTCTGTTTTGACCGCCAAACCTCTCAGGGGAGCATTTGCAACCGTTTGGCACCATTTTTGAGTGAATTGCCGAAAGTAAGATTTTTGATGAAATTGTGACTCCGAGGCTTAGGGATTTTTTAAAAAAAATCTTTTTCTGCCGGTTAAGTTTTCGAGGGCTGATTTCTTTTCCTGTGATAAAAAGCCTTCTGTTTCGACCGCCAAACGTCTCAGGGGAGCATTTGAAACCGTTTGGCACCATTTTTGAGTGAAATGCCGAAAGTCAGATTTTTGATGAAATTGTGACTCCGCGGCTTAGGGATTTTTTTTTTTAAAAAAATTCTGCCGGTTAAGTTGTTTTGGGCTGATTTCCTTTCCCGTGATAAAAAGCCTTCTGTTTCGACTGCCAAACCTCTCAGGGGAGCATTTGCAACCGTTTGGCACCATTTTTGATTGAATTGCCGAAAGTAAGATTTTTGATGAAATTGTGACTCCTCGGCTTAGGGATTTTTTTAAAAAAATCTTTTTCTGCCGGTTAAGTTTTCGAGGGCTGATTTCTTTTCCTGTGATAAAAAGCCTTCTGTTTCGACCACCAAACCTCTCACGGGAGCATTTGAAACCGTTTGGCACCATTTTTGAGTGAAATGCCGAAAGTCAGATTTTTGATGAAATTGTGACTCCGCGGCTTAGGGATTTTTTTTTTTTAAAAAATTTCTGCCGGTTAAGTTGTTTTGGGCTGATTTCCTTCCCCGTGATAAAAAGCCTTCTGTTTCGACTGCCAAACCTCTCAGGGGAGCATTTGCAACCGTTTGGCACCATTTTTCTGCCGGTTATGTTGTCCATGGCTGATTTCTTGCTCTGTGATATAAAGCCTTCTGTTTCGACCGCCAAACCTCTCAGGGGAGCATTTGCAACCGTTTGGCACCATTTTTGAGTGAATTGCCGAAAGTCAGATTTTTGATGAAATTGTGACTCTGCGGCTTAGGGATTTTTTCAAAAAAATATTTTTCTGCCGGTTAAGTTGTTTTGGGCTGATTTCCTTTCCCGTGATAAAAAGCCTTCTGTTTCGACCGCCAAACCTCTCAGGGGAGCATTTGCAACCGTTTGGCACCATTTTTGAGTGAATTGCCGAAAGTCAGATTTTTGATGAAATTGTGACTCCGCGGCTTAGGGATTTTTTCAAAAAAATATTTTTCTGCCGGTTAAGTTGTCTTGGGCTGATTTCCATTCCCGTGATAAAAAGCCTTCTGTTTCGACCACCAAACCTCTCAGGGGAGCGTTTGCAACCGTTTGGCACCATTTTTGAGTGAATTGCCGAAAGTCAGATTTTTGATGAAATTGTGACCCCGGGGCTTAGGGATTTTTTCAAAAACATCTTTTTCTGCCGGTTAAGTTGTCGAGGGCTGATTTCTTTTCCTTTGATAAAAAGCCTTCTGTTTCGACCGCCAAACCACTCAGGGGAGCATTTGCAACCGTTTGGCACTATTTTTGAGTGAAATGCCGAAAGTCAGATTTCTGATGAAATTGTGACTCCGCGGCTTAGGGATTTTTTCAAAAAAATATTTTTCTGCCGGTTAAGTTTTTTGGGCTGATTTCCTTTCCCGTGATAAAAAGCCTTCTGTTTCGACCGCCAAACCTCTCAGGGGAGCATTTGCAACCGTTTGGCACCATTTTTGAGTGAATTGCCGAAAGTCAGGTTTTTGATGAAATTGTGACCCCGGGGCTTAGGGATTTTTTCAAAAAAATCTTTTTCTGCCGGTTAAGTTTTCTTGGGCTGATTTCTTTTCCCGTGATAAAAAGCCTTCTGTTTCGACCACCAAACCTCTCAGGGGAGCATTTGCAACCGTTTGGCACCATTTTTGAGTGAATTGCCGAAAGTCAGGTTTTTGATGAAATTGTGACCCCGGGGCTTAGGGATTTTTTCAAAAAAATCTTTTTCTGCCGGTTAAGTTGTCTTGGGCTGATTTCTTTTCCCGTGATAAAAAGCCTTCTGTTTCGACCGCCAAACCTCTCACGGGAGCATTTGCAACCGTTTGGCACTATTTTTGAGTGAAATGCCGAAAGTCAGATTTCTGATGAAATTGTGACTCCGCGGCTTAGGGATTTTTTCAAAAAAATATTTTTCTGCCGGTTAAGTTTTTTGGGCTGATTTCCTTTTCCGTGATAAAAAGCCTTCTGTTTCGACCGCCAAACCTCTCAGGGGAGCATTTGCAACCGTTTGGCACCATTTTTCAGTGAATTGCCGAAAGTCAGATTTTTGATGAAATTGTGACCCCAGGGCTTAGGGATTTTTCAAAAACATCTTTTTCTGCCGGTTAAGTTGTCGAGGGCTGTTTTCTTTTCCTGTGATAAAAAGCCTTTTCTTTCGACCGCCAAACCTCTCAGGGGAGCATTTGCAACCGTTTGGCACCATTTTTGAGTGAAATGCCGAAAGTCAGATTTTTGATGAAATTGTGACCCCGGGGTTTTAGGGATTTTTTGAAAAAAATATTTTTCTGCCGGTTAATTTGTCTTGGGCTGATTTCTTTTCCCGTGATAAAAAGCCTTCTGTTTTGACCGCCAAACCTCTCAGTGGAGCATTTGCAACCATTTGGCACCATTTTTGAGTGAATTGCCGAAAGTAAGATTTTTGATGAAATTGTGACTCCGCGGCTTAGGGATTTTTTAAAAAAAATCTTTTTCTGCCGGTTAAGTTTTCGAGGGCTGATTTCTTTTCCTGTGATAAAAAGCCTTCTGTTTCGACCGCCAAACGTCTCAGGGGAGCATTTGAAACCGTTTGGCACCATTTTTGAGTGAAATGCCGAAAGTCAGATTTTTGATGAAATTGTGACTCCGCGGCTTAGGGATTTTTTTTTTAAAAAAAAATTCTGCCGGTTAAGTTGTTTTGGGCTGATTTCCTTTCCCGTGATAAAAAGCCTTCTGTTTCGACTGCCAAACCTCTCAGGGGAGCATTTGCAACCGTTTGGCACCATTTTTGAGTGAATTGCCGAAAGTCAGATTTTTGATGAAATTGTGACTCCGCGGCTTAGGGATTTTTTTTTTTTAAAAAAATTTCTGCCGGTTAAGTTGTTTTGGGCTGATTTCCTTCCCCGTAATAAAAAGCCTTCTGTTTCGACCGCCAAACCTCTCACGGGAGCATTTGCAACCGTTTGGCACTATTTTTGAGTGAAATGCCGAAAGTCAGATTTCTGATGAAATTGTGACTCCGCGGCTTAGGGATTTTTTCAAAAAAATATTTTTCTGCCGGTTAAGTTTTTTGGGCTGATTTCCTTTTCCGTGATAAAAAGCCTTCTGTTTCGACCGCCAAATCTCTCAGGGGAGCATTTGCAACCGTTTGGCACCATTTTTCAGTGAATTGCCGAAAGTCAGATTTTTGATGAAATTGTGACCCCGGGGCTTAGGGATTTTTTCAAAAACATCTTTTTCTGCCGGTTAAGTTGTCGAGGGCTGTTTTCTTTTCCTGTGATAAAAAGCCTTTTCTTTCGACCGCCAAACCTCTCAGGGGAGCATTTGCAACCGTTTGGCACCATTTTTGAGTGAAATGCCGAAAGTCAGATTTTTGATGAAATTGTGACCCCGGGGCTCAGGTATTTTTTGAAAAAAATATTTTTCTGCCGGTTAATTTGTCTTGGGCTGATTTCTTTTCCCGTGATAAAAAGCCTTCTGTTTTGACCGCCAAACCTCTCAGGGGAGCATTTGCAACCATTTGGCACCATTTTTGAGTGAATTGCCGAAAGTAAGATTTTTGATGAAATTGTGACTCCGCGGCTTAGGGATTTTTTTAAAAAAATCTTTTTCTGCCGGTTAAGTTTTCGAGGGCTGATTTCTTTTCCTGTGATAAAAAGCCTTCTGTTTCGACCGCCAAACGTCTCAGGGGAGCATTTGAAACCGTTTGGCACCATTTTTGAGTGAAATGCCGAAAGTCAGATTTTTGATGAAATTGTGACTCCGCGGCTTAGGGATTTTTTTTTTTAAAAAAAATTCTGCCGGTTAAGTTGTTTTGGGCTGATTTCCTTTCCCGTGATAAAAAGCCTTCTGTTTCGACTGCCAAACCTCTCAGGGGAGCATTTGCAACCGTTTGGCACCATTTTTGAGTGAATTGCCGAAAGTCAGATTTTTGATGAAATTGTGACTCCGCGGCTTAGGGATTTTTTTTTTTAAAAAAAAATTCTGCCGGTTAAGTTGTTTTGGGCTGATTTCCTTCCCCGTGATAAAAAGCCTTCTGTTTCGACTGCCAAACCTCTCAGGGGAGCATTTGCAACCGTTTGGCACCATTTTTCTGCCGGTTATGTTGTCCATGGCTGATTTCTTGCTCTGTGATATAAAGCCTTCTGTTTCGACCGCCAAACCTCTCAGGGGAGCATTTGCAACCGTTTGGCACCATTTTTGAGTGAATTGCCGAAAGTCAGATTTTTGATGAAATTGTGACTCTGCGGCTTAGGGATTTTTTCAAAAAAATATTTTTCTGCCGGTTAAGTTGTTTTGGGCTGATTTCCTTTCCCGTGATAAAAAGCCTTCTGTTTCGACCGCCAAACCTCTCAGGGGAGCATTTGCAACCGTTTGGCACCATTTTTGAGTGAATTGCCGAAAGTCAGATTTTTGATGAAATTGTGACCCCGGGGCTTAGGGATTTTTTCAAAAAAATCTTTTTCTGCCGGTTAAGTTTTCGAGGGCTGATTTCTTTTCCTGTGATAAAAAGCCTTCTGTTTCGACCACCAAACCTCTCACGGGAGCATTTGAAACCGTTTGGCACCATTTTTGAGTGAATTGCCGAAAGTCAGATTTTTGATGAAATTGTGACTCCGCGGCTTAGGGATTTTTTTTTTTAAAAAAAATTCTGCCGGTTAAGTTGTTTTGGGCTGATTTCCTTTCCCGTGATAAAAAGCCTTCTGTTTCGACTGCCAAACCTCTCAGGGGAGCATTTGCAACCGTTTGGCACCATTTTTGAGTGAATTGCCGAAAGTCAGATTTTTGATGAAATTGTGACTCCGCGGCTTAGGGATTTTTTTTTTTAAAAAAAAATTCTGCCGGTTAAGTTGTTTTGGGCTGATTTCCTTCCCCGTGATAAAAAGCCTTCTGTTTCGACTGCCAAACCTCTCAGGGGAGCATTTGCAACCGTTTGGCACCATTTTTCTGCCGGTTATGTTGTCCATGGCTGATTTCTTGCTCTGTGATATAAAGCCTTCTGTTTCGACCGCCAAACCTCTCAGGGGAGCATTTGCAACCGTTTGGCACCATTTTTGAGTGAATTGCCGAAAGTCAGATTTTTGATGAAATTGTGACTCTGCGGCTTAGGGATTTTTTCAAAAAAATATTTTTCTGCCGGTTAAGTTGTTTTGGGCTGATTTCCTTTCCCGTGATAAAAAGCCTTCTGTTTCGACCGCCAAACCTCTCAGGGGAGCATTTGCAACCGTTTGGCACCATTTTTGAGTGAATTGCCGAAAGTCAGATTTTTGATGAAATTGTGACCCCGGGGCTTAGGGATTTTTTCAAAAAAATCTTTTTCTGCCGGTTAAGTTTTCGAGGGCTGATTTCTTTTCCTGTGATAAAAAGCCTTCTGTTTCGACCACCAAACCTCTCACGGGAGCATTTGAAACCGTTTGGCACCATTTTTGAGTGAAATGCTGAAAGTCAGATTTTTGATGAAATTGTGACTCCGCGGCTTAGGGATTTTTTCAAAAAAAAAAATTTCTGCCGGTTAAGTTGTTTTGGCTGATTTCCTTTCCCGTGATAAAAAGCCTTCAGTTTCGACTGCCAAACCTCTCAGGGGAGCATTTGCAACCGTTTGGCACCATTTTTCTGCCGGTTATGTTGTCCATGGCTGATTTCTTGCTCTGTGATATAAAGCCTTCTGTTTCGACCGACAAACCTCTCAGGGGAGCATTTGCAACCGTTTGGCACCATTTTTGAGTGAATTGCCGAAAGTCAGATTTTTGATGAAAATGTGACCCCGGGGCTCAAGGATTTTTTCAAAAACATCTTTTTCTGCCGGTTAAGTTGTTGAGGGCTGATTTCTTTTCCTGTGATAAAAAGCCTTTTCTTTCGACCGCCAAACCACTCACGGGAGCATTTGCAACCATTTGGCACCATTTTTCTGCCGGTTATGTTGTCCAAGGCTGATTTCTTGCTCTGTGATATAAAGCCTTCTGTTTCGACCGCCAAACCTCTTAGGGGAGCATTTGCAACCGTTTGGCACCATTTTTGAGTGAAATGCTGAAAGTCAGATTTTTGATGAAATTGTGACCCCGGGGCTTAGGGATTTTTTCAAAAAAATCTTTTTCTGCCGGTTAATTTGTCTTGGGCTGATTTCTTTTCCCGTGATAAAAAGCCTTCTGTTTTGACCGCCAAACCTCTCAGGGGAGCATTTGCAACCATTTGGCACCATTTTTGAGTGAAATGCCGAAAGTCAGATTTTTGATGAAATTGTGACCCCGGGGATTAGGGATTTTTTGAAAAAAATACTTTTCTGCCGGTTAATTTGTCTTGGGCTGATTTCTTTTCCCGTGATAAAAAGCCTTCTGTTTTGACCGCCAAACCTCTCAGGGGAGCATTTGCAACCGTTTGGCACCATTTTTGAGTGAATTGCCGAAAGTAAGATTTTTGATGAAATTGTGACTCCGCGGCTTAGGGATTTTTTTAAAAAAATCTTTTTCTGCCGGTTAAGTTTTCGAGGGCTGATTTCTTTTCCTGTGATAAAAAGCCTTCTGTTTCGACCACCAAACCTCTCACGGGAGCATTTGAAACCGTTTGGCACCATTTTTGAGTGAAATGCCGAAAGTCAGATTTTTGATGAAATTGTGACTCTGCGGCTTAGGGATTTTTTTTTTTTAAAAAAATTTCTGCCGGTTAAGTTGTTTTGGGCTGATTTCCTTCCCCGTGATAAAAAGCCTTCTGTTTCGACTGCCAAACCTCTCAGGGGAGCATTTGCAACCGTTTGGCACCATTTTTCTGCCGGTTATGTTGTCCATGGCTGATTTCTTGCTCTGTGATATAAAGCCTTCTGTTTCGACCGCCAAACCTCTCAGGGGAGCATTTGCAACCGTTTGGCACCATTTTTGAGTGAATTGCCGAAAGTCAGATTTTTGATGAAATTGTGACTCTGCGGCTTAGGGATTTTTTCAAAAAAATATTTTTCTGCCGGTTAAGTTGTTGAGGGCTGATTTCTTTTCCTGTGATAAAAAGCCTTTTCTTTCGACCGCCAAACCACTCACGGGAGCATTTGCAACCATTTGGCACCATTTTTCTGCCGGTTATGTTGTGCATGGCTGATTTCTTGCTCTGTGATATAAAGCCTTCCGTTTCGACCGCCAAACCTCTCAGGGGAGCATTTGCAACCGTTTGGCACCATTTTTGAGTGAAATGCCGAAAGTCAGATTTTTGATGAAATTGTGACCCCGGGGCTTAGGGATTTTTTCAAAAAAATCTTTTTCTGCCGGTTAATTTGTCTTGGGCTGATTTCTTTTCCCGTGATAAAAAGCCTTCTGTTTTGACCGCCAAACCTCTCAGGGGAGCATTTGCAACCATTTGGCACCATTTTTCAGTGAATTGCCGAAAGTCAGATATTTGATGAAATTGTGACTCCGGGGCTTAGGGATTTTTTGAAAAAAATCTTTTTCTGCCGGTTAAGTCTTCGAGGGCTGATTTCTTTTCCTTTGATAAAAAGCCTTCTGTTTCGACCACCAAACCTCTCAGGGGAGCATTTGCAACCGTTTGGGACCATTTTTGAGTGAAATGCCGAAAGTCAGATTTTTGATGAAATTGTGACCCCGGGGCTTAGGGATTTTTTCAAAAAAATCTTTTTCTGCCGGTTAAGTTTTCGAGGGCTGATTTCTTTTCCTGTGATAAAAAGCCTTCTGTTTCGACCACCAAACCTCTCACGGGAGCATTTGAAACCGTTTGGCACCATTTTTGAGTGAAATGCTGAAAGTCAGATTTTTGATGAAATTGTGACTCCGCGGCTTAGGGATTTTTTCAAAAAAAAAAATTTCTGCCGGTTAAGTTGTTTTGGCTGATTTCCTTTCCCGTGATAAAAAGCCTTCTGTTTCGACTGCCAAACCTCTCAGGGGAGCATTTGCAACCGTTTGGCACCATTTTTCTGCCGGTTATGTTGTCCATGGCTGATTTCTTGCTCTGTGATATAAAGCCTTCTGTTTCGACCGACAAACCTCTCAGGGGAGCATTTGCAACCGTTTGGCACCATTTTTGAGTGAATTGCCGAAAGTCAGATTTTTGATGAAAATGTGACCCCGGGGCTCAGGGATTTTTTCAAAAACATCTTTTTCTGCCGGTTAAGTTGTTGAGGGCTGATTTCTTTTCCTGTGATAAAAAGCCTTTTCTTTCGACCGCCAAACCACTCACGGGAGCATTTGCAACAATTTGGCACCATTTTTCTGCCGGTTATGTTGTCCATGGCTGATTTCTTGCTCTGTGATATAAAGCCTTCTGTTTCGACCGCCAAACCTCTTAGGGGAGCATTTGCAACCGTTTGGCACCATTTTTGAGTGAAATGCTGAAAGTCAGATTTTTGATGAAATTGTGACCCCGGGGCTTAGGGATTTTTTCAAAAAAATCTTTTTCTGCCGGTTAATTTGTCTTGGGCTGATTTCTTTTCCCGTGATAAAAAGCCTTCTGTTTTGACCGCCAAACCTCTCAGGGGAGCATTTGCAACCATTTGGCACCATTTTTGAGTGAAATGCCGAAAGTCAGATTTTTGATGAAATTGTGACCCCGGGGATTAGGGATTTTTTGAAAAAAATACTTTTCTGCCGGTTAATTTGTCTTGGGCTGATTTCTTTTCCCGTGATAAAAAGCCTTCTGTTTTGACCGCCAAACCTCTCAGGGGAGCATTTGCAACCGTTTGGCACCATTTTTGAGTGAATTGCCGAAAGTCAGATATTTGATGAAATTGTGACCCCGGGGCTTAGGGATTTTTTCAAAAAAATATTTTTCTGCCGGTTAAGTTGTTTTGGGCTGATTTCCTTTCCCGTGATAAAAAGCCTTCTGTTTTGACCGCCAAACCTCTCAGGGGAGCATTTGCAACCGTTTGGCACCATTTTTGAGTGAATTGCCGAAAGTCAGATTTTTGATGAAATTGTGAACCCGGGGCTCAGGGATTTTTTCAAAAACATCTTTTTCTGCCGGTTAAGTTGTTGAGGGCTGATTTCTTTTCCTGTGATAAAAAGCCTTTTCTTTCGACCGCCAAACCACTCACGGGAGCATTTGCAACCATTTGGCACCATTTTTCTGCCGGTTATGTTGTGCATGGCTGATTTCTTGCTCTGTGATATAAAGCCTTCCGTTTCGACCGCCAAACCTCTCAGGGGAGCATTTGCAACCGTTTGGCACCATTTTTGAGTGAAATGCCGAAAGTCAGATTTTTGATGAAATTGTGACCCCGGGGCTTAGGGATTTTTTCAAAAAAATCTTTTTCTGCCGGTTAATTTGTCTTGGGCTGATTTCTTTTCCCGTGATAAAAAGCCTTCTGTTTTGACCGCCAAACCTCTCAGGGGAGCATTTGCAACCATTTGGCACCATTTTTGAGTGAAATGCCGAAAGTCAGATTTTTGATGAAATTGTGACCCCGGGGATTAGGGATTTTTTGAAAAAAATACTTTTCTGCCGGTTAAGTTTTCGAGGGCTGATTTCTTTTCCCGTGATAAAAAGCCTTCTGTTTTGACCGCCAAACCTCTCAGGGGAGCATTTGCAACCGTTTGGCACCATTTTTGAGTGAATTGCCGAAAGTCAGATATTTGATGAAATTGTGACCCCGGGGCTTAGGGATTTTTTCAAAAAAATCTTTTTCTGCCGGTTAAGTTTTCGAGGGCTGATTTCTTTTCCTTTGATAAAAAGCCTTCTGTTTCGACCGCCAAACCTCTCAGGGGAGCATTTGCAACCGTTTGGGACCATTTTTGAGTGAAATGCCGAAAGTCAGATTTTTGATGAAATTGTGACCCCGGGGCTTAGGGATTTTTTGAAAAAAATCTTTTTCTGCCGGTTAAGTTTTCGAGGGCTGATTTCTTTTCCTGTGATAAAAAGCCTTCTCTTTCGACCGCCAAACCTCTCAGGGGAGCATTTGCAACCGGTTGGCACCATTTTTCTGCCGGTTATGTTGTCCATGGCTGATTTCTTGCTCTGTGATATAAAGCCTTCTGTTTCAACCGCCAAACCTCTCAGGGGAGCAATTGCAACCGTTTGGCACCATTTTTGAGTGAATTGCCGAAAGTCAGATTTTTGGTGAAATTGTGACTCTGCGGCTTAGGGATTTTTTCAAAAAAATATTTTTCTGCCGGTTAAGTTGTCTTGGGCTGATTTCCTTTCCCGTGATAAAAAGCCTTCTGTTTCGACCGCCAAACCTCTCAGGGTAGCATTTGCAACCGTTTGGCACCATTTTTGAGTGAAATGCTGAAAGTCAGATTTTTGATGAAATTGTGACCCCGGGGCTTAGGGATTTTTTCAAAAAAATCTTTTTCTGCCGGTTAATTTGTCTTCGGCTGATTTCTTTTCCTTTGATAAAAAGCCTTCTGTTTCGACCGCCAAACCTCTCAGGGGAGCATTTGCAACCGTTTGGGGCCATTTTTGAGTGAAATGCCGAAAGTCAGATTTTTGATGAAATTGTGACCCCGGGGATTAGGGATTTTTTGAAAAAAATACTTTTCTGCCGGTTAATTTGTCTTGGGCTGATTTCTTTTCCCGTGATAAAAAGCCTTCTGTTTTGACCGCCAAACCTCTCAGGGGAGCATTTGCAACCGTTTGGCACCATTTTTGAGTGAATTGCCGAAAGTCAGATATTTGATGAAATTGTGACCCCGGGGCTTAGGGATTTTTTCAAAAAAATCTTTTTCTGCCGGTTAAGTTTTCGAGGGCTGATTTCTTTTCCTTTGATAAAAAGCCTTCTGTTTCAACCGCCAAACCTCTCAGGGGAGCATTTGCAACCGTTTGGGACCATTTTTGAGTGAAATGCCGAAAGTCAGATTTTTGATGAAATTGTGACCCCGGGGCTTAGGGATTTTTTGAAAAAAATCTTTTTCTGCCGGTTAAGTTTTCGAGGGCTGATTTCTTTTCCTGTGATAAAAAGCCTTCTCTTTCGACCGCCAAACCTCTCAGGGGAGCATTTGCAACCGGTTGGCACCATTTTTCTGCCGGTTATGTTGTCCATGGCTGATTTCTTGCTCTGTGATATAAAGCCTTCTGTTTCGACCGCCAAACCTCTAAGGGGAGCATGTGCAACCGTTTGGCACCATTTTTGAGTGAAATGCTGAAAGTCAGATTTTTGATGAAATTGTGACCCCGGGGCTTAGGGATTTTTTCAAAAAAATCTTTTTCTGCCGGTTAAGTTGTCTTGGGCTGATTTCTTTTCCCGTGATAAAAAGCCTTTTCTTTCGACCGCCAAACCACTCACGGGAGCATTTGCAACCGTTTGGCACCATTTTTCTGCCGGTTATGTTGTCCATGGCTGATTTCTTGCTCTGTGATATAAAGCCTTCTGTTTCGACCGCCAAACCTCTAAGGGGAGCATGTGCAACCGTTTGGCACCATTTTTGAGTGAAATGCTGAAAGTCAGATTTTTGATGAAATTGTGACCCCGGGGCTTAGGGATTTTTTCAAAAAAATCTTTTTCTGCCGGTTAATTTGTCTTGGGCTGATTTCTTTTCCCGTGATAAAAAGCCTTCTGTTTTGACCGCCAAACCTCTCAGGGGAGCATTTGCAACCATTTGGCACCATTTTTCAGTGAATTGCCGAAAGTCAGATTTTTGATGAAATTGTGACTCTGCGGCTTAGGGATTTTTTCAAAAAAATATTTTTCTGCCGGTTAAGTTGTTTTGGGCTGATTTCCTTTCCCGTGATAAAAAGCCTTCTGTTTCGACCGCAAAACCTCTCAGGGGAGCATTTGCAACCGTTTGGCACCATTTTTGAGTGAATTGCCGAAAGTCAGATTTTTGATGAAATTGTGACCCCGGGGCTTAGGGATTTTTTCAAAAAAATCTTTTTCTGCCGGTTAATTTGTCTTGGGCTGATTTCTTTTCCCGTGATAAAAAGCCTTCTGTTTTGACCGCCAAACCTCTCAGGGGAGCATTTGCAACCATTTGGCACCATTTTTCAGTGAATTGCCGAAAGTCAGATTTTTGATGAAATTGTGACTCTGCGGCTTAGGGATTTTTTCAAAAAAATATTTTTCTGCCGGTTAAGTTGTTTTGGGCTGATTTCCTTTCCCGTGATAAAAAGCCTTCTGTTTCGACCGCAAAACCTCTCAGGGGAGCATTTGCAACCGTTTGGCACCATTTTTGAGTGAATTGCCGAAAGTCAGATTTTTGATGAAATTGTGACCCCGGGGCTTAGGGATTTTTTCAAAAAAATCTTTTTCTGCCGGTTAATTTGTCTTGGGCTGATTTCTTTTCCCGTGATAAAAAGCCTTCTGTTTCGACCACCAAACCTCTCAGGGGAGCATTTGCAACCGTTTGGTACCATTTTTGAGTGAATTGCCGAAAGTCAGATTTTTGATGAAAATGTGACCCCGGGGCTCAGGGATTTTTTCAAAAACATCTTTTTCTGCCGGTTAAGTTTTCGAGGGCTGATTTCTTTTCCTGTGATAAAAAGCCTTTTCTTTCGACCGCCAAACCACTCACGGGAGGATTTGCAACCATTTGGCACCATTTTTCTGCCGGTTATGTTGTCCATGACTGATTTCTTGCTGTGATATAAAGCCTTCTGTTTCGACCGCCAAACCTCTCAGGGGAGCATTTGCAACCGTTTGGCACCATTTTTGAGTGAAATGCCGAAAGTCAGATTTTTGATGAAATTGTGACCCCGGGGCTTAGGGATTTTTTCAAAAAAATCTTTTTCTGCCGGTTAATTTGTCTTGGGCTGATTTCTTTTCCTTTGATAAAAAGCCTTCTGTTTCGACCACCAAACCTCTCAGGGGAGCATTTGCAACTGTTTGGGACCATTTTTGAGTGAAATGCCGAAAGTCAGATTTTTGATGAAATTGTGACCCCGGGGCTTAGGGATTTTTTCAAAAAAATCTTTTTCTGCCGGTTAAGTTTTCGAGGGCTGATTTCTTTTCCTGTGATAAAAAGCCTTCTGTTTCGACCACCAAACCTCTCACGGGAGCATTTGAAACCGTTTGGCACCATTTTTGAGTGAAATGCTGAAAGTCAGATTTTTGATGAAATTGTGACTCCGCGGCTTAGGGATTTTTTTAAAAAAAAATATTTCTGCCGGTTAAGTTGTTTTGGCTGATTTCCTTTCCCGTGATAAAAAGCCTTCAGTTTCGACTGCCAAACCTCTCAGGGGAGCATTTGCAACCGTTTGGCACCATTTTTCTGCCGGTTATGTTGTCCATGGCTGATTTCTTGCTCTGTGATATAAAGCCTTCTGTTTCGTCCGACAAACCTCTCAGGGGAGCATTTGCAACCGTTTGGCACCATTTTTGAGTGAATTGCCGAAAGTCAGATTTTTGATGAAAATGTGACCCCGGGGCTCAGGGATTTTTTCAAAAACATCTTTTTCTGCCGGTTAAGTTGTTGAGGGCTGATTTCTTTTCCTGTGATAAAAAGCCTTTTCTTTCGACCGCCAAACCACTCACGGGAGCATTTGCAACCATTTGGCACCATTTTTCTGCCGGTTATGTTGTCCAAGGCTGATTTCTTGCTCTGTGATATAAAGCCTTCTGTTTCGACCGCCAAACCTCTTAGGGGAGCATTTGCAACCGTTTGGCACCATTTTTGAGTGAAATGCTGAAAGTCAGATTTTTGATGAAATTGTGACCCCGGGGCTTAGGGATTTTTTCAAAAAAATCTTTTTCTGCCGGTTAATTTGTCTTGGGCTGATTTCTTTTCCCGTGATAAAAAGCCTTCTGTTTTGACCGCCAAACCTCTCAGGGGAGCATTTGCAACCATTTGGCACCATTTTTGAGTGAAATGCCGAAAGTCAGATTTTTGATGAAATTGTGACCCCGGGGATTAGGGATTTTTTGAAAAAAATACTTTTCTGCCGGTTAATTTGTCTTGGGCTGATTTCTTTTCCCGTGATAAAAAGCCTTCTGTTTTGACCGCCAAACCTCTCAGGGGAGCATTTGCAACCATTTGGCACCATTTTTCAGTGAATTGCCGAAAGTCAGATATTTGATGAAATTGTGACTCCGGGGCTTAGGGATTTTTTGAAAAAAATCTTTTTCTGCCTGTTAAGTCTTCGAGGGCTGATTTCTTTTCCTTTGATAAAAAGCCTTCTGTTTCGACCACCAAACCTCTCAGGGGAGCATTTGCAACCGTTTGGGACCATTTTTGAGTGAAATGCCGAAAGTCAGATTTTTGATGAAATTGTGACCCCGGGGCTTAGGGATTTTTTCAAAAAAATCTTTTTCTGCCGGTTAAGTTTTCGAGGGCTGATTTCTTTTCCTGTGATAAAAAGCCTTCTGTTTCGACCACCAAACCTCTCACGGGAGCATTTGAAACCGTTTGGCACCATTTTTGAGTGAATTGACGAAAGTAAGATTTTTGATGAAATTGTGACTCCGCGGCTTAGGGATTTTTTAAAAAAAATCTTTTTCTGCCGGTTAAGTTTTCGAGGGCTGATTTCTTTTCCTGTGATAAAAAGCCTTCTGTTTCGACCACCAAACCTCTCACGGGAGCATTTGAAACCGTTTGGCACCATTTTTGAGTGAAATGCCGAAAGTCAGATTTTTGATGAAATTGTGACTCTGCGGCTTAGGGATTTTTTTTTTTAAAAAAATTTCTGCCGGTTAAGTTGTTTTGGGCTGATTTCCTTCCCCGTGATAAAAAGCCTTCTGTTTCGACTGCCAAACCTCTCAGGGGAGCATTTGCAACCGTTTGGCACCATTTTTCTGCCGGTTATGTTGTCCATGGCTGATTTCTTGCTCTGTGATATAAAGCCTTCTGTTTCGACCGCCAAACCTCTCAGGGGAGCATTTGCAACCGTTTGGCACCATTTTTGAGTGAATTGCCGAAAGTCAGATTTTTGATGAAATTGTGACTCTGCGGCTTAGGGATTTTTTCAAAAAAATATTTTTCTGCCGGTTAAGTTGTTTTGGGCTGATTTCCTTTCCCGTGATAAAAAGCCTTCTGTTTCGACCGCCAAACCTCTCAGGGGAGCATTTGCAACCGTTTGGCACCATTTTTGAGTGAATTGCCGAAAGTCAGATTTTTGATGAAATTGTGAACCCGGGGCTCAGGGATTTTTTCAAAAACATCTTTTTCTGCCGGTTAAGTTGTTGAGGGCTGATTTCTTTTCCTGTGATAAAAAGCCTTTTCTTTCGACCGCCAAACCACTCACGGGAGCATTTGCAACCATTTGGCACCATTTTTCTGCCGGTTATGTTGTGCATGGCTGATTTCTTGCTCTGTGATATAAAGCCTTCCGTTTCGACCGCCAAACCTCTCAGGGGAGCATTTGCAACCGTTTGGCACCATTTTTGAGTGAAATGCCGAAAGTCAGATTTTTGATGAAATTGTGACCCCGGGGCTTAGGGATTTTTTCAAAAAAATCTTTTTCTGCCGGTTAATTTGTCTTGGGCTGATTTCTTTTCCCGTGATAAAAAGCCTTCTGTTTTGACCGCCAAACCTCTCAGGGGAGCATTTGCAACCATTTGGCACCATTTTTCAGTGAATTGCCGAAAGTCAGATATTTGATGAAATTGTGACTCCGGGGCTTAGGGATTTTTTGAAAAAAATCTTGTTCTGCCGGTTAAGTCTTCGAGGGCTGATTTCTTTTCCTTTGATAAAAAGCCTTCTGTTTCGACCACCAAACCTCTCAGGGGAGCATTTGCAACCGTTTGGGACCATTTTTGAGTGAAATGCCGAAAGTCAGATTTTTGATGAAATTGTGACCCCGGGGCTTAGGGATTTTTTCAAAAAAATCTTTTTCTGCCGGATAAGTTTTCGAGGGCTGATTTCTTTTCCTGTGATAAAAAGCCTTCTGTTTCGACCACCAAACCTCTCACGGGAGCATTTGAAACCGTTTGGCACCATTTTTGAGTGAAATGCTGAAAGTCAGATTTTTGATGAAATTGTGACTCCGCGGCTTAGGGATTTTTTCAAAAAAAAAAATTTCTGCCGGTTAAGTTGTTTTGGCTGATTTCCTTTCCCGTGATAAAAAGCCTTCTGTTTCGACTGCCAAACCTCTCAGGGGAGCATTTGCAACCGTTTGGCACCATTTTTCTGCCGGTTATGTTGTCCATGGCTGATTTCTTGCTCTGTGATATAAAGCCTTCTGTTTCGACCGACAAACCTCTCAGGGGAGCATTTGCAACCGTTTGGCACCATTTTTGAGTGAATTGCCGAAAGTCAGATTTTTGATGAAAATGTGACCCCGGGGCTCAGGGATTTTTTCAAAAACATCTTTTTCTGCCGGTTAAGTTGTTGAGGGCTGATTTCTTTTCCTGTGATAAAAAGCCTTTTCTTTCGACCGCCAAACCACTCACGGGAGCATTTGCAACAATTTGGCACCATTTTTCTGCCGGTTATGTTGTCCATGGCTGATTTCTTGCTCTGTGATATAAAGCCTTCTGTTTCGACCGCCAAACCTCTTAGGGGAGCATTTGCAACCGTTTGGCACCATTTTTGAGTGAAATGCTGAAAGTCAGATTTTTGATGAAATTGTGACCCCGGGGCTTAGGGATTTTTTCAAAAAAATCTTTTTCTGCCGGTTAATTTGTCTTGGGCTGATTTCTTTTCCCGTGATAAAAAGCCTTCTGTTTTGACCGCCAAACCTCTCAGGGGAGCATTTGCAACCATTTGGCACCATTTTTGAGTGAAATGCCGAAAGTCAGATTTTTGATGAAATTGTGACCCCGGGGATTAGGGATTTTTTGAAAAAAATACTTTTCTGCCGGTTAATTTGTCTTGGGCTGATTTCTTTTCCCGTGATAAAAAGCCTTCTGTTTTGACCGCCAAACCTCTCAGGGGAGCATTTGCAACCGTTTGGCACCATTTTTGAGTGAATTGCCGAAAGTCAGATATTTGATGAAATTGTGACTCTGCGGCTTAGGGATTTTTTCAAAAAAATATTTTTCTGCCGGTTAAGTTTTCGAGGGCTGATTTCTTTTCCTTTGATAAAAAGCCTTCTGTTTCGACCGCCAAACCTCTCAGGGGAGCATTTGCAACCGTTTGGGACCATTTTTGAGTGAAATGCCGAAAGTCAGATTTTTGATGAAATTGTGACCCCGGGGCTTAGGGATTTTTTGAAAAAAATCTTTTTCTGCCGGTTAAGTTTTCGAGGGCTGATTTCTTTTCCTGTGATAAAAAGCCTTCTCTTTCGACCGCCAAACCTCTCAGGGGAGCATTTGCAACCGGTTGGCACCATTTTTCTGCCGGTTATGTTGTCCATGGCTGATTTCTTGCTCTGTGATATAAAGCCTTCTGTTTCAACCGCCAAACCTCTCAGGGGAGCAATTGCAACCGTTTGGCACCATTTTTGAGTGAATTGCCGAAAGTCAGATTTTTGGTGAAATTGTGACTCTGCGGCTTAGGGATTTTTTCAAAAAAATATTTTTCTGCCGGTTAAGTTGTCTTGGGCTGATTTCCTTTCCCGTGATAAAAAGCCTTCTGTTTCGACCGCCAAACCTCTCAGGGGAGCATTTGCAACCGTTTGGCACCATTTTTGAGTGAATTGCCGAAAGTCAGATTTTTGATGAAATTGTGACCCCGGGGCTTAGGGATTTTTTCAAAAAAATCTTTTTCTGCCGGTTAAGTTGTCTTGGGCTGATTTCTTTTCCCGTGATAAAAAGCCTTTTCTTTCGACCGCCAAACCACTCACGGGAGCATTTGCAACCGTTTGGCACCATTTTTCTGCCGGTTATGTTGTCCATGGCTGATTTCTTGCTCTGTGATATAAAGATAGATAGATAGATAGATTCTTTATTGTCATTACACACGTGCAACATTGCACAAGTGCAACGAAATTGGATGCCATCCCTTAAAAACAACAAAAACAAAACAACAACAACAACCAACAAACCACATTCCAGCCACACCCACACCCATCAATCTCCCAGGTCACACTATCGAGTTACAGCATTCAAAAGGGCCACAGCTCTCGGGTAAAAACTGTTTTTCAGTCTGTTTGTCCTTGACTTGATGTTTCTATATCTCCTGCCAGAAGGCAGTAGTGCAAACAGACTGTATCCCGGGTGAGATGAATCCTGCAGGATGTTGTTTGCTTTCCTAAGACAACGGGAACCGTACAATTCTTCCAAAGATGGGAGAGGTTGACCAATAATCCTTTGTGCTGTGGTTATGACCTTCTGGAGCACCTTCCTCTCCCTAGCTGTACAACTGGAGAACCAAGCACAAATACAGTATGTAAGAATGCTCTCTATGGAGCCTCGGTAGAAGGACACCAGCAGTCTCTCACTCAGATTGTTCTTCTTTAAAAGTCTGAGGAAATAAATTCTCTGCTGGGCCTTCTTCACCAGAGCAGTGGTATTTGCGCTCCAAGTCATGCCCTGATCGATAGTTACTCCCAAAAACCTGAATTCCGCCACCCTCTCCACCCGTTCCCCATTGATATGCAAGGGCTGAATGTCCGCCTTTTTTTTCCTGTAATCCACCACTAATTCCTTGGTCTTAGCCGTATTAAGAGCCAGATTGTTCTCTCCACACCAAACACAGAGCCGCCCCACCTCGTCCCGATAGGCGGACTCATCCCCTCCTGAAATGAGCCCCACCACCGTAGTGTCATCAGCAGACTTGATGATTTTGTTGCTGGAATAGGTGGCTGTACAGTCATACGTATAGAGAGCATAGAGCAGGGGACTCAACACACAACCCTGTGGTGAGCCGGTGTTAAGGCTAAGGGCTGTGGACATATGTGACCCTACTCTAACCCTCTGAGAACGTTCTGACAAAAAATCCAAAACCCAGAGACAGGTGGAGTTGGAGAGTCCAATCGCCTCTAGCTTGGACACTTCTGCTTCGACCGCCAAACCTCTAAGGGGAGCATGTGCAACCGTTTGGCACCATTTTTGAGTGAAATGCTGAAAGTCAGATTTTTGATGAAATTGTGACCCCGGGGCTTAGGGATTTTTTCAAAAAAATCTTTTTCTGCCGGTTAATTTGTCTTCGGCTGATTTCTTTTCCTTTGATAAAAAGCCTTCTGTTTCGACCGCCAAACCTCTCAGGGGAGCATTTGCAACCGTTTGGGGCCATTTTTGAGTGAAATGCCGAAAGTCAGATTTTTGATGAAATTGTGACCCCGGGGATTAGGGATTTTTTGAAAAAAATACTTTTCTGCCGGTTAATTTGTCTTGGGCTGATTTCTTTTCCCGTGATAAAAAGCCTTCTGTTTTGACCGCCAAACCTCTCAGGGGAGCATTTGCAACCGTTTGGCACCATTTTTGAGTGAATTGCCGAAAGTCAGATATTTGATGAAATTGTGACCCCGGGGCTTAGGGATTTTTTCAAAAAAATCTTTTTCTGCCGGTTAAGTTTTCGAGGGCTGATTTCTTTTCCTTTGATAAAAAGCCTTCTGTTTCGACCGCCAAACCTCTCAGGGGAGCATTTGCAACCGTTTGGGACCATTTTTGAGTGAAATGCGAAAAGTCAGATTTTTGATGAAATTGTGACCTCGGGGCTTAGGGATTTTTTGAAAAAAATCTTTTTCTGCCGGTTAAGTTTTCGAGGGCTGATTTCTTTTCCTGTGATAAAAAGCCTTCTCTTTCGACCGCCAAACCTCTCAGGGGAGCATTTGCAACCGGTTGGCACCATTTTTCTGCCGGTTATGTTGTCCATGGCTGATTTCTTGCTCTGTGATATAAAGCCTTCTGTTTCGACCGCCAAACCTCTCAGGGGAGCATTTGCAACCATTTGGCACCATTTTTGAGTGTAATGCCGAAAGTCAGATTTTTGATGAAATTGTGACCCCGGGGCTTAGGGATTTTTTCAAAAAAATCTTTTTCTGCCGGTTAATTTGTCTTGGGCTGATTTCTTTTCCCGTGATAAAAAGCCTTCTGTTTTGACCGCCAAACCTCTCAGGGGAGCATTTGCAACCATTTCGCACCATTTTTCAGTGAATTGCCGAAAGTCAGATATTTGATGAAATTGTGACCCCGGGGCTTAGGGATTTTTTGAAAAAAATCTTTTTCTGCCGGTTAATTTGTCTTGGGCTGATTTCTTTTCCCGTGATAAAAAGCCTTCTGTTTTGACCGCCAAACCTCTCAGGGGAGCATTTGCAACCGTTTGGCACCATTTTTGAGTGAATTGCCGAAAGTCAGATATTTGATGAAATTGTGACCCCGGGACGTAGGGATTTTTTCAAAAAAATCTTTTTCTGCCGGTTAAGTTTTCGAGGGCTGATTTCTTTTCCTTTGATAAAAAGCCTTCTGTTTCGACCGCCAAACCTCACAGGGGAGCATTTGCAACCATTTGGCACCATTTTTCAGTGAATTGCCGAAAGTCAGATTTTTGATGAAATTGTGACCCCGGGGCTTAGGGATTTTTTCAAAAAAATCTTTTTCTGCCGGTTAATTTGTCTTCGGCTGATTTCTTTTCCTTTGATAAAAAGCCTTCTGTTTCGACCGCCAAACCTCTCAGGGGAGCATTTGCAACCGTTTGGGGCCATTTTTGAGTGAAATGCCGAAAGTCAGATTTTTGATGAAATTGTGACCCCGGGGATTAGGGATTTTTTGAAAAAAATACTTTTCTGCCGGTTAATTTGTCTTGGGCTGATTTCTTTTCCCGTGATAAAAAGCCTTCTGTTTTGACCGCCAAACCTCTCAGGGGAGCATTTGCAACCGTTTGGCACCATTTTTGAGTGAATTGCCGAAAGTCAGATATTTGATGAAATTGTGACCCCGGGGCTTAGGGATTTTTTCAAAAAAATCTTTTTCTGCCGGTTAAGTTTTCGAGGGCTGATTTCTTTTCCTTTGATAAAAAGCCTTCTGTTTCGACCGCCAAACCTCTCAGGGGAGCATTTGCAACCGTTTGGGACCATTTTTGAGTGAAATGCGAAAAGTCAGATTTTTGATGAAATTGTGACCTCGGGGCTTAGGGATTTTTTGAAAAAAATCTTTTTCTGCCGGTTAAGTTTTCGAGGGCTGATTTCTTTTCCTGTGATAAAAAGCCTTCTCTTTCGACCGCCAAACCTCTCAGGGGAGCATTTGCAACCGGTTGGCACCATTTTTCTGCCGGTTATGTTGTCCATGGCTGATTTCTTGCTCTGTGATATAAAGCCTTCTGTTTCAACCGCCAAACCTCTCAGGGGAGCAATTGCAACCGTTTGGCACCATTTTTGAGTGAATTGCCGAAAGTCAGATTTTTGATGAAATTGTGACCCCGGGGCTTAGGGATTTTTTCAAAAAAATATTTTTCTGCCGGTTAAGTTGTCTTGGGCTGATTTCCTTTCCCGTGATAAAAAGCCTTCTGTTTCGACCGCCAAACCTCTCAGGGGAGCATTTGCAACCGTTTGGCACCATTTTTGAGTGAATTGCTGAAAGTCAGATTTTTGATGAAATTGTGACCCCGGGGCTTAGGGATTTTTTCAAAAAAATCTTTTTCTGCCGGTTAAGTTGTCTTGGGCTGATTTCCTTTCCCGTGATAAAAAGCCTTCTGTTTCGACCGCCAAACCTCTCAGGGGAGCATTTGCAACCGTTTGGCACCATTTTTGAGTGAATTGCCGAAAGTCAGATTTTTGATGAAATTGTGACCCCGGGGCTTAGGGATTTTTTCAAAAAAATCTTTTTCTGCCGGTTAAGTTGTCTTGGGCTGATTTCTTTTCCCGTGATAAAAAGCCTTTTCTTTCGACCGCCAAACCACTCACGGGAGCATTTGCAACCGTTTGGCACCATTTTTCTGCCGGTTATGTTTTCCATGGCTGATTTCTTGCTCTGTGATATAAAGCCTTCTGTTTCGACCGCCAAACCTCTAAGGGGAGCATGTGCAACCGTTTGGCACCATTTTTGAGTGAAATGCTGAAAGTCAGATTTTTGATGAAATTGTGACCCCGGGGCTTAGGGATTTTTTCAAAAAAATCTTTTTCTGCCGGTTAATTTGTCTTGGGCTGATTTCTTTTCCCGTGATAAAAAGCCTTCTGTTTTGACCGCCAAACCTCTCAGGGGAGCATTTGCAACCATTTGGCACCATTTTTCAGTGAATTGCCGAAAGTCAGATTTTTGATGAAATTGTGACTCTGCGGCTTAGGGATTTTTTCAAAAAAATATTTTTCTGCCGGTTAAGTTGTTTTGGGCTGATTTCCTTTCCCGTGATAAAAAGCCTTCTGTTTCGACCACCAAACCTCTAAGGGGAGCATGTGCAACCGTTTGGCACCATTTTTGAGTGAAATGCTGAAAGTCAGATTTTTGATGAAATTGTGACCCCGGGGCTCAGGGATTTTTTCAAAAACATCTTTTTCTGCCGGTTAAGTTTTCGAGGGCTGATTTCTTTTCCCGTGATAAAAAGCCTTCTGTTTCGACCGCAAAACCTCTCAGGGGAGCATTTGCAACCGTTTGGCACCATTTTTGAGTGAATTGCCGAAAGTCAGATTTTTGATGAAATTGTGACCCCGGGGCTTAGGGATTTTTTCAAAAAAATCTTTTTCTGCCGGTTAATTTGTCTTGGGCTGATTTCTTTTCCCGTGATAAAAAGCCTTCTGTTTCGACCACCAAACCTCTCAGGGGAGCATTTGCAACCGTTTGGTACCATTTTTGAGTGAATTGCCGAAAGTCAGATTTTTGATGAAAATGTGACCCCGGGGCTCAGGGATTTTTTCAAAAACATCTTTTTCTGCCGGTTAAGTTTTCGAGGGCTGATTTCTTTTCCTGTGATAAAAAGCCTTTTCTTTCGACCGCCAAACCACTCACGGGAGGATTTGCAACCATTTGGCACCATTTTTCTGCCGGTTATGTTGTCCATGGCTGATTTCTTGCTGTGATATAAAGCCTTCTGTTTCAACCGCCAAACCTCTCAGGGGAGCATTTGCAACCGTTTGGCACCATTTTTGAGTGAAATGCCGAAAGTCAGATTTTTGATGAAATTGTGACCCCGGGGCTTAGGGATTTTTTCAAAAAAATCTTTTTCTGCCGGTTAATTTGTCTTGGGCTGATTTCTTTTCCTTTGATAAAAAGCCTTCTGTTTTGACCGCCAAACCTCTCAGGGGAGCATTTGCAACCGTTTGGGACCATTTTTGAGTGAAATGCCGAAAGTCAGATTTTTGATGAAATTGTGACTCTGCGGCTTAGGGATTTTTTCAAAAAAATCTTTTTCTGCCGGTTAAGTTTTCGAGGGCTGATTTCTTTTCCTGTGATAAAAAGCCTTCTGTTTCGACCACCAAACCTCTCACGGGAGCATTTGAAACCGTTTGGCACCATTTTTGAGTGAAATGCTGAAAGTCAGATTTTTGATGAAATTGTGACTCCGCGGCTTAGGGATTTTTTCAAAAAAAAAAAATTTCTGCCGGTTAAGTTGTTTTGGCTGATTTCCTTTCCCGTGATAAAAAGCCTTCTGTTTCGACTGCCAAACCTCTCAGGGGAGCATTTGCAACCGTTTGGCACCATTTTTCTGCCGGTTATGTTGTCCATGGCTGATTTCTTGCTCTGTGATATAAAGCCTTCTGTTTCGACCGACAAACCTCTCAGGGGAGCATTTGCAACCGTTTGGCACCATTTTTGAGTGAATTGCCGAAAGTCAGATTTTTGATGAAAATGTGACCCCGGGGCTCAGGGATTTTTTCAAAAAAATCTTTTTCTGCCGGTTAAGTTTTCGAGGGCTGATTTCTTTTCCTTTGATAAAAAGCCTTCTCTTTCGACCGCCAAACCTCTCAGGGGAGCATTTGCAACCGTTTGGGACCATTTTTGAGTGAAATGCCGAAAGTCAGATTTTTGATGAAAATGTGACCCCGGGGCTCAGGGATTTTTTCAAAAACATCTTTTTCTGCCGGTTAAGTTTTCGAGGGCTGATTTCTTTTCCCGTGATAAAAAGCCTTCTGTTTCGACCACCAAACCTCTCAGGGGAGCATTTGCAACCGTTTGGGACCATTTTTGAGTGAATTGCCGAAAGTCAGATTTTTGATGAAATTGTGACCCCGGGGCTCAGGGATTTTTTCAAAAACATCTTTTTCTGCCGGTTAAGTTGTCGAGGGCTGTTTTCTTTTCCTGTGATAAAAAGCCTTTTCTTTCGACCGCCAAACCTCTCAGGGGAGCATTTGCAACCGTTTGGCACCATTTTTGAGTGAAATGCCGAAAGTCAGATTTTTGATGAAATTGTGACCCCGGGGCTTAGGGATTTTTTCAAAAAAAATTTTTTCTGCCGGTTAATTTGTCTTGGGCTGATTTCTTTTCCCGTGATAAAAAGCCTTCTGTTTTGACCGCCAAACCTCTCAGGGGAGCATTTGCAACCGTTTGGCACCATTTTTCAGTGAATTGCCGAAAGTCAGATTTTTGATGAAATTGTGACCCCGGGGCTTAGGGATTTTTTCAAAAAAATATTTTTCCGCCGGTTAAGTTGTTTTGGGCTGATTTCCTTTCCCGTGATAAAAAGCCTTCTGTTTCGACCGCCAAACCTCTCAGGGGAGCATTTGCAACCGTTTGGCACCATTTTTGAGTGAATTGCCGAAAGTCAGATTTTTGATGAAATTGTGACCCCGGGGCTTAGGGATTTTTTCAAAAAAATCTTTTTCTGCCGGTTAAGTTGTCTTGGGCTGATTTCTTTTCCCGTGATAAAAAGCCTTCTGTTTCGACCACCAAACCTCTCAGGGGAGCATTTGCAAGCGTTTGGTACCATTTTTGAGTGAATTGCCGAAAGTCAGATTTTTGATGAAAATGTGACCCCGGGGCTCAGGGATTTCTTCAAAAACATCTTTTTCTGCCGGTTAAGTTGTTGAGGGCTGATTTCTTTTCCTGTGATAAAAAGCCTTTTCTTTCGAACGCCAAACCACTCACGGGAGCATTTGCAACCATTTGGCACCATTTTTCTGCCGGTTATGTTGTCCATGGCTGATTTCTTGCTCTGTGATATAAAGCCTTCTGTTTCGACCGCCAAACCTCTCAGGGGAGCATTTGCAACCATTTGGCACCATTTTTGAGTGAAATGCCGAAAGTCAGATTTTTGATGAAATTGTGACCCCGGGGCTTAGGGATTTTTTCAAAAAAATCTTTTTCTGCCGGTTAATTTGTCTTTGGCTGATTTCTTTTCCCGTGATAAAAAGCCTTCTGTTTTGACCGCCAAACCTCTCAGGGGAGCATTTGCAACCATTTCGCACCATTTTTCAGTGAATTGCCGAAAGTCAGATATTTGATGAAATTGTGACCCCGGGGCTTAGGGATTTTTTGAAAAAAATCTTTTTCTGCCGGTTAATTTGTCTTGGGCTGATTTCTTTTCCCGTGATAAAAAGCCTTCTGTTTTGACCGCCAAACCTCTCAGGGGAGCATTTGCAACCGTTTGGCACCATTTTTGAGTGAATTGCCGAAAGTCAGATATTTGATGAAATTGTGACCCCGGGGCTTAGGGATTTTTTCAAAAAAATCTTTTTCTGCCGGTTAAGTTTTCGAGGGCTGATTTCTTTTCCTTTGATAAAAAGCCTTCTGTTTCGACCGCCAAACCTCACAGGGGAGCATTTGCAACCGTTTGGGACCATTTTTGAGTGAAATGCCGAAAGTCAGATTTTTGATGAAATTGTCACCCCGGGGCTTAGGGATTTTTTGAAAAAAATATTTTTCTGTCGGTTAATTTGTCTTGGGCTGATTTCTTTTCCCGTGATAAAAAGCCTTCTGTTTCGACCGCCAAACCTCTCAGGGGAGCATTTGCAACCATTTGGCACCATTTTTGAGTGAATTGCCGAAAGTCAGATTTTTGATGAAATTGTGACTCCGCGGCTTAGGGATTTTTTCAAAAAAATCTTTTTCTGCCGGTTAAGTTGTCTTGGGCTGATTTCTTTTCCCGTGATAAAAAGCCTTCTGTTTCGACCGCCAAACCTCTCAGGGGAGCATCTGCAACCGTTTGGCACCATTTTTGAGTGAAATGCCGAAAGTCAGATTTTTGATGAAATTGTGACTCCGGGGCTTAGGGATTTTTTGAAAAAAATCTTTTTCTGCCGGTTAAGTCTTCGAGGGCTGATTTCTTTTCCTTTGATAAAAAGCCTTCTGTTTCGACCACCAAACCTCTCAGGGGAGCATTTGCAACCGTTTGGGACCATTTTTGAGTGAAATGCCGAGTCAGATTTTTGATGAAATTGTGACCCCGGGGCTTAGGGATTTTTTCAAAAAAATCTTTTTCTGCCGGTTAAGTTTTCGAGGGCTGATTTCTTTTCCTGTGATAAAAAGCCTTCTGTTTCGACCACCAAACCTCTCACGGGAGCATTTGAAACCGTTTGGCACCATTTTTGAGTGAAATGCCGAAAGTCAGATTTTTGATGAAATTGTGACTCCGCGGCTTAGGGATTTTTTCAAAAAAAAAAATTTCTGCCGGTTAAGTTGTTTTGGGCTGATTTCCTTTCCCGTGATATAAAGCCTTCTGTTTCGACTGCCAAACCTCTCAGGGGAGCATTTGCAACCGGTTGGCACCATTTTTCTGCCGGTTATGTTGTCCATGGCTGATTTCTTGCTCTGTGATATAAAGCCTTCTGTTTCAACCGGCAAACCTCTCAGGGGAGCATTTGCAACCTTTTGGCACCATTTTTGAGTGAATTGCCGAAAGTCAGATTTTTGATGAAATTGTGACCCCGGGGCTTAGGGATTTTTTCAAAAAAAAAATTTTCTGCCGGTTAATTTGTCTTGGGCTGATTTCCTTTCCCGTGATAAAAAGCCTTCTGTTTCGACCGCCAAACCTCTCAGGGGAGCATTTGCAACCGTTTGGCACCATTTTTGAGTGAATTGCCGAAAGTCAGATATTTGATGAAATTGTGACCCCGGGGCTTAGGGATTTTTTCAAAAAAATCTTTTTCTGCCGGTTAAGTTTTCTTGGGCTGATTTCTTTTCCCGTGATAAAAAGCCTTCTGTTTCGACCGCCAAACCTCTCAGGGGAGCATTTGCAACTGTTTGGCACCATTTTTGAGTGAATTGCCGAAAGTCAGATTTTTGATGAAATTGTGACCCCGGGGCTTAGGGATTTTTTCAAAAAAATCTTTTTCTGCCGGTTAAGTTGTCTTGGGCTGATTTCTTTTCCCGTGATAAAAAGCCTTTTCTTTCGACCGCCAAACCACTCACGGGAGCATTTGCAACCGTTTGGCACCATTTTTCTGCCGGTTATGTTTTCCATGGCTGATTTCTTGCTCTGTGATATAAAGCCTTCTGTTTCGACCGCCAAACCTCTAAGGGGAGCATGTGCAACCGTTTGGCACCATTTTTGAGTGAAATGCTGAAAGTCAGATTTTTGATGAAATTGTGACCCCGGGGCTTAGGGATTTTTTCAAAAAAATCTTTTTCTGCCGGTTAATTTGTCTTGGGCTGATTTCTTTTCCCGTGATAAAAAGCCTTCTGTTTTGACCGCCAAACCTCTCAGGGGAGCATTTGCAACCATTTGGCACCATTTTTCAGTGAATTGCCGAAAGTCAGATTTTTGATGAAATTGTGACTCTGCGGCTTAGGGATTTTTTCAAAAAAATATTTTTCTGCCGGTTAAGTTGTTTTGGGCTGATTTCCTTTCCCGTGATAAAAAGCCTTCTGTTTCGACCACCAAACCTCTAAGGGGAGCATGTGCAACCGTTTGGCACCATTTTTGAGTGAAATGCTGAAAGTCAGATTTTTGATGAAATTGTGACCCCGGGGCTCAGGGATTTTTTCAAAAACATCTTTTTCTGCCGGTTAAGTTTTCGAGGGCTGATTTCTTTTCCCGTGATAAAAAGCCTTCTGTTTCGACCGCAAAACCTCTCAGGGGAGCATTTGCAACCGTTTGGCACCATTTTTGAGTGAATTGCCGAAAGTCAGATTTTTGATGAAATTGTGACCCCGGGGCTTAGGGATTTTTTCAAAAAAATCTTTTTCTGCCGGTTAATTTGTCTTGGGCTGATTTCTTTTCCCGTGATAAAAAGCCTTCTGTTTCGACCACCAAACCTCTCAGGGGAGCATTTGCAACCGTTTGGTACCATTTTTGAGTGAATTGCCGAAAGTCAGATTTTTGATGAAAATGTGACCCCGGGGCTCAGGGATTTTTTCAAAAACATCTTTTTCTGCCGGTTAAGTTTTCGAGGGCTGATTTCTTTTCCTGTGATAAAAAGCCTTTTCTTTCGACCGCCAAACCACTCACGGGAGGATTTGCAACCATTTGGCACCATTTTTCTGCCGGTTATGTTGTCCATGGCTGATTTCTTGCTGTGATATAAAGCCTTCTGTTTCAACCGCCAAACCTCTCAGGGGAGCATTTGCAACCGTTTGGCACCATTTTTGAGTGAAATGCCGAAAGTCAGATTTTTGATGAAATTGTGACCCCGGGGCTTAGGGATTTTTTCAAAAAAATCTTTTTCTGCCGGTTAATTTGTCTTGGGCTGATTTCTTTTCCTTTGATAAAAAGCCTTCTGTTTTGACCGCCAAACCTCTCAGGGGAGCATTTGCAACCGTTTGGGACCATTTTTGAGTGAAATGCCGAAAGTCAGATTTTTGATGAAATTGTGACTCTGCGGCTTAGGGATTTTTTCAAAAAAATCTTTTTCTGCCGGTTAAGTTTTCGAGGGCTGATTTCTTTTCCTGTGATAAAAAGCCTTCTGTTTCGACCACCAAACCTCTCACGGGAGCATTTGAAACCGTTTGGCACCATTTTTGAGTGAAATGCTGAAAGTCAGATTTTTGATGAAATTGTGACTCCGCGGCTTAGGGATTTTTTCAAAAAAAAAAAATTTCTGCCGGTTAAGTTGTTTTGGCTGATTTCCTTTCCCGTGATAAAAAGCCTTCTGTTTCGACTGCCAAACCTCTCAGGGGAGCATTTGCAACCGTTTGGCACCATTTTTCTGCCGGTTATGTTGTCCATGGCTGATTTCTTGCTCTGTGATATAAAGCCTTCTGTTTCGACCGACAAACCTCTCAGGGGAGCATTTGCAACCGTTTGGCACCATTTTTGAGTGAATTGCCGAAAGTCAGATTTTTGATGAAAATGTGACCCCGGGGCTCAGGGATTTTTTCAAAAAAATCTTTTTCTGCCGGTTAAGTTTTCGAGGGCTGATTTCTTTTCCTTTGATAAAAAGCCTTCTCTTTCGACCGCCAAACCTCTCAGGGGAGCATTTGCAACCGTTTGGGACCATTTTTGAGTGAAATGCCGAAAGTCAGATTTTTGATGAAAATGTGACCCCGGGGCTCAGGGATTTTTTCAAAAACATCTTTTTCTGCCGGTTAAGTTTTCGAGGGCTGATTTCTTTTCCCGTGATAAAAAGCCTTCTGTTTCGACCACCAAACCTCTCAGGGGAGCATTTGCAACCGTTTGGGACCATTTTTGAGTGAATTGCCGAAAGTCAGATTTTTGATGAAATTGTGACCCCGGGGCTCAGGGATTTTTTCAAAAACATCTTTTTCTGCCGGTTAAGTTGTCGAGGGCTGTTTTCTTTTCCTGTGATAAAAAGCCTTTTCTTTCGACCGCCAAACCTCTCAGGGGAGCATTTGCAACCGTTTGGCACCATTTTTGAGTGAAATGCCGAAAGTCAGATTTTTGATGAAATTGTGACCCCGGGGCTTAGGGATTTTTTCAAAAAAATTTTTTTCTGCCGGTTAATTTGTCTTGGGCTGATTTCTTTTCCCGTGATAAAAAGCCTTCTGTTTTGACCGCCAAACCTCTCAGGGGAGCATTTGCAACCGTTTGGCACCATTTTTCAGTGAATTGCCGAAAGTCAGATTTTTGATGAAATTGTGACCCCGGGGCTTAGGGATTTTTTCAAAAAAATATTTTTCCGCCGGTTAAGTTGTTTTGGGCTGATTTCCTTTCCCGTGATAAAAAGCCTTCTGTTTCGACCGCCAAACCTCTCAGGGGAGCATTTGCAACCGTTTGGCACCATTTTTGAGTGAATTGCCGAAAGTCAGATTTTTGATGAAATTGTGACCCCGGGGCTTAGGGATTTTTTCAAAAAAATCTTTTTCTGCCGGTTAAGTTGTCTTGGGCTGATTTCTTTTCCCGTGATAAAAAGCCTTCTGTTTCGACCACCAAACCTCTCAGGGGAGCATTTGCAAGCGTTTGGTACCATTTTTGAGTGAATTGCCGAAAGTCAGATTTTTGATGAAAATGTGACCCCGGGGCTCAGGGATTTCTTCAAAAACATCTTTTTCTGCCGGTTAAGTTGTTGAGGGCTGATTTCTTTTCCTGTGATAAAAAGCCTTTTCTTTCGAACGCCAAACCACTCACGGGAGCATTTGCAACCATTTGGCACCATTTTTCTGCCGGTTATGTTGTCCATGGCTGATTTCTTGCTCTGTGATATAAAGCCTTCTGTTTCGACCGCCAAACCTCTCAGGGGAGCATTTGCAACCATTTCGCAACATTTTTCAGTGAATTGCCGAAAGTCAGATATTTGATGAAATTGTGACCCCGGGGCTTAGGGATTTTTTGAAAAAAATCTTTTTCTGCCGGTTAATTTGTCTTGGGCTGATTTCTTTTCCCGTGATAAAAAGCCTTCTGTTTTGACCGCCAAACCTCTCAGGGGAGCATTTGCAACCGTTTGGCACCATTTTTGAGTGAATTGCCGAAAGTCAGATATTTGATGAAATTGTGACCCCGGGGCTTAGGGATTTTTTCAAAAAAATCTTTTTCTGCCGGTTAAGTTTTCGAGGGCTGATTTCTTTTCCTTTGATAAAAAGCCTTCTGTTTCGACCGCCAAACCTCACAGGGGAGCATTTGCAACCGTTTGGGACCATTTTTGAGTGAAATGCCGAAAGTCAGATTTTTGATGAAATTGTCACCCCGGGGCTTAGGGATTTTTTGAAAAAAATATTTTTCTGTCGGTTAATTTGTCTTGGGCTGATTTCTTTTCCCGTGATAAAAAGCCTTCTGTTTCGACCGCCAAACCTCTCAGGGGAGCATTTGCAACCATTTGGCACCATTTTTGAGTGAATTGCCGAAAGTCAGATTTTTGATGAAATTGTGACTCCGCGGCTTAGGGATTTTTTCAAAAAAATCTTTTTCTGCCGGTTAAGTTGTCTTGGGCTGATTTCTTTTCCCGTGATAAAAAGCCTTCTGTTTCGACCGCCAAACCTCTCAGGGGAGCATCTGCAACCGTTTGGCACCATTTTTGAGTGAAATGCCGAAAGTCAGATTTTTGATGAAATTGTGACTCCGGGGCTTAGGGATTTTTTGAAAAAAATCTTTTTCTGCCGGTTAAGTCTTCGAGGGCTGATTTCTTTTCCTTTGATAAAAAGCCTTCTGTTTCGACCCCCAAAGCTCTCAGGGGAGCATTTGCAACCGTTTGGGACCATTTTTGAGTGAAATGCCGAGTCAGATTTTTGATGAAATTGTGACCCCGGGGCTTAGGGATTTTTTCAAAAAAATCTTTTTCTGCCGGTTAAGTTTTCGAGGGCTGATTTCTTTTCCTGTGATAAAAAGCCTTCTGTTTCGACCACCAAACCTCTCACGGGAGCATTTGAAACCGTTTGGCACCATTTTTGAGTGAAATGCCGAAAGTCAGATTTTTGATGAAATTGTGACTCCGCGGCTTAGGGATTTTTTCAAAAAAAAAATTTCTGCCGGTTAAGTTGTTTTGGGCTGATTTCCTTTCCCGTGATATAAAGCCTTCTGTTTCGACTGCCAAACCTCTCAGGGGAGCATTTGCAACCGGTTGGCACCATTTTTCTGCCGGTTATGTTGTCCATGGCTGATTTCTTGCTCTGTGATATAAAGCCTTCTGTTTCAACCGGCAAACCTCTCAGGGGAGCATTTGCAACCTTTTGGCACCATTTTTGAGTGAATTGCCGAAAGTCAGATTTTTGATGAAATTGTGACCCCGGGGCTTAGGGATTTTTTCAAAAAAAAAATTTTCTGCCGGTTAATTTGTCTTGGGCTGATTTCCTTTCCCGTGATAAAAAGCCTTCTGTTTCGACCGCCAAACCTCTCAGGGGAGCATTTGCAACCGTTTGGCACCATTTTTGAGTGAATTGCCGAAAGTCAGATATTTGATGAAATTGTGACCCCGGGGCTTAGGGATTTTTTCAAAAAAATCTTTTTCTGCCGGTTAAGTTTTCTTGGGCTGATTTCTTTTCCCGTGATAAAAAGCCTTCTGTTTCGACCGCCAAACCTCTCAGGGGAGCATTTGCAACTGTTTGGCACCATTTTTGAGTGAATTGCCGAAAGTCAGATATTTGATGAAATTGTGACCACGGGGCTTAGGGATTTTTTCAAAAAAATATTTTTCTGCCGGTTAATTTGTCTTGGGCTGATTTCTTTTCCCGTGATAAAAAGCCTTCTGTTTCGACCGCCAAACCTCTCAGGGGAGCATTTGCAACCGTTTGGCACCATTTTTGAGTGAATTGCCGAAAGTCAGATATTTGATGAAATTGTGACCCCGGGGGCTTAGGGATTTTTTCAAAAAAATCTTTTTCTGCCTGTTAAGTTGTTTTGGGCTGATTTCCTTTCCCGTGATAAAAAGCCTTCTGTTTTGACCGCCAAACCTCTCAGGGGAGCATTTGCAACCGTTTAGCACCATTTTTCAGTGAATTGCCGAAAGTCAGATTTTTGATGAAATTGTGACCCCGGGGCTCAGGTATTTTTCAAAAACATCTTTTTCTGCCGGTTAAGTTGTCGAGGGCTGTTTTCTTTTCCTGTGATAAAAAGCCTATTCTTTCGACCGCCAAACCTCTCAGGGGAGCATTTGCAACCGTTTGGCACCATTTTTGAGTGAATTGCCGAAAGTCAGTTGTTTGATGAAATTGTGACCCCCCGCGGGGCTTAGGGATTTTTTGAAAAAAATATTTTTCTGCCGGTTAATTTGTCTTGGGCTGATTTCTTTTCCCGTGATAAAAAGCCTTCTGTTTTGACCGCCAAACCTCTCAGGGGAGCATTTGCAACCATTTGGCACCATTTTTGAGTGAATTGCCGAAAGTCAGATTTTTGATGAAATTGTGACTCCGCGGCTTAGGGATTTTTTCAAAAAAAATATTTTTCTGCCGGTTAAGTTGTCTTGGGCTGATTTCTTTTCCCGTGATAAAAAGCCTTCTGTTTTGACCGCCAAACCTCTCAGGGGAGCATTTGCAACCGTTTGGCACCATTTTTGAGTGAATTGCCGAAAGTCAGATATTTGATGAAATTGTGACCACGGGGCTTAGGGATTTTTTCAAAAAAATATTTTTCTGCCGGTTAATTTGTCTTGGGCTGATTTCTTTTCCCGTGATAAAAAGCCTTCTGTTTCGACCGCCAAACCTCTCAGGGGAGCATTTGCAACCGTTTGGCACCATTTTTGAGTGAATTGCCGAAAGTCAGATATTTGATGAAATTGTGACCCCGGGGGCTTAGGGATTTTTTCAAAAAAATCTTTTTCTGCCTGTTAAGTTGTTTTGGGCTGATTTCCTTTCCCGTGATAAAAAGCCTTCTGTTTTGACCGCCAAACCTCTCAGGGGAGCATTTGCAACCGTTTAGCACCATTTTTCAGTGAATTGCCGAAAGTCAGATTTTTGATGAAATTGTGACCCCGGGGCTCAGGTATTTTTCAAAAACATCTTTTTCTGCCGGTTAAGTTGTCGAGGGCTGTTTTCTTTTCCTGTGATAAAAAGCCTATTCTTTCGACCGCCAAACCTCTCAGGGGAGCATTTGCAACCGTTTGGCACCATTTTTGAGTGAATTGCCGAAAGTCAGTTGTTTGATGAAATTGTGACCCCCCGCGGGGCTTAGGGATTTTTTGAAAAAAATATTTTTCTGCCGGTTAATTTGTCTTGGGCTGATTTCTTTTCCCGTGATAAAAAGCCTTCTGTTTTGACCGCCAAACCTCTCAGGGGAGCATTTGCAACCATTTGGCACCATTTTTGAGTGAATTGCCGAAAGTCAGATTTTTGATGAAATTGTGACTCCGCGGCTTAGGGATTTTTTCAAAAAAAATATTTTTCTGCCGGTTAAGTTGTCTTGGGCTGATTTCTTTTCCCGTGATAAAAAGCCTTCTGTTTTGACCGCCAAACCTCTCAGGGGAGCATTTGCAACCGTTTGGCACCATTTTTGAGTGAATTGCCGAAAGTCAGATATTTGATGAAATTGTGACCCCGGGGCTTAGGGATTTTTTCAGAAAAATCTTTTTCTGCCGGTTAAGTTTTCGAGGGCTGATTTCTTTTCCTTTGATAAAAAGCCTTCTGTTTCGACCGCCAAACCTCTCACGGGAGCATTTGCAACCGTTTGGGACCATTTTTGAGTGAAATGCCGAAAGTCAGATTTTTGATGAAATTGTGACCCCGGGGCTTAGGGATTTTTTGAAAAAAATATTTTTCTGCCGGTTAATTTGTCTTGGGCTGATTTCTTTTCCCGTGATAAAAAGCCTTCTGTTTTTACCGCCAAACCTCTCAGGGGAGCATTTGCAACCGTTTGGCACCATTTTTGAGTGAATTGCCGAAAGTCAGATTTTTGATGAAATTGTGACTCCGGGGCTTAGGGATTTTTTCAAAAAAATCTTTTTCTGCCGGTTAATTTGTCTTGGGCTGATTTCTTTTCCTTTGATAAAAAGCCTTCTGTTTCGACCACCAAACCTCTCAGGGGAGCATTTGCAACCGTTTGGCACCATTTTTGAGTGAATTGCCGAAAGTCAGATATTTGATGAAATTGTGACCCCGGGGCTTAGGGATTTTTTCAAAAAAATCTTTTTCTGCTGGTTAAGTTTTCGAGGGCTGATTTCTTTTCCTTTGATAAAAAGCCTTCTGTTTCGACCGCCAAACCTCTCAGGGGAGCATTTGCAACCGTTTGGGACCATTTTTGAGTGAAATGCCGAAAGTCAGATTTTTGATGAAAATGTGACCCCGGGGCTTAGGGATTTTTTCAAAAAAATATTTTTCTGCCGGTTAATTTGTCTTGGGCTGATTTCTTTTCCCGTGATAAAAAGCCTTCTGTTTCGACCGCCAAACCTCTCAGGGGAGCATTTGCAACCATTTGGCACCATTTTTGAGTGAATTGCCGAAAGTCAGATTTTTGATGAAATTGTGACTTCGCGGCTTAGGGATTTTTTCAAAAAAAATATTTTTCTGCCGGTTAATTTGTCTTGGGCTGATTTCTTTTCCCGTGATAAAAAGCCTTCTGTTTTGACCGCCAAACCTCTCAGGGGAGCATTTGCAACCGTTTGGCACCATTTTTGAGTGAATTGCCGAAAGTCAGATTTTTGATGAAATTGTGACTCCGGGGCTTAGGGATTTTTTCAAAAAAATCTTTTTCTGCCGGTAAAGTTTTCGAGGGCTGATTTCTTTTCCTTTGATAAAAAGCCTTCTGTTTTGACCGCCAAACTTCTCAGGGGAGCATTTGCAACCGTTTGGCACCATTTTGAGTGAATTGCCGAAAGTCAGATATTTGATGAAATTGTGACCCTGGGGCTTAGGGATTTTTTCAAAAAAATCTTTTTCTGCCGGTTAAGTTTTCGAGGGCTGATTTCTTTTCCTGTGATAAAAAGCCTTCTGTTTCGACCACCAAACCTCTCACTGGAGCATTTGAAACCGTTTGGCACCATTTTTGAGTGAAATGCCGAAAGTCAGATTTTTGATGAAATTGTGACTCCGCGGCTTAGGGATTTTTTCAAAAAAAAAAATTTCTGCCGGTTAAGTTGTTTTGGGCTGATTTCCTTTCCCGTGATAAAAAGCCTTCTGTTTCGACTGCCAAACCTCTCAGGGGAGCATTTGCAACCGTTTGGCACCATTTTTCTGCCGGTTATGTTGTCCATGGCTGATTTCTTGCTCTGTGATATAAAGCCTTCTGTTTCGACCGCCAAACCTCTCAGGGGAGCATTTGCAACCGTTTGGCACCATTTTTGAGTGAAATGCCGAAAGTCAGATTTTTGATGAAATTGTGACCCCGGGGCTTAGGGATTTTTTGAAAAAAATATTTTTCTGCCGGTTAATTTGTCTTGGGCTGATTTCTTTTCCCGTGATAAAAAGCCTTCTGTTTCGACCGCCAAACCTCTCAGGGGAGCATTTGCAACCATTTGGCACCATTTTTGAGTGAATTGCCGAAAGTCAGATTTTTGATGAAATTGTGACCCCGGGGCTTAGGGATTTTTTCAAAAAAATCTTTTTCTGCCGGTTAATTTGTCTTGGGCTGATTTCTTTTCCCGTGATAAAAAGCCTTCTGTTTTGACCGCCAAACCTCTCAGGGGAGCATTTGCAACCGTTTGGCACCATTTTTGAGTGAATTGCCGAAAGTCAGATATTTGATGAAATTGTGACCCCGGGGCTTAGGGATTTTTTCAAAAAAATATTTTTCTGCCGGTTAAGTTTTTTGGGCTGATTTCCTTTTCCGTGATAAAAAGCCTTCTGTTTCGACCGCCAAACCTCTCAGGGGAGCATTTGTAACCGTTTGGCACCATTTTTGAGTGAATTGCCGAAAGTCAGATTTTTGATTAAATTGTGACGCCGGGGCTTAGGGATTTTTTCAAAAAAATCTTTTTCTGCCGGTTAAGTTTTCTTGGGCTGATTTCTTTTCCCGTGATTAAAAGCCTTCTGTTTCGACCGCCAAACCTCTCAGGGGAGCATTTGCAACCGTTTGGCAGCATTTTTGAGTGAATTGCCGAAAGTCAGATATTTGATGAAATTGTGACCCCGGGGCTTAGGGATTTTTTCAAAAAAATCTTTTTCTGCCGGTTAAGTTGTTTTGGGATGATTTCCTTTCCCGTGTTAAAAAGCCTTCTGTTTCGACTGCCAAACCTCTCAGGGGAGCATTTGCAACCATTTGGCACCATTTTTCAGTGAATTGCCGAAAGTCAGATTTTTGATGAAATTGTGACCCCGGGGCTTAGGGATTTTTTCAAAAAAATCTTTTTCTGCCGGTTAAGTTTTCGAGGGCTGATTTCTTTTCCCGTGATAAAAAGCCTTCTGTTTCGACCACCAAACCTCTTACGGGAGAATTTGAAACCGTTTGGCACCATTTTTGAGTGAATTGCCGAAAGTCAGATTTTTGATGAAATTGTGACTCCGCGGCTTAGGGATTTTTTCAAAAAAAATATTTTTCTGCCGGTTAAGTTGTCTTGGGCTGATTTCTTTTCCCGTGATAAAAAGCCTTCTGTTTTGACCGCCAAACCTCTCAGGGGAGCATTTGCAACCGTTTGGCACCATTTTTGAGTGAATTGCCGAAAGTCAGATATTTGATGAAATTGTGACCCCGGGGCTTAGGGATTTTTTCAAAAAAAACTTTTTCTGCCGGTTAAGTTTTCGAGGGCTGATTTCTTTTCCTTAGATAAAAAGCCTTCTGTTTCGACCGCCAAACCTCTCAGGGGAGCATTTGCAACCGTTTGGGACCATTTTTGAGTGAAATGCCGAAAGTCAGATTTTTGATGAAATTGTGACCCCGGGGCTTAGGGATTTTTTGAAAAAAATATTTTTCTGCCGGTTAATTTGTCTTGGGCTGATTTCTTTTCCCGTGATAAAAAGCCTTCTGTTTTGACCGCCAAACCTGTCAGGGGAGCATTTGCAACCGTTTGGCACCATTTTTGAGTGAATTGCCGAAAGTCAGATTTTTGATGAAATTGTGTCTCCGGGGCTTAGGGATTTTTTCAAAAAAATCTTTTTCTGCCGGTTAATTTGTCTTGGGCTGATTTCTTTTCCTTAGATAAAAAGCCTTCTGTTTCGACCACCAAACCTCTCAGGGGAGCATTTGCAACCGTTTGGCACCATTTTTGAGTGAATTGCCGAAAGTCAGATATTTGATGAAATTGTGACCCCGGGGCTTAGGGATTTTTTCAAAAAAATCTTTTTCTGCCGGTTAAGTTTTCGAGGGCTGATTTCTTTTCCTTTGATAAAAAGCCTTCTGTTTCGACCGCCAAACCTCTCAGGGGAGCATTTGCAACCGTTTGGGACCATTTTTGAGTGAAATGCCGAAAGTCAGATTTTTGATGAAAATGTGACCCCGGGGCTTACGGATTTTTTCAAAAAAATATTTTTCTGCCGGTTAATTTGTCTTGGGCTGATTTCTTTTCCCGTGATAAAAAGCCTTCTGTTTCGACTGCCAAACCTCTCAGGGGAGCATTTGCAACTGTTTGGCACCATTTTGAGTGAATTGCCGAAAGTCAGATATTTGATGAAATTGTGACCCCGGGGCTTAGGGATTTTTTCAAAAAAATCTTTTTCTGCCGGTTAAGTTTTCGAGGGCTGATTTCTTTTCCCGTGATAAAAAGCCTTCTGTTTCGACCACCAAACCTCTCACGGGAGCATTTGCAACCGTTTGGCACCATTTTTCTGCCGGTTATGTTGTCCATGGCTGATTTCTTGCTTTGTGATATAAAGCCTTCTGTTTCGACCGCCAAACCTCTCAGGGGAGCATTTGCAACTGTTTGGCACCATTTTTCTGCCGGTTATGTTGTCCATGGCTGATTTCTTGCTTTGTGATATAAAGCCTTCTGTTTCGACCGCCAAACCTCTCAGGGGAGCATTTGCAACTGTTTGGCACCATTTTTGAGTGAAATGCCGAAAGTCAGATTTTTGATGAAATTGTGACGCCGGGGCTTAGGGATTTTTTCAAAAAAATCTTTTTCTGCCGGTTAAGTTTTCTTGGGCTGATTTCTTTTCCCGTGATTAAAAGCCTTCTGTTTCGACCGCCAAACCTCTCAGGGGAGCATTTGCAACCGTTTGGCAGCATTTTTGAGTGAATTGCCGAAAGTCAGATATTTGATGAAATTGTGACCCCGGGGCTTAGGGATTTTTTCAAAAAAATCTTTTTCTGCCGGTTAAGTTGTTTTGGGATGATTTCCTTTCCCGTGTTAAAAAGCCTTCTGTTTCGACTGCCAAACCTCTCAGGGGAGCATTTGCAACCATTTGGCACCATTTTTCAGTGAATTGCCGAAAGTCAGATTTTTGATGAAATTGTGACCCCGGGGCTTAGGGATTTTTTCAAAAAAATCTTTTTCTGCCGGTTAAGTTTTCGAGGGCTGATTTCTTTTCCCGTGATAAAAAGCCTTCTGTTTCGACCACCAAACCTCTTACGGGAGAATTTGAAACCGTTTGGCACCATTTTTGAGTGAATTGCCGAAAGTCAGATTTTTGATGAAATTGTGACTCCGCGGCTTAGGGATTTTTTTAAAAAAAATATTTTTCTGCCGGTTAAGTTGTCTTGGGCTGATTTCTTTTCCCGTGATAAAAAGCCTTCTGTTTTGACCGCCAAACCTCTCAGGGGAGCATTTGCAACCGTTTGGCACCATTTTTGAGTGAATTGCCGAAAGTCAGATATTTGATGAAATTGTGACCCCGGGGCTTAGGGATTTTTTCAAAAAAAACTTTTTCTGCCGGTTAAGTTTTCGAGGGCTGATTTCTTTTCCTTAGATAAAAAGCCTTCTGTTTCGACCGCCAAACCTCTCAGGGGAGCATTTGCAACCGTTTGGGACCATTTTTGAGTGAAATGCCGAAAGTCAGATTTTTGATGAAATTGTGACCCCGGGGCTTAGGGATTTTTTGAAAAAAATATTTTTCTGCCGGTTAATTTGTCTTGGGCTGATTTCTTTTCCCGTGATAAAAAGCCTTCTGTTTCGACCGCCAAACCTCTCAGGGGAGCATTTGCAACCGTTTGGCACCATTTTTGAGTGAATTGCCGAAAGTCAGATATTTGATGAAATTGTGACCCTGGGGCTTAGGGATTTTTTCAAAAAAATCTTTTTCTGCCGGTTAAGTTTTCGAGGGCTGATTTCTTTTCCTTTGATAAAAAGCCTTCTGTTTTGACCGCCAAACCTCTCAGGGGAGCATTTGCAACCGTTTGGCACCATTTTGAGTGAATTGCCGAAAGTCAGATATTTGATGAAATTGTGACCCCGGGGCTTAGGGATTTTTTCAAAAAAATCTTTTTCTGCCGGTTAAGTTTTCGAGGGCTGATTTCTTTTCCTGTGATAAAAAGCCTTCTGTTTCGACCACCAAACCTCTCACGGGAGCATTTGAAACCGTTTGGGACCATTTTTGAGTGAAATGCCGAAAGTCAGATTTTTGATGAAATTGTGACCCCGCGGCTTAGGGATTTTTTGAAAAAAATATTTTTCTGCCGGTTAATTTGTCTTGGGCTGATTTCTTTTCCCGTGATAAAAAGCCTTCTGTTTTGACCGCCAAACCTCTCAGGGGAGCATTTGCAACCGTTTGGCACCATTTTTGAGTGAATTGCCGAAAGTCAGATATTTGATGAAATTGTGACCCCGGGGCTTAGGGATTTTTTCAAAAAAATCTTTTTCTGCCGGTTAATTTGTCTTGGGCTGATTTCTTTTCCCGTGATAAAAAGCCTTCTGTTTCGACCGCCAAACCTCTCAGGGGAGCATTTGCAACCGTTTGGGACCATTTTTGAGTGAAATGCCGAAAGTCAGATTTTTGATGAAAATGTGACCCCGGGGCTTAGGGATTTTTTCAAAAAAATATTTTTCTGCCGGTTAATTTGTCTTGGGCTGATTTCTTTTCCCGTGATAAAAAGCCTTCTGTTTCGACTGCCAAACCTCTCAGGGGAGCATTTGCAACCGTTTGGCACCATTTTGAGTGAATTGCCGAAAGTCAGATATTTGATGAAATTGTGACCCCGGGGCTTAGGGATTTTTTCAAAAAAATCTTTTTCTGCCGGTTAAGTTTTCGAGGGCTGATTTCTTTTCCCGTGATAAAAAGCCTTCTGTTTCGACCACCAAACCTCTCACGGGAGCATTTGCAACCGTTTGGCACCATTTTTCTGCCGGTTATGTTGTCCATGGCTGATTTCTTGCTTTGTGATATAAAGCCTTCTGTTTCGACCGCCAAACCTCTCAGGGGAGCATTTGCAACTGTTTGGCACCATTTTTGAGTGAAATGCCGAAAGTCAGATTTTTGATGAAATTGTGACCCCGGGGCTTAGGGATTTTTTGAAAAAAATATTTTTCTGCCGGTTAATTTGTCTTGGGCTGATTTCTTTTCCCGTGATAAAAAGCCTTCTGTTTCGACCGCCAAACCTCTCAGGGGAGCATTTGCAACCGTTTGGCACCATTTTTGAGTGAATTGCCGAAAGTCAGATATTTGATGAAATTGTGACCCCGGGGCTTAGGGATTTTTTCAAAAAAAACTTTTTCTGCCGGTTAAGTTTTCGAGGGCTGATTTCTTTTCCTTAGATAAAAAGCCTTCTGTTTCGACCGCCAAACCTCTCAGGGGAGCATTTGCAACCGTTTGGGACCATTTTTGAGTGAAATGCCGAAAGTCAGATTTTTGATGAAATTGTGACCCCGGGGCTTAGGGATTTTTTGAAAAAAATATTTTTCTGCCGGTTAATTTGTCTTGGGCTGATTTCTTTTCCCGTGATAAAAAGCCTTCTGTTTTGACCGCCAAACCTCTCAGGGGAGCATTTGCAACCGTTTGGCACCATTTTTGAGTGAATTGCCGAAAGTCAGATTTTTGATGAAATTGTGTCTCCGGGGCTTAGGGATTTTTTCAAAAAAATCTTTTTCTGCCGGTTAATTTGTCTTGGGCTGATTTCTTTTCCTTAGATAAAAAGCCTTCTGTTTCGACCACCAAACCTCTCAGGGGAGCATATGCAACCGTTTGCCACCATTTTTGAGTGAATTGCCGAAAGTCAGATATTTGATGAAATTGTGACCCCGGGGCTTAGGGATTTTTTCAAAAAAATCTTTTTCTGCCGGTTAAGTTTTCGAGGGCTGATTTCTTTTCCTTTGATAAAAAGCCTTCTGTTTCGACCGCCAAACCTCTCAGGGGAGCATTTGCAACCGTTTGGGACCATTTTTGAGTGAAATGCCGAAAGTCAGATTTTTGATGAAAATGTGACCCCGGGGCTTAGGGATTTTTTCAAAAAAATATTTTTCTGCCGGTTAATTTGTCTTGGGCTGATTTCTTTTCCCGTGATAAAAAGCCTTCTGTTTCGACTGCCAAACCTCTCAGGGGAGCATTTGCAACCGTTTGGCACCATTTTGAGTGAATTGCCGAAAGTCAGATATTTGATGAAATTGTGACCCCGGGGCTTAGGGATTTTTTCAAAAAAATCTTTTTCTGCCGGTTAAGTTTTCGAGGGCTGATTTCTTTTCCCGTGATAAAAAGCCTTCTGTTTCGACCACCAAACCTCTCACGGGAGCATTTGCAACCGTTTGGCACCATTTTTCTGCCGGTTATGTTGTCCATGGCTGATTTCTTGCTTTGTGATATAAAGCCTTCTGTTTCGACCGCCAAACCTCTCAGGGGAGCATTTGCAACTGTTTGGCACCATTTTTCTGCCGGTTATGTTGTCCATGGCTGATTTCTTGCTTTGTGATATAAAGCCTTCTGTTTCGACCGCCAAACCTCTCAGGGGAGCATTTGCAACTGTTTGGCACCATTTTTGAGTGAAATGCCGAAAGTCAGATTTTTGATGAAATTGTGACGCCGGGGCTTAGGGATTTTTTCAAAAAAATCTTTTTCTGCCGGTTAAGTTTTCTTGGGCTGATTTCTTTTCCCGTGATTAAAAGCCTTCTGTTTCGACCGCCAAACCTCTCAGGGGAGCATTTGCAACCGTTTGGCAGCATTTTTGAGTGAATTGCCGAAAGTCAGATATTTGATGAAATTGTGACCCCGGGGCTTAGGGATTTTTTCAAAAAAATCTTTTTCTGCCGGTTAAGTTGTTTTGGGATGATTTCCTTTCCCGTGTTAAAAAGCCTTCTGTTTCGACTGCCAAACCTCTCAGGGGAGCATTTGCAACCATTTGGCACCATTTTTCAGTGAATTGCCGAAAGTCAGATTTTTGATGAAATTGTGACCCCGGGGCTTAGGGATTTTTTCAAAAAAATCTTTTTCTGCCGGTTAAGTTTTCGAGGGCTGATTTCTTTTCCCGTGATAAAAAGCCTTCTGTTTCGACCACCAAACCTCTTACGGGAGAATTTGAAACCGTTTGGCACCATTTTTGAGTGAATTGCCGAAAGTCAGATTTTTGATGAAATTGTGACTCCGCGGCTTAGGGATTTTTTTAAAAAAAATATTTTTCTGCCGGTTAAGTTGTCTTGGGCTGATTTCTTTTCCCGTGATAAAAAGCCTTCTGTTTTGACCGCCAAACCTCTCAGGGGAGCATTTGCAACCGTTTGGCACCATTTTTGAGTGAATTGCCGAAAGTCAGATATTTGATGAAATTGTGACCCCGGGGCTTAGGGATTTTTTCAAAAAAAACTTTTTCTGCCGGTTAAGTTTTCGAGGGCTGATTTCTTTTCCTTAGATAAAAAGCCTTCTGTTTCGACCGCCAAACCTCTCAGGGGAGCATTTGCAACCGTTTGGGACCATTTTTGAGTGAAATGCCGAAAGTCAGATTTTTGATGAAATTGTGACCCCGGGGCTTAGGGATTTTTTGAAAAAAATATTTTTCTGCCGGTTAATTTGTCTTGGGCTGATTTCTTTTCCCGTGATAAAAAGCCTTCTGTTTTGACCGCCAAACCTCTCAGGGGAGCATTTGCAACCGTTTGGCACCATTTTTGAGTGAATTGCCGAAAGTCAGATTTTTGATGAAATTGTGTCTCCGGGGCTTAGGGATTTTTTCAAAAAAATCTTTTTCTGCCGGTTAATTTGTCTTGGGCTGATTTCTTTTCCTTAGATAAAAAGCCTTCTGTTTCGACCACCAAACCTCTCAGGGGAGCATTTGCAACCGTTTGGCACCATTTTTGAGTGAATTGCCGAAAGTCAGATATTTGATGAAATTGTGACCCCGGGGCTTAGGGATTTTTTCAAAAAAATCTTTTTCTGCCGGTTAAGTTTTCGAGGGCTGATTTCTTTTCCTTTGATAAAAAGCCTTCTGTTTCGACCGCCAAACCTCTCAGGGGAGCATTTGCAACCGTTTGGGACCATTTTTGAGTGAAATGCCGAAAGTCAGATTTTTGATGAAAATGTGACCCCGGGGCTTAGGGATTTTTTCAAAAAAATATTTTTCTGCCGGTTAATTTGTCTTGGGCTGATTTCTTTTCCCGTGATAAAAAGCCTTCTGTTTCGACTGCCAAACCTCTCAGGGGAGCATTTGCAACTGTTTGGCACCATTTTGAGTGAATTGCCGAAAGTCAGATATTTGATGAAATTGTGACCCCGGGGCTTAGGGATTTTTTCAAAAAAATCTTTTTCTGCCGGTTAAGTTTTCGAGGGCTGATTTCTTTTCCCGTGATAAAAAGCCTTCTGTTTCGACCACCAAACCTCTCACGGGAGCATTTGCAACCGTTTGGCACCATTTTTCTGCCGGTTATGTTGTCCATGGCTGATTTCTTGCTTTGTGATATAAAGCCTTCTGTTTCGACCGCCAAACCTCTCAGGGGAGCATTTGCAACTGTTTGGCACCATTTTTGAGTGAAATGCCGAAAGTCAGATTTTTGATGAAATTGTGACCCCGGGGCTTAGGGATTTTTTGAAAAAAATATTTTTCTGCCGGTTAATTTGTCTTGGGCTGATTTCTTTTCCCGTGATAAAAAGCCTTCTGTTTCGACCGCCAAACCTCTCAGGGGAGCATTTGCAACCGTTTGGCACCATTTTTGAGTGAATTGCCGAAAGTCAGATATTTGATGAAATTGTGACCCTGGGGCTTAGGGATTTTTTCAAAAAAATATTTTTCTGCCGGTTAAGTTGTCTTGGGCTGATTTCTTTTCCTTTGATAAAAAGCCTTCTGTTTTGACCGCCAAACCTCTCAGGGGAGCATTTGCAACCGTTTGGCACCATTTTGAGTGAATTGCCAAAAGTCAGATATTTGATGAAATTGTGACCCCGGGGCTTAGGGATTTTTTCAAAAAAATCTTTTTCTGCCGGTTAAGTTTTCGAGGGCTGATTTCTTTTCCTGTGATAAAAAGCCTTCTGTTTCGACCACCAAACCTCTCACGGGAGCATTTGAAACCGTTTGGGACCATTTTTGAGTGAAATGCCGAAAGTCAGATTTTTGATGAAATTGTGACCCCGGGGCTTAGGGATTTTTTGAAAAAAATATTTTTCTGCCGGTTAATTTGTCTTGGGCTGATTTCTTTTCCCGTGATAAAAAGCCTTCTGTTTTGACCGCCAAACCTCTCAGGGGAGCATTTGCAACCGTTTGGCACCATTTTTGAGTGAATTGCCGAAAGTCAGATTTTTGATGAAATTGTGTCTCCGGGGCTTAGGGATTTTTTCAAAAAAATCTTTTTCTGCCGGTTAATTTGTCTTGGGCTGATTTCTTTTCCTTAGATAAAAAGCCTTCTGTTTCGACCACCAAACCTCTCAGGGGAGCATTTGCAACCGTTTGGCACCATTTTTGAGTGAATTGCCGAAAGTCAGATATTTGATGAAATTGTGACCCCGGGGCTTAGGGATTTTTTCAAAAAAATCTTTTTCTGCCGGTTAAGTTTTCGAGGGCTGATTTCTTTTCCTTTGATAAAAAGCCTTCTGTTTCGACCGCCAAACCTCTCAGGGGAGCATTTGCAACCGTTTGGGACCATTTTTGAGTGAAATGCCGAAAGTCAGATTTTTGATGAAAATGTGACCCCGGGGCTTAGGGATTTTTTCAAAAAAATATTTTTCTGCCGGTTAATTTGTCTTGGGCTGATTTCTTTTCCCGTGATAAAAAGCCTTCTGTTTCGACTGCCAAACCTCTCAGGGGAGCATTTGCAACCGTTTGGCACCATTTTGAGTGAATTGCCGAAAGTCAGATATTTGATGAAATTGTGACCCCGGGGCTTAGGGATTTTTTCAAAAAAATCTTTTTCTGCCGGTTAAGTTTTCGAGGGCTGATTTCTTTTCCCGTGATAAAAAGCCTTCTGTTTCGACCACCAAACCTCTCACGGGAGCATTTGAAACCGTTTGGCACCATTTTTCTGCCGGTTATGTTGTCCATGGCTGATTTCTTGCTTTGTGATATAAAGCCTTCTGTTTCGACCGCCAAACCTCTCAGGGGAGCATTTGCAACTGTTTGGCACCATTTTTGAGTGAAATGCCGAAAGTCAGATTTTTGATGAAATTGTGACCCCGGGGCTTAGGGATTTTTTGAAAAAAATATTTTTCTGCCGGTTAATTTGTCTTGGGCTGATTTCTTTTCCCGTGATAAAAAGCCTTCTGTTTCGACCGCCAAACCTCTCAGGGGAGCATTTGCAACCGTTTGGCACCATTTTTGAGTGAATTGCCGAAAGTCAGATATTTGATGAAATTGTGACCCCGGGGCTTAGGGATTTTTTCAAAAAAAACTTTTTCTGCCGGTTAAGTTTTCGAGGGCTGATTTCTTTTCCTTAGATAAAAAGCCTTCTGTTTCGACCGCCAAACCTCTCAGGGGAGCATTTGCAACCGTTTGGGACCATTTTTGAGTGAAATGCCGAAAGTCAGATTTTTGATGAAATTGTGACCCCGGGGCTTAGGGATTTTTTGAAAAAAATATTTTTCTGCCGGTTAATTTGTCTTGGGCTGATTTCTTTTCCCGTGATAAAAAGCCTTCTGTTTTGACCGCCAAACCTCTCAGGGGAGCATTTGCAACCGTTTGGCACCATTTTTGAGTGAATTGCCGAAAGTCAGATTTTTGATGAAATTGTGTCTCCGGGGCTTAGGGATTTTTTCAAAAAAATCTTTTTCTGCCGGTTAATTTGTCTTGGGCTGATTTCTTTTCCCGTGATAAAAAGCCTTCTGTTTTGACCGCCAAACCTCTCAGGGGAGCATTTGCAACCGTTTGGCACCATTTTTGAGTGAAATGCCGAAAGTCAGATTTTTGATGAAATTGTGACCCCGGGGCTTAGGGATTTTTTGAAAAAAATATTTTTCTGCCGGTTAATTTGTCTTGGGCTGATTTCTTTTCCCGTGATAAAAAGCCTTCTGTTTTGACCGCCAAACCTCTCAGGGGAGCATTTGCAACCGTTTGGCACCATTTTTGAGTGAATTGCCGAAAGTCAGATTTTTGATGAAATTGTGTCTCCGGGGCTTAGGGATTTTTTCAAAAAAATCTTTTTCTGCCGGTTAATTTGTCTTGGGCTGATTTCTTTTCCTTAGATAAAAAGCCTTCTGTTTCGACCACCAAACCTCTCAGGGGAGCATTTGCAACCGTTTGGCACCATTTTTGAGTGAATTGCCGAAAGTCAGATATTTGATGAAATTGTGACCCCGGGGCTTAGGGATTTTTTCAAAAAAATCTTTTTCTGCCGGTTAAGTTTTCGAGGGCTGATTTCTTTTCCTTTGATAAAAAGCCTTCTGTTTCGACCGCCAAACCTCTCAGGGGAGCATTTGCAACCGTTTGGGACCATTTTTGAGTGAAATGCCGAAAGTCAGATTTTTGATGAAAATGTGACCCCGGGGCTTAGGGATTTTTTCAAAAAAATATTTTTCTGCCGGTTAATTTGTCTTGGGCTGATTTCTTTTCCCGTGATAAAAAGCCTTCTGTTTTGACCGCCAAACCTCTCAGGGGAGCATTTGCAACCGTTTGGCACCATTTTTGAGTGAATTGCCGAAAGTCAGATTTTTGATGAAATTGTGTCTCCGGGGCTTAGGGATTTTTTCAAAAAAATCTTTTTCTGCCGGTTAATTTGTCTTGGGCTGATTTCTTTTCCTTAGATAAAAAGCCTTCTGTTTCGACCACCAAACCTCTCAGGGGAGCATTTGCAACCGTTTGGCACCATTTTTGAGTGAATTGCCGAAAGTCAGATATTTGATGAAATTGTGACCCCGGGGCTTAGGGATTTTTTCAAAAAAATCTTTTTCTGCCGGTTAAGTTTTCGAGGGCTGATTTCTTTTCCTTTGATAAAAAGCCTTCTGTTTCGACCGCCAAACCTCTCAGGGGAGCATTTGCAACCGTTTGGGACCATTTTTGAGTGAAATGCCGAAAGTCAGATTTTTGATGAAAATGTGACCCCGGGGCTTAGGGATTTTTTCAAAAAAATATTTTTCTGCCGGTTAATTTGTCTTGGGCTGATTTCTTTTCCCGTGATAAAAAGCCTTCTGTTTCGACTGCCAAACCTCTCAGGGGAGCATTTGCAACCGTTTGGCACCATTTTGAGTGAATTGCCGAAAGTCAGATATTTGATGAAATTGTGACCCCGGGGCTTAGGGATTTTTTCAAAAAAATCTTTTTCTGCCGGTTAAGTTTTCGAGGGCTGATTTCTTTTCCCGTGATAAAAAGCCTTCTGTTTCGACCACCAAACCTCTCACGGGAGCATTTGAAACCGTTTGGCACCATTTTTCTGCCGGTTATGTTGTCCATGGCTGATTTCTTGCTTTGTGATATAAAGCCTTCTGTTTCGACCGCCAAACCTCTCAGGGGAGCATTTGCAACTGTTTGGCACCATTTTTGAGTGAAATGCCGAAAGTCAGATTTTTGATGAAATTGTGACCCCGGGGCTTAGGGATTTTTTGAAAAAAATATTTTTCTGCCGGTTAATTTGTCTTGGGCTGATTTCTTTTCCCGTGATAAAAAGCCTTCTGTTTCGACCGCCAAACCTCTCAGGGGAGCATTTGCAACCGTTTGGCACCATTTTTGAGTGAATTGCCGAAAGTCAGATATTTGATGAAATTGTGACCCCGGGGCTTAGGGATTTTTTCAAAAAAAACTTTTTCTGCCGGTTAAGTTTTCGAGGGCTGATTTCTTTTCCTTAGATAAAAAGCCTTCTGTTTCGACCGCCAAACCTCTCAGGGGAGCATTTGCAACCGTTTGGGACCATTTTTGAGTGAAATGCCGAAAGTCAGATTTTTGATGAAATTGTGACCCCGGGGCTTAGGGATTTTTTGAAAAAAATATTTTTCTGCCGGTTAATTTGTCTTGGGCTGATTTCTTTTCCCGTGATAAAAAGCCTTCTGTTTTGACCGCCAAACCTCTCAGGGGAGCATTTGCAACCGTTTGGCACCATTTTTGAGTGAATTGCCGAAAGTCAGATTTTTGATGAAATTGTGTCTCCGGGGCTTAGGGATTTTTTCAAAAAAATCTTTTTCTGCCGGTTAATTTGTCTTGGGCTGATTTCTTTTCCTTAGATAAAAAGCCTTCTGTTTCGACCACCAAACCTCTCAGGGGAGCATTTGCACCCGTTTGGCACCATTTTTGAGTGAATTGCCGAAAGTCAGATATTTGATGAAATTGTGACCCCGGGGCTTAGGGATTTTTTCAAAAAAATCTTTTTCTGCCGGTTAAGTTTTCGAGGGCTGATTTCTTTTCCTTTGATAAAAAGCCTTCTGTTTCGACCGCCAAACCTCTCAGGGGAGCATTTGCAACCGTTTGGGACCATTTTTGAGTGAAATGCCGAAAGTCAGATTTTTGATGAAAATGTGACCCCGGGGCTTAGGGATTTTTTCAAAAAAATATTTTTCTGCCGGTTAATTTGTCTTGGGCTGATTTCTTTTCCCGTGATAAAAAGCCTTCTGTTTCGACTGCCAAACCTCTCAGGGGAGCATTTGCAACCGTTAGGCACCATTTTGAGTGAATTGCCGAAAGTCAGATATTTGATGAAATTGTGACCCCGGGGCTTAGGGATTTTTTTCAAAAAAATCTTTTTCTGCCGGTTAAGTTTTCGAGGGCTGATTTCTTTTCCTTAGATAAAAAGCCTTCTGTTTCGACCACCAAACCTCTCAGGGGAGCATTTGCAACCGTTTGGCACCATTTTTGAGTGAAATGCCGAAAGTCAGATTTTTGATGAAATTGTGACCCCGGGGCTTAGGGATTTTTTGAAAAAAATATTTTTCTGCCGGTTAATTTGTCTTGGGCTGATTTCTTTTCCCGTGATAAAAAGCCTTCTGTTTCGACCGCCAAACCTCTCAGGGGAGCATTTGCAACCGTTTGGCAGCATTTTTGAGTGAATTGCCGAAAGTCAGATATTTGATGAAATTGTGACCCCGGGGCTTAGGGATTTTTTCAAAAAAATCTTTTTCTGCCGGTTAATTTGTCTTGGGCTGATTTCTTTTCCTTTGATAAAAAGCCTTCTGTTTTGACCGCCAAACCTCTCAGGGGAGCATTTGCAACCGTTTGGGACCATTTTTGAGTGAAATGCCGAAAGTCAGATTTTTGATGAAATTGTGACTCTGCGGCTTAGGGATTTTTTCAAAAAAATCTTTTTCTGCCGGTTAAGTTTTCGAGGGCTGATTTCTTTTCCTGTGATAAAAAGCCTTCTGTTTCGACCACCAAACCTCTCACGGGAGCATTTGAAACCGTTTGGCACCATTTTTGAGTGAAATGCTGAAAGTCAGATTTTTGATGAAATTGTGACTCCGCGGCTTAGGGATTTTTTCAAAAAAAAAAAATTTCTGCCGGTTAAGTTGTTTTGGCTGATTTCCTTTCCCGTGATAAAAAGCCTTCTGTTTCGACTGCCAAACCTCTCAGGGGAGCATTTGCAACCGTTTGGCACCATTTTTCTGCCGGTTATGTTGTCCATGGCTGATTTCTTGCTCTGTGATATAAAGCCTTCTGTTTCGACCGACAAACCTCTCAGGGGAGCATTTGCAACCGTTTGGCACCATTTTTGAGTGAATTGCCGAAAGTCAGATTTTTGATGAAAATGTGACCCCGGGGCTCAGGGATTTTTTCAAAAAAATCTTTTTCTGCCGGTTAAGTTTTCGAGGGCTGATTTCTTTTCCTTTGATAAAAAGCCTTCTCTTTCGACCGCCAAACCTCTCAGGGGAGCATTTGCAACCGTTTGGGACCATTTTTGAGTGAAATGCCGAAAGTCAGATTTTTGATGAAAATGTGACCCCGGGGCTCAGGGATTTTTTCAAAAACATCTTTTTCTGCCGGTTAAGTTTTCGAGGGCTGATTTCTTTTCCCGTGATAAAAAGCTTTCTGTTTCGACCACCAAACCTCTCAGGGGAGCATTTGCAACCGTTTGGGACCATTTTTGAGTGAATTGCCGAAAGTCAGATTTTTGATGAAATTGTGACCCCGGGGCTCAGGGATTTTTTCAAAAACATCTTTTTCTGCCGGTTAAGTTGTCGAGGGCTGTTTTCTTTTCCTGTGATAAAAAGCCTTTTCTTTCGACCGCCAAACCTCTCAGGGGAGCATTTGCAACCGTTTGGCACCATTTTTGAGTGAAATGCCGAAAGTCAGATTTTTGATGAAATTGTGACCCCGGGGCTTAGGGATTTTTTCAAAAAAATTTTTTTCTGCCGGTTAATTTGTCTTGGGCTGATTTCTTTTCCCGTGATAAAAAGCCTTCTGTTTTGACCGCCAAACCTCTCAGGGGAGCATTTGCAACCGTTTGGCACCATTTTTCAGTGAATTGCCGAAAGTCAGATTTTTGATGAAATTGTGACCCCGGGGCTTAGGGATTTTTTCAAAAAAATATTTTTCCGCCGGTTCAGTTGTTTTGGGCTGATTTCCTTTCCCGTGATAAAAAGCCTTCTGTTTCGACCGCCAAACCTCTCAGGGGAGCATTTGCAACCGTTTGGCACCATTTTTGAGTGAATTGCCGAAAGTCAGATTTTTGATGAAATTGTGACCCCGGGGCTTAGGGATTTTTTCAAAAAAATCTTTTTCTGCCGGTTAAGTTGTCTTGGGCTGATTTCTTTTCCCGTGATAAAAAGCCTTCTGTTTCGACCACCAAACCTCTCAGGGGAGCATTTGCAAGCGTTTGGTACCATTTTTGAGTGAATTGCCGAAAGTCAGATTTTTGATGAAAATGTGACCCCGGGGCTCAGGGATTTCTTCAAAAACATCTTTTTCTGCCGGTTAAGTTGTTGAGGGCTGATTTCTTTTCCTGTGATAAAAAGCCTTTTCTTTCGAACGCCAAACCACTCACGGGAGCATTTGCAACCATTTGGCACCATTTTTCTGCCGGTTATGTTGTCCATGGCTGATTTCTTGCTCTGTGATATAAAGCCTTCTGTTTCGACCGCCAAACCTCTCAGGGGAGCATTTGCAACCATTTGGCACCATTTTTGAGTGAAATGCCGAAAGTCAGATTTTTGATGAAATTGTGACCCCGGGGCTTAGGGATTTTTTCAAAAAAATCTTTTTCTGCCGGTTAATTTGTCTTGGGCTGATTTCTTTTCCCGTGATAAAAAGCCTTCTGTTTTGACCGCCAAACCTCTCAGGGGAGCATTTGCAACCATTTCGCACCATTTTTCAGTGAATTGCCGAAAGTCAGATATTTGATGAAATTGTGACCCCGGGGCTTAGGGATTTTTTGAAAAAAATCTTTTTCTGCCGGTTAATTTGTCTTGGGCTGATTTCTTTTCCCGTGATAAAAAGCCTTCTGTTTTGACCGCCAAACCTCTCAGGGGAGCATTTGCAACCGTTTGGCACCATTTTTGAGTGAATTGCCGAAAGTCAGATATTTGATGAAATTGTGACCCCGGGGCTTAGGGATTTTTTCAAAAAAATCTTTTTCTGCCGGTTAAGTTTTCGAGGGCTGATTTCTTTTCCTTTGATAAAAAGCCTTCTGTTTCGACCGCCAAACCTCACAGGGGAGCATTTGCAACCGTTTGGGACCATTTTTGAGTGAAATGCCGAAAGTCAGATTTTTGATGAAATTGTCACCCCGGGGCTTAGGGATTTTTTGAAAAAAATATTTTTCTGTCGGTTAATTTGTCTTGGGCTGATTTCTTTTCCCGTGATAAAAAGCCTTCTGTTTCGACCGCCAAACCTCTCAGGGGAGCATTTGCAACCATTTGGCACCATTTTTGAGTGAATTGCCGAAAGTCAGATTTTTGATGAAATTGTGACTCCGCGGCTTAGGGATTTTTTCAAAAAAATCTTTTTCTGCCGGTTAAGTTGTCTTGGGCTGATTTCTTTTCCCGTGATAAAAAGCCTTCTGTTTCGACCGCCAAACCTCTCAGGGGAGCATCTGCAACCGTTTGGCACCATTTTTGAGTGAAATGCCGAAAGTCAGATTTTTGATGAAATTGTGACTCCGGGGCTTAGGGATTTTTTGAAAAAAATCTTTTTCTGCCGGTTAAGTCTTCGAGGGCTGATTTCTTTTCCTTTGATAAAAAGCCTTCTGTTTCGACCACCAAACCTCTCAGGGGAGCATTTGCAACCGTTTGGGACCATTTTTGAGTGAAATGCCGAGTCAGATTTTTGATGAAATTGTGACCCCGGGGCTTAGGGATTTTTTCAAAAAAATCTTTTTCTGCCGGTTAAGTTTTCGAGGGCTGATTTCTTTTCCTGTGATAAAAAGCCTTCTGTTTCGACCACCAAACCTCTCACGGGAGCATTTGAAACCGTTTGGCACCATTTTTGAGTGAAATGCCGAAAGTCAGATTTTTGATGAAATTGTGACTCCGCGGCTTAGGGATTTTTTCAAAAAAAAAAATTTCTGCCGGTTAAGTTGTTTTGGGCTGATTTCCTTTCCCGTGATATAAAGCCTTCTGTTTCGACTGCCAAACCTCTCAGGGGAGCATTTGCAACCGGTTGGCACCATTTTTCTGCCGGTTATGTTGTCCATGGCTGATTTCTTGCTCTGTGATATAAAGCCTTCTGTTTCAACCGGCAAACCTCTCAGGGGAGCATTTGCAACCTTTTGGCACCATTTTTGAGTGAATTGCCGAAAGTCAGATTTTTGATGAAATTGTGACCCCGGGGCTTAGGGATTTTTTCAAAAAAAAAATTTTCTGCCGGTTAATTTGTCTTGGGCTGATTTCCTTTCCCGTGATAAAAAGCCTTCTGTTTCGACCGCCAAACCTCTCAGGGGAGCATTTGCAACCGTTTGGCACCATTTTTGAGTGAATTGCCGAAAGTCAGATTTTTGATGAAATTGTGACCCCGGGGCTTAGGGATTTTTTCAAAAAAATCTTTTTCTGCCGGTTAAGTTTTCGAGGGCTGATTTCTTTTCCTTTGATAAAAAGCCTTATGTTTCGACCGCCAAACCTCTCAGGGGAGCATTTGCAACCGTTTGGCACCATTTTTGAGTGAAATGCCGAAAGTCAGATTTTTGATGAAATTGTGACCCCGGGGCTTAGGGATTTTTTGAAAAAAATATTTTTCTGCCGGTTAATTTGTCTTGGGCTGATTTCTTTTCCAGTGATAAAAAGCCTTCTGTTTCGACCGCCAAACCTCTCAGGGGAGCATTTGCAACCGTTTGACACCATTTTTGAGTGAATTGCCGAAAGTCAGATATTTGATGAAATTGTGACCCCGGGGCTTAGGGATTTTTTCAAAAAAATCTTTTTCTGCCGGTTAAGTTTTCTTGGGCTGATTTCTTTTCCCGTGATAAAAAGCCTTCTGTTTCGACCGCCAAACCTCTCAGGGGAGCATTTGCAACTGTTTGGCACCATTTTTGAGTGAATTGCCGAAAGTCAGATATTTGATGAAATTGTGACCACGGGGCTTAGGGATTTTTTCAAAAAAATATTTTTCTGCCGGTTAATTTGTCTTGGGCTGATTTCTTTTCCCGTGATAAAAAGCCTTCTGTTTCGACCGCCAAACCTCTCAGGGGAGCATTTGCAACCGTTTGGCACCATTTTTGAGTGAATTGCCGAAAGTCAGATATTTGATGAAATTGTGACCCCGGGGGCTTAGGGATTTTTTCAAAAAAATCTTTTTCTGCCTGTTAAGTTGTTTTGGGCTGATTTCCTTTCCCGTGATAAAAAGCCTTCTGTTTTGACCGCCAAACCTCTCAGGGGAGCATTTGCAACCGTTTAGCACCATTTTTCAGTGAATTGCCGAAAGTCAGATTTTTGATGAAATTGTGACCCCGGGGCTCAGGTATTTTTCAAAAACATCTTTTTCTGCCGGTTAAGTTGTCGAGGGCTGTTTTCTTTTCCTGTGATAAAAAGCCTATTCTTTCGACCGCCAAACCTCTCAGGGGAGCATTTGCAACCGTTTGGCACCATTTTTGAGTGAATTGCCGAAAGTCAGTTGTTTGATGAAATTGTGACCCCCCGCGGGGCTTAGGGATTTTTTGAAAAAAATATTTTTCTGCCGGTTAATTTGTCTTGGGCTGATTTCTTTTCCCGTGATAAAAAGCCTTCTGTTTTGACCGCCAAACCTCTCAGGGGAGCATTTGCAACCATTTGGCACCATTTTTGAGTGAATTGCCGAAAGTCAGATTTTTGATGAAATTGTGACTCCGCGGCTTAGGGATTTTTTCAAAAAAAATATTTTTCTGCCGGTTAAGTTGTCTTGGGCTGATTTCTTTTCCCGTGATAAAAAGCCTTCTGTTTTGACCGCCAAACCTCTCAGGGGAGCATTTGCAACCGTTTGGCACCATTTTTGAGTGAATTGCCGAAAGTCAGATATTTGATGAAATTGTGACCCCGGGGCTTAGGGATTTTTTCAGAAAAATCTTTTTCTGCCGGTTAAGTTTTCGAGGGCTGATTTCTTTTCCTTTGATAAAAAGCCTTCTGTTTCGACCGCCAAACCTCTCACGGGAGCATTTGCAACCGTTTGGGACCATTTTTGAGTGAAATGCCGAAAGTCAGATTTTTGATGAAATTGTGACCCCGGGGCTTAGGGATTTTTTGAAAAAAATATTTTTCTGCCGGTTAATTTGTCTTGGGCTGATTTCTTTTCCCGTGATAAAAAGCCTTCTGTTTTTACCGCCAAACCTCTCAGGGGAGCATTTGCAACCGTTTGGCACCATTTTTGAGTGAATTGCCGAAAGTCAGATTTTTGATGAAATTGTGACTCCGGGGCTTAGGGATTTTTTCAAAAAAATCTTTTTCTGCCGGTTAATTTGTCTTGGGCTGATTTCTTTTCCTTTGATAAAAAGCCTTCTGTTTCGACCACCAAACCTCTCAGGGGAGCATTTGCAACCGTTTGGCACCATTTTTGAGTGAATTGCCGAAAGTCAGATATTTGATGAAATTGTGACCCCGGGGCTTAGGGATTTTTTCAAAAAAATCTTTTTCTGCCGGTTAAGTTTTCGAGGGCTGATTTCTTTTCCTTTGATAAAAAGCCTTCTGTTTCGACCGCCAAACCTCTCAGGGGAGCATTTGCAACCGTTTGGGACCATTTTTGAGTGAAATGCCGAAAGTCAGATTTTTGATGAAAATGTGACCCCGGGGCTTAGGGATTTTTTCAAAAAAATATTTTTCTGCCGGTTAATTTGTCTTGGGCTGATTTCTTTTCCCGTGATAAAAAGCCTTCTGTTTCGACCGCCAAACCTCTCAGGGGAGCATTTGCAACCATTTGGCACCATTTTTGAGTGAATTGCCGAAAGTCAGATTTTTGATGAAATTGTGACTTCGCGGCTTAGGGATTTTTTCAAAAAAAATATTTTTCTGCCGGTTAAGTTGTCTTGGGCTGATTTCTTTTCCCGTGATAAAAAGCCTTCTGTTTTGACCGCCAAACCTCTCAGGGGAGCATTTGCAACCGTTTGGCACCATTTTTGAGTGAATTGCCGAAAGTCAGATTTTTGATGAAATTGTGACTCCGGGGCTTAGGGATTTTTTCAAAAAAATCTTTTTCTGCCGGTAAAGTTTTCGAGGGCTGATTTCTTTTCCTTTGATAAAAAGCCTTCTGTTTTGACCGCCAAACTTCTCAGGGGAGCATTTGCAACCGTTTGGCACCATTTTGAGTGAATTGCCGAAAGTCAGATATTTGATGAAATTGTGACCCTGGGGCTTAGGGATTTTTTCAAAAAAATCTTTTTCTGCCGGTTAAGTTTTCGAGGGCTGATTTCTTTTCCTGTGATAAAAAGCCTTCTGTTTCGACCACCAAACCTCTCACTGGAGCATTTGAAACCGTTTGGCACCATTTTTGAGTGAAATGCCGAAAGTCAGATTTTTGATGAAATTGTGACTCCGCGGCTTAGGGATTTTTTCAAAAAAAAAAATTTCTGCCGGTTAAGTTGTTTTGGGCTGATTTCCTTTCCCGTGATAAAAAGCCTTCTGTTTCGACTGCCAAACCTCTCAGGGGAGCATTTGCAACCGTTTGGCACCATTTTTCTGCCGGTTATGTTGTCCATGGCTGATTTCTTGCTCTGTGATATAAAGCCTTCTGTTTCGACCGCCAAACCTCTCAGGGGAGCATTTGCAACCGTTTGGCACCATTTTTGAGTGAAATGCCGAAAGTCAGATTTTTGATGAAATTGTGACCCCGGGGCTTAGGGATTTTTTGAAAAAAATATTTTTCTGCCGGTTAATTTGTCTTGGGCTGATTTCTTTTCCCGTGATAAAAAGCCTTCTGTTTCGACCGCCAAACCTCTCAGGGGAGCATTTGCAACCATTTGGCACCATTTTTGAGTGAATTGCCGAAAGTCAGATTTTTGATGAAATTGTGACCCCGGGGCTTAGGGATTTTTTCAAAAAAATCTTTTTCTGCCGGTTAATTTGTCTTGGGCTGATTTCTTTTCCCGTGATAAAAAGCCTTCTGTTTTGACCGCCAAACCTCTCAGGGGAGCATTTGCAACCGTTTGGCACCATTTTTGAGTGAATTGCCGAAAGTCAGATATTTGATGAAATTGTGACCCCGGGGCTTAGGGATTTTTTCAAAAAAATATTTTTCTGCCGGTTAAGTTTTTTGGGCTGATTTCCTTTTCCGTGATAAAAAGCCTTCTGTTTCGACCGCCAAACCTCTCAGGGGAGCATTTGTAACCGTTTGGCACCATTTTTGAGTGAATTGCCGAAAGTCAGATTTTTAATTAAATTGTGACGCCGGGGCTTAGGGATTTTTTCAAAAAAATCTTTTTCTGCCGGTTAAGTTTTCTTGGGCTGATTTCTTTTCCCGTGATTAAAAGCCTTCTGTTTCGACCGCCAAACCTCTCAGGGGAGCATTTGCAACCGTTTGGCCCCATTTTTGAGTGAATTGCCGAAAGTCAGATATTTGATGAAATTGTGACCCCGGGGCTTAGGGATTTTTTCAAAAAAATCTTTTTCTGCCGGTTAAGTTGTTTTGGGATGATTTCCTTTCCCGTGTTAAAAAGCCTTCTGTTTCGACTGCCAAACCTCTCAGGGGAGCATTTGCAACCATTTGGCACCATTTTTCAGTGAATTGCCGAAAGTCAGATTTTTGATGAAATTGTGACCCCGGGGCTTAGGGATTTTTTCAAAAAAATCTTTTTCTGCCGGTTAAGTTTTCGAGGGCTGATTTCTTTTCCCGTGATAAAAAGCCTTCTGTTTCGACCACCAAACCTCTTACGGGAGAATTTGAAACCGTTTGGCACCATTTTTGAGTGAATTGCCGAAAGTCAGATTTTTGATGAAATTGTGACTCCGCGGCTTAGGGATTTTTTCAAAAAAAATATTTTTCTGCCGGTTAAGTTGTCTTGGGCTGATTTCTTTTCCCGTGATAAAAAGCCTTCTGTTTTGACCGCCAAACCTCTCAGGGGAGCATTTGCAACCGTTTGGCACCATTTTTGAGTGAATTGCCGAAAGTCAGATATTTGTTTAAATTGTGACCCCGGGGCTTAGGGATTTTTTCAAAAAAAACTTTTTCTGCCGGTTAAGTTTTCGAGGGCTGATTTCTTTTCCTTAGATAAAAAGCCTTCTGTTTCGACCGCCAAACCTCTCAGGGGAGCATTTGCAACCGTTTGGGACCATTTTTGAGTGAAATGCCGAAAGTCAGATTTTTGATGAAATTGTGACCCCGGGGCTTAGGGATTTTTTGAAAAAAATATTTTTCTGCCGGTTAAGTTTTCGAGGGCTGATTTCTTTTCCTTTGATAAAAAGCCTTCTGTTTCGACCGCCAAACCTCTCAGGGGAGCATTTGCAACCGTTTGGGACCATTTTTGAGTGAAATGCCGAAAGTCAGATTTTTGATGAAAATGTGACCCCGGGGCTTAGGGATTTTTTCAAAAAAATATTTTTCTGCCGGTTAATTTGTCTTGGGCTGATTTCTTTTCCCGTGATAAAAAGCCTTCTGTTTCGACTGCCAAACCTCTCAGGGGAGCATTTGCAACTGTTTGGCACCATTTTGAGTGAATTGCCGAAAGTCAGATATTTGATGAAATTGTGACCCCGGGGCTTAGGGATTTTTTCAAAAAAATCTTTTTCTGCCGGTTAAGTTTTCGAGGGCTGATTTCTTTTCCCGTGATAAAAAGCCTTCTGTTTCGACCACCAAACCTCTCACGGGAGCATTTGCAACCGTTTGGCACCATTTTTCTGCCGGTTATGTTGTCCATGGCTGATTTCTTGCTTTGTGATATAAAGCCTTCTGTTTCGACCGCCAAACCTCTCAGGGGAGCATTTGCAACTGTTTGGCACCATTTTTGAGTGAAATGCCGAAAGTCAGATTTTTGATGAAATTGTGACCCCGGGGCTTAGGGATTTTTTGAAAAAAATATTTTTCTGCCGGTTAATTTGTCTTGGGCTGATTTCTTTTCCCGTGATAAAAAGCCTTCTGTTTCGACCGCCAAACCTCTCAGGGGAGCATTTGCAACCGTTTGGCACCATTTTTGAGTGAATTGCCGAAAGTCAGATATTTGATGAAATTGTGACCCTGGGGCTTAGGGATTTTTTCAAAAAAATCTTTTTCTGCCGGTTAAGTTTTCGAGGGCTGATTTCTTTTCCTTTGATAAAAAGCCTTCTGTTTTGACCGCCAAACCTCTCAGGGGAGCATTTGCAACCGTTTGGCACCATTTTGAGTGAATTGCCGAAAGTCAGATATTTGATGAAATTGTGACCCCGGGGCTTAGGGATTTTTTCAAAAAAATCTTTTTCTGCCGGTTAAGTTTTCGAGGGCTGATTTCTTTTCCTGTGATAAAAAGCCTTCTGTTTCGACCACCAAACCTCTCACGGGAGCATTTGAAACCGTTTGGGACCATTTTTGAGTGAAATGCCGAAAGTCAGATTTTTGATGAAATTGTGACCCCGGGGCTTAGGGATTTTTTGAAAAAAATATTTTTCTGCCGGTTAATTTGTCTTGGGCTGATTTCTTTTCCCGTGATAAAAAGCCTTCTGTTTCGACCGCCAAACCTCTCAGGGGAGCATTTGCAACCGTTTGGGACCATTTTTGAGTGAAATGCCGAAAGTCAGATTTTTGATGAAAATGTGACCCCGGGGCTTAGGGATTTTTTCAAAAAAATATTTTTCTGCCGGTTAATTTGTCTTGGGCTGATTTCTTTTCCCGTGATAAAAAGCCTTCTGTTTCGACCGCCAAACCTCTCAGGGGAGCATTTGCAACCGTTTGGCACCATTTTGAGTGAATTGCCGAAAGTCAGATATTTGATGAAATTGTGACCCCGGGGCTTAGGGATTTTTTCAAAAAAATCTTTTTCTGCCGGTTAAGTTTTCGAGGGCTGATTTCTTTTCCCGTGATAAAAAGCCTTCTGTTTCGACCACCAAACCTCTCACGGGAGCATTTGCAACCGTTTGGCACCATTTTTCTGCCGGTTATGTTGTCCATGGCTGATTTCTTGCTTTGTGATATAAAGCCTTCTGTTTCGACCGCCAAACCTCTCAGGGGAGCATTTGCAACTGTTTGGCACCATTTTTGAGTGAAATGCCGAAAGTCAGATTTTTGATGAAATTGTGACCCCGGGGCTTAGGGATTTTTTGAAAAAAATATTTTTCTGCCGGTTAATTTGTCTTGGGCTGATTTCTTTTCCCGTGATAAAAAGCCTTCTGTTTCGACCGCCAAACCTCTCAGGGGAGCATTTGCAACCGTTTGGCACCATTTTTGAGTGAATTGCCGAAAGTCAGATATTTGATGAAATTGTGACCCCGGGGCTTAGGGATTTTTTCAAAAAAAACTTTTTCTGCCGGTTAAGTTTTCGAGGGCTGATTTCTTTTCCTTAGATAAAAAGCCTTCTGTTTCGACCGCCAAACCTCTCAGGGGAGCATTTGCAACCGTTTGGGACCATTTTTGAGTGAAATGCCGAAAGTCAGATTTTTGATGAAATTGTGACCCCGGGGCTTAGGGATTTTTTGAAAAAAATATTTTTCTGCCGGTTAATTTGTCTTGGGCTGATTTCTTTTCCCGTGATAAAAAGCCTTCTGTTTTGACCGCCAAACCTCTCAGGGGAGCATTTGCAACCGTTTGGCACCATTTTTGAGTGAATTGCCGAAAGTCAGATTTTTGATGAAATTGTGTCTCCGGGGCTTAGGGATTTTTTCAAAAAAATCTTTTTCTGCCGGTTAATTTGTCTTGGGCTGATTTCTTTTCCTTAGATAAAAAGCCTTCTGTTTCGACCACCAAACCTCTCAGGGGAGCATATGCAACCGTTTGCCACCATTTTTGAGTGAATTGCCGAAAGTCAGATATTTGATGAAATTGTGACCCCGGGGCTTAGGGATTTTTTCAAAAAAATCTTTTTCTGCCGGTTAAGTTTTCGAGGGCTGATTTCTTTTCCTTTGATAAAAAGCCTTCTGTTTCGACCGCCAAACCTCTCAGGGGAGCATTTGCAACCGTTTGGGACCATTTTTGAGTGAAATGCCGAAAGTCAGATTTTTGATGAAAATGTGACCCCGGGGCTTAGGGATTTTTTCAAAAAAATATTTTTCTGCCGGTTAATTTGTCTTGGGCTGATTTCTTTTCCCGTGATAAAAAGCCTTCTGTTTCGACTGCCAAACCTCTCAGGGGAGCATTTGCAACCGTTTGGCACCATTTTGAGTGAATTGCCGAAAGTCAGATATTTGATGAAATTGTGACCCCGGGGCTTAGGGATTTTTTCAAAAAAATCTTTTTCTGCCGGTTAAGTTTTCGAGGGCTGATTTCTTTTCCCGTGATAAAAAGCCTTCTGTTTCGACCACCAAACCTCTCACGGGAGCATTTGCAACCGTTTGGCACCATTTTTCTGCCGGTTATGTTGTCCATGGCTGATTTCTTGCTTTGTGATATAAAGCCTTCTGTTTCGACCGCCAAACCTCTCAGGGGAGCATTTGCAACTGTTTGGCACCATTTTTCTGCCGGTTATGTTGTCCATGGCTGATTTCTTGCTTTGTGATATAAAGCCTTCTGTTTCGACCGCCAAACCTCTCAGGGGAGCATTTGCAACTGTTTGGCACCATTTTTGAGTGAAATGCCGAAAGTCAGATTTTTGATGAAATTGTGACGCCGGGGCTTAGGGATTTTTTCAAAAAAATCTTTTTCTGCCGGTTAAGTTTTCTTGGGCTGATTTCTTTTCCCGTGATTAAAAGCCTTCTGTTTCGACCGCCAAACCTCTCAGGGGAGCATTTGCAACCGTTTGGCAGCATTTTTGAGTGAATTGCCGAAAGTCAGATATTTGATGAAATTGTGACCCCGGGGCTTAGGGATTTTTTCAAAAAAATCTTTTTCTGCCGGTTAAGTTGTTTTGGGATGATTTCCTTTCCCGTGTTAAAAAGCCTTCTGTTTCGACTGCCAAACCTCTCAGGGGAGCATTTGCAACCATTTGGCACCATTTTTCAGTGAATTGCCGAAAGTCAGATTTTTGATGAAATTGTGACCCCGGGGCTTAGGGATTTTTTCAAAAAAATCTTTTTCTGCCGGTTAAGTTTTCGAGGGCTGATTTCTTTTCCCGTGATAAAAAGCCTTCTGTTTCGACCACCAAACCTCTTACGGGAGAATTTGAAACCGTTTGGCACCATTTTTGAGTGAATTGCCGAAAGTCAGATTTTTGATGAAATTGTGACTCCGCGGCTTAGGGATTTTTTGAAAAAAATATTTTTCTGCCGGTTAATTTGTCTTGGGCTTATTTCTTTTCCCGTGATAAAAAGCCTTCTGTTTCGACCGCCAAACCTCTCAGGGGAGCATATGCAACCGTTTGGCACCATTTTTGAGTGAATTGCCGAAAGTCAGATATTTGATGAAATTGTGACCCCGGGGCTTAGGGATTTTTTCAAAAAAAACTTTTTCTGCCGGTTAAGTTTTCGAGGGCTGATTTCTTTTCCTTAGATAAAAAGCCTTCTGTTTCGACCGCCAAACCTCTCAGGGGAGCATTTGCAACCGTTTGGGACCATTTTTGAGTGAAATGCCGAAAGTCAGATTTTTGATGAAATTGTGACCCCGGGGCTTAGGGATTTTTTGAAAAAAATATTTTTCTGCCGGTTAATTTGTCTTGGGCTGATTTCTTTTCCCGTGATAAAAAGCCTTCTGTTTTGACCGCCAAACCTCTCAGGGGAGCATTTGCAACCGTTTGGCACCATTTTTGAGTGAATTGCCGAAAGTCAGATTTTTGATGAAATTGTGTCTCCGGGGCTTAGGGATTTTTTCAAAAAAATCTTTTTCTGCCGGTTAATTTGTCTTGGGCTGATTTCTTTTCCTTAGATAAAAAGCCTTCTGTTTCGACCACCAAACCTCTCAGGGGAGCATTTGCAACCGTTTGGCACCATTTTTGAGTGAATTGCCGAAAGTCAGATATTTGATGAAATTGTGACCCCGGGGCTTAGGGATTTTTTCAAAAAAATCTTTTTCTGCCGGTTAAGTTTTCGAGGGCTGATTTCTTTTCCTTTGATAAAAAGCCTTCTGTTTCGACCGCCAAACCTCTCAGGGGAGCATTTGCAACCGTTTGGGACCATTTTTGAGTGAAATGCCGAAAGTCAGATTTTTGATGAAAATGTGACCCCGGGGCTTAGGGATTTTTTCAAAAAAATATTTTTCTGCCGGTTAATTTGTCTTGGGCTGATTTCTTTTCCCGTGATAAAAAGCCTTCTGTTTCGACTGCCAAACCTCTCAGGGGAGCATTTGCAACTGTTTGGCACCATTTTGAGTGAATTGCCGAAAGTCAGATATTTGATGAAATTGTGACCCCGGGGCTTAGGGATTTTTTCAAAAAAATCTTTTTCTGCCGGTTAAGTTTTCGAGGGCTGATTTCTTTTCCCGTGATAAAAAGCCTTCTGTTTCGACCACCAAACCTCTCACGGGAGCATTTGCAACCGTTTGGCACCATTTTTCTGCCGGTTATGTTGTCCATGGCTGATTTCTTGCTTTGTGATATAAAGCCTTCTGTTTCGACCGCCAAACCTCTCAGGGGAGCATTTGCAACTGTTTGGCACCATTTTTGAGTGAAATGCCGAAAGTCAGATTTTTGATGAAATTGTGACCCCGGGGCTTAGGGATTTTTTGAAAAAAATATTTTTCTGCCGGTTAATTTGTCTTGGGCTGATTTCTTTTCCCGTGATAAAAAGCCTTCTGTTTCGACCGCCAAACCTCTCAGGGGAGCATTTGCAACCGTTTGGCACCATTTTTGAGTGAATTGCCGAAAGTCAGATATTTGATGAAATTGTGACCCTGGGGCTTAGGGATTTTTTCAAAAAAATATTTTTCTGCCGGTTAAGTTGTCTTGGGCTGATTTCTTTTCCTTTGATAAAAAGCCTTCTGTTTTGACCGCCAAACCTCTCAGGGGAGCATTTGCAACCGTTTGGCACCATTTTGAGTGAATTGCCGAAAGTCAGATATTTGATGAAATTGTGACCCCGGGGCTTAGGGATTTTTTCAAAAAAATCTTTTTCTGCCGGTTAAGTTTTCGAGGGCTGATTTCTTTTCCTGTGATAAAAAGCCTTCTGTTTCGACCACCAAACCTCTCACGGGAGCATTTGAAACCGTTTGGGACCATTTTTGAGTGAAATGCCGAAAGTCAGATTTTTGATGAAATTGTGACCCCGGGGCTTAGGGATTTTTTGAAAAAAATATTTTTCTGCCGGTTAATTTGTCTTGGGCTGATTTCTTTTCCCGTGATAAAAAGCCTTCTGTTTTGACCGCCAAACCTCTCAGGGGAGCATTTGCAACCGTTTGGCACCATTTTTGAGTGAATTGCCGAAAGTCAGATTTTTGATGAAATTGTGTCTCCGGGGCTTAGGGATTTTTTCAAAAAAATCTTTTTCTGCCGGTTAATTTGTCTTGGGCTGATTTCTTTTCCTTAGATAAAAAGCCTTCTGTTTCGACCACCAAACCTCTCAGGGGAGCATTTGCAACCGTTTGGCACCATTTTTGAGTGAATTGCCGAAAGTCAGATATTTGATGAAATTGTGACCCCGGGGCTTAGGGATTTTTTCAAAAAAATCTTTTTCTGCCGGTTAAGTTTTCGAGGGCTGATTTCTTTTCCTTTGATAAAAAGCCTTCTGTTTCGACCGCCAAACCTCTCAGGGGAGCATTTGCAACCGTTTGGGACCATTTTTGAGTGAAATGCCGAAAGTCAGATTTTTGATGAAAATGTGACCCCGGGGCTTAGGGATTTTTTCAAAAAAATATTTTTCTGCCGGTTAATTTGTCTTGGGCTGATTTCTTTTCCCGTGATAAAAAGCCTTCTGTTTCGACTGCCAAACCTCTCAGGGGAGCATTTGCAACCGTTTGGCACCATTTTGAGTGAATTGCCGAAAGTCAGATATTTGATGAAATTGTGACCCCGGGGCTTAGGGATTTTTTCAAAAAAATCTTTTTCTGCCGGTTAAGTTTTCGAGGGCTGATTTCTTTTCCCGTGATAAAAAGCCTTCTGTTTCGACCACCAAACCTCTCACGGGAGCATTTGCAACCGTTTGGCACCATTTTTCTGCCGGTTATGTTGTCCATGGCTGATTTCTTGCTTTGTGATATAAAGCCTTCTGTTTCGACCGCCAAACCTCTCAGGGGAGCATTTGCAACTGTTTGGCACCATTTTTGAGTGAAATGCCGAAAGTCAGATTTTTGATGAAATTGTGACCCCGGGGCTTAGGGATTTTTTGAAAAAAATATTTTTCTGCCGGTTAATTTGTCTTGGGCTGATTTCTTTTCCCGTGATAAAAAGCCTTCTGTTTCGACCGCCAAACCTCTCAGGGGAGCATTTGCAACCGTTTGGCACCATTTTTGAGTGAATTGCCGAAAGTCAGATATTTGATGAAATTGTGACCCCGGGGCTTAGGGATTTTTTCAAAAAAAACTTTTTCTGCCGGTTAAGTTTTCGAGGGCTGATTTCTTTTCCTTAGATAAAAAGCCTTCTGTTTCGACCGCCAAACCTCTCAGGGGAGCATTTGCAACCGTTTGGGACCATTTTTGAGTGAAATGCCGAAAGTCAGATTTTTGATGAAATTGTGACCCCGGGGCTTAGGGATTTTTTGAAAAAAATATTTTTCTGCCGGTTAATTTGTCTTGGGCTGATTTCTTTTCCCGTGATAAAAAGCCTTCTGTTTTGACCGCCAAACCTCTCAGGGGAGCATTTGCAACCGTTTGGCACCATTTTTGAGTGAATTGCCGAAAGTCAGATTTTTGATGAAATTGTGTCTCCGGGGCTTAGGGATTTTTTCAAAAAAATCTTTTTCTGCCGGTTAATTTGTCTTGGGCTGATTTCTTTTCCTTAGATAAAAAGCCTTCTGTTTCGACCACCAAACCTCTCAGGGGAGCATTTGCACCCGTTTGGCACCATTTTTGAGTGAATTGCCGAAAGTCAGATTTTTGATGAAATTGTGACCCCGGGGCTTATGGATTTTTTCAAAAAAATCTTTTTCTGCCGGTTAAGTTTTCGAGGGCTGATTTCTTTTCCTTTGATAAAAAGCCTTCTGTTTCGACCGCCAAACCTCTCAGGGGAGCATTTGCAACCGTTTGGGACCATTTTTGAGTGAAATGCCGAAAGTCAGATTTTTGATGAAAATGTGACCCCGGGGCTTAGGGATTTTTTCAAAAAAATATTTTTCTGCCGGTTAATTTGTCTTGGGCTGATTTCTTTTCCCGTGATAAAAAGCCTTCTGTTTCGACTGCCAAACCTCTCAGGGGAGCATTTGCAACCGTTAGGCACCATTTTGAGTGAATTGCCGAAAGTCAGATATTTGATGAAATTGTGACCCCGGGGCTTAGGGATTTTTTCAAAAAAATCTTTTTCTGCCGGTTAAGTTTTCGAGGGCTGATTTCTTTTCCTTAGATAAAAAGCCTTCTGTTTCGACCACCAAACCTCTCAGGGGAGCATTTGCAACCGTTTGGCACCATTTTTGAGTGAATTGCCGAAAGTCAGATATTTGATGAAATTGTGACCCCGGGGCTTAGGGATTTTTTCAAAAAAATCTTTTTCTGCCGGTTAAGTTTTCGAGGGCTGATTTCTTTTCCTTTGATAAAAAGCCTTCTGTTTCGACCGCCAAACCTCTCAGGGGAGCATTTGCAACCGTTTGGGACCATTTTTGAGTGAAATGCCGAAAGTCAGATTTTTGATGAAAATGTGACCCCGGGGCTTAGGGATTTTTTCAAAAAAATATTTTTCTGCCGGTTAATTTGTCTTGGGCTGATTTCTTTTCCCGTGATAAAAAGCCTTCTGTTTCGACTGCCAAACCTCTCAGGGGAGCATTTGCAACCGTTTGGCACCATTTTGAGTGAATTGCCGAAAGTCAGATATTTGATGAAATTGTGACCCCGGGGCTTAGGGATTTTTTCAAAAAAATCTTTTTCTGCCGGTTAAGTTTTCGAGGGCTGATTTCTTTTCCCGTGATAAAAAGCCTTCTGTTTCGACCACCAAACCTCTCACGGGAGCATTTGCAACCGTTTGGCACCATTTTTCTGCCGGTTATGTTGTCCATGGCTGATTTCTTGCTTTGTGATATAAAGCCTTCTGTTTCGACCGCCAAACCTCTCAGGGGAGCATTTGCAACTGTTTGGCACCATTTTTGAGTGAAATGCCGAAAGTCAGATTTTTGATGAAATTGTGACCCCGGGGCTTAGGGATTTTTTGAAAAAAATATTTTTCTGCCGGTTAATTTGTCTTGGGCTTATTTCTTTTCCCGTGATAAAAAGCCTTCTGTTTCGACCGCCAAACCTCTCAGGGGAGCATTTGCAACCGTTTGGCACCATTTTTGAGTGAATTGCCGAAAGTCAGATATTTGATGAAATTGTGACCCCGGGGCTTAGGGATTTTTTCAAAAAAATATTTTTCTGCCGGTTAAGTTTTCGAGGGCTGATTTCTTTTCCTTAGATAAAAAGCCTTCTGTTTCGACCGCCAAACCTCTCAGGGGAGCATTTGCAACCGTTTGGGACCATTTTTGAGTGAAATGCCGAAAGTCAGATTTTTGATGAAATTGTGACCCCGGGGCTTAGGGATTTTTTGAAAAAAATATTTTTCTGCCGGTTAATTTGTCTTGGGCTGATTTCTTTTCCCGTGATAAAAAGCCTTCTGTTTTGACCGCCAAACCTCTCAGGGGAGCATTTGCAACCGTTTGGCACCATTTTTGAGTGAATTGCCGAAAGTCAGATTTTTGATGAAATTGTGTCTCCGGGGCTTAGGGATTTTTTCAAAAAAATCTTTTTCTGCCGGTTAATTTGTCTTGGGCTGATTTCTTTTCCTTAGATAAAAAGCCTTCTGTTTCGACCACCAAACCTCTCAGGGGAGCATTTGCAACCGTTTGGCACCATTTTTGAGTGAATTGCCGAAAGTCAGATATTTGATGAAATTGTGACCCCGGGGCTTAGGGATTTTTTCAAAAAAATCTTTTTCTGCCGGTTAAGTTTTCGAGGGCTGATTTCTTTTCCTTTGATAAAAAGCCTTCTGTTTCGACCGCCAAACCTCTCAGGGGAGCATTTGCAACCGTTTGGGACCATTTTTGAGTGAAATGCCGAAAGTCAGATTTTTGATGAAAATGTGACCCCGGGGCTTAGGGATTTTTTCAAAAAAATATTTTTCTGCCGGTTAATTTGTCTTGGGCTGATTTCTTTTCCCGTGATAAAAAGCCTTCTGTTTCGACTGCCAAACCTCTCAGGGGAGCATTTGCAACCGTTTGGCACCATTTTGAGTGAATTGCCGAAAGTCAGATATTTGATGAAATTGTGACCCCGGGGCTTAGGGATTTTTTCAAAAAAATCTTTTTCTGCCGGTTAAGTTTTCGAGGGCTGATTTCTTTTCCCGTGATAAAAAGCCTTCTGTTTCGACCACCAAACCTCTCACGGGAGCATTTGCAACCGTTTGGCACCATTTTTCTGCCGGTTATGTTGTCCATGGCTGATTTCTTGCTTTGTGATATAAAGCCTTCTGTTTCGACCGCCAAACCTCTCAGGGGAGCATTTGCAACTGTTTGGCACCATTTTTGAGTGAAATGCCGAAAGTCAGATTTTTGATGAAATTGTGACCCCGGGGCTTAGGGATTTTTTGAAAAAAATATTTTTCTGCCGGTTAATTTGTCTTGGGCTGATTTCTTTTCCCGTGATAAAAAGCCTTCTGTTTCGACCGCCAAACCTCTCAGGGGAGCATTTGCAACCGTTTGGCACCATTTTTGAGTGAATTGCCGAAAGTCAGATATTTGATGAAATTGTGACCCTGGGGCTTAGGGATTTTTTCAAAAAAATCTTTTTCTGCCGGTTAAGTTTTCGAGGGCTGATTTCTTTTCCTTTGATAAAAAGCCTTCTGTTTTGACCGCCAAACCTCTCAGGGGAGCATTTGCAACCGTTTGGCACCATTTTGAGTGAATTGCCGAAAGTCAGATATTTGATGAAATTGTGACCCCGGGGCTTAGGGATTTTTTCAAAAAAATCTTTTTCTGCCGGTTAAGTTTTCGAGGGCTGATTTCTTTTCCTGTGATAAAAAGCCTTCTGTTTCGACCACCAAACCTCTCACGGGAGCATTTGAAACCGTTTGGCACCATTTTTGAGTGAAATGCCGAAAGTCAGATTTTTGATGAAATTGTGACTCCGCGGCTTAGGGATTTTTTCAAAAAAAAAAATTTCTGCCGGTTAAGTTGTTTTGGGCTGATTTCCTTTCCCGTGATAAAAAGCCTTCTGTTTCGACTGCCAAACCTCTCAGGGGAGCATTTGCAACCGTTTGGCACCATTTTTCTGCCGGTTATGTTGTCCATGGCTGATTTCTTGCTCTGTGATATAAAGCCTTCTGTTTCGACCGCCAAACCTCTCAGGGGAGCATTTGCAACCGTTTGGCACCATTTTTGAGTGAAATGCCGAAAGTCAGATTTTTGATGAAATTGTGACCCCGGGGCTTAGGGATTTTTTGAAAAACATCTTTTTCTGCCGGTTAATTTGTCTTGGGCTGATTTCTTTTCCCGTGATAAAAAGCCTTCTGTTTCGACCGCCAAACCTCTCAGGGGAGCATTTGCAACCGTTTGGCAGCATTTTTGAGTGAATTGCCGAAAGTCAGATATTTGATGAAATTGTGACCACGGGGCTTAGGGATTTTTTCAAAAAAATCTTTTTCTGCCGGTTAAGTTTTCTTGGGCTGATTTCTTTTCCCGTGATAAAAAGCCTTCTGTTTCGACCGCCAAACCTCTCAGGGGAGCATTTGCAACCGTTTGGCACCATTTTTGAGTGAATTGCCGAAAGTCAGATATTTGATGAAATTGTGTCTCCGGGGCTTAGGGATTTTTTCAAAAAAATCTTTTTCTGCCGGTTAAGTTGTCTTGGGCTGATTTCTTTTCCCGTGATAAAAAGCCTTCTGTTTCGACCACCAAACCTCTCAGGGGAGCATTTGCAACCGTTTGGTACCATTTTTGAGTGAATTGCCGAAAGTCAGATTTTTGATGAAATTGTGACCCCGGGGCTCAGGTATTTTTCAAAAACACCTTTTTGTGCCGGTTAAGTTCTCGAGGGCTGTTTTCTTTTCCTGTGATAAAAAGCCTATTCTTTCGACCGCCAAACCTCTCAGGCGAGCATTTGCAACCGTTTGGCACCATTTTTGAGTGAAATGCCGAAAGTCAGTTGTTTGATGAAATTGTGACCCCGGGGCTTAGGGATTTTTTGAAAAAAATATTTTTCTGCCGGTTAATTTGTCTTGGGCTGATTTCTTTTCCCGTGATAAAAAGCCTTCTGTTTTGACCGCCAAACCTCTCAGGGAGCATTTGCAACCATTTGGCACCATTTTTGAGTGAATTGCCGAAAGTCAGATTTTTGATGAAATTGTGACTCCGCGGCTTAGGGATTTTTTCAAAAAAAAAATATTTCTGCCGGTTAAGTTGTCTTGGGCTGATTTCTTTTCCCGTGATAAAAAGCCTTCTGTTTTGACCGCCAAACCTCTCAGGGGAGCATTTGCAACCGTTTGGCACCATTTTTGAGTGAATTGCCGAAAGTCAGATATTTGATGAAATTGTGACCCCGGGGCCTTGGGATTTTTTCAGAAAAATCTTTTTCTGCCGGTTAAGTTTTCGAGGGCTGATTTCTTTTCCTTTGATAAAAAGCCTTCTGTTTCGACCGCCAAACCTCTCAGGGGAGCATTTGCAACCGTTTGGGACCATTTTTGAGTGAAATGCCGAAAGTCAGATTTTTGATGAAATTGTGACCCCGGGGCTTAGGGATTTTTTGAAAAACATCTTTTTCTGCCGGTTAATTTGTCTTGGGCTGATTTCTTTTCCCGTGATAAAAAGCCTTCTGTTTCGACCGCCAAACCTCTCAGGGGAGCATTTGCAACCATTTGGCACCATTTTTGAGTGAATTGCCGAAAGTCAGATTTTTGATGAAATTGTGACTTCGCGGCTTAGGGATTTTTTCAAAAAAAATATTTTTCTGCCGGTTAAGTTGTCTTGGGCTGATTTCTTTTCCCGTGATAAAAAGCCTTCTGTTTTGACCGCCAAACCTCTCAGGGGAGCATTTGCAACCGTTTGGCACCATTTTTGAGTGAATTGCCGAAAGTCAGATTTTTGATGAAATTGTGACTCCGGGGCTTAGGGATTTTTTCAAAAAAATCTTTTTCTGCCGGTTAAGTTTTCGAGGGCTGATTTCTTTTCGTTTGATAAAAAGCCTTCTGTTTTGACCGCCAAACCTCTCAGGGGAGCATTTGCAACCGTTTGGCACCATTTTGAGTGAATTGCCGAAAGTCAGATATTTGATGAAATTGTGACCCCGGGGCTTAGGGATTTTTTCAAAAAAATCTTTTTCTGCCGGTTAAGTTTTCGAGGGCTGATTTCTTTTCCTGTGATAAAAAGCCTTCTGTTTCGACCACCAAACCTCTCACGGGAGCATTTGAAACCGTTTGGCACCATTTTTGAGAGAAATGCCGAAAGTCAGATTTTTGATGAAATTGTGACTCCGGGGCTTAGGGATTTTTTCAAAAAAAAAAATTTCTGCCGGTTAAGTTGTTTTGGGCTGATTTCCTTTCCCGTGATAAAAAGCCTTCTGTTTCGACTGCCAAACCTCTCAGGGGAGCATTTGCAACCGTTTGGCACCATTTTTCTGCCGGTTATGTTGTCCATGGCTGATTTCTTGCTCTGTGATATAAAGCCTTCTGTTTCGACCGCCAAACCTCTCAGGGGAGCATTTGCAACCGTTTGGCACCATTTTTGAGTGAAATGCCGAAAGTCAGATTTTTGATGAAATTGTGACCCCGGGGCTTAGGGATTTTTTCAAAAAAATATTTTTCTGCCGGTTAAGTTGTCTTTGGCTGATTTCTTTTCCCGTGATAAAAAGCCTTCTGTTTCGACCGCCAAACCTCTCAGGGGAGCATTTGCAACCGTTTGGCACCATTTTTGAGTGAATTGCCGAAAGTCAGATATTTGATGAAATTGTGACCCCGGGGCTTAGGGATTTTTTCAAAAAAATATTTTTCTGCCGGTTAAGTTTTTTGGGCTGATTTCCTTTTCCGTGATAAAAAGCCTTCTGTTTCGACCGCCAAACCTCTCAGGGGAGCATTTGCAACCGTTTGGCACCATTTTTGAGTGAATTGCCGAAAGTCAGATTTTTGATTAAATTGTGACGCCAGGGCTTAGGGATTTTTTCAAAAAAATCTTTTTCTGCCGGTTAAGTTGTTTTGGGATGATTTCCTTTCCCGTGTTAAAAAGCCTTCTGTTTCGACTGCCAAACCTCTCAGGGGAGCATTTGCAACCATTTGGCACCATTTTTCAGTGAATTGCCGAAAGTCAGATTTTTGATGAAATTGTGACCCCGGGGCTTAGGGATTTTTTCAAAAAAATCTTTTTCTGCCGGTTAAGTTTTCGAGGGCTGATTTCTTTTCCCGTGATAAAAAGCCTTCTGTTTCGACCACCAAACCTCTTACGGGAGAATTTGAAACCGTTTGGCACCATTTTTGAGTGAATTGCCAAAAGTCAGATTTTTGATGAAATTGTGACCCCGGGGCTTAGGGATTTTTTCAAAAAAATATTTTTCTGCCGGTTAATTTGTCTTGGGCTGATTTCTTTTCCCGTGATAAAAAGCCTTCTGTTTCGACCGCCAAACCTCTCAGGGGAGCATTTGCAACCGTTTGGCACCATTTTTGAGTGAATTGCCGAAAGTCAGATATTTGATGAAATTGTGACCCCGGGGCTTAGGGATTTTTTCAAAAAAATCTTTTTCTGCCTGTTAAGATGTTTTGGGCTGATTTCCTTTTCCGTGTTAAAAAGCCTTCTCTTTCGACCGCCAAACCTCTCAGGGGAGCATGTGCAACCGTTTGGCACCATTTTTCAGTGAATTGCCGAAAGTCAGATTTTTGATGAAATTGTGACCCCGGGGCTTAGGGATTTTTTCAAAAAAATCTTTTTCTGCCGGTTAAGTTGTCTTGGGCTGATTTCTTTTCCCGTGATAAAAAGCCTTCTGTTTCGACCACCAAACCTCTCAGGGGAGCATTTGCAACCGTTTGGCACCATTTTTGAGTGAAATGCCGAAAGTCAGTTGTTTGATGAAATTGTGACCCCGGGGCTTAGGGATTTTTTCAGAAAAATCTTTTTCTGCCGGTTAAGTTTTCGAGGGCTGATTTCTTTTCCTTTGATAAAAAGCCTTCTGTTTTGACCGCCAAACCTCTCAGGGGAGCATTTGCAACCGTTTGGGACCATTTTTGAGTGAAATGCCGAAAGTCAGATTTTTGATGAAATTGTGACCCCGGGGCTTAGGGATTTTTTGAAAAACATCTTTTTCTGCCGGTTAATTTGTCTTGGGCTGATTTCCTTTTCCGTGATAAAAAGCCTTCTGTTTCGACCGCCAAACCTCTCAGGGGAGCATTTGCAACCGTTTGGCACCATTTTTGAGTGAATTGCCGAAAGTCAGATTTTTGATTAAATTGTGACGCCGGGGCTTAGGGATTTTTTCAAAAAAATCTTTTTCTGCCGGTTAAGTTTTCTTGGGCTGATTTCTTTTCCCGTGATTAAAAGCCTTCTGTTTCGACCGCCAAACCTCTCAGGTTTGCAACCGTTTGGCAGCATTTTTGAGTGAATTGCCGAAAGTCAGATTTTTGATGAAATTGTGACCCCGGGGCTTAGGGATTTTTTCAAAAAAATCTTTTTCTGCCGGTTAAGTTGTTTTGGGCTGATTTCTTTTCCCGTGATAAAAAGCCTTCTGTTTCGACCACCAAACCTCTTACGGGAGAATTTGAAACCGTTTAGCACCATTTTTGAGTGAATTGCCAAAAGTCAGATTTTTGATGAAATTGTGACCCCGGGGCTTAGGCATTTTTTCAAAAAAATATTTTTCTGCCGGTTAATTTGTCTTGGGCTGATTTCTTTTCCCGTGATAAAAAGCCTTCTGTTTCGATCGCCAAACCTCTCAGGGCAGCATTTGCAACCGTTTGGCAGCATTTTTGAGTGAATTGCCGAAAGTCAGATATTTGATGAAATTGTGACCACGGGGCTTAGGGATTTTTTCAAAAAAATCTTTTTCTGCCGGTTAAGTTTTCTTGGGCTGATTTCTTTTCCCGTGATAAAAAGCCTTCTGTTTCGACCGCCAAACCTCTCAGGGGAGCATTTGCAACCGTTTGGCACCATTTTTGAATGAATTGCCGAAAGTCAGATATTTGATGAAATTGTGACCCCGGGGCTTAGGGATTTTTTCAAAAAAATCTTTTTCTGCCTGTTAAGTTGTTTTGGGCTGATTTCCTTTTCCGTGTTAAAAAGCCTTCTGTTTCGACCGCCAAACCTCTCAGGGGAGCATTTGCAACCGTTTGGCACCATTTTTCAGTGAATTGCCGAAAGTCAGATTTTTGATGAAATTGTGACCCCGGGGCTTAGGGATTTTTTCAAAAAAATCTTTTTCTGCCGGTTAAGTTGTCTTGGGCTGATTTCTTTTCCCGTGATAAAAAGCCTTCTGTTTCGACCACCAAACCTCTCAGGGGAGCATTTGCAACCGTTTGGTACCATTTTTGAGTGAATTGCCGAAAGTCAGATTTTTGATGAAATTGTGACCCCGGGGCTCAGGTATTTTTCAAAAACATCTTTTTCTGCCGGTTAAGTTCTCGAGGGCTGTTTTCTTTTCCTGTGATAAAAAGCCTATTCTTTCGACCGCCAAACCTCTCAGGGGAGCATTTGCAACCGTTTGGCACCATTTTTGAGTGAAATGCCGAAAGTCAGTTGTTTGATGAAATTGTGACCCCGGGGCTTAGGGATTTTTTGAAAAAAATATTTTTCTGCCGGTTAATTTGTCTTGGGCTGATTTCTTTTCCCGTGATAAAAAGCCTTCTGTTTTGATCGCCACACCTCTCAGGGGAGCATTTGCAACCATTTGGCACCATTTTTGAGTGAATTGCCGAAAGTCAGATTTTTGATGAAATTGTGACTCCGCGGCTTAGGGATTTTTTCAAAAAAAATATTTTTCTGCCGGTTAAGTTGTCTTGGGCTGATTTCTTTTCCCGTGATAAAAAGCCTTCTGTTTTGACCGCCAAACCTCTCAGGGGAGCATTTGCAACCGTTTGGCACCATTTTTAGGTGAATTGCCGAAAGTCAGATTTTTGATGAAATTGTGACCCCGGGGCTTAGGGATTTTTTCAAAAAAATCTTTTTCTGCCGGTTAAGTTTTCGAGGGCTGATTTCTTTTCCTTTGATAAAAAGCCTTCTGTTTCGACCGCCAAACCTCTCAGGGGAGCATTTGCAACCGTTTGGGACCATTTTTGAGTGAAATGCTGAAAGTCAGATTTTTGATGAAATTGTGACCCCGGGGCTTAGGGATTTTTTGAAAAAAATATTTTTCTGCCGGTTAATTTGTCTTGGGCTGATTTCTTTTCCCGTGATAAAAAGCCTTCTGTTTCGACCGCCAAACCTCTCAGGGGAGCATTTGCAACCGTTTGGCACCATTTTTAGGTGAATTGCCGAAATTCAGATTTTTGATGAAATTGTGACCCCGGGGCTTAGGGATATTTTGAAAAAAATATTTTTCTGCCCGTTAATTTGTCTTGGGCTGATTTCTTTTCCCGTGATAAAAAGCCTTCTGTTTCGATCGCCAAACCTCTCAGGGCAGCATTTGCAACCGTTTGGCAGCATTTTTGAGTGAATTGCCGAAAGTCAGATTTTTGATGAAATTGTGACCACGGGGCTTAGGGATTTTTTCAAAAAAATCTTTTTCTGCCGGTTAAGTTTTCGAGGGCTGATTTCTTTTCCTTTGATAAAAAGCCTTCTGTTTCGACCGCCAAACCTCTCAGGGGAGAATTTGCAACCGTTTGGGACCATTTTTGAGTGAAATGCCGAAAGTCAGATTTTTGATGAAATTGTGACCCCGGGGCTTAGGGATTTTTTGAAAAAAATATTTTTCTGCCGGTTAATTTGTCTTGGGCTGATTTCTTTTCCCGTGATAAAAAGCCTTCTGTTTCGACCGCCAAACCTCTCAGGGGAGCATTTGCAACCATTTGGCACCATTTTTGAGTGAATTGCCGAAAGTCAGATTTTTGATGAAATTGTGACTCCGCGGCTTAGGGATTTTTTCAAAAAAAATATTTTTCTGCCGGTTAAGTTGTCTTGGGCTGATTTCTTTTCCCGTGATAAAAAGCCTTCTGTTTTGACCGCCAAACCTCTCAGGGGAGCATTTGCAACCGTTTGGCACCATTTTTAGGTGAATTGCCGAAAGTCAGGTTTTTGATGAAATTGTGACCCCGGGGCTTAGGGATTTTTTCAAAAAAATCTTTTTCTGCCGGTTAAGTTTTCGAGGGCTGATTTCTTTTCCTTTGATAAAAAGCCTTCTGTTTCGACCGCCAAACCTCTCAGGGGAGCATTTGCAACCGTTTGGGACCATTTTTGAGTGAAATGCCGAAATTCAGATTTTTGATGAAATTGTGACCCCGGGGCTTAGGGATATTTTGAAAAAAATATTTTTCTGCCGGTTAATTTGTCTTGGGCTGATTTCTTTTCCCGTGATAAAAAGCCTTCTGTTTCGACCGCCAAACCTCTCAGGGGAGCATTTGCATCCATTTGGCACCATTTTTGAGTGAATTGCCGAAAGTCAGATTTTTGATGAAATTGTGACTCCGGGGCTTAGGGATTTTTTCAAAAAAATCTTTTTCTGCCGGTTAATTTGTCTTGGGCTGATTTCTTTTCCTTTGATAAAAAGCCTTCTGTTTCGACCACCAAACCTCTCAGGGGAGCATTTGCAACCGTTTGGGACCATTTTTGAGTGAAATGCCGAAAGTCAGATTTTTGATGAAATTGTGACCCCGGGGCTTAGGGATTTTTTGAAAAAAACATTTTTCTGCCGGTTAATTTGTCTTGGGCTGATTTCTTTTCCCGTGATAAAAAGCCTTTTCTTTCGACCGCCAAACCTCTCAGGGGAGCATTTGCAACCGTTTGGGACCATTTTTGAGTGAATTGCCGAAAGTCAGATTTTTGATGAAATTGTGACTCTGCGGCTTAGGGATTTTTTCAAAAAAATATTTTTCTGCCGGTTAAGTTGTTTTGGGCTGATTTCCTTTCCCGTGATAAAAAGCCTTCTGTTTCGACCGCCAAACCTCTCAGGGGAGCATTTGCAACCGTTTGGCACCATTTTTCAGTGAATTGCCGAAAGTCAGATTTTTGATGAAATTGTGACCCCGGGGCTCAGGTATTTTTCAAAAACATCTTTTTCTGCCGGTTAAGTTGTCAAGGGCTGTTTTCTTTTCCTGTGATAAAAAGCCTATTCTTTCGACCGCCAAACCTCTCAGGGGAGCATTTGCAACCGTTTGGCACCATTTTTGAGTGAAATGCCGAAAGTCAGTTGTTTGATGAAATTGTGACCCCGGGGCTTAGGGATTTTTTCAAAAAAATATTTTTCTGCCGGTTAATTTGTCTTGGGCTGATTTCTTTTCCCGTGATAAAAAGCCTTCTGTTTTGACCGCCAAACCTCTCAGGGGAGCATTTGCAACCGTTTGGCAGCATTTTTGAGTGAATTGCCAAAAGTCAGATATTTGATGAAATTGTGACCCCGGGGCTCAGGGATTTTTTCAAAAAAATCTTTTTCTGCCGGTTAAGTTTTCGAGGGCTGATTTCTTTTCCCGTGATAAAAAGCCTTCTGTTTCGACCACCAAACCTCTTACGGGAGAATTTGAAACCGTTTGGCACCATTTTTGAGTGAATTGCCAAAAGTCATATTTTTGATGAAATTGTGACCCCGGGGCTTAGGGATTTTTTTCAAAAAAATCTTTTTCTGCCGGTTAAGTTTTCTTGGGCTGATTTCTTTTCCCGTGATAAAAAGCCTTCTGTTTCGACCGCCAAACCTCTCAAGGGAGCATTTGCAACCGTTTGGCAGCATTTTTGAGTGAATTGCCGAAAGTCAGATATTTGATGAAATTGTGACCACGGGGCTTAGGGATTTTTTCAAAAAAATCTTTTTCTGCCGGTTAAGTTTTCTTGGGCTGATTTCTTTTCCCGTGATAAAAAGCCTTCTGTTTCGACCGCCAAACCTCTCAGGGGAGCATTTGCAACCGTTTGGCACCATTTTTGAGTGAATTGCCGAAAGTCAGATATTTGATGAAATTGTGACCCCGGGGCTTAGGGATTTTTTCAAAAAAATCTTTTTCTGCCTGTTAAGTTGTTTTGGGCTGATTTCCTTTCCCGTGTTAAAAAGCCTTCTGTTTCGACCGCCAAACCTCTCAGGGGAGCATTTGCAACCGTTTGGCACCATTTTTCAGTGAATTGCCGAAAGTCAGATTTTTGATGAAATTGTGACCCCGGGGCTTAGGGATTTTTTCAAAAAAATCTTTTTCTGCCGGTTAAGTTGTCTTGGGCTGATTTCTTTTCCCGTGATAAAAAGCCTTCTGTTTCGACCGCCAAACCTCTCAGGGGAGCATTTGCAACCGTTTTGCACCATTTTTGAGTGAATTGCCGAAAGTCAGATATTTGATGAAATTGTGACCCCGGGGCTTAGGGATTTTTTCAGAAAAATCTTTTTCTGCCGGTTAAGTTTTCGAGGGCTGATTTCTTTTCCCGTGATAAAAAGCCTTCTGTTTCGACCGCCAAACCTCTCAGGGGAGCATTTGCAACCGTTTGGCACCATTTTTGAGTGAATTGCCGAAAGTCAGATATTTGATGAAATTGTGACCCCGGGGCTTAGGGATTTTTTCAAAAAAATATTTTTCTGCCGGTTAAGTTTTTTGGGCTGATTTCCTTTTCCGTGATAAAAAGCCTTCTGTTTCGACCGCCAAACCTCTCAGGGGAGCATTTGCAACCGTTTGGCACCATTTTTGAGTGAATTGCCGAAAGTCAGATTTTTGATTAAATTGTGACGCCAGGGCTTAGGGATTTTTTCAAAAAAATCTTTTTCTGCCGGTTAAGTTGTTTTGGGATGATTTCCTTTCCCGTGTTAAAAAGCCTTCTGTTTCGACTGCCAAACCTCTCAGGGGAGCATTTGCAACCATTTGGCACCATTTTTCAGTGAATTGCCGAAAGTCAGATTTTTGATGAAATTGTGACCCCGGGGCTTAGGGATTTTTTCAAAAAAATCTTTTTCTGCCGGTTAAGTTTTCGAGGGCTGATTTCTTTTCCCGTGATAAAAAGCCTTCTGTTTCGACCACCAAACCTCTTACGGGAGAATTTGAAACCGTTTGGCACCATTTTTGAGTGAATTGCCAAAAGTCAGATTTTTGATGAAATTGTGACCCCGGGGCTTAGGGATTTTTTCAAAAAAATATTTTTCTGCCGGTTAATTTGTCTTGGGCTGATTTCTTTTCCCGTGATAAAAAGCCTTCTGTTTCGACCGCCAAACCTCTCAGGGGAGCATTTGCAACCGTTTGGCACCATTTTTCAGTGAATTGCCGAAAGTCAGATTTTTGATGAAATTGTGACCCCGGGGCTTAGGGATTTTTTCAAAAAAATCTTTTTCTGCCGGTTAAGTTGTCTTGGGCTGATTTCTTTTCCCGTGATAAAAAGCCTTCTGTTTCGACCACCAAACCTCTCAGGGGAGCATTTGCAACCGTTTGGCACCATTTTTGAGTGAAATGCCGAAAGTCAGTTGTTTGATGAAATTGTGACCCCGGGGCTCAGGGATTTTTTCAGAAAAATCTTTTTCTGCCGGTTAAGTTTTCGAGGGCTGATTTCTTTTCCTTTGATAAAAAGCCTTCTGTTTTGACCGCCAAACCTCTCAGGGGAGCATTTGCAACCGTTTGGGACCATTTTTGAGTGAAATGCCGAAAGTCAGATTTTTGATGAAATTGTGACCCCGGGGCTTAGGGATTTTTTGAAAAACATCTTTTTCTGCCGGTTAATTTGTCTTGGGCTGATTTCCTTTTCCGTGATAAAAAGCCTTCTGTTTCGACCGCCAAACCTCTCAGGGGAGCATTTGCAACCGTTTGGCACCATTTTTGAGTGAATTGCCGAAAGTCAGATTTTTGATTAAATTGTGACGCCGGGGCTTAGGGATTTTTTCAAAAAAATCTTTTTCTGCCGGTTAAGTTTTCTTGGGCTGATTTCTTTTCCCGTGATTAAAAGCCTTCTGTTTCGACCGCCAAACCTCTCAGGTTTGCAACCGTTTGGCAGCATTTTTGAGTGAATTGCCGAAAGTCAGATTTTTGATGAAATTGTGACCCCGGGGCTTAGGGATTTTTTCAAAAAAATCTTTTTCTGCCGGTTAAGTTGTTTTGGGCTGATTTCTTTTCCCGTGATAAAAAGCCTTCTGTTTCGACCACCAAACCTCTTACGGGAGAATTTGAAACCGTTTAGCACCATTTTTGAGTGAATTGCCAAAAGTCAGATTTTTGATGAAATTGTGACCCCGGGGCTTAGGCATTTTTTCAAAAAAATATTTTTCTGCCGGTTAATTTGTCTTGGGCTGATTTCTTTTCCCGTGATAAAAAGCCTTCTGTTTCGATCGCCAAACCTCTCAGGGCAGCATTTGCAACCGTTTGGCAGCATTTTTGAGTGAATTGCCGAAAGTCAGATATTTGATGAAATTGTGACCACGGGGCTTAGGGATTTTTTCAAAAAAATCTTTTTCTGCCGGTTAAGTTTTCTTGGGCTGATTTCTTTTCCCGTGATAAAAAGCCTTCTGTTTCGACCGCCAAACCTCTCAGGGGAGCATTTGCAACCGTTTGGCACCATTTTTGAATGAATTGCCGAAAGTCAGATATTTGATGAAATTGTGACCCCGGGGCTTAGGGATTTTTTCAAAAAAATCTTTTTCTGCCTGTTAAGTTGTTTTGGGCTGATTTCCTTTTCCGTGTTAAAAAGCCTTCTGTTTCGACCGCCAAACCTCTCAGGGGAGCATTTGCAACCGTTTGGCACCATTTTTCAGTGAATTGCCGAAAGTCAGATTTTTGATGAAATTGTGACCCCGGGGCTTAGGGATTTTTTCAAAAAAATCTTTTTCTGCCGGTTAAGTTGTCTTGGGCTGATTTCTTTTCCCGTGATAAAAAGCCTTCTGTTTCGACCACCAAACCTCTCAGGGGAGCATTTGCAACCGTTTGGTACCATTTTTGAGTGAATTGCCGAAAGTCAGATTTTTGATGAAATTGTGACCCCGGGGCTCAGGTATTTTTCAAAAACATCTTTTTCTGCCGGTTAAGTTCTCGAGGGCTGTTTTCTTTTCCTGTGATAAAAAGCCTATTCTTTCGACCGCCAAACCTCTCAGGGGAGCATTTGCAACCGTTTGGCACCATTTTTGAGTGAAATGCCGAAAGTCAGTTGTTTGATGAAATTGTGACCCCGGGGCTTAGGGATTTTTTGAAAAAAATATTTTTCTGCCGGTTAATTTGTCTTGGGCTGATTTCTTTTCCCGTGATAAAAAGCCTTCTGTTTTGATCGCCACACCTCTCAGGGGAGCATTTGCAACCATTTGGCACCATTTTTGAGTGAATTGCCGAAAGTCAGATTTTTGATGAAATTGTGACTCCGCGGCTTAGGGATTTTTTCAAAAAAAATATTTTTCTGCCGGTTAAGTTGTCTTGGGCTGATTTCTTTTCCCGTGATAAAAAGCCTTCTGTTTTGACCGCCAAACCTCTCAGGGGAGCATTTGCAACCGTTTGGCACCATTTTTAGGTGAATTGCCGAAAGTCAGATTTTTGATGAAATTGTGACCCCGGGGCTTAGGGATTTTTTCAAAAAAATCTTTTTCTGCCGGTTAAGTTTTCGAGGGCTGATTTCTTTTCCTTTGATAAAAAGCCTTCTGTTTCGACCGCCAAACCTCTCAGGGGAGCATTTGCAACCGTTTGGGACCATTTTTGAGTGAAATGCTGAAAGTCAGATTTTTGATGAAATTGTGACCCCGGGGCTTAGGGATTTTTTGAAAAAAATATTTTTCTGCCGGTTAATTTGTCTTGGGCTGATTTCTTTTCCCGTGATAAAAAGCCTTCTGTTTCGACCGCCAAACCTCTCAGGGGAGCATTTGCAACCGTTTGGCACCATTTTTAGGTGAATTGCCGAAATTCAGATTTTTGATGAAATTGTGACCCCGGGGCTTAGGGATATTTTGAAAAAAATATTTTTCTGCCCGTTAATTTGTCTTGGGCTGATTTCTTTTCCCGTGATAAAAAGCCTTCTGTTTCGATCGCCAAACCTCTCAGGGCAGCATTTGCAACCGTTTGGCAGCATTTTTGAGTGAATTGCCGAAAGTCAGATTTTTGATGAAATTGTGACCACGGGGCTTAGGGATTTTTTCAAAAAAATCTTTTTCTGCCGGTTAAGTTTTCGAGGGCTGATTTCTTTTCCTTTGATAAAAAGCCTTCTGTTTCGACCGCCAAACCTCTCAGGGGAGAATTTGCAACCGTTTGGGACCATTTTTGAGTGAAATGCCGAAAGTCAGATTTTTGATGAAATTGTGACCCCGGGGCTTAGGGATTTTTTGAAAAAAATATTTTTCTGCCGGTTAATTTGTCTTGGGCTGATTTCTTTTCCCGTGATAAAAAGCCTTCTGTTTCGACCGCCAAACCTCTCAGGGGAGCATTTGCAACCATTTGGCACCATTTTTGAGTGAATTGCCGAAAGTCAGATTTTTGATGAAATTGTGACTCCGCGGCTTAGGGATTTTTTCAAAAAAAATATTTTTCTGCCGGTTAAGTTGTCTTGGGCTGATTTCTTTTCCCGTGATAAAAAGCCTTCTGTTTTGACCGCCAAACCTCTCAGGGGAGCATTTGCAACCGTTTGGCACCATTTTTAGGTGAATTGCCGAAAGTCAGGTTTTTGATGAAATTGTGACCCCGGGGCTTAGGGATTTTTTCAAAAAAATCTTTTTCTGCCGGTTAAGTTTTCGAGGGCTGATTTCTTTTCCTTTGATAAAAAGCCTTCTGTTTCGACCGCCAAACCTCTCAGGGGAGCATTTGCAACCGTTTGGGACCATTTTTGAGTGAAATGCCGAAATTCAGATTTTTGATGAAATTGTGACCCCGGGGCTTAGGGATATTTTGAAAAAAATATTTTTCTGCCGGTTAATTTGTCTTGGGCTGATTTCTTTTCCCGTGATAAAAAGCCTTCTGTTTCGACCGCCAAACCTCTCAGGGGAGCATTTGCATCCATTTGGCACCATTTTTGAGTGAATTGCCGAAAGTCAGATTTTTGATGAAATTGTGACTCCGGGGCTTAGGGATTTTTTCAAAAAAATCTTTTTCTGCCGGTTAATTTGTCTTGGGCTGATTTCTTTTCCTTTGATAAAAAGCCTTCTGTTTCGACCACCAAACCTCTCAGGGGAGCATTTGCAACCGTTTGGGACCATTTTTGAGTGAAATGCCGAAAGTCAGATTTTTGATGAAATTGTGACCCCGGGGCTTAGGGATTTTTTGAAAAAAACATTTTTCTGCCGGTTAATTTGTCTTGGGCTGATTTCTTTTCCCGTGATAAAAAGCCTTTTCTTTCGACCGCCAAACCTCTCAGGGGAGCATTTGCAACCGTTTGGGACCATTTTTGAGTGAATTGCCGAAAGTCAGATTTTTGATGAAATTGTGACTCTGCGGCTTAGGGATTTTTTCAAAAAAATATTTTTCTGCCGGTTAAGTTGTTTTGGGCTGATTTCCTTTCCCGTGATAAAAAGCCTTCTGTTTCGACCGCCAAACCTCTCAGGGGAGCATTTGCAACCGTTTGGCACCATTTTTCAGTGAATTGCCGAAAGTCAGATTTTTGATGAAATTGTGACCCCGGGGCTCAGGTATTTTTCAAAAACATCTTTTTCTGCCGGTTAAGTTGTCAAGGGCTGTTTTCTTTTCCTGTGATAAAAAGCCTATTCTTTCGACCGCCAAACCTCTCAGGGGAGCATTTGCAACCGTTTGGCACCATTTTTGAGTGAAATGCCGAAAGTCAGTTGTTTGATGAAATTGTGACCCCGGGGCTTAGGGATTTTTTCAAAAAAATATTTTTCTGCCGGTTAATTTGTCTTGGGCTGATTTCTTTTCCCGTGATAAAAAGCCTTCTGTTTTGACCGCCAAACCTCTCAGGGGAGCATTTGCAACCGTTTGGCAGCATTTTTGAGTGAATTGCCAAAAGTCAGATATTTGATGAAATTGTGACCCCGGGGCTCAGGGATTTTTTCAAAAAAATCTTTTTCTGCCGGTTAAGTTTTCGAGGGCTGATTTCTTTTCCCGTGATAAAAAGCCTTCTGTTTCGACCACCAAACCTCTTACGGGAGAATTTGAAACCGTTTGGCACCATTTTTGAGTGAATTGCCAAAAGTCAGATTTTTGATGAAATTGTGACCCCGGGGCTTAGGGATTTTTTTCAAAAAAATCTTTTTCTGCCGGTTAAGTTTTCTTGGGCTGATTTCTTTTCCCGTGATAAAAAGCCTTCTGTTTCGACCGCCAAACCTCTCAAGGGAGCATTTGCAACCGTTTGGCAGCATTTTTGAGTGAATTGCCGAAAGTCAGATATTTGATGAAATTGTGACCACGGGGCTTAGGGATTTTTTCAAAAAAATCTTTTTCTGCCGGTTAAGTTTTCTTGGGCTGATTTCTTTTCCCGTGATAAAAAGCCTTCTGTTTCGACCGCCAAACCTCTCAGGGGAGCATTTGCAACCGTTTGGCACCATTTTTGAGTGAATTGCCGAAAGTCAGATATTTGATGAAATTGTGACCCCGGGGCTTAGGGATTTTTTCAAAAAAATCTTTTTCTGCCTGTTAAGTTGTTTTGGGCTGATTTCCTTTCCCGTGTTAAAAAGCCTTCTGTTTCGACCGCCAAACCTCTCAGGGGAGCATTTGCAACCGTTTGGCACCATTTTTCAGTGAATTGCCGAAAGTCAGATTTTTGATGAAATTGTGACCCCGGGGCTTAGGGATTTTTTCAAAAAAATCTTTTTCTGCCGGTTAAGTTGTCTTGGGCTGATTTCTTTTCCCGTGATAAAAAGCCTTCTGTTTCGACCGCCAAACCTCTCAGGGGAGCATTTGCAACCGTTTTGCACCATTTTTGAGTGAATTGCCGAAAGTCAGATATTTGATGAAATTGTGACCCCGGGGCTTAGGGATTTTTTCAGAAAAATCTTTTTCTGCCGGTTAAGTTTTCGAGGGCTGATTTCTTTTCCTTTGATAAAAAGCCTTCTGTTTCGACCGCCAAACCTCTCAGGGGAGCATTTGCAACCGTTTGGGACCATTTTTGAGTGAAATGCCGAAAGTCAGATTTTTGATGAAATTGTGACCCCGGGACTTAGGGATTTTTTGAAAAAAATATTTTTCTGCCGGTTAATTTGTCTTGGGCTGATTTCTTTTCCCGTGATAAAAAGCCTTCTGTTTCGACCGCCAAACCTCTCAGGGGAGCATTTGCAACCGTTTGGCACCATTTTTAGGTGAATTGCCGAAAGTCAGATTTTTGATGAAATTGTGACCCCGGGGCTTAGAGATTTTTTCAAAAAAATCTTTTTCTGCCGGTTAAGTTTTCGAGGGCTGATTTCTTTTCCTTTGATAAAAAGGCTTCTGTTTCGACCGCCAAACCTCTCAGGGGAGCATTTGCAACCGTTTGGGACCATTTTTGAGTGAAATGCCGAAAGTCAGATTTTTGATGAAATTGTGACCCCGGGGCTTAGGGATATTTTGAAAAAAATATTTTTCTGCCGGTTAATTTGTCTTGGGCTGATTTCTTTTCCCGTGATAAAAAGCCTTCTGTTTCGACCGCCAAACCTCTCAGGGGAGCATTTGCATCCATTTGGCACCATTTTTGAGTGAATTGCCGAAAGTCAGATTTTTGATGAAATTGTGACTCCGCGGCTTAGGGATTTTTTCAAAAAAATATTTTTCTGCCGGTTAAGTTGTCTTGGGCTGATTTCTTTTCCCGTGATAAAAAGCCTTCTGTTTTGACCGCCAAACCTCTCAGGGGAGCATTTGCAACCGTTTGGCACCATTTTTGAGTGAATTGCCGAAAGTCAGATTTTTGATGAAATTGTGACTCCGGGGCTTAGGGATTTTTTCAAAAAAATCTTTTTCTGCCGGTTAAGTTTTCGAGGGCTGATTTCTTTTCCTTTGATAAAAAGCCTTCTGTTTTGACCGCCAAACCTCTCAGGGGAGCATTTGCAACCGTTTGGCACCATTTTTGAGTGAAATGCCGAAAGTCAGATTTTTGATGAAATTGTGACCCCGGGGCTTAGGGATATTTTGAAAAAAATATTTTTTTGCCGGTTAATTTGTCTTGGGCTGATTTCTTTTCCCGTGATAAAAAGCCTTCTGTTTCGACCGCCAAACCTCTCAGGGGAGCATTTGCAACCATTTGGCACCATTTTTGAGTGAATTGCCGAAAGTCAGATTTTTGATGAAATTGTGACTCCGTGGCTTAGGGATTTTTTCAAAAAAATATTTTTCTGCCGGTTAAGTTGTCTTGGGCTGATTTCTTTTCCCGTGATAAAAAGCCTTCTGTTTCGACCGCCAAACCTCTCAGGGGAGCATTTGCAACCCTTTGGGACCATTTTTGAGTGAAATGCCGAAAGTCAGATTTTTGATGAAATTGTGACCCCGGGGCTTAGGGATTTTTTCAAAAAAATATTTTTCTGCCGGTTAAGTTTTCGAGGGCTGATTTCTTTTCCTTTGATAAAAAGCCTTCTGTTTCGACCGCCCAACCTCTCAGGGGAGCATTTGCAACCGTTTGGGACCATTTTTGAGTGAAATGCCGAAAGTCAGATTTTTGATGAAATTGTGACCCCGGGGCTTAGGGTTTTTTTAAAAAAATATTTTTCTGCCGATTAAGTTGTCTTGGGCTGATTTCTTTTCCCGTGATAAAAAGCCTTCTGTTTTGACCGCCAAACCTCTCAGGGGAGCATTTGCAACCGTTTGGCACCATTTTTGAGTGAATTGCCGAAAGTCAGATTTTTGATGAAATTGTGACTCCGGGGCTTAGGGATTTTTTCAAAAAAATCTTTTTCTGCCGGTTAAGTCTTCGAGGGCTGATTTCTTTTCCTTTGATAAAAAGCCTTCTGTTTCGACCACCAAACCTCTCAGGGGAACATTTGCAACCGTTTGGGACCATTTTTGAGTGAAATGCCGAAAGTCAGATTTTTGATGAAATTGTGACTCCGGGGCTTAGGGATTTTTTCAAAAAAATCTTTTTCTGCCGGTTAAGTTTTCGAGGGCTGATTTCTTTTCCTGTGATAAAAAGCCTTCTGTTTCGACCACCAAACCTCTCAGGGGAGCATTTGCAACCGTTTGGGACCATTTTTGAGTGAAATGCCGAAAGTCAGATATTTGATGAAATTGTGACCCCGGGGCTTAGGGATTTTTTCAAAAAAATCTTTTTCTGCCGGTTAAGTTTTCGAGGGCTTATTTCTTTTCCTTTGATAAAAAGCCTTCTGTTTCGACCGCCAAACCTCTCAGGGGAGCATTTGCAACCGTTTGGGACCATTTTTGAGTGAAATGCCGAAAGTCAGATTTTTGATGAAATTGTGACCCCGGGGCTTAGGGATATTTTGAAAAAAATATTTTTCTGCCGTTTAAGTTTTTTGGGCTGATTTCCTTTTCCGTGATAAAAAGCCTTCTGTTTCGACCGCCAAACCTCTCAGGGGAGCATTTGCAACCGTTTGGCACCATTTTTGAGTGAATTGCCGAAAGTCAGATTTTTGATGAAATTGTGACCCCGGGGCTTAGGGATTTTTCAAAAAAATCTTTTTCTGCCGGTTGAGTTGTTTTGGGCTGGTTTCTTTTTCTTTGATAAAAAGCCTTCTGTTTCGACCGCCAAACCTCTCACGGGAGCATTTTCAACCGTTTGGCACTATTTTTGAGTGAAATGCCGAAAGTCAGATTTCTAATGAAATTGTGACTCCGCGGCTTAGGGATTTTTTCAAAAAAATATTTTTCTGCCGGTTAAGTTTTTTGGGCTGATTTCCTTTTCCTTTGATAAAAAGCCTTATGTTTCGAACGCCAAACCTCTCAGGGGAGCATTTACAACCGTTTGGGACCATTTTTGAGTGAAATGCCGAAAGTCAGATTTTTGATGAAATTGTGACCCCGGGGCTTAGGGATTTTTTCAAAAAAATATTTTTCTGCCGGTTAATTTGTCTTGGGCAGATTTCTTTTCCCGTGATAAAAAGCCTTCTGTTTCGACCGCCAAACCTCTCAGGGGAGCATTTGCAACCGTTTGGCACCATTTTTGAGTGAATTGCCGAAAGTCAGATTTTTGATGAAATTGTGACCCCGGAGCTTAGGGATTTTTTGAAAAAAATCTTTTTCTGCCGGTTAAGTTGTTTTGGGCTGATTTCCATTCCCGTGATAAAAAGCCTTCTGTTTCGACCGCCAAACCTCTCAGGGGAGCATCTGCAACCGTTTGGCACTATTTTTGAGTGAAATGCCGAAAGTCAGATTTCTGATGAAATTGTGACTCCGCGGCTTAGGGATTTTTTCAAAAAAATATTTTTCTGCTGGTTAAGTTTTTTGGGCTGATTTCCTTTTCCGTGATAAAAAGCCTTCTGTTTCGACCGCCAAACCTCTCAGGGGAGCATTTGCAACCGTTTGGCACCATTTTTGAGTGAATTGCCGAAAGTCAGATTTTTGATGAAATTGTGACCCCGGGGCTTAGGGATTTTTTCAAAAAAATCTTTTTCTTGGGCTGATTTCTTTTCCCGTGATAAAAAGCCTTCTGTTTCGACCGCCAAACCTCTCAGGGGAGCATTTGGAACCGTTTGGCACTATTTTTGAGTGAATTTCCGAAAGTCAGATATTTGTTGAAATTGTGACCCCGGGGCTTAGGGATTTTTTCAAAAAAATATTTTTCTGCCGGTTAAGTTTTTTGGGCTGATTTCCTTTTCCGTGATAAAAAGCCTTCTGTTTCGACCGCCAAACCTCTCAGGGGAGCATTTGCAACCGTTTGGCACCATTTTTGAGTGAATTGCCGAAAGTCAGATTTTTGATGAAATTGTGACCCCGGGGCTTAGGGATTTTTTCAAAAAAATCATTTTCTTGGGCTGATTTCTTTTCCCGTGATAAAAAGCCTTCTGTTTCGACCGCCAAACCTCTCAGGGGAGCATTTGCAACCGTTTGGCAGCATTTTTGAGTGAATTTCCGAAAGTCAGATATTTGTTGAAATTGTGACCCCGGGGCTTAGGGATTTTTTCAAAAAAATATTTTTCTGCCGGTTAAGTTTTTTGGGCTGATTTCCTTTTCCGTGATAAAAAGCCTTCTGTTTCGACCGCCAAACCTCTCAGGGGAGCATTTGCAACCGTTTGGCACCATTTTTGAGTGAATTGCCGAAAGTCAGATTTTTGATGAAATTGTGACCCCGGGGCTTAGGGATTTTTTCAAAAAAATCTTTTTCTTGGGCTGATTTCTTTTCCCGTGATAAAAAGCCTTCTGTTTCGACCGCCAAACCTCTCAGGGGAGCATTTGGAACCGTTTGGCAGCATTTTTGAGTGAATTTCCGAAAGTCAGATATTTGTTGAAATTCTGACCCCGGGGCTTAGGGATTTTTTCAAAAAAATCTTTTTCTGCCGGTTAAGTTGTTTTGGGCTGATTTCCTTTCCCGTGTTAAAAAGCCTTCTGTTTCGACCGCCCAACCTCTCAGGGGAGCATTTGCAACCATTTGGCACCATTTTTCAGTGAATTGCCGAAAGTCAGATTTTTGATGAAATTGTGACCCCGGGGCTTAGGGATTTTTTCAAAAAAATCTTTTTCTGCCGGTTAAGTTGTCTTGGGCTGATTTCTTTTCCTTTGATAAAAAGCCTTCTGTTTCGACCGCCAAACCTCTCACGGGAGCATTTGCAACCGTTTGGCACTATTTTTGAGTGAATTGCCGAAAGTCAGATTTTTGAAAAAAATTGTGACCCCGGGGCTTAGGGATTTTTTCAAAAAAATCTTTTTCTGCCGGTTAAGTTTTCTTGGGCTGATTTCTTTTCCCGTGATAAAAAGCCTTCTGTTTCGACCGCCAAACCTCTCAAGGGAGCATTTGCAACCGTTTGGCAGCATTTTTGAGTGAATTGCCGAAAGTCAGATATTTGATGAAATTGTGACCACGGGGCTTAGGGATTTTTTCAAAAAAATCTTTTTCTGCCGGTTAAGTTTTCTTGGGCTGATTTCTTTTCCCGTGATAAAAAGCCTTCTGTTTCGACCGCCAAACCTCTCAGGGGAGCATTTGCAACCGTTTGGCACCATTTTTGAGTGAATTGCCGAAAGTCAGATATTTGATGAAATTGTGACCCCGGGGCTTAGGGATTTTTTCAAAAAAATCTTTTTCTGCCTGTTAAGTTGTTTTGGGCTGATTTCCTTTCCCGTGTTAAAAAGCCTTCTGTTTCGACCGCCAAACCTCTCAGGGGAGCATTTGCAACCGTTTGGCACCATTTTTCAGTGAATTGCCGAAAGTCAGATTTTTGATGAAATTGTGACCCCGGGGCTTAGGGATTTTTTCAAAAAAATCTTTTTCTGCCGGTTAAGTTGTCTTGGGCTGATTTCTTTTCCCGTGATAAAAAGCCTTCTGTTTCGACCGCCAAACCTCTCAGGGGAGCATTTGCAACCGTTTTGCACCATTTTTGAGTGAATTGCCGAAAGTCAGATATTTGATGAAATTGTGACCCCGGGGCTTAGTGATTTTTTCAGAAAAATCTTTTTCTGCCGGTTAAGTTTTCGAGGGCTGATTTCTTTTCCTTTGATAAAAAGCCTTCTGTTTCGACCGCCAAACCTCTCAGGGGAGCATTTGCAACCGTTTGGGACCATTTTTGAGTGAAATGCCGAAAGTCAGATTTTTGATGAAATTGTGACCCCGGGACTTAGGGATTTTTTGAAAAAAATATTTTTCTGCCGGTTAATTTGTCTTGGGCTGATTTCTTTTCCCGTGATAAAAAGCCTTCTGTTTCGACCGCCAAACCTCTCAGGGGAGCATTTGCATCCATTTGGCACCATTTTTGAGTGAATTGCCGAAAGTCAGATTTTTGATGAAATTGTGACTCCGCGGCTTAGGGATTTTTTCAAAAAAATATTTTTCTGCCGGTTAAGTTGTCTTGGGCTGATTTCTTTTCCCGTGATAAAAAGCCTTCTGTTTTGACCGCCAAACCTCTCAGGGGAGCATTTGCAACCGTTTGGCACCATTTTTGAGTGAATTGCCGAAAGTCAGATTTTTGATGAAATTGTGACTCCGGGGCTTAGGGATTTTTTCAAAAAAATCTTTTTCTGCCGGTTAAGTTTTCGAGGGCTGATTTCTTTTCCTTTGATAAAAAGCCTTCTGTTTTGACCGCCAAACCTCTCAGGGGAGCATTTGCAACCGTTTGGCACCATTTTTGAGTGAAATGCCGAAAGTCAGATTTTTGATGAAATTGTGACCCCGGGGCTTAGGGATATTTTGAAAAAAATATTTTTTTGCCGGTTAATTTGTCTTGGGCTGATTTCTTTTCCCGTGATAAAAAGCCTTCTGTTTCGACCGCCAAACCTCTCAGGGGAGCATTTGCAACCATTTGGCACCATTTTTGAGTGAATTGCCGAAAGTCAGATTTTTGATGAAATTGTGACTCCGTGGCTTAGGGATTTTTTCAAAAAAATATTTTTCTGCCGGTTAAGTTGTCTTGGGCTGATTTCTTTTCCCGTGATAAAAAGCCTTCTGTTTCGACCGCCAAACCTCTCAGGGGAGCATTTGCAACCCTTTGGGACCATTTTTGAGTGAAATGCCGAAAGTCAGATTTTTGATGAAATTGTGACCCCGGGGCTTAGGGATTTTTTCAAAAAAATATTTTTCTGCCGGTTAAGTTTTCGAGGGCTGATTTCTTTTCCTTTGATAAAAAGCCTTCTGTTTCGACCGCCCAACCTCTCAGGGGAGCATTTGCAACCGTTTGGGACCATTTTTGAGTGAAATGCCGAAAGTCAGATTTTTGATGAAATTGTGACCCCGGGGCTTAGGGTTTTTTTAAAAAAATATTTTTCTGCCGATTAAGTTGTCTTGGGCTGATTTCTTTTCCCGTGATAAAAAGCCTTCTGTTTTGACCGCCAAACCTCTCAGGGGAGCATTTGCAACCGTTTGGCACCATTTTTGAGTGAATTGCCGAAAGTCAGATTTTTGATGAAATTGTGACTCCGGGGCTTAGGGATTTTTTCAAAAAAATCTTTTTCTGCCGGTTAAGTCTTCGAGGGCTGATTTCTTTTCCTTTGATAAAAAGCCTTCTGTTTCGACCACCAAACCTCTCAGGGGAACATTTGCAACCGTTTGGGACCATTTTTGAGTGAAATGCCGAAAGTCAGATTTTTGATGAAATTGTGACTCCGGGGCTTAGGGATTTTTTCAAAAAAATCTTTTTCTGCCGGTTAAGTTTTCGAGGGCTGATTTCTTTTCCTGTGATAAAAAGCCTTCTGTTTCGACCACCAAACCTCTCAGGGGAGCATTTGCAACCGTTTGGGACCATTTTTGAGTGAAATGCCGAAAGTCAGATATTTGATGAAATTGTGACCCCGGGGCTTAGGGATTTTTTCAAAAAAATCTTTTTCTGCCGGTTAAGTTTTCGAGGGCTTATTTCTTTTCCTTTGATAAAAAGCCTTCTGTTTCGACCGCCAAACCTCTCAGGGGAGCATTTGCAACCGTTTGGGACCATTTTTGAGTGAAATGCCGAAAGTCAGATTTTTGATGAAATTGTGACCCCGGGGCTTAGGGATATTTTGAAAAAAATATTTTTCTGCCGTTTAAGTTTTTTGGGCTGATTTCCTTTTCCGTGATAAAAAGCCTTCTGTTTCGACCGCCAAACCTCTCAGGGGAGCATTTGCAACCGTTTGGCACCATTTTTGAGTGAATTGCCGAAAGTCAGATTTTTGATGAAATTGTGACCCCGGGGCTTAGGGATTTTTCAAAAAAATCTTTTTCTGCCGGTTGAGTTGTTTTGGGCTGGTTTCTTTTTCTTTGATAAAAAGCCTTCTGTTTCGACCGCCAAACCTCTCACGGGAGCATTTTCAACCGTTTGGCACTATTTTTGAGTGAAATGCCGAAAGTCAGATTTCTAATGAAATTGTGACTCCGCGGCTTAGGGATTTTTTCAAAAAAATATTTTTCTGCCGGTTAAGTTTTTTGGGCTGATTTCCTTTTCCTTTGATAAAAAGCCTTATGTTTCGAACGCCAAACCTCTCAGGGGAGCATTTACAACCGTTTGGGACCATTTTTGAGTGAAATGCCGAAAGTCAGATTTTTGATGAAATTGTGACCCCGGGGCTTAGGGATTTTTTCAAAAAAATATTTTTCTGCCGGTTAATTTGTCTTGGGCAGATTTCTTTTCCCGTGATAAAAAGCCTTCTGTTTCGACCGCCAAACCTCTCAGGGGAGCATTTGCAACCGTTTGGCACCATTTTTGAGTGAATTGCCGAAAGTCAGATTTTTGATGAAATTGTGACCCCGGAGCTTAGGGATTTTTTGAAAAAAATCTTTTTCTGCCGGTTAAGTTGTTTTGGGCTGATTTCCATTCCCGTGATAAAAAGCCTTCTGTTTCGACCGCCAAACCTCTCAGGGGAGCATCTGCAACCGTTTGGCACTATTTTTGAGTGAAATGCCGAAAGTCAGATTTCTGATGAAATTGTGACTCCGCGGCTTAGGGATTTTTTCAAAAAAATATTTTTCTGCTGGTTAAGTTTTTTGGGCTGATTTCCTTTTCCGTGATAAAAAGCCTTCTGTTTCGACCGCCAAACCTCTCAGGGGAGCATTTGCAACCGTTTGGCACCATTTTTGAGTGAATTGCCGAAAGTCAGATTTTTGATGAAATTGTGACCCCGGGGCTTAGGGATTTTTTCAAAAAAATCATTTTCTTGGGCTGATTTCTTTTCCCGTGATAAAAAGCCTTCTGTTTCGACCGCCAAACCTCTCAGGGGAGCATTTGCAACCGTTTGGCAGCATTTTTGAGTGAATTTCCGAAAGTCAGATATTTGTTGAAATTGTGACCCCGGGGCTTAGGGATTTTTTCAAAAAAATATTTTTCTGCCGGTTAAGTTTTTTGGGCTGATTTCCTTTTCCGTGATAAAAAGCCTTCTGTTTCGACCGCCAAACCTCTCAGGGGAGCATTTGCAACCGTTTGGCACCATTTTTGAGTGAATTGCCGAAAGTCAGATTTTTGATGAAATTGTGACCCCGGGGCTTAGGGATTTTTTCAAAAAAATCTTTTTCTTGGGTTGATTTCTTTTCCCGTGATAAAAAGCCTTCTGTTTCGACCGCCAAACCTCTCAGGGGAGCATTTGGAACCGTTTGGCAGCATTTTTGAGTGAATTTCCGAAAGTCAGATATTTGTTGAAATTCTGACCCCGGGGCTTAGGGATTTTTTCAAAAAAATCTTTATCTGCCGGTTAAGTTGTTTTGGGCTGATTTCCTTTCCCGTGTTAAAAAGCCTTCTGTTTCGACCGCCCAAGCTCTCAGGGGAGCATTTGCAACCATTTGGCACCATTTTTCAGTGAATTGCCGAAAGTCAGATTTTTGATGAAATTGTGACCCCGGGGCTTAGGGATTTTTTCAAAAAAATCTTTTTCTGCCGGTTAAGTTGTCTTGGGCTGATTTCTTTTCCTTTGATAAAAAGCCTTCTGTTTCGACCGCCAAACCTCTCACGGGAGCATTTGCAACCGTTTGGCACTATTTTTGAGTGAATTGCCGAAAGTCAGATTTTTGAAAAAAATTGTGACCCCGGGGCTTAGGGATTTTTTCAAAAACATCTTTTTCTGCCGGTTAAGTTGTCTTGGGCTGGTTTCTTTTTCTTTGATAAAAAGCCTTCTGTTTCGACCGCCAAACCTCTCAGGGGAGCATTTGAAACCGTTTGGCACTATTTTTGAGTGAAATGCCGAAAGTCAGATTTTTGATGAAATTGTGACTCCGCGGCTTAGGGATTTTTTCAAAAAAATATTTTTCTGCCGGTTAAGTTGTCTTGGGCTGATTTCTTTTCCCGTGATAAAAAGCCTTCTGTTTTGACCGCCAAACCTCTCAGGGGAGCATTTGCAACCGTTTGGCACCATTTTTGAGTGAATTGCCGAAAGTCAGATTTTTGATGAAATTGTGACTCCGGGGCTTAGGGATTTTTTCAAAAAAATCTTTTTCTGCCGGTTAAGTTTTCGAGGGCTGATTTCTTTTCCTTTGATAAAAAGCCTTCTGTTTTGACCGCCAAACCTCTCAGGGGAGCATTTGCAACCGTTTGGCACCATTTTTGAGTGAAATGCCGAAAGTCAGATTTTTGATGAAATTGTGACCCCGGGGCTTAGGGATATTTTGAAAAAAATATTTTTTTGCCGGTTAATTTGTCTTGGGCTGATTTCTTTTCCCGTGATAAAAAGCCTTCTGTTTCGACCGCCAAACCTCTCAGGGGAGCATTTGCAACCATTTGGCACCATTTTTGAGTGAATTGCCGAAAGTCAGATTTTTGATGAAATTGTGACTCCGTGGCTTAGGGATTTTTTCAAAAAAATATTTTTCTGCCGGTTAAGTTGTCTTGGGCTGATTTCTTTTCCCGTGATAAAAAGCCTTCTGTTTTGACCGCCAAACCTCTCAGGGGAGCATTTGCAACCGTTTGGCACCATTTTTGAGTGAATTGCCGAAAGTCAGATTTTTGATGAAATTGTGACTCCGGGGCTTAGGGATTTTTTCAAAAAAATCTTTTTCTGCCGGTTAAGTCTTCGAGGGCTGATTTCTTTTCCTTTGATAAAAAGCCTTCTGTTTCGACCACCAAACCTCTCAGGGGAACATTTGCAACCGTTTGGGACCATTTTTGAGTGAAATGCCGAAAGTCAGATTTTTGATGAAATTGTGACTCCGGGGCTTAGGGATTTTTTCAAAAAAATCTTTTTCTGCCGGTTAAGTTTTCGAGGGCTGATTTCTTTTCCTGTGATAAAAAGCCTTCTGTTTCGACCACCAAACCTCTCAGGGGAGCATTTGCAACCGTTTGGGACCATTTTTGAGTGAAATGCCGAAAGTCAGATATTTGATGAAATTGTGACCCCGGGGCTTAGGGATTTTTTCAAAAAAATCTTTTTCTGCCGGTTAAGTTTTCGAGGGCTTATTTCTTTTCCTTTGATAAAAAGCCTTCTGTTTCGACCGCCAAACCTCTCAGGGGAGCATTTGCAACCGTTTGGGACCATTTTTGAGTGAAATGCCGAAAGTCAGATTTTTGATGAAATTGTGACCCCGGGGCTTAGGGATATTTTGAAAAAAATATTTTTCTGCCGTTTAAGTTTTTTGGGCTGATTTCCTTTTCCGTGATAAAAAGCCTTCTGTTTCGACCGCCAAACCTCTCAGGGGAGCATTTGCAACCGTTTGGCACCATTTTTGAGTGAATTGCCGAAAGTCAGATTTTTGATGAAATTGTGACCCCGGGGCTTAGGGATTTTTCAAAAAAATCTTTTTCTGCCGGTTGAGTTGTTTTGGGCTGGTTTCTTTTTCTTTGATAAAAAGCCTTCTGTTTCGACCGCCAAACCTCTCACGGGAGCATTTTCAACCGTTTGGCACTATTTTTGAGTGAAATGCCGAAAGTCAGATTTCTAATGAAATTGTGACTCCGCGGCTTAGGGATTTTTTCAAAAAAATATTTTTCTGCCGGTTAAGTTTTTTGGGCTGATTTCCTTTTCCTTTGATAAAAAGCCTTATGTTTCGAACGCCAAACCTCTCAGGGGAGCATTTACAACCGTTTGGGACCATTTTTGAGTGAAATGCCGAAAGTCAGATTTTTGATGAAATTGTGACCCCGGGGCTTAGGGATTTTTTCAAAAAAATATTTTTCTGCCGGTTAATTTGTCTTGGGCAGATTTCTTTTCCCGTGATAAAAAGCCTTCTGTTTCGACCGCCAAACCTCTCAGGGGAGCATTTGCAACCGTTTGGCACCATTTTTGAGTGAATTGCCGAAAGTCAGATTTTTGATGAAATTGTGACCCCGGAGCTTAGGGATTTTTTGAAAAAAATCTTTTTCTGCCGGTTAAGTTGTTTTGGGCTGATTTCCATTCCCGTGATAAAAAGCCTTCTGTTTCGACCGCCAAACCTCTCAGGGGAGCATCTGCAACCGTTTGGCACTATTTTTGAGTGAAATGCCGAAAGTCAGATTTCTGATGAAATTGTGACTCCGCGGCTTAGGGATTTTTTCAAAAAAATATTTTTCTGCTGGTTAAGTTTTTTGGGCTGATTTCCTTTTCCGTGATAAAAAGCCTTCTGTTTCGACCGCCAAACCTCTCAGGGGAGCATTTGCAACCGTTTGGCACCATTTTTGAGTGAATTGCCGAAAGTCAGATTTTTGATGAAATTGTGACCCCGGGGCTTAGGGATTTTTTCAAAAAAATCTTTTTCTTGGGCTGATTTCTTTTCCCGTGATAAAAAGCCTTCTGTTTCGACCGCCAAACCTCTCAGGGGAGCATTTGGAACCGTTTGGCACTATTTTTGAGTGAATTTCCGAAAGTCAGATATTTGTTGAAATTGTGACCCCGGGGCTTAGGGATTTTTTCAAAAAAATATTTTTCTGCCGGTTAAGTTTTTTGGGCTGATTTCCTTTTCCGTGATAAAAAGCCTTCTGTTTCGACCGCCAAACCTCTCAGGGGAGCATTTGCAACCGTTTGGCACCATTTTTGAGTGAATTGCCGAAAGTCAGATTTTTGATGAAATTGTGACCCCGGGGCTTAGGGATTTTTTCAAAAAAATCATTTTCTTGGGCTGATTTCTTTTCCCGTGATAAAAAGCCTTCTGTTTCGACCGCCAAACCTCTCAGGGGAGCATTTGCAACCGTTTGGCAGCATTTTTGAGTGAATTTCCGAAAGTCAGATATTTGTTGAAATTGTGACCCCGGGGCTTAGGGATTTTTTCAAAAAAATATTTTTCTGCCGGTTAAGTTTTTTGGGCTGATTTCCTTTTCCGTGATAAAAAGCCTTCTGTTTCGACCGCCAAACCTCTCAGGGGAGCATTTGCAACCGTTTGGCACCATTTTTGAGTGAATTGCCGAAAGTCAGATTTTTGATGAAATTGTGACCCCGGGGCTTAGGGATTTTTTCAAAAAAATCTTTTTCTTGGGCTGATTTCTTTTCCCGTGATAAAAAGCCTTCTGTTTCGACCGCCAAACCTCTCAGGGGAGCATTTGGAACCGTTTGGCAGCATTTTTGAGTGAATTTCCGAAAGTCAGATATTTGTTGAAATTCTGACCCCGGGGCTTAGGGATTTTTTCAAAAAAATCTTTTTCTGCCGGTTAAGTTGTTTTGGGCTGATTTCCTTTCCCGTGTTAAAAAGCCTTCTGTTTCGACCGCCCAACCTCTCAGGGGAGCATTTGCAACCATTTGGCACCATTTTTCAGTGAATTGCCGAAAGTCAGATTTTTGATGAAATTGTGACCCCGGGGCTTAGGGATTTTTTCAAAAAAATCTTTTTCTGCCGGTTAAGTTGTCTTGGGCTGATTTCTTTTCCTTTGATAAAAAGCCTTCTGTTTCGACCGCCAAACCTCTCACGGGAGCATTTGCAACCGTTTGGCACTATTTTTGAGTGAATTGCCGAAAGTCAGATTTTTGAAAAAAATTGTGACCCCGGGGCTTAGGGATTTTTTCAAAAAAATCTTTTTCTGCCGGTTAAGTTTTTTGGGCTGATTTCCTTTTCCGTGATAAAAAGCCTTCTGTTTCGACCGCCAAACCTCTCAGGGGAGCATTTGCAACCGTTTGGCACCATTTTTGAGTGAATTGCCGAAAGTCAGATTTTTGATGAAATTGTGACCCCGGGGCTTAGGTATTTTTTCAAAAACATCTTTTTCTGCCGGTTAAGTTGTCTTGGGCTGGTTTCTTTTTCTTTGATAAAAAGCCTTCTGTTTCGACCGCCAAACCTCTCAGGGGAGCATTTGAAACCGTTTGGCACTATTTTTGAGTGAAATGCCGAAAGTCAGATTTTTGATGAAATTGTGACCCCGGGGCTTAGGGATTTTTTCAAAAAAATATTTTTCTGCCGGTTAAGTTTTTTTGTCTGATTTCCTTTTCCTTTGATAAAAAGCCTTATGTTTCGAACGCCAAACCTCTCAGGGGAGCATTTGCAACCGTTTGGGACCATTTTTGAGTGAAATGCCGAAAGTCAGATTTTTGATGAAATTGTGACCCCGGGGCTTAGGGATTTTTTCAAAAAAATATTTTTCTGCCGGTTAATTTGTCTTGGGCAGATTTCTTTTCCCGTGATAAAAAGCCTTCTGTTTCGACCGCCAAACCTCTCAGGGGAACATTTGCAACCGTTTGGCACCATTTTTGAGTGAATTGCCGAAAGTCAGATTTTTGATGAAATTGTGACCCCGGGGCTTAGGGATTTTTTCAAAAAAATCATTTTCTGCCGGTTAAGTTGTTTTGGGCTGATTTCCATTCCCGTGATAAAAAGCCTTCTGTTTCGACCGCCAAACCTCTCAGGGGAGCATTTGCAACCGTTTGGCACTATTTTTGAGTGAAATGCCGAAAGTCAGATTTCTGATGAAATTGTGACTCCGCGGCTTAGGGATTTTTTCAAAAAAATCTTTTTCTGCCGGTTAAGTTTTTTGGGCTGATTTCCTTTTCCGTGATAAAAAGCCTTCTGTTTCGACCGCCAAACCTCTCAGGGGAGCATTTGCAACCGTTTGGCACCATTTTTGAGTGAATTGCCAAAAGTCAGATTTTTGATGAAATTGTGACCCCGGGGCTTAGGGATTTTTTCAAAAAAATCTTTTTCTGCCGGTTAAGTTTTCTTGGGCTGATTTCTTTTCCCGTGATAAAAAGCCTTCTGTTTCGACCGCCAAACCTCTCAGGGGAGCATTTGGAACCGTTTGGCTGCATTTTTGAGTGAATTTCCGAAAGTCAGATATTTGATGAAATTGTGACCCCGGGGCTTAGGGATTTTTTCAAAAACATCTTTTTCTGCCGGTTAAGTTGTTTTGGGCTGATTTCCTTTCCCGTGTTAAAAAGCCTTCTGTTTCGACCGCCAAACCTCTCAGGGGAGCATTTGCAACCATTTGGCACCATTTTTCAGTGAATTGCCGAAAGTCAGATTTTTGATGAAATTGTGACCCCGGGGCTTAGGGATTTTTTCAAAAACATCTTTTTCTGCCGGTTAAGTTGTCTTGGGCTGATTTCTTTTCCTTTGATAAAAAGCCTTCTGTTTCGACCGCCAAACCTCTCACGGGAGCATTTGCAACCGTTTGGCACTATTTTTGAGTGAATTGCCGAAAGTCAGATTTTTGATGAAATTGTGACCCCGGGGCTTAGGGATTTTTTCAAAAAAATCTTTTTCTGCCGGTTAAGTTTTCTTGGGCTGATTTCTTTTCCCGTGATAAAAAGCCTTCTGTTTCGACCGCCAAACCTCTCACGGGAGCATTTTCAACCGTTTGGGACCATTTTTGAGTGAAATGCCGAAAGTCAGATTTTTGATGAAATTGTGACCCCGGGGCTTAGGGATTTTTTCAAAAAAATATTTTTCTGCCGGTTAATTTGTCTTGGGCAGATTTCTTTTCCCGTGATAAAAAGCCTTCTGTTTCGACCGCCAAACCTCTCAGGGGAGCATTTGCAACCGTTTGGCACCATTTTTGAGTGAATTGCCGAAAGTCAGATTTTTGATGAAATTGTGACCCCGGAGCTTAGGGATTTTTTGAAAAAAATCTTTTTCTGCCGGTTAAGTTGTTTTGGGCTGATTTCCATTCCCGTGATAAAAAGCCTTCTGTTTCGACCGCCAAACCTCTCAGGGGAGCATCTGCAACCGTTTGGCACTATTTTTGAGTGAAATGCCGAAAGTCAGATTTCTGATGAAATTGTGACTCCGCGGCTTAGGGATTTTTTCAAAAAAATATTTTTCTGCTGGTTAAGTTTTTTGGGCTGATTTCCTTTTCCGTGATAAAAAGCCTTCTGTTTCGACCGCCAAACCTCTCAGGGGAGCATTTGCAACCGTTTGGCACCATTTTTGAGTGAATTGCCGAAAGTCAGATTTTTGATGAAATTGTGACCCCGGGGCTTAGGGATTTTTTCAAAAAAATCTTTTTCTTGGGCTGATTTCTTTTCCCGTGATAAAAAGCCTTCTGTTTCGACCGCCAAACCTCTCAGGGGAGCATTTGGAACCGTTTGGCACTATTTTTGAGTGAATTTCCGAAAGTCAGATATTTGTTGAAATTGTGACCCCGGGGCTTAGGGATTTTTTCAAAAAAATATTTTTCTGCCGGTTAAGTTTTTTGGGCTGATTTCCTTTTCCGTGATAAAAAGCCTTCTGTTTCGACCGCCAAACCTCTCAGGGGAGCATTTGCAACCGTTTGGCACCATTTTTGAGTGAATTGCCGAAAGTCAGATTTTTGATGAAATTGTGACCCCGGGGCTTAGGGATTTTTTCAAAAAAATCATTTTCTTGGGCTGATTTCTTTTCCCGTGATAAAAAGCCTTCTGTTTCGACCGCCAAACCTCTCAGGGGAGCATTTGCAACCGTTTGGCAGCATTTTTGAGTGAATTTCCGAAAGTCAGATATTTGTTGAAATTGTGACCCCGGGGCTTAGGGATTTTTTCAAAAAAATATTTTTCTGCCGGTTAAGTTTTTTGGGCTGATTTCCTTTTCCGTGATAAAAAGCCTTCTGTTTCGACCGCCAAACCTCTCAGGGGAGCATTTGCAACCGTTTGGCACCATTTTTGAGTGAATTGCCGAAAGTCAGATTTTTGATGAAATTGTGACCCCGGGGCTTAGGGATTTTTTCAAAAAAATCTTTTTCTTGGGCTGATTTCCTTTCCCGTGTTAAAAAGCCTTCTGTTTCGACCGCCAAACCTCTCAGGGGAGCATTTGCAACCATTTGGCACCATTTTTCAGTGAATTGCCGAAAGTCAGATTTTTGATGAAATTGTGACCCCGGGGCTTAGGGATTTTTTCAAAAACATCTTTTTCTGCCGGTTAAGTTGTCTTGGGCTGATTTCTTTTCCTTTGATAAAAAGCCTTCTGTTTCGACCGCCAAACCTCTCACGGGAGCATTTGCAACCGTTTGGCACTATTTTTGAGTGAATTGCCGAAAGTCAGATTTTTGATGAAATTGTGACCCCGGGGCTTAGGGATTTTTTCAAAAAAATCTTTTTCTGCCGGTTAAGTTTTCTTGGGCTGATTTCTTTTCCCGTGATAAAAAGCCTTCTGTTTCGACCGCCAAACCTCTCAGGGGAGCATTTGCAACGGTTTGGCACCATTTTTGAGTGAATTGCCGAAAGTCAGATATTTGATGAAATTGTAACCCCGGGGCTTAGGGATTTTTTCAAAAACATCTTTTTCTGCCGGTTAAGTTGTCTTGGGCTGATTTCTTTTCCTTTGATAAAAAGCCTTCTGTTTCGACCGCCAAACCTCTCACGGGAGCATTTGCAACCGTTTGGCACTATTTTTGAGTGAAATGCCGAAAGTCAGATTTCTGATGAAATTGTGACCCCGGGGCTTAGGGATTTTTTCAAAAACGTCTTTTTCTGCCGGTTAAGTTGTCTTGGGCTGATTTCTTTTCCTTTGATAAAAAGCCTTCTGTTTCGACCGCCAAACCTCTCAGGGGAGCATTTGCAACCGTTTGGCACTATTTTTGAGTGAAATGCCGAAAGTCAGATTTCTGATGAAATTGTGACTCCGCGGCTTAGGGATTTTTTCAAAAAAATATTTTTCTGCCGGTTAAGTTTTTTGGGCTGATTTCCTTTTCCGTGATAAAAAGCCTTCTGTTTCGACCGCCAAACCTCTCAGGGGAGCATTTGCAACCGTTTGGCAGCATTTTTGAGTGAATTGCCGAAAGTCAGATATTTGAAGAAATTGTGACCCCGGGGCTTAGGGATTTCTTCAAAAAAATCTTTTTCTGCCGGTTAAGTTGTTTTGGGATGATTTCCTTTCCCGTGTTAAAAAGCCTTCTGTTTCGACCGCCAAACCTCTCAGGGGAGCATTTGCAACCATTTGGCACCATTTTTCAGTGAATTGCCGAAAGTCAGATTTTTGATGAAATTGTGACCCCGGGGCTTAGGGATTTTTTCAAAAACATCTTTTTCTGCCGGTTAAGTTGTCGAGGGCTGTTTTTTTTTCCTGTGATAAAAAGCCTTTTCTTTCGACCGCCAAACCTCTCAGGGGAGCATTTGCAACTGTTTGGCACCATTTTTGAGTGAATTGCCGAAAGTCAGATATTTGAAGAAATTGTGACCCCGGGGCTTAGGGATTTTTTCAAAAACATCTTTTTCTGCCGGTTAAGTTGTTTTGGGCTGATTTCCTTTCCCGTGATAAAAAGCCTTCTGTTTCGACCGCCAAACCTCTCAGGGGAGCATTTGCAACCATTTGGCACCATTTTTCAGTGAATTGCCGAAAGTCAGATTTTTGATGAAATTGTGACCCCGGGGCTTAGGGATTTTTTCAAAAACATCTTTTTCTGCCGGTTAAGTTTTTTGGGCTGATTTCCTTTTCCGTGATAAAAAGCCTTCTGTTTCGACCGCCAAACCTCTCAGGGGAGCATTTGCAACCGTTTGGCACTATTTTTGAGTGAAATGCCGAAAGTCAGATTTCTGATGAAATTGTGACTCCGCGGCTTAGGGATTTTTTCAAAAAAATCTTTTTCTGCCGGTTAAGTTTTTTGGGCTGATTTCCTTTTCCGTGATAAAAAGCCTTCTGTTTTGACCGCCAAACCTCTCAGGGGAGCATTTGCAACCGTTTGGCACTAATTTTGAGTGAATTGCCTAAAGTCAGATTTTTGATGAAATTGTGACCCCGGGGCTTAGGGATTTTTTCAAAAAAATATTTTTCTGCCGGTTAAGTTTTTTGGGCTGATTTCCTTTTCCTTTGATAAAAAGCCTTATGTTTCGACCGCCAAACCTCTCAGGGGAGCATTTACAACCGTCTGGGACAATTTTTGAGTGAATTGCCGAAAGTCAGATTTTTGATGAAATTGTGACCCCGGGGCTTAGGGATTTTTTCAAAAAAATCTTTTTCTGCCGGTTAAGTTGTTTTGGGATGATTTCCTTTCCCGTGTTAAAAAGCCTTCTGTTTCGACCGCCATTCCTCTCAGGGGAGCATTTGCAACCATTTGGCACCATTTTTCAGTGAATTGCCGAAAGTCAGATTTTTGATGAAATTGTGACCCCGGGGCTTAGGGATTTTTTCAAAAAAATCTTTTTCTGCCGGTTAAGTTTTCGAGGGCTGATTTCTTTTCCCGTGATAAAAAGCCTTCTGTTTCGACCGCCAAACCTCTCAGGGGAGCATTTGCAACCGTTTGGCACCATTTTTGAGTGAATTGCCGAAAGTCAGTTTTTTGATGAAATTGTGACCCCGGGGCTTAGGGATTTTTTCAAAAACATCTTTTTCTGCCGGTTAATTTGTCTTGGGCTGATTTCTTTTCCCGTGAGAAAAAGCCTTCTGTTTCGACCGCCAAACCTCTCAGGGGAGCATTTGCAACCGTTTGACACCATTTTTGAGTGAATTGCCGAAAGTCAGATTTTTGATGAAATTGTGACCCCGGGGCTTAGGGATTTTTTCAAAAAAATCTTTTTCTGCCGGTTAAGTTTTTTTGGGCTGATTTCCATTCCCGTGATAAAAAGCCTTCTGTTTCGACCGCCAAACCTCTCAGGGGAGCGTTTGCAACCGTTTGGCAGCATTTTTGAGTGAATTGCCGAAAGTCAGATTTTTGATGAAATTGTGACCCCGGGGCTTAGGGATTTTTTCAAAAAAATCTTTTTCTGCCGGTTAAGTTGTCTTGGGCTGATTTCTTTTCCTTTGATAAAAAGCCTTCTGTTTCGACCGCCAAACCTCTCAGGGGAGCATTTGCAACCTTTTGGTACTATTTTTGAGTGAAATGCCGAAAGTCAGATATTTGATGAAATTGTGACCCCGGGGCTTAGGGATTTTTTCAAAAAAATATTTTTCTGCCGGTTAAGTTGTTTTGGGCTGATTTCCTTTCCCGTGTTAAAAAGCCTTCTGTTTCGACCGCCCAAACTCTCAGGGGAGCCTTTGCAACCATTTGGCACCATTTTTCAGTGAATTGCCGAAAGTCAGATTTTTGATGAAATTGTGACCCCGGGGCTTAGGGATTTTTTCAAAAACATCTTTTTCTGCCGGTTAAGTTGTCTTGGGCTGATTTCTTTTCCTTTGATAAAAAGCCTTCTGTTTCGACCGCCAAACCTCTCACGGGAGCATTTGCAACCGTTTGGCACTATTTTTGAGTGAAATGCCGAAAGTCAGATTTCTGATGAAATTGTGACCCCGGGGCTTAGGGATTTTTTCAAAAAAATCTTTTTCTGCCGGTTAAGTTGTCTTGGGCTGATTTCTTTTCCTTTGATAAAAAGCCTTCTGTTTCGACCGCCAAACCTCTCAGGGGAGCATTTGCAACCTTTTGGCACTATTTTTGAGTGAAATGCCGAAAGTCAGATATTTGATGAAATTGTGACCCCGGGGCTTAGGGATTTTTTCAAAAAAATATTTTTCTGCCGGTTAAGTTGTTTTGGGCTGATTTCCTTTCCCGTGTTAAAAAGCCTTCTGTTTCGACCGCCCAAACTCTCAGGGGAGCATTTGCAACCATTTGGCACCATTTTTCAGTGAATTGCCGAAAGTCAGATTTTTGATGAAATTGTGACCCCGGGGCTTAGGCATTTTTTCAAAAACATCTTTTTCTGCCGGTTAAGTTTTTTGGGCTGATTTCCTTTTCCTTTGATAAAAAGCCTTATGTTTCGACCGCCAAACCTCTCAGGGGAGCATTTACAACCGTTTGGGACCATTTTTGAGTGAATTGCCGAAAGTCAGATTTTTGATGAAATTGTGACCCCGGGGCTTAGGGATTTTTTCAAAAAAATCTTTTTCTGCCGGTTAAGTTGTTTTGGGATGATTTCCTTTCCCGTGTTAAAAAGCCTTCTGTTTCGACCGCCAAACCTCTCAGGGGAGCAATTGCAACCATTTGGCACCATTTTTCAGTGAATTGCCGAAAGTCAGATTTTTGATGAAATTGTGACCCCGGGGCTTAGGGATTTTTTCAAAAAAATCTTTTTCTGCCGGTTAAGTTTTTTGGGCTGATTTCCTTTTCCGTGATAAAAAGCCTTCTGTTTCGACCGCCAAACCTCTCAGGGGAGCATTTGCAACCGTTTGGCAGCATTTTTGAGTGAATTGCCGAAAGTCAGATATTTGAAGAAATTGTGACCCCGGGGCTTAGGGATTTTTTCAAAAAAATCTTTTTCTGCCGGTTAAGTTGTTTTGGGCTGATTTCCTTTCCCGTGTTAAAAAGCCTTCTGTTTCGACCGCCAAACCTCTCAGGGGAGCATTTGCAACCATTTGGCACCATTTTTGAGTGAATTGCCGAAAGTCAGATTTTTGATGAAATTGTGACCCCGGGGCTTAGGGATTTTTTCAAAAAAATCTTTTTCTGCCGGTTAAGTTTTTTTGGGCTGATTTCCATTCCCGTGATAAAAAGCCTTCTGTTTCGACCGCCAAACCTCTCAGGGGAGCGTTTGCAACCGTTTGGCACCATTTTTGAGTGAATTGCCGAAAATCAGATTTTTGATGAAATTGTGACCCCGGGGCTTAGGGATTTTTTCAAAAAAATCTTTTTCTGCCGGTTAAGTTGTCTTGGGCTGATTTCTTTTCCTTTGATAAAAAGCCTTCTGTTTCGACCGCCAAACCTCTCAGGGGAGCATTTGCAACCTTTTGGTACTATTTTTGAGTGAAATGCCGAAAGTCAGATATTTGATGAAATTGTGACCCCGGGGCTTAGGGATTTTTTCAAAAAAATATTTTTCTGCCGGTTAAGTTGTTTTGGGCTGATTTCCTTTCCCGTGTTAAAAAGCCTTCTGTTTCGACCGCCCAAACTCTCAGGGGAGCCTTTGCAACCATTTGGCACCATTTTTCAGTGAATTGCCGAAAGTCAGATTTTTGATGAAATTGTGACCCCGGGGCTTAGGGATTTTTTCAAAAACATCTTTTTCTGCCGCTTAAGTTGTCTTGGGCTGATTTCTTTTCCTTTGATAAAAAGCCTTCTGTTTCGACCGCCAAACCTCTCACGGGAGCATTTGCAACCGTTTGGCACTATTTTTGAGTGAAATGCCGAAAGTCAGATTTCTGATGAAATTGTGACCCCGGGGCTTAGGGATTTTTTCAAAAAAATCTTTTTCTGCCGGTTAAGTTGTCTTGGGCTGATTTCTTTTCCTTTGATAAAAAGCCTTCTGTTTCGACCGCCAAACCTCTCAGGGGAGCATTTGCAACCTTTTGGCACTATTTTTGAGTGAAATGCCGAAAGTCAGATATTTGATGAAATTGTGACCCCGGGGCTTAGGGATTTTTTCAAAAAAATATTTTTCTGCCGGTTAAGTTGTTTTGGGCTGATTTCCTTTCCCGTGTTAAAAAGCCTTCTGTTTCGACCGCCCAAACTCTCAGGGGAGCATTTGCAACCATTTGGCACCATTTTTCAGTGAATTGCCGAAAGTCAGATTTTTGATGAAATTGTGACCCCGGGGCTTAGGGATTTTTTCAAAAACATCTTTTTCTGCCGGTTAAGTTTTTTGGGCTGATTTCCTTTTCCTTTGATAAAAAGCCTTATGTTTCGACCGCCAAACCTCTCAGGGGAGCATTTACAACCGTCTGGGACAATTTTTGAGTGAATTGCCGAAAGTCAGATTTTTGATGAAATTGTGACCCCGGGGCTTAGGGATTTTTTCAAAAAAATCTTTTTCTGCCGGTTAAGTTGTTTTGGGATGATTTCCTTTCCCGTGTTAAAAAGCCTTCTGTTTCGACCGCCATTCCTCTCAGGGGAGCATTTGCAACCATTTGGCACCATTTTTCAGTGAATTGCCGAAAGTCAGATTTTTGATGAAATTGTGACCCCGGGGCTTAGGGATTTTTTCAAAAAAATCTTTTTCTGCCGGTTAAGTTTTCGAGGGCTGATTTCTTTTCCCGTGATAAAAAGCCTTCTGTTTCGACCGCCAAACCTCTCAGGGGAGCATTTGCAACCGTTTGGGACCATTTTTGAGTGAATTGCCGAAAGTCAGTTTTTTGATGAAATTGTGACCCCGGGGCTTAGGGATTTTTTCAAAAACATCTTTTTCTGCCGGTTAATTTGTCTTGGGCTGATTTCTTTTCCCGTGAGAAAAAGCCTTCTGTTTCGACCGCCAAACCTCTCAGGGGAGCATTTGCAACCGTTTGACACCATTTTTGAGTGAATTGCCGAAAGTCAGATTTTTGATGAAATTGTGACCCCGGGGCTTAGGGATTTTTTCAAAAAAATCTTTTTCTGCCGGTTAAGTTTTTTTGGGCTGATTTCCATTCCCGTGATAAAAAGCCTTCTGTTTCGACCGCCAAACCTCTCAGGGGAGCGTTTGCAACCGTTTGGCACCATTTTTGAGTGAATTGCCGAAAGTCAGATTTTTGATGAAATTGTGACCCCGGGGCTTAGGGATTTTTTCAAAAAAATCTTTTTCTGCCGGTTAAGTTGTCTTGGGCTGATTTCTTTTCCTTTGATAAAAAGCCTTCTGTTTCGACCGCCAAACCTCTCAGGGGAGCATTTGCAACCTTTTGGTACTATTTTTGAGTGAAATGCCGAAAGTCAGATATTTGATGAAATTGTGACCCCGGGGCTTAGGGATTTTTTCAAAAAAATATTTTTCTGCCGGTTAAGTTGTTTTGGGCTGATTTCCTTTCCCGTGTTAAAAAGCCTTCTGTTTCGACCGCCCAAACTCTCAGGGGAGCCTTTGCAACCATTTGGCACCATTTTTCAGTGAATTGCCGAAAGTCAGATTTTTGATGAAATTGTGACCCCGGGGCTTAGGGATTTTTTCAAAAACATCTTTTTCTGCCGGTTAAGTTGTCTTGGGCTGATTTCTTTTCCTTTGATAAAAAGCCTTCTGTTTCGACCGCCAAACCTCTCACGGGAGCATTTGCAACCGTTTGGCACTATTTTTGAGTGAAATGCCGAAAGTCAGATTTCTGATGAAATTGTGACCCCGGGGCTTAGGGATTTTTTCAAAAAAATCTTTTTCTGCCGGTTAAGTTGTCTTGGGCTGATTTCTTTTCCTTTGATAAAAAGCCTTCTGTTTCGACCGCCAAACCTCTCAGGGGAGCATTTGCAACCTTTTGGCACTATTTTTGAGTGAAATGCCGAAAGTCAGATATTTGATGAAATTGTGACCCCGGGGCTTAGGGATTTTTTCAAAAAAATATTTTTCTGCCGGTTAAGTTGTTTTGGGCTGATTTCCTTTCCCGTGTTAAAAAGCCTTCTGTTTCGACCGCCCAAACTCTCAGGGGAGCATTTGCAACCATTTGGCACCATTTTTCAGTGAATTGCCGAAAGTCAGATTTTTGATGAAATTGTGACCCCGGGGCTTAGGCATTTTTTCAAAAACATCTTTTTCTGCCGGTTAAGTTTTTTGGGCTGATTTCCTTTTCCTTTGATAAAAAGCCTTATGTTTCGACCGCCAAACCTCTCAGGGGAGCATTTACAACCGTTTGGGACCATTTTTGAGTGAATTGCCGAAAGTCAGATTTTTGATGAAATTGTGACCCCGGGGCTTAGGGATTTTTTCAAAAAAATCTTTTTCTGCCGGTTAAGTTGTTTTGGGATGATTTCCTTTCCCGTGTTAAAAAGCCTTCTGTTTCGACCGCCAAACCTCTCAGGGGAGCAATTGCAACCATTTGGCACCATTTTTCAGTGAATTGCCGAAAGTCAGATTTTTGATGAAATTGTGACCCCGGGGCTTAGGGATTTTTTCAAAAAAATCTTTTTCTGCCGGTTAAGTTTTTTGGGCTGATTTCCTTTTCCGTGATAAAAAGCCTTCTGTTTCGACCGCCAAACCTCTCAGGGGAGCATTTGCAACCGTTTGGCAGCATTTTTGAGTGAATTGCCGAAAGTCAGATATTTGAAGAAATTGTGACCCCGGGGCTTAGGGATTTTTTCAAAAAAATCTTTTTCTGCCGGTTAAGTTGTTTTGGGCTGATTTCCTTTCCCGTGTTAAAAAGCCTTCTGTTTCGACCGCCAAACCTCTCAGGGGAGCATTTGCAACCATTTGGCACCATTTTTGAGTGAATTGCCGAAAGTCAGATTTTTGATGAAATTGTGACCCCGGGGCTTAGGGATTTTTTCAAAAAAATCTTTTTCTGCCGGTTAAGTTTTTTTGGGCTGATTTCCATTCCCGTGATAAAAAGCCTTCTGTTTCGACCGCCAAACCTCTCAGGGGAGCGTTTGCAACCGTTTGGCACCATTTTTCAGTGAATTGCCGAAAATCAGATTTTTGATGAAATTGTGACCCCGGGGCTTAGGGATTTTTTCAAAAAAATCTTTTTCTGCCGGTTAAGTTGTCTTGGGCTGATTTCTTTTCCTTTGATAAAAAGCCTTCTGTTTCGACCGCCAAACCTCTCAGGGGAGCATTTGCAACCTTTTGGTACTATTTTTGAGTGAAATGCCGAAAGTCAGATATTTGATGAAATTGTGACCCCGGGGCTTAGGGATTTTTTCAAAAAAATATTTTTCTGCCGGTTAAGTTGTTTTGGGCTGATTTCCTTTCCCGTGTTAAAAAGCCTTCTGTTTCGACCGCCCAAACTCTCAGGGGAGCCTTTGCAACCATTTGGCACCATTTTTCAGTGAATTGCCGAAAGTCAGTTTTTTGATGAAATTGTGACCCCGGGGCTTAGGGATTTTTTCAAAAACATCTTTTTCTGCCGGTTAATTTGTCTTGGGCTGATTTCTTTTCCCGTGAGAAAAAGCCTTCTGTTTCGACCGCCAAACCTCTCAGGGGAGCATTTGCAACCGTTTGACACCATTTTTGAGTGAATTGCCGAAAGTCAGATTTTTGATGAAATTGTGACCCCGGGGCTTAGGGATTTTTTCAAAAACATCTTTTTCTGCCGGTTAATTTGTCTTGGGCTGATTTCTTTTCCCGTGAGAAAAAGCCTTCTGTTTCGACCGCCAAACCTCTCAGGGGAGCATTTGCAACCGTTTGACACCATTTTTGAGTGAATTGCCGAAAGTCAGATTTTTGATGAAATTGTGACCCCGGGGCTTAGGGATTTTTTCAAAAAAATCTTTTTCTGCCGGTTAAGTTTTTTTGGGCTGATTTCCATTCCCGTGATAAAAAGCCTTCTGTTTCGACCGCCAAACCTCTCAGGGGAGCGTTTGCAACCGTTTGGCACCATTTTTGAGTGAATTGCCGAAAGTCAGATTTTTGATGAAATTGTGACCCCGGGGCTTAGGGATTTTTTCAAAAAAATCTTTTTCTGCCGGTTAAGTTGTCTTGGGCTGATTTCTTTTCCTTTGATAAAAAGCCTTCTGTTTCGACCGCCAAACCTCTCAGGGGAGCATTTGCAACCTTTTGGTACTATTTTTGAGTGAAATGCCGAAAGTCAGATATTTGATGAAATTGTGACCCCGGGGCTTAGGGATTTTTTCAAAAAAATATTTTTCTGCCGGTTAAGTTGTTTTGGGCTGATTTCCTTTCCCGTGTTAAAAAGCCTTCTGTTTCGACCGCCCAAACTCTCAGGGGAGCCTTTGCAACCATTTGGCACCATTTTTCAGTGAATTGCCGAAAGTCAGATTTTTGATGAAATTGTGACCCCGGGGCTTAGGGATTTTTTCAAAAACATCTTTTTCTGCCGGTTAAGTTGTCTTGGGCTGATTTCTTTTCCTTTGATAAAAAGCCTTCTGTTTCGACCGCCAAACCTCTCACGGGAGCATTTGCAACCGTTTGGCACTATTTTTGAGTGAAATGCCGAAAGTCAGATTTCTGATGAAATTGTGACCCCGGGGCTTAGGGATTTTTTCAAAAAAATCTTTTTCTGCCGGTTAAGTTGTCTTGGGCTGATTTCTTTTCCTTTGATAAAAAGCCTTCTGTTTCGACCGCCAAACCTCTCAGGGGAGCATTTGCAACCTTTTGGCACTATTTTTGAGTGAAATGCCGAAAGTCAGATATTTGATGAAATTGTGACCCCGGGGCTTAGGGATTTTTTCAAAAAAATATTTTTCTGCCGGTTAAGTTGTTTTGGGCTGATTTCCTTTCCCGTGTTAAAAAGCCTTCTGTTTCGACCGCCCAAACTCTCAGGGGAGCATTTGCAACCATTTGGCACCATTTTTCAGTGAATTGCCGAAAGTCAGATTTTTGATGAAATTGTGACCCCGGGGCTTAGGCATTTTTTCAAAAACATCTTTTTCTGCCGGTTAAGTTTTTTGGGCTGATTTCCTTTTCCTTTGATAAAAAGCCTTATGTTTCGACCGCCAAACCTCTCAGGGGAGCATTTACAACCGTTTGGGACCATTTTTGAGTGAATTGCCGAAAGTCAGATTTTTGATGAAATTGTGACCCCGGGGCTTAGGGATTTTTTCAAAAAAATCTTTTTCTGCCGGTTAAGTTGTTTTGGGATGATTTCCTTTCCCGTGTTAAAAAGCCTTCTGTTTCGACCGCCAAACCTCTCAGGGGAGCAATTGCAACCATTTGGCACCATTTTTCAGTGAATTGCCGAAAGTCAGATTTTTGATGAAATTGTGACCCCGGGGCTTAGGGATTTTTTCAAAAAAATCTTTTTCTGCCGGTTAAGTTTTTTGGGCTGATTTCCTTTTCCGTGATAAAAAGCCTTCTGTTTCGACCGCCAAACCTCTCAGGGGAGCATTTGCAACCGTTTGGCAGCATTTTTGAGTGAATTGCCGAAAGTCAGATATTTGAAGAAATTGTGACCCCGGGGCTTAGGGATTTTTTCAAAAAAATCTTTTTCTGCCGGTTAAGTTGTTTTGGGCTGATTTCCTTTCCCGTGTTAAAAAGCCTTCTGTTTCGACCGCCAAACCTCTCAGGGGAGCATTTGCAACCATTTGGCACCATTTTTGAGTGAATTGCCGAAAGTCAGATTTTTGATGAAATTGTGACCCCGGGGCTTAGGGATTTTTTCAAAAAAATCTTTTTCTGCCGGTTAAGTTTTTTTGGGCTGATTTCCATTCCCGTGATAAAAAGCCTTCTGTTTCGACCGCCAAACCTCTCAGGGGAGCGTTTGCAACCGTTTGGCACCATTTTTCAGTGAATTGCCGAAAATCAGATTTTTGATGAAATTGTGACCCCGGGGCTTAGGGATTTTTTCAAAAAAATCTTTTTCTGCCGGTTAAGTTGTCTTGGGCTGATTTCTTTTCCTTTGATAAAAAGCCTTCTGTTTCGACCGCCAAACCTCTCAGGGGAGCATTTGCAACCTTTTGGTACTATTTTTGAGTGAAATGCCGAAAGTCAGATATTTGATGAAATTGTGACCCCGGGGCTTAGGGATTTTTTCAAAAAAATATTTTTCTGCCGGTTAAGTTGTTTTGGGCTGATTTCCTTTCCCGTGTTAAAAAGCCTTCTGTTTCGACCGCCCAAACTCTCAGGGGAGCCTTTGCAACCATTTGGCACCATTTTTCAGTGAATTGCCGAAAGTCAGATTTTTGATGAAATTGTGACCCCGGGGCTTAGGGATTTTTTCAAAAACATCTTTTTCTGCCGCTTAAGTTGTCTTGGGCTGATTTCTTTTCCTTTGATAAAAAGCCTTCTGTTTCGACCGCCAAACCTCTCACGGGAGCATTTGCAACCGTTTGGCACTATTTTTGAGTGAAATGCCGAAAGTCAGATTTCTGATGAAATTGTGACCCCGGGGCTTAGGGATTTTTTCAAAAAAATCTTTTTCTGCCGGTTAAGTTGTCTTGGGCTGATTTCTTTTCCTTTGATAAAAAGCCTTCTGTTTCGACCGCCAAACCTCTCAGGGGAGCATTTGCAACCTTTTGGCACTATTTTTGAGTGAAATGCCGAAAGTCAGATATTTGATGAAATTGTGACCCCGGGGCTTAGGGATTTTTTCAAAAAAATATTTTTCTGCCGGTTAAGTTGTTTTGGGCTGATTTCCTTTCCCGTGTTAAAAAGCCTTCTGTTTCGACCGCCCAAACTCTCAGGGGAGCATTTGCAACCATTTGGCACCATTTTTCAGTGAATTGCCGAAAGTCAGATTTTTGATGAAATTGTGACCCCGGGGCTTAGGGATTTTTTCAAAAACATCTTTTTCTGCCGGTTAAGTTGTCTTGGGCTGATTTCTTTTCCTTTGATAAAAAGCCTTCTGTTTCGACCGCCAAACCTCTCACGGGAGCATTTGCAACCGTTTGGCACTATTTTTGAGTGAATTGCCGAAAGTCAGATTTTTGATGAAATTGTGACCCCGGGGCTTAGGGATTTTTTCAAAAAAATCTTTTTCTGCCGGTTAAGTTTTTTTGGGCTGATTTCCATTCCCGTGATAAAAAGCCTTCTGTTTCGACCGCCAAACCTCTCAGGGGAGCGTTTGCAACCGTTTGGCACCATTTTTGAGTGAATTGCCGAAAGTCAGATTTTTGATGAAATTGTGACCCCGGGGCTTAGGGATTTTTTCAAAAAAATCTTTTTCTGCCGGTTAAGTTGTCTTGGGCTGATTTCTTTTCCTTTGATAAAAAGCCTTCTGTTTCGACCGCCAAACCTCTCAGGGGAGCATTTGCAACCTTTTGGTACTATTTTTGAGTGAAATGCCGAAAGTCAGATATTTGATGAAATTGTGACCCCGGGGCTTAGGGATTTTTTCAAAAAAATATTTTTCTGCCGGTTAAGTTGTTTTGGGCTGATTTCCTTTCCCGTGTTAAAAAGCCTTCTGTTTCGACCGCCCAAACTCTCAGGGGAGCCTTTGCAACCATTTGGCACCATTTTTCAGTGAATTGCCGAAAGTCAGATTTTTGATGAAATTGTGACCCCGGGGCTTAGGGATTTTTTCAAAAACATCTTTTTCTGCCGGTTAAGTTGTCTTGGGCTGATTTCTTTTCCTTTGATAAAAAGCCTTCTGTTTCGACCGCCAAACCTCTCAGGGGAGCATTTGCAACCGTTTGGCACTATTTTTGAGTGAAATGCCGAAAGTCAGATTTCTGATGAAATTGTGACCCCGGGGCTTAGGGATTTTTTCAAAAACATCTTTTTCTGCCGGTTAAGTTTTTTGGGCTGATTTCCTTTTCCTTTGATAAAAAGCCTTATGTTTCGACCGCCAAACCTCTCAGGGGAGCATTTACAACCGTTTGGGACCATTTTTGAGTGAATTGCCGAAAGTCAGATTTTTGATGAAATTGTGACCCCGGGGCTTAGGGATTTTTTCAAAAAAATCTTTTTCTGCCGGTTAAGTTGTTTTGGGATGATTTCCTTTCCCGTGTTAAAAAGCCTTCTGTTTCGACCGCCAAACCTCTCAGGGGAGCAATTGCAACCATTTGGCACCATTTTTCAGTGAATTGCCGAAAGTCAGATTTTTGATGAAATTGTGACCCCGGGGCTTAGGGATTTTTTCAAAAAAATCTTTTTCTGCCGGTTAAGTTTTTTGGGCTGATTTCCTTTTCCGTGATAAAAAGCCTTCTGTTTCGACCGCCAAACCTCTCAGGGGAGCATTTGCAACCGTTTGGCAGCATTTTTGAGTGAATTGCCGAAAGTCAGATATTTGAAGAAATTGTGACCCCGGGGCTTAGGGATTTTTTCAAAAAAATCTTTTTCTGCCGGTTAAGTTGTTTTGGGCTGATTTCCTTTCCCGTGTTAAAAAGCCTTCTGTTTCGACCGCCAAACCTCTCAGGGGAGCATTTGCAACCATTTGGCACCATTTTTGAGTGAATTGCCGAAAGTCAGATTTTTGATGAAATTGTGACCCCGGGGCTTAGGGATTTTTTCAAAAAAATCTTTTTCTGCCGGTTAAGTTTTTTTGGGCTGATTTCCATTCCCGTGATAAAAAGCCTTCTGTTTCGACCGCCAAACCTCTCAGGGGAGCGTTTGCAACCGTTTGGCACCATTTTTGAGTGAATTGCCGAAAATCAGATTTTTGATGAAATTGTGACCCCGGGGCTTAGGGATTTTTTCAAAAAAATCTTTTTCTGCCGGTTAAGTTGTCTTGGGCTGATTTCTTTTCCTTTGATAAAAAGCCTTCTGTTTCGACCGCCAAACCTCTCAGGGGAGCATTTGCAACCTTTTGGTACTATTTTTGAGTGAAATGCCGAAAGTCAGATATTTGATGAAATTGTGACCCCGGGGCTTAGGGATTTTTTCAAAAAAATATTTTTCTGCCGGTTAAGTTGTTTTGGGCTGATTTCCTTTCCCGTGTTAAAAAGCCTTCTGTTTCGACCGCCCAAACTCTCAGGGGAGCCTTTGCAACCATTTGGCACCATTTTTTAGTGAATTGCCGAAAGTCAGATTTTTGATGAAATTGTGACCCCGGGGCTTAGGGATTTTTTCAAAAACATCTTTTTCTGCCGCTTAAGTTGTCTTGGGCTGATTTCTTTTCCTTTGATAAAAAGCCTTCTGTTTCGACCGCCAAACCTCTCACGGGAGCATTTGCAACCGTTTGGCACTATTTTTGAGTGAAATGCCGAAAGTCAGATTTCTGATGAAATTGTGACCCCGGGGCTTAGGGATTTTTTCAAAAAAATCTTTTTCTGCCGGTTAAGTTGTCTTGGGCTGATTTCTTTTCCTTTGATAAAAAGCCTTCTGTTTCGACCGCCAAACCTCTCAGGGGAGCATTTGCAACCTTTTGGCACTATTTTTGAGTGAAATGCCGAAAGTCAGATATTTGATGAAATTGTGACCCCGGGGCTTAGGGATTTTTTCAAAAAAATATTTTTCTGCCGGTTAAGTTGTTTTGGGCTGATTTCCTTTCCCGTGTTAAAAAGCCTTCTGTTTCGACCGCCCAAACTCTCAGGGGAGCATTTGCAACCATTTGGCACCATTTTTCAGTGAATTGCCGAAAGTCAGATTTTTGATGAAATTGTGACCCCGGGGCTTAGGGATTTTTTCAAAAACATCTTTTTCTGCCGGTTAAGTTGTCTTGGGCTGATTTCTTTTCCTTTGATAAAAAGCCTTCTGTTTCGACCGCCAAACCTCTCACGGGAGCATTTGCAACCGTTTGGCACTATTTTTGAGTGAATTGCCGAAAGTCAGATTTTTGATGAAATTGTGACCCCGGGGCTTAGGGATTTTTTCAAAAAAATCTTTTTCTGCCGGTTAAGTTTTCTTGGGCTGATTTCTTTTCCCGTGATAAAAAGCCTTCTGTTTCGACCGCCAAACCTCTCAGGGGAGCATTTGCAACGGTTTGGCACCATTTTTGAGTGAATTGCCGAAAGTCAGATATTTGATGAAATTGTAACCCCGGGGCTTAGGGATTTTTTCAAAAACATCTTTTTCTGCCGGTTAAGTTGTCTTGGGCTGATTTCTTTTCCTTTGATAAAAAGCCTTCTGTTTCGACCGCCAAACCTCTCACGGGAGCATTTGCAACCGTTTGGCACTATTTTTGAGTGAAATGCCGAAAGTCAGATTTCTGATGAAATTGTGACTCCGCGGCTTAGGGATTTTTTCAAAAAAATATTTTTCTGCCGGTTAAGTTTTTTGGGCTGATTTCCTTTTCCGTGATAAAAAGCCTTCTGTTTCGACCGCCAAACCTCTCAGGGGAGCATTTGCAACCGTTTGGCACCATTTTTGAGTGAATTGCCGAAAGTCAGATATTTGATGAAATTGTGACCCCGGGGCTTAGGGATTTTTTCAAAAAAATATTTTTCTGCCGGTTAAGTTGTTTTGGGCTGATTTCCTTTCCCGTGTTAAAAAGCCTTCTGTTTCGACCGCCCAAACTCTCAGGGGAGCATTTGCAACCATTTGGCACCATTTTTCAGTGAATTGCCGAAAGTCAGATTTTTGATGAAATTGTGACCCCGGGGCTTAGGGATTTTTTCAAAAACATCTTTTTCTGCCGGTTAAGTTGTCTTGGGCTGATTTCTTTTCCTTTCATAAAAAGCCTTCTGTTTCGACCGCCAAACCTCTCACGGGAGCATTTGCAACCGTTTGGCACTATTTTTGAGTGAATTGCCGAAAGTCAGATTTTTGATGAAATTGTGACCCCGGGGCTTAGGGATTTTTTCAAAAAAATCTTTTTCTGCCGGTTAAGTTTTCTTGGGCTGATTTCTTTTCCCGTGATAAAAAGCCTTCTGTTTCGACCGCCAAACCTCTCAGGGGAGCATTTGCAACGGTTTGGCACCATTTTTGAGTGAATTGCCGAAAGTCAGATATTTGATGAAATTGTAACCCCGGGGCTTAGGGATTTTTTCAAAAACATCTTTTTCTGCCGGTTAAGTTGTCTTGGGCTGATTTCTTTTTCCGTGATAAAAAGCCTTCTGTTTCGACCGCCAAACCTCTCACGGGAGCATTTGCAACCGTTTGGCACTATTTTTGAGTGAAATGCCGAAAGTCAGATTTCTGATGAAATTGTGACTCCGCGGCTTAGGGATTTTTTCAAAAAAATATTTTTCTGCCGGTTAAGTTTTTTGGGCTGATTTCCTTTTCCGTGATAAAAAGCCTTCTGTTTCGACCGCCAAACCTCTCAGGGGAGCATTTGCAACCGTTTGGCACCATTTTTGAGTGAATTGCCGAAAGTCAGATTTTTGATGAAATTGTGACCCCGGGGCTTAGGGATTTTTTCAAAAACATCTTTTTCTGCCGGTTAAGTTGTCTTGGGCTGATTTCTTTTCCTTTGATAAAAAGCCTTCTGTTTCGACCGCCAAACCTCTCAGGGGAGCATTTGCAACCGTTTGGCACCATTTTTGAGTGAATTGCCGAAAGTCAGATTTTTGATGAAATTGTGACCCCGGGGCTTAGGGATTTTTTCAAAAAAATCTTTTTCTGCCGGTTAAGTTTTTTTTGACTGATTTCCATTCCCGTGATAAAAAGCCTTCTGTTTCGACCGCCAAACCTCTCAGGGGAGCGTTTGCAACCGTTTGGCACCATTTTTGAGTGAATTGCCGAAAGTCAGATTTTTGATGAAATTGTGACCCCGGGGCTTAGGGATTTTTTCAAAAACATCTTTTTCTGCCGGTTAAGTTGTCTTGGGCTGATTTCTTTTCCTTTGATAAAAAGCCTTCTGTTTCGACCGCCAAACCTCTCAGGGGAGCATTTGCAACTGTTTGGCACCATTTTTGAGTGAATTGCCGAAAGTCAGATTTTTGATGAAATTGTGACCCCGGGGCTTAGGGATTTTTTCAAAAAAATCTTTTTCTGCCGGTTAAGTTGTCTTGGGCTGATTTCTTTTCCCGTGATAAAAAGCCTTCTGTGTTGACCGCCAAACCTCTCAGGGGAGCATTTGCAACCGTTTGGCACTATTTTTGAGTGAAATGCCGAAAGTCAGATTTCTGATGAAATTGTGACTCCGCGGCTTAGGGATTTTTTCAAAAAAATATTTTTCTGCCGGTTAAGTTTTTTGGGCTGATTTCCTTTTCCGTGATAAAAAGCCTTCTGTTTTGACCGCCAAACCTCTCAGGGGAGCATTTGCAACCGTTTGGCACCATTATTGAGTGAATTGCCGAAAATCAGATATTTGATGAAATTGTGACCCCGGGGCTTAGGGATTTTTTCAAAAAAATCTTTTTCTGCCGGTTAAGTTTTCGAGGGCTGATTTCTTTTCCTTTGATAAAAAGCCTTCTGTTTCGACCGCCAAACCTCTCAGGGGAGCATTTGCAACCGTTTGGCACCATTTTTGAGTGAATTGCCGAAAGTCAGATTTTTGATGAAATTGTGACCCCGGGGCTTAGGGATTTTTTCAAAAAAATCTTTTTCTGCCGGTTAAGTTTTTTTTGACTGATTTCCATTCCCGTGATAAAAAGCCTTCTGTTTCGACCGCCAAACCTCTCAGGGGAGCGTTTGCAACCGTTTGGCACCATTTTTGAGTGAATTGCCGAAAGTCAGATTTTTGATGAAATTGTGACCCCGGGGCTTAGGGATTTTTTCAAAAACATCTTTTTCTGCCGGTTAAGTTGTCTTGGGCTGATTTCTTTTCCTTTGATAAAAAGCCTTCTGTTTCGACCGCCAAACCTCTCAGGGGAGCATTTGCAACTGTTTGGCACCATTTTTGAGTGAATTGCCGAAAGTCAGATTTTTGATGAAATTGTGACCCCGGGGCTTAGGGATTTTTTCAAAAAAATCTTTTTCTGCCGGTTAAGTTGTCTTGGGCTGATTTCTTTTCCCGTGATAAAAAGCCTTCTGTGTTGACCGCCAAACCTCTCAGGGGAGCATTTGCAACCGTTTGGCACTATTTTTGAGTGAAATGCCGAAAGTCAGATTTCTGATGAAATTGTGACTCCGCGGCTTAGGGATTTTTTCAAAAAAATATTTTTCTGCCGGTTAAGTTTTTTGGGCTGATTTCCTTTTCCGTGATAAAAAGCCTTCTGTTTTGACCGCCAAACCTCTCAGGGGAGCATTTGCAACCGTTTGGCACCATTATTGAGTGAATTGCCGAAAATCAGATATTTGATGAAATTGTGACCCCGGGGCTTAGGGATTTTTTCAAAAAAATCTTTTTCTGCCGGTTAAGTTTTCGAGGGCTGATTTCTTTTCCTTTGATAAAAAGCCTTCTGTTTCGACCGCCAAACCTCTCAGGGGAGCATTTGCAACCGTTTGGGACCATTTTTGAGTGAAATGCCGAAAGTCAGATTTTTGATGAAATTCTGACCCCGGGGCTTAGGGATTTTTTCAAAAAAATCTTTTTCTGCCGGTTAAGTTTTCGAGGGCTGATTTCTTTTCCCGTGATAAAAAGCCTTCTGTTTCGACCACCAAACCTCTCAGGGGAGCATTTGCAACCGTTTGGCACCATTTTTGAGTAAATTGCCGAAAGTCAGATATTTGATGAAATTGTGACCCCGGGGCTTAGGGATTTTTTCAAAAAAATCTTTTTCTGCCGGTTAAGTTTTCGAGGGCTTATTTCTTTTCCTTTGATAAAAAGCCTTCTGTTTCGACCGCCAAACCTCTCAGGGGAGCATTTGCAACCGTTTGGGACCATTTTTGAGTGAAATGCCGAAAGTCAGATTTTTGATGAAATTGTGACCCCGGGGCTTAGGGATATTTTGAAAAAAATATTTTTCTGCCGGTTAATTTGACTTGGGCTGATTTCTTTTCCCGTGATAAAAAGCCTTCTGTTTCGAACGCCAAAACTCTCAGGGGAGCATTTGCAACCGTATGGCACCATTTTTGAGTGAGTTGCCGAAAGTCAGATTTTTGATGAAATTGTGACCCCGGGGCTTAGGGATTTTTTGAAAAAAATATTTTTCTGCTGGTTAATTTATCTTTGGCTGATTTCTTGTCCTGTGATAAAAAGCCTTCTGTTCCGACCGTCAAACCTCTCAGGGGAGCATTTGGAACCGTATGGCACCATTCTTGAGTGAATTGCCGAAAGTCAGATTTTTGATGAAATTGTGACCCCGGGGCTTAGGGATTTTTTCAAAAACATCTTTTTCTGCCGGTTAAGTTGTCTTGGGCTGATTTCTTTTCCTTTGATAAAAAGCCTTCTGTTTCGACCGCCAAACCTCTCAGGGGAGCATTTGCAACCGTTTGGCACTATTTTTGAGTGAAATGCCGAAAGTCAGATTTCTGATGAAATTTTTACTCCGCGGCTTAGGGATTTTTTCAAAAAAACATTTTTCTGCCGTTTAAGTTTTTTGGGCTGATTTCCTTTTCCGTGATAAAAAGCCTTCTGTTTCGACCGCTGAACCTCTCAGGGGAGCATTTGCAACCGTTTGGCACCATTTTTGAGTGAATTGCCGAAAGTCAGATTTTTGATGAAATTGTGACCCCGGGGCTTAGGGATTTTTTCAAAAAAATCTTTTTCTGCCGGTTGAGTTGTTTTGGGCTGATTTCCATTCCCGTGATAAAAAGCCTTCTGTTTCGACCGCCAAACCTCTCAGGGGAGCATTTGCAACCGTTTGGCACCATTTTTGAGTGAATTGCCGAAAGTAAGATTTTTGATAAAATTGTGACCCCGGGGCTTAGGGATTTTTTCAAAAAATCCTTTTTCTGCCGGTTAAGTTTTTTGGGCTGATTTCCTTTTCCGTGATAAAAAGCCTTCTGTTTCGACCGCCAAACCTCTCAGGGGAGCATTTGCAACCGTTTGGGACTATTTTTGAGTGAAATGCCGAAAGTCAGATTTCTGATGAAATTGTGACTCCGCGGCTTAGGGATTTTTTCAAAAAAATATTTTTCTGCAGGTTAATTTGTCTTGGGCTGATTTCTTTTCCCGTGATAAAAAGCCTTCTGTTTCGACCGCCAAACCTCTCAGGGGAGCATTTGCAATGGTTTGGCACCATTTTTGAGTGAATTGCCAAAAGTCAGATTTTTGATGAAATTGTGACCCCGGGGCTTAGGGATTTTTTCAAAAAAATCTTTTTCTGCCGGTTAAGTTGTCTTGGGCTGGTTTCTTTTTCTTTGATAAAAAGCCTTCTGTTTCGACCGCCAAACCTCTCACGGGAGCATTTTCAACCGTTTGGCACTATTTTTGAGTGAAATGCCGAAAGTCAGATTTCTAATGAAATTGTGACTCCGCGGCTTAGGGATTTTTTCAAAAAAATATTTTTCTGCCGGTTAAGTTTTTTGGGCTGATTTCCTTTTCCTTTGATAAAAAGCCTTATGTTTCGAACGCCAAACCTCTCAGGGGAGCATTTACAACCGTTTGGGACCATTTTTGAGTGAAATGCCGAAAGTCAGATTTTTGATGAAATTGTGACCCCGGGGCTTAGGGATTTTTTCAAAAAAATATTTTTCTGCCGGTTAATTTGGCTTGGGCAGATTTCTTTTCCCGTGATAAAAAGCCTTCTGTTTCGACCGCCAAACCTCTCAGGGGAGCATTTGCAACCGTTTGGCACCATTTTTGAGTGAATTGCCGAAAGTCAGATTTTTGATGAAATTGTGACCCCGGGGCTTAGGGATTTTTTCAAAAAAATCTTTTTCTGCCGGTTAAGTTGTTTTGGGCTGATTTCCATTCCCGTGATAAAAAGCCTTCTGTTTCGACCGCCAAACCTCTCAGGGGAGCATTTGCAACGGTTTGGCACCATTTTTGAGTGAATTGCCGAAAGTCAGATATTTGATGAAATTGTAACCCCGGGGCTTAGGGATTTTTTTCAAAAACATCTTTTTCTGCCGGTTAAGTTGTCTTGGGCTGATTTCTTTTCCTTTGATAAAAAGCCTTCTGTTTCGACCGCCAAACCTCTCAGGGGAGCATTTGCAACCGTTTGGGACCATTTTTGAGTGAAATGCCGAAAGTCAGATTTTTGATGAAATTGTGACCCCGGGGCTTAGGGATTTTTTCAAAAAAATATTTTTCTGCCGATTAAGTTGTCTTGGGCTGATTTCTTTTCCCGTGATAAAAAGCCTTCTGTTTTGACTGCCAAACCTCTCAGGGGAGCATTTGCAACCGTTTGGCACCATTTTTGAGTGAATTGCCGAAAGTCAGATTTTTGATGAAATTGTGACTCCGGGGCTTAGGGATTTTTTGAAAAAAATCTTTTTCTGCCGGTTAAGTCTTCGAGGGCTGATTTCTTTTCCTTTGATAAAAAGCCTTCTGTTTCGACCACCAAACCTCTCAGGGGAGCATTTGCAACCGTTTGGGACCATTTTTGAGTGAAATGCCGAAAGTCAGATTTTTGATGAAATTCTGACCCCGGGGCTTAGGGATTTTTTCAAAAAAATCTTTTTCTGCCGGTTAAGTTTTCGAGGGCTGATTTCTTTTCCTGTGATAAAAAGCCTTCTGTTTCGACCACCAAACCTCTCAGGGGAGCATTTGCAACCGTTTGGCACCATTTTTGAGTAAATTGCCGAAAGTCAGATATTTGATGAAATTGTGACCCCGGGGCTTAGGGATTTTTTCAAAAAAATCTTTTTCTGCCGGTTAAGTTTTCGAGGGCTTATTTCTTTTCCTTTGATAAAAAGCCTTCTGTTTCGACCGCCAAACCTCTCAGGGGAGCATTTGCAACCGTTTGGGACCATTTTTGAGTGAAATGCCGAAAGTCAGATTTTTGATGAAATTGTGACCCCGGGGCTTAGGGATATTTTGAAAAAAATATTTTTCTGCCGGTTAATTTGACTTGGGCTGATTTCTTTTCCCGTGATAAAAAGCCTTCTGTTTCGACCGCCAAACCTCTCAGGGGAGCATTTGCAACCGTATGGCACCATTTTTGAGTGAATTGCCGAAAGTAAGATTTTTGATGAAATTGTGACCCCGGGGCTTAGGGATTTTTTGAAAAAAATATTTTTCTGCTGGTTAATTTGTCTTGGGCTGATTTCTTGTCCTGTGATAAAAAGCCTTCTGTTCCGACCGTCAAACCTCTCAGGGGAGCATTTGGAACCGTATGGCACCATTTTTGAGTGAATTGCCGAAAGTCAGATTTTTGATGAAATTGTGACCCCGGGGCTTAGGGATTTTTTCAAAAACATCTTTTTCTGCCGGTTAAGTTGTCTTGGGCTGATTTCTTTTCCTTTGATAAAAAGCCTTCTGTTTCGACCGCCAAACCTCTCACGGGAGCATTTGCAACCGTTTGGCACTATTTTTGAGTGAAATGCCGAAAGTCAGATTTCTGATGAAATTTTTACTCCGCGGCTTAGGGATTTTTTCAAAAAAATATTTTTCTACCGTTTAAGTTTTTTGGGCTGATTTCCTTTTCCGTGATAAAAAGCCTTCTGTTTCGACCGCCAAACCTCTCAGGGGAGCATTTGCAACCGTTTGGCACCATTTTTGAGTGAATTGCCGAAAGTAAGATTTTTGATAAAATTGTGACCCCGGGGCGTAGGGATTTTTTCAAAAAATCCTTTTTCTGCCGGTTAAGTTTTTTGGGCTGATTTCCTTTTCCGTGATAAAAAGCCTTCTGTTTCGACCGCCAAACCTCTCAGGGGAGCATTTGCAACCGTTTGGCACCATTTTTGAGTGAATTGCCGAAAGTAAGATTTTTGATAAAATTGTGACCCCGGGGCTTAGGGATTTTTTCAAAAAATCCTTTTTCTGCCGGTTAAGTTTTTTGGGCTGATTTCCTTTTCCGTGATAAAAAGCCTTCTGTTTCGACCGCCAAACCTCTCAGGGGAGCATTTGCAACCGTTTGGCACCATTTTTGAGTGAATTGCCGAAAGTCAGATTTTTGATGAAATTGTGACCCCGGGGCTTAGGGATTTTTTTCAAAAAAATCTTTTTCTGCCGGTTAAGTTGTCTTGGGCTGGTTTCTTTTTCTTTGATAAAAAGCCTTCTGTTTCGACCGCCAAACCTCTCACGGGAGCATTTTCAACCGTTTGGCACTATTTTTGAGTGAAATGCCGAAAGTCAGATTTTTTATGAAATTGTGACTCCGCGGCTTAGGGATTTTTTCAAAAAAATATTTTTCTGCCGATTAAGTTGTCTTGGGCTGATTTCTTTTCCCGTGATAAAAAGCCTTCTGTTTTGACCGCCAAACCTCTCAGGGGAGCATTTGCAACCGTTTGGCACCATTTTTGAGTGAATTGCCGAAAGTCAGATTTTTGATGAAATTGTGACTCCGGGGCATAGGGATTTTTTGAAAAAAATCTTTTTCTGCCGGTTAAGTCTTCGAGGGCTGATTTCTTTTCCTTTGATAAAAAGCCTTCTGTTTCGACCACCAAACCTCTCAGGGGAGCATTTGCAACCGTTTGGGACCATTTTTGAGTGAAATGCCGAAAGTCAGATTTTTGATGAAATTCTGACCCCGGGGCTTAGGGATTTTTTCAAAAAAATCTTTTTCTGCCGGTTAAGTTTTCGAGGGCTGATTTCTTTTCCTGTGATAAAAAGCCTTCTGTTTCGACCACCAAACCTCTTAGGGGAGCATTTGCAACCGTTTGGCACCATTTTTGAGTAAATTGCCGAAAGTCAGATATTTGATGAAATTGTGACCCCGGGGCTTAGGGATTTTTTCAAAAAAATCTTTTTCTGCCGGTTAAGTTTTCGAGGGCTTATTTCTTTTCCTTTGATAAAAAGCCTTCTGTTTCGACCGCCAAACCTCTCAGGGGAGCATTTGCAACCGTTTGGGACCATTTTTGAGTGAAATGCCGAAAGTCAGATTTTTGATGAAATTGTGACCCCGGGGCTTAGGGATTTTTTCAAAAAAATATTTTTCTGCCGATTAAGTTGTCTTGGGCTGATTTCTTTTCCTTTGATAAAAAGCCTTCTGTTTCGACCGCCAAACCTCTCAGGGGAGCATTTGCAACCGTTTGGCACCATTTTTGAGTGAATTGCCGAAAGTCAGATTTTTGATGAAATTGTGACTCCGGGGCTTAGGGATTTTTTGAAAAAAATCTTTTTCTGCCGGTTAAGTCTTCGAGGGCTGATTTCTTTTCCTTTGATAAAAAGCCTTCTGTTTCGACCACCAAACCTCTCAGGGGAGCATTTGCAACCGTTTGGGACCATTTTTGAGGGAAATGCCGAAAGTCAGATTTTTGATGAAATTCTGACCCCGGGGCTTAGGGATTTTTTCAAAAACATCTTTTTCTGCCGGTTAAGTTGTCTTGGGCTGATTTCTTTTCCTTTGATAAAAAGCCTTCTGTTTCGACCGCCAAACCTCTCAGGGGAGCATTTGCAACCGTTTGGGACCATTTTTGAGTGAAATGCCGAAAGTCAGATTTTTGATGAAATTGTGACCCCGGGGCTTAGGGATTTTTTCAAAAAAATATTTTTCTGCCGATTAAGTTGTCTTGGGCTGATTTCTTTTCCCGTGATAAAAAGCCTTCTGTTTTGACCGCCAAACCTCTCAGGGGAGCATTTGCAACCGTTTGGCACCATTTTTGAGTGAATTGCCGAAAGTCAGATTTTTGATGAAATTGTGACTCCGGGGCTTAGGGATTTTTTGAAAAAAATCTTTTTCTGCCGGTTAAGTCTTCGAGGGCTGATTTCTTTTCCTTTGATAAAAAGCCTTCTGTTTCGACCACCAAACCTCTCAGGGGAGCATTTGCAACCGTTTGGGACCATTTTTGAGTGAAATGCCGAAAGTCAGATTTTTGATGAAATTCTGACCCCGGGGCTTAGGGATTTTTTCAAAAAAATCTTTTTCTGCCGGTTAAGTTTTCGAGGGCTGATTTCTTTTCCTGTGATAAAAAGCCTTCTGTTTCGACCACCAAACCTCTCAGGGGAGCATTTGCAACCGTTTGGCACCATTTTTGAGTAAATTGCCGAAAGTCAGATATTTGATGAAATTGTGACCCCGGGGCTTAGGGATTTTTTCAAAAAAATCTTTTTCTGCCGGTTAAGTTTTCGAGGGCTTATTTCTTTTCCTTTGATAAAAAGCCTTCTGTTTCGACCGCCAAACCTCTCAGGGGAGCATTTGCAACCGTTTGGGACCATTTTTGAGTGAAATGCCGAAAGTCAGATTTTTGATGAAATTGTGACCCCGGGGCTTAGGGATATTTTGAAAAAAATATTTTTCTGCCGGTTAATTTGACTTGGGCTGATTTCTTTTCCCGTGATAAAAAGCCTTCTGTTTCGACCGCCAAACCTCTCAGGGGAGCATTTGCAACCGTTTGGCACCATTTTTCAGTGAATTGCCAAAAGTCAGATTTTTGATGAAATTGTGACCCCGGGGCTTAGGGATTTTTTCAAAAAAATCTTTTTCTGCCGGTTAAGTTTTCCAGGTCTGATTTCTTTTCCCGTGATAAAAAGCCTTCTGTTTCGACCACCAAACCTCTCAGTGGAGCATTTGCAACCGTTTGGCACCATTTTTGAGTGAATTGCCGAAAGTCAGATTTTTGATGAAATTGTGACCCCGGGGCTTAGGGATTTTTTCAAAAAAATCTTTTTCTGCCGGTTAATTTGTCTTGGGCTGATTTCTTTTCCCGTGATAAAAAGCCTTCTGTTTTGACCGCCAAACCTCTCAGGGGAGCATTTGCAACCGTTTGGCACCATTTTTGAGTGAATTGCCGAAAGTCAGATATTTGATGAAATTGTGACCCCGGGGCTTAGGGATTTTTTCAAAAAAATCTTTTTCTGCCGGTTAAGTTGTTTTGGGCTGATTTCCTTTCCCGTGTTAAAAAGCCTTCTGTTTCGACCGCCCAACCTCTCAGGGGAGCATTTGCAACCATTTGGCACCATTTTTCAGTGAATTGCCGAAAGTCAGATTTTTGATGAAATTGTGACCCCGGGGCTTAGGGATTTTTTCAAAAACATCTTTTTCTGCCGGTTAAGTTGTCTTGGGCTGATTTCTTTTCCTTTGATAAAAAGCCTTCTGTTTCGACCGCCAAACCTCTCACGGGAGCATTTGCAACCGTTTGGCACTATTTTTGAGTGAATTGCCGAAAGTCAGATTTTTGATGAAATTGTGACCCCGGGGCTTAGGGATTTTTTCAAAAAAATCTTTTTCTGCCGGTTAAGTTTTCTTGGGCTGATTTCTTTTCCCGTGATAAAAAGCCTTCTGTTTCGACCGCCAAACCTCTCAGGGGAGCATTTGCAACGGTTTGGCACCATTTTTGAGTGAATTGCCGAAAGTCAGATATTTGATGAAATTGTAACCCCGGGGCTTAGGGATTTTTTCAAAAACATCTTTTTCTGCCGGTTAAGTTTTCTTGGGCTGATTTCTTTTCCCGTGATAAAAAGCCTTCTGTTTCGACCGCCAAACCTCTCAGGGGAGCATTTGCAACCGTTTGGCACTATTTTTGAGTGAATTGCCGAAAGTCAGATTTCTGATGAAATTGTGACCCCGGGGCTTAGGGATTTTTTCAAAAAAATATTTTTCTGCCGGTTAAGTTTTTTGGGCTGATTTCCTTTTCCTTTGATAAAAAGCCTTATGTTTCGACCGCCAAACCTCTCAGGGGAGCATTTACAACCGTTTGGGACCATTTTTGAGTGAATTGCCGAAAGTCAGATTTTTGATGAAATTGGGACCCCGGGGCTTAGGGATTTTTTCAAAAAAATCTTTTTCTGCCGGTTAAGTTGTTTTGGGATGATTTCCTTTCCCGTGTTAAAAAGCCTTCTGTTTCGACCGCCAAACCTCTCAGGGGAGCATTTGCAACCATTTGGCACCATTTTTCAGTGAATTGCCGAAAGTCAGATTTTTGATGTAATTGTGACCCCGGGGCTTAGGGATTTTTTCAAAAACAACTTTTTCTGCCGGTTAAGTTGTCTTGGGCTGATTTCCTTTTCCGTGATAAAAAGCCTTCTGTTTCGACCGCCAAACCTCTCAGGGGAGCATTTGCAACCGTTTGGCACCATTTTTGAGTGAATTGCCAAAAGTCAGATTTTTGATGAAATTGTGACCCCGGGGCTTAGGGATTTTTTCAAAAAAATCTTTTTCTGCCGGTTAAGTTTTCTTGGGCTGATTTCTTTTCCCGTGATAAAAAGCCTTCTGTTTCGACCGCCAAACCTCTCAGGGGAGCATTTGCAACCGTTTGGCAGCATTTTTGAGTGAATTGCCGAAAGTCAGATATTTGATGAAATTGTGACCCTGGGGCTTAGGGATTTTTTCAAAAAAATCTTTTTCTGCCGGTTAAGTTGTTTTGGGATGATTTCCTTTCCCGTGTTAAAAAGCCTTCTGTTTCGACCGCCAAACCTCTCAGGGGAGCATTTGCAACTATTTGGCACCATTTTTCAGTGAATTGCCGAAAGTCAGATTTTTGATGAAATTGTGACCCCGGGGCTTAGGGATTTTTTCAAAAAAATCTTTTTCTGCCGGTTAAGTTTTCTTGGGCTGATTTCTTTTCCCGTGATAAAAAGCCTTCTGTTTCGACCGCCAAAACTCTCAGGGGAGCATTTGCAACCGTTTGGCAGCATTTTTGAGTGAATTGCCGAAAGTCAGATATTTGATGAAATTGTGACCCCGGGGCTTAGGGATTTTTTCAAAAAAATCTTTTTCTGCCGGTTAAGTTGTCTTGGGCTGATTTCTTTTCCCGTGATAAAAAGCCTTCTGTTTCGACCACCAAACCTCTCAGGGGAGCATTTGCAACCGTTTGGGACCATTTTTGAGTGAAATGCCGAAAGTCAGATTTTTGATGAAATTCTGACCCCGGGGCTTAGGGATTTTTTCAAAAAAATATTTTTCTGCCGATTAAGTTGTCTTGGGCTGATTTCTTTTCCTTTGATAAAAAGCCTTCTGTTTCGACCGCCAAACCTCTCAGGGGAGCATTTGCAACCGTTTGGCACCATTTTTGAGTAAATTGCCGAAAGTCAGATATTTGATGAAATTGTGACCCCGGGGCTTAGGGATTTTTTCAAAAAAATCTTTTTCTGCCGGTTAAGTTTTCGAGGGCTTATTTCTTTTCCTTTGATAAAAAGCCTTCTGTTTCGACCGCCAAACCTCTCAGGGGAGCATTTGCAACCGTTTGGGACCATTTTTGAGTGAAATGCCGAAAGTCAGATTTTTGATGAAATTGTGACCCCGGGGCTTAGGGATTTTTTCAAAAAAATATTTTTCTGCCGATTAAGTTGTCTTGGGCTGATTTCTTTTCCTTTGATAAAAAGCCTTCTGTTTCGACCGCCAAACCTCTCAGGGGAGCATTTGCAACCGTTTGGCACCATTTTTGAGTAAATTGCCGAAAGTCAGATATTTGATGAAATTGTGACCCCGGGGCTTAGGGATTTTTTCAAAAAAATCTTTTTCTGCCGGTTAAGTTTTCGAGGGCTTATTTCTTTTCCTTTGATAAAAAGCCTTCTGTTTCGACCGCCAAACCTCTCAGGGGAGCATTTGCAACCGTTTGGGACCATTTTTGAGTGAAATGCCGAAAGTCAGATTTTTGATGAAATTGTGACCCCGGGGCTTAGGGATATTTTGAAAAAAATATTTTTCTGCCGGTTAATTTGACTTGGGCTGATTTCTTTTCCCGTGATAAAAAGCCTTCTGTTTCGACCGCCAAACCTCTCAGGGGAGCATTTGCAACCGTTTGGCACCATTTTTCAGTGAATTGCCAAAAGTCAGATTTTTGATGAAATTGTGACCCCGGGGCTTAGGGATTTTTTCAAAAAAATCTTTTTCTGCCGGTTAAGTTTTCCAGGTCTGATTTCTTTTCCCGTGATAAAAAGCCTTCTGTTTCGACCACCAAACCTCTCAGTGGAGCATTTGCAACCGTTTGGCACCATTTTTGAGTGAATTGCCGAAAGTCAGATTTTTGATGAAATTGTGACCCCGGGGCTTAGGGATTTTTTCAAAAAAATCTTTTTCTGCCGGTTAATTTGTCTTGGGCTGATTTCTTTTCCCGTGATAAAAAGCCTTCTGTTTTGACCGCCAAACCTCTCAGGGGAGCATTTGCAACCGTTTGGCACCATTTTTGAGTGAATTGCCAAAAGTCAGATATTTGATGAAATTGTGACCCCGGGGCTTAGGGATTTTTTCAAAAAAATCTTTTTCTGCCGGTTAAGTTGTTTTGGGCTGATTTCCTTTCCCGTGTTAAAAAGCCTTCTGTTTCGACCGCCCAACCTCTCAGGGGAGCATTTGCAACCATTTGGCACCATTTTTCAGTGAATTGCCGAAAGTCAGATTTTTGATGAAATTGTGACCCCGGGGCTTAGGGATTTTTTCAAAAACATCTTTTTCTGCCGGTTAAGTTGTCTTGGGCTGATTTCTTTTCCTTTGATAAAAAGCCTTCTGTTTCGACCGCCAAACCTCTCACGGGAGCATTTGCAACCGTTTGGCACTATTTTTGAGTGAATTGCCGAAAGTCAGATTTTTGATGAAATTGTGACCCCGGGGCTTAGGGATTTTTTCAAAAAAATCTTTTTCTGCCGGTTAAGTTTTCTTGGGCTGATTTCTTTTCCCGTGATAAAAAGCCTTCTGTTTCGACCGCCAAACCTCTCAGGGGAGCATTTGCAACGGTTTGGCACCATTTTTGAGTGAATTGCCGAAAGTCAGATATTTGATGAAATTGTAACCCCGGGGCTTAGGGATTTTTTCAAAAACATCTTTTTCTGCCGGTTAAGTTGTCTTGGGCTGATTTCTTTTCCTTTGATAAAAAGCCTTCTGTTTCGACCGCCAAACCTCTCACGGGAGCATTTGCAACCGTTTGGCACTATTTTTGAGTGAAAAGCCGAAAGTCAGATTTCTGATGAAATTGTGACTCCGCGGCTTAGGGATTTTTTCAAAAAAATATTTTTCTGCCGGTTAAGTTTTTTGGGCTGATTTCCTTTTCCGTGATAAAAAGCCTTCTGTTTCGACCGCCAAACCTCTCAGGGGAGCATTTGCAACCGTTTGGCACCATTTTTGAGTGAAATGCCGAAAGTCAGATTTTTGATGAAATTGTGACTCCGCGGCTTAGGGATTTTTTCAAAAAAATCTTTTTCTGCCGGTTAAGTTTTTTGGGCTGATTTCCTTTTCCGTGATAAAAAGCCTTCTGTTTCGACCGCCAAACCTCTCAGGGGAGCATTTGCAACCGTTTGGCACTATTTTTGAGTGAAATGCCGAAAGTCAGATTTCTGATGAAATTGTGACTCCGCGGCTTAGGGATTTTTTCAAAAAAATATTTTTCTGCCGGTTAAGTTGTCTTGGGCTGATTTCTTTTCCTTTGATAAAAAGCCTTCTGTTTCGACCGCCAAACCTCTCACGGGAGCATTTGCAACCGTTTGGCACTATTTTTGAGTGAAAAGCCGAAAGTCAGATTTCTGATGAAATTGTGACTCCGCGGCTTAGGGATTTTTTCCAAAAAATATTTTTCTGCCGGTTAAGTTTTTTGGGCTGATTTCCTTTTCCGTGATAAAAAGCCTTCTGTTTCGACCGCCAAACCTCTCAGGGGAGCATTTGCAACCGTTTGGCACCATTTTTGAGTGAAATGCCGAAAGTCAGATTTCTGATGAAATTGTGACTCCGCGGCTTAGGGATTTTTTCATAAAAATATTTTTCTGCCGGTTAAGTTTTTTGGGCTGATTTCCTTTTCCGTGATAAAAAGCCTTCTGTTTCGACCGCCAAACCTCTCAGGGGAGCATTTGCAACCGTTTGGCACTATTTTTGAGTGAAATGCCGAAAGTCAGATTTCTGATGAAATTGTGACTCCGCGGCTTAGGGATTTTTTCAAAAAAATCTTTTTCTGCCGGTTAAGTTTTTTGGGCTGATTTCCTTTTCCGTGATAAAAAGCCTTCTGTTTCGACCGCCAAACCTCTCAGGGGAGCATTTGCAACCGTTTGGCACTATTTTTGAGTGAAATGCCGAAAGTCAGATTTCTGATGAAATTGTGACCCCGGGGCTTAGGGATTTTTTCAAAAAAATATTTTTCTGCCGGTTAAGTTTTTTGGGCTGATTTCCTTTTCCTTTGATAAAAAGCCTTATGTTTCGACCGCCAAACCTCTCAGGGGAGCATTTACAACCGTTTGGGACCATTTTTGAGTGAATTGCCGAAAGTCAGATTTTTGATGAAATTGGGACCCCGGGGCTTAGGGATTTTTTCAAAAAAATCTTTTTCTGCCGGTTAAGTTGTTTTGGGATGATTTCCTTTCCCGTGTTAAAAAGCCTTCTGTTTCGACCGCCAAACCTCTCAGGGGAGCATTTGCAACCATTTGGCACCATTTTTCAGTGAATTGCCGAAAGTCAGATTTTTGATGTAATTGTGACCCCGGGGCTTAGGGATTTTTTCAAAAACAACTTTTTCTGCCGGTTAAGTTGTCTTGGGCTGATTTCCTTTTCCGTGATAAAAAGCCTTCTGTTTCGACCGCCAAACCTCTCAGGGGAGCATTTGCAACCGTTTGGCACCATTTTTGAGTGAATTGCCAAAAGTCAGATTTTTGATGAAATTGTGACCCCGGGGCTTAGGGATTTTTTCAAAAAAATCTTTTTCTGCCGGTTAAGTTTTCTTGGGCTGATTTCTTTTCCCGTGATAAAAAGCCTTCTGTTTCGACCGCCAAACCTCTCAGGGGAGCATTTGCAACCGTTTGGCAGCATTTTTGAGTGAATTGCCGAAAGTCAGATATTTGATGAAATTGTGACCCTGGGGCTTAGGGATTTTTTCAAAAAAATCTTTTTCTGCCGGTTAAGTTGTTTTGGGATGATTTCCTTTCCCGTGTTAAAAAGCCTTCTGTTTCGACCGCCAAACCTCTCAGGGGAGCATTTGCAACTATTTGGCACCATTTTTCAGTGAATTGCCGAAAGTCAGATTTTTGATGAAATTGTGACCCCGGGGCTTAGGGATTTTTTCAAAAAAATCTTTTTCTGCCGGTTAAGTTTTCTTGGGCTGATTTCTTTTCCCGTGATAAAAAGCCTTCTGTTTCGACCGCCAAAACTCTCAGGGGAGCATTTGCAACCGTTTGGCAGCATTTTTGAGTGAATTGCCGAAAGTCAGATATTTGATGAAATTGTGACCCCGGGGCTTAGGGATTTTTTCAAAAAAATCTTTTTCTGCCGGTTAAGTTGTCTTGGGCTGATTTCTTTTCCCGTGATAAAAAGCCTTCTGTTTCGACCACCAAACCTCTCAGGGGAGCATTTGCAACCGTTTGGGACCATTTTTGAGTGAAATGCCGAAAGTCAGATTTTTGATGAAATTCTGACCCCGGGGCTTAGGGATTTTTTCAAAAAAATCTTTTTCTGCCGGTTAAGTTTTCGAGGGCTGATTTCTTTTCCTGTGATAAAAAGCCTTCTGTTTCGACCACCAAACCTCTTAGGGGAGCATTTGCAACCGTTTGGCACCATTTTTGAGTAAATTGCCGAAAGTCAGATATTTGATGAAATTGTGACCCCGGGGCTTAGGGATTTTTTCAAAAAAATCTTTTTCTGCCGGTTAAGTTTTCGAGGGCTTATTTCTTTTCCTTTGATAAAAAGCCTTCTGTTTCGACCGCCAAACCTCTCAGGGGAGCATTTGCAACCGTTTGGGACCATTTTTGAGTGAAATGCCGAAAGTCAGATTTTTGATGAAATTGTGACCCCGGGGCTTAGGGATTTTTTCAAAAAAATATTTTTCTGCCGATTAAGTTGTCTTGGGCTGATTTCTTTTCCTTTGATAAAAAGCCTTCTGTTTCGACCGCCAAACCTCTCAGGGGAGCATTTGCAACCGTTTGGCACCATTTTTGAGTGAATTGCCGAAAGTCAGATTTTTGATGAAATTGTGACTCCGGGGCTTAGGGATTTTTTGAAAAAAATCTTTTTCTGCCGGTTAAGTCTTCGAGGGCTGATTTCTTTTCCTTTGATAAAAAGCCTTCTGTTTCGACCACCAAACCTCTCAGGGGAGCATTTGCAACCGTTTGGGACCATTTTTGAGGGAAATGCCGAAAGTCAGATTTTTGATGAAATTCTGACCCCGGGGCTTAGGGATTTTTTCAAAAACATCTTTTTCTGCCGGTTAAGTTGTCTTGGGCTGATTTCTTTTCCTTTGATAAAAAGCCTTCTGTTTCGACCGCCAAACCTCTCAGGGGAGCATTTGCAACCGTTTGGGACCATTTTTGAGTGAAATGCCGAAAGTCAGATTTTTGATGAAATTGTGACCCCGGGGCTTAGGGATTTTTTCAAAAAAATATTTTTCTGCCGATTAAGTTGTCTTGGGCTGATTTCTTTTCCCGTGATAAAAAGCCTTCTGTTTTGACCGCCAAACCTCTCAGGGGAGCATTTGCAACCGTTTGGCACCATTTTTGAGTGAATTGCCGAAAGTCAGATTTTTGATGAAATTGTGACTCCGGGGCTTAGGGATTTTTTGAAAAAAATCTTTTTCTGCCGGTTAAGTCTTCGAGGGCTGATTTCTTTTCCTTTGATAAAAAGCCTTCTGTTTCGACCACCAAACCTCTCAGGGGAGCATTTGCAACCGTTTGGGACCATTTTTGAGTGAAATGCCGAAAGTCAGATTTTTGATGAAATTCTGACCCCGGGGCTTAGGGATTTTTTCAAAAAAATCTTTTTCTGCCGGTTAAGTTTTCGAGGGCTGATTTCTTTTCCTGTGATAAAAAGCCTTCTGTTTCGACCACCAAACCTCTCAGGGGAGCATTTGCAACCGTTTGGCACCATTTTTGAGTAAATTGCCGAAAGTCAGATATTTGATGAAATTGTGACCCCGGGGCTTAGGGATTTTTTCAAAAAAATCTTTTTCTGCCGGTTAAGTTTTCGAGGGCTTATTTCTTTTCCTTTGATAAAAAGCCTTCTGTTTCGACCGCCAAACCTCTCAGGGGAGCATTTGCAACCGTTTGGGACCATTTTTGAGTGAAATGCCGAAAGTCAGATTTTTGATGAAATTGTGACCCCGGGGCTTAGGGATATTTTGAAAAAAATATTTTTCTGCCGGTTAATTTGACTTGGGCTGATTTCTTTTCCCGTGATAAAAAGCCTTCTGTTTCGACCGCCAAACCTCTCAGGGGAGCATTTGCAACCGTTTGGCACCATTTTTCAGTGAATTGCCAAAAGTCAGATTTTTGATGAAATTGTGACCCCGGGGCTTAGGGATTTTTTCAAAAAAATCTTTTTCTGCCGGTTAAGTTTTCCAGGTCTGATTTCTATTCCCGTGATAAAAAGCCTTCTGTTTCGACCACCAAACCTCTCAGTGGAGCATTTGCAACCGTTTGGCACCATTTTTGAGTGAATTGCCGAAAGTCAGATTTTTGATGAAATTGTGACCCCGGGGCTTAGGGATTTTTTCAAAAAAATCTTTTTCTGCCGGTTAATTTGTCTTGGGCTGATTTCTTTTTCCGTGATAAAAAGCCTTCTGTTTTGACCGCCAAACCTCTCAGGGGAGCATTTGCAACCGTTTGGCACCATTTTTGAGTGAATTGCCGAAAGTCAGATATTTGATGAAATTGTGACCCCGGGGCTTAGGGATTTTTTCAAAAAAATCTTTTTCTGCCGGTTAAGTTGTTTTGGGCTGATTTCCTTTCCCGTGTTAAAAATCCTTCTGTTTCGACCGCCCAACCTCTCAGGGGAGCATTTGCAACCATTTGGCACCATTTTTCAGTGAATTGCCGAAAGTCAGATTTTTGATGAAATTGTGACCCCGGGGCTTAGGGATTTTTTCAAAAACATCTTTTTCTGCCGGTTAAGTTGTCTTGGGCTGATTTCTTTTCCTTTGATAAAAAGCCTTCTGTTTCGACCGCCAAACCTCTCACGGGAGCATTTGCAACCGTTTGGCACTATTTTTGAGTGAATTGCCGAAAGTCAGATTTTTGATGAAATTGTGACCCCGGGGCTTAGGGATTTTTTCAAAAAAATCTTTTTCTGCCGGTTAAGTTTTCTTGGGCTGATTTCTTTTCCCGTGATAAAAAGCCTTCTGTTTCGACCGCCAAACCTCTCAGGGGAGCATTTGCAACGGTTTGGCACCATTTTTGAGTGAATTGCCGAAAGTCAGATATTTGATGAAATTGTAACCCCGGGGCTTAGGGATTTTTTCAAAAACATCTTTTTCTGCCGGTTAAGTTGTCTTGGGCTGATTTCTTTTCCTTTGATAAAAAGCCTTCTGTTTCGACCGCCAAACCTCTCACGGGAGCATTTGCAACCGTTTGGCACTATTTTTGAGTGAAAAGCCGAAAGTCAGATTTCTGATGAAATTGTGACTCCGCGGCTTAGGGATTTTTTCAAAAAAATATTTTTCTGCCGGTTAAGTTTTTTGGGCTGATTTCCTTTTCCGTGATAAAAAGCCTTCTGTTTCGACCGCCAAACCTCTCAGGGGAGCATTTGCAACCGTTTGGCACCATTTTTGAGTGAAATGCCGAAAGTCAGATTTTTGATGAAATTGTGACTCCGCGGCTTAGGGATTTTTTCAAAAAAATATTTTTCTGCCGGTTAAGTTTTTTGGGCTGATTTCCTTTTCCGTGATAAAAAGCCTTCTGTTTCGACCGCCAAACCTCTCAGGGGAGCATTTGCAACCGTTTGGCACTATTTTTGAGTGAAATGCCGAAAGTCAGATTTCTGATGAAATTGTGACTCCGCGGCTTAGGGATTTTTTCAAAAAAATATTTTTCTGCCGGTTAAGTTGTCTTGGGCTGATTTCTTTTCCTTTGATAAAAAGCCTTCTGTTTCGACCGCCAAACCTCTCACGGGAGCATTTGCAACCGTTTGGCACTATTTTTGAGTGAAAAGCCGAAAGTCAGATTTCTGATGAAATTGTGACTCCGCGGCTTAGGGATTTTTTCAAAAAAATATTTTTCTGCCGGTTAAGTTTTTTGGGCTGATTTCCTTTTCCGTGATAAAAAGCCTTCTGTTTCGACCGCCAAACCTCTCAGGGGAGCATTTGCAACCGTTTGGCACCATTTTTGAGTGAAATGCCGAAAGTCAGATTTCTGATGAAATTGTGACTCCGCGGCTTAGGGATTTTTTCATAAAAATCTTTTTCTGCCGGTTAAGTTTTTTGGGCTGATTTCCTTTTCCGTGATAAAAAGCCTTCTGTTTCGACCGCCAAACCTCTCAGGGGAGCATTTGCAACCGTTTGGCACTATTTTTGAGTGAAATGCCGAAAGTCAGATTTCTGATGAAATTGTGACTCCGCGGCTTAGGGATTTTTTCAAAAAAATCTTTTTCTGCCGGTTAAGTTTTTTGGGCTGATTTCCTTTTCCGTGATAAAAAGCCTTCTGTTTCGACCGCCAAACCTCTCAGGGGAGCATTTGCAACCGTTTGGCACTATTTTTGAGTGAAATGCCGAAAGTCAGATTTCTGATGAAATTGTGACCCCGGGGCTTAGGGATTTTTTCAAAAAAATATTTTTCTGCCGGTTAAGTTTTTTGGGCTGATTTCCTTTTCCTTTGATAAAAAGCCTTATGTTTCGACCGCCAAACCTCTCAGGGGAGCATTTACAACCGTTTGGGACCATTTTTGAGTGAATTGCCGAAAGTCAGATTTTTGATGAAATTGGGACCCCGGGGCTTAGGGATTTTTTCAAAAAAATCTTTTTCTGCCGGTTAAGTTGTTTTGGGATGATTTCCTTTCCCGTGTTAAAAAGCCTTCTGTTTCGACCGCCAAACCTCTCAGGGGAGCATTTGCAACCATTTGGCACCATTTTTCAGTGAATTGCCGAAAGTCAGATTTTTGATGTAATTGTGACCCCGGGGCTTAGGGATTTTTTCAAAAACAACTTTTTCTGCCGGTTAAGTTGTCTTGGGCTGATTTCCTTTTCCGTGATAAAAAGCCTTCTGTTTCGACCGCCAAACCTCTCAGGGGAGCATTTGCAACCGTTTGGCACCATTTTTGAGTGAATTGCCAAAAGTCAGATTTTTGATGAAATTGTGACCCCGGGGCTTAGGGATTTTTTCAAAAAAATCTTTTTCTGCCGGTTAAGTTTTCTTGGGCTGATTTCTTTTCCCGTGATAAAAAGCCTTCTGTTTCGACCGCCAAACCTCTCAGGGGAGCATTTGCAACCGTTTGGCAGCATTTTTGAGTGAATTGCCGAAAGTCAGATATTTGATGAAATTGTGACCCTGGGGCTTAGGGATTTTTTCAAAAAAATCTTTTTCTGCCGGTTAAGTTGTTTTGGGATGATTTCCTTTCCCGTGTTAAAAAGCCTTCTGTTTCGACCGCCAAACCTCTCAGGGGAGCATTTGCAACTATTTGGCACCATTTTTCAGTGAATTGCCGAAAGTCAGATTTTTGATGAAATTGTGACCCCGGGGCTTAGGGATTTTTTCAAAAAAATCTTTTTCTGCCGGTTAAGTTTTCTTGGGCTGATTTCTTTTCCCGTGATAAAAAGCCTTCTGTTTCGACCGCCAAAACTCTCAGGGGAGCATTTGCAACCGTTTGGCAGCATTTTTGAGTGAATTGCCGAAAGTCAGATATTTGATGAAATTGTGACCCCGGGGCTTAGGGATTTTTTCAAAAAAATCTTTTTCTGCCGGTTAAGTTGTCTTGGGCTGATTTCTTTTCCCGTGATAAAAAGCCTTCTGTTTCGACCACCAAACCTCTCAGGGGAGCATTTGCAACCGTTTGGGACCATTTTTGAGTGAATTGCCGAAAGTCAGATTTTTGATGAAATTGTGACCCCGGGGCTCAGGTATTTTTCAAAAACATCTTTTTCTGCCGGTTAAGTTGTCTTGGGCTGATTTCTTTTCCTTTGATAAAAAGCCTTCTGTTTCGACCGCCAAACCTCTCACGGGAGCATTTGCAACCGTTTGGCACTATTTTTGAGTGAAATGCCGAAAGTCAGATTTCTGATGAAATTGTGACTCCGCGGCTTAGGGATTTTTTCAAAAAAATATTTTTCTGCCGGTTAAGTTTTTTGGGCTGATTTCCTTTTCCGTGATAAAAAGCCTTCTGTTTCGACCGCCAAACCTCTCAGGGGAGCATTTGCAACCGTTTGGCACCATTTTTGAGTGAAATGCCGAAAGTCAGATTTCTGATGAAATTGTGACTCCGCGGCTTAGGGATTTTTTCAAAAAAATATTTTTCTGCCGGTTAAGTTTTTTGGGCTGATTTCCTTTTCCGTGATAAAAAGCCTTCTGTTTCGACCGCCAAACCTCTCAGGGGAGCATTTGCAACCGTTTGGCACTATTTTTGAGTGAAATGCCGAAAGTCAGATTTCTGATGAAATTGTGACTCCGCGGCTTAGGGATTTTTTCAAAAAAATCTTTTTCTGCCGGTTAAGTTTTTTGGGCTGATTTCCTTTTCCGTGATAAAAAGCCTTCTGTTTCGACCGCCAAACCTCTCAGGGGAGCATTTGCAACCGTTTGGCACTATTTTTGAGTGAAATGCCGAAAGTCAGATTTCTGATGAAATTGTGACCCCGGGGCTTAGGGATTTTTTTCAAAAAAATCTTTTTCTGCCGGTTAAGTTGTCTTGGGCTGGTTTCTTTTTCTTTGATAAAAAGCCTTCTGTTTCGACCGCCAAACCTCTCACGGGAGCATTTTCAACCGTTTGGCACTATTTTTGAGTGAAATGCCGAAAGTCAGATTTTTTATGAAATTGTGACTCCGCGGCTTAGGGATTTTTTCAAAAAAATATTTTTCTGCCGATTAAGTTGTCTTGGGCTGATTTCTTTTCCCGTGATAAAAAGCCTTCTGTTTTGACCGCCAAACCTCTCAGGGGAGCATTTGCAACCGTTTGGCACCATTTTTGAGTGAATTGCCGAAAGTCAGATTTTTGATGAAATTGTGACTCCGGGGCTTAGGGATTTTTTGAAAAAAATCTTTTTCTGCCGGTTAAGTCTTCGAGGGCTGATTTCTTTTCCTTTGATAAAAAGCCTTCTGTTTCGACCACCAAACCTCTCAGGGGAGCATTTGCAACCGTTTGGGACCATTTTTGAGTGAAATGCCGAAAGTCAGATTTTTGATGAAATTCTGACCCCGGGGCTTAGGGATTTTTTCAAAAACATCTTTTTCTGCCGGTTAAGTTTTCGAGGGCTGATTTCTTTTCCTGTGATAAAAAGCCTTCTGTTTCGACCACCAAACCTCTTAGGGGAGCATTTGCAACCGTTTGGCACCATTTTTGAGTAAATTGCCGAAAGTCAGATATTTGATGAAATTGTGACCCCGGGGCTTAGGGATTTTTTCAAAAAAATCTTTTTCTGCCGGTTAAGTTTTCGAGGGCTTATTTCTTTTCCTTTGATAAAAAGCCTTCTGTTTCGACCGCCAAACCTCTCAGGGGAGCATTTGCAACCGTTTGGGACCATTTTTGAGTGAAATGCCGAAAGTCAGATTTTTGATGAAATTGTGACCCCGGGGCTTAGGGATTTTTTCAAAAAAATATTTTTCTGCCGATTAAGTTGTCTTGGGCTGATTTCTTTTCCTTTGATAAAAAGCCTTCTGTTTCGACCGCCAAACCTCTCAGGGGAGCATTTGCAACCGTTTGGCACCATTTTTGAGTGAATTGCCGAAAGTCAGATTTTTGATGAAATTGTGACTCCGGGGCTTAGGGATTTTTTGAAAAAAATCTTTTTCTGCCGGTTAAGTCTTCGAGGGCTGATTTCTTTTCCTTTGATAAAAAGCCTTCTGTTTCGACCACCAAACCTCTCAGGGGAGCATTTGCAACCGTTTGGGACCATTTTTGAGGGAAATGCCGAAAGTCAGATTTTTGATGAAATTCTGACCCCGGGGCTTAGGGATTTTTTCAAAAACATCTTTTTCTGCCGGTTAAGTTGTCTTGGGCTGATTTCTTTTCCTTTGATAAAAAGCCTTCTGTTTCGACCGCCAAACCTCTCAGGGGAGCATTTGCAACCGTTTGGGACCATTTTTGAGTGAAATGCCGAAAGTCAGATTTTTGATGAAATTGTGACCCCGGGGCTTAGGGATTTTTTCAAAAAAATATTTTTCTGCCGATTAAGTTGTCTTGGGCTGATTTCTTTTCCCGTGATAAAAAGCCTTCTGTTTTGACCGCCAAACCTCTCAGGGGAGCATTTGCAACCGTTTGGCACCATTTTTGAGTGAATTGCCGAAAGTCAGATTTTTGATGAAATTGTGACTCCGGGGCTTAGGGATTTTTTGAAAAAAAACTTTTTCTGCCGGTTAAGTCTTCGAGGGCTTATTTCTTTTCCTTTGATAAAAAGCCTTCTGTTTCGACCACCAAACCTCTCAGGGGAGCATTTGCAACCGTTTGGGACCATTTTTGAGTGAAATGCCGAAAGTCAGATTTTTGATGAAATTCTGACCCCGGGGCTTAGGGATTTTTTCAAAAAAATCTTTTTCTGCCGGTTAAGTTTTCGAGGGCTCATTTCTTTTCCTGTGATAAAAAGCCTTCTGTTTCGACCACCAAACCTCTCAGGGGAGCATTTGCAACCCTTTGGCACCATTTTTGAGTAAATTGCCGAAAGTCAGATATTTGATGAAATTGTGACCCCGGGGCTTAGGGATTTTTTCAAAAAAATCTTTTTCTGCCGGTTAAGTTTTCGAGGGCTTATTTCTTTTCCTTTGATAAAAAGCCTTCTGTTTCGACCGCCAAACCTCTCACGGGAGCATTTGCAACCGTTTGGGACCATTTTTGAGTGAAATGCCGAAAGTCAGATTTTTGATGAAATTGTGACCCCGGGGCTTAGGGATATTCTGAAAAAAATATTTTTCTGCCGGTTAATTTGACTTGGGCTGATTTCTTTTCCCGTGATAAAAAGCCTTCTGTTTCGACCGCCAAACCTCTCAGGGGAGCATTTGCAACCGTTTGGGACCATTTTTGAGTGAAATGCCGAAAGTCAGATTTTTGATGAAATTGTGACCCCGGGGCTTAGGGATTTTTTCAAAAAAATATTTTTCTGCCGGTTAAGTTTTTTGGGCTGATTTCCTTTTCCTTTGATAAAAAGCCTTATGTTTCGACCGCCAAACCTCAAAGGGGAGCATTTACAACCGTTTGGGACCATTTTTGAGTGAATTGCCGAAAGTCAGATTTTTGATGAAATTGGGACCCCGGGGCTTAGGGATTTTTTCAAAAAAATATTTTTCTGCCGGTTAAGTTGTTTTGGGATGATTTCCTTTCCCGTGTTAAAAAGCCTTCTGTTTCGACCGCCAAACCTCTCAGGGGAGCATTTGCAACCGTTTGGCACCATTTTTCAGTGAATTGCCAAAAGTCAGATTTTTGATGAAATTGTGACCCCGGGGCTTAGGGATTTTTTCAAAAAAATCTTTTTCTGCCGGTTAAGTTTTCCAGGTCTGATTTCTTTTCCCGTGATAAAAAGCCTTCTGTTTCGACCACCAAACCTCTCAGGGGAGCATTTGCAACCGTTTGGCACCATTTTTGAGTGAATTGCCGAAAGTCAGATTTTTGATGAAATTGTGACCCCGGGGCTTAGGGATTTTTTCAAAAAAATCTTTTTCTGCCGGTTAATTTGTCTTGGGCTGATTTCTTTTCCCGTGATAAAAAGCCTTCTGTTTTGACCGCCAAACCTCTCAGGGGAGCATTTGCAACCGTTTGGCACCATTTTTGAGTGAATTGCCGAAAGTCAGATATTTGATGAAATTGTGACCCCGGGGCTTAGGGATTTTTTCAAAAAAATCTTTTTCTGCCGGTTAAGTTGTTTTGGGCTGATTTCCTTTCCCGTGTTAAAAAGCCTTCTGTTTCGACCGCCCAACCTCTCAGGGGAGCATTTGCAACCATTTGGCACCATTTTTCAGTCAATTGCCGAAAGTCAGATATTTGATGAAATTGTAACCCCGGGGCTTAGGGATTTTTTCAAAAAAATCTTTTTCTGCCGGTTAAGTTGTTTTGGGCTGATTTCCTTTCCCGTGTTAAAAAGCCTTCTGTTTCGACCGCCCAACCTCTCAGGGGAGCATTTGCAACCGTTTGGCACCATTTTTCAGTGAATTGCCGAAAGTCAGATTTTTGATGAAATTGTGACCCCGGGGCTTAGGGATTTTTTCAAAAACATCTTTTTCTGCCGGTTAAGTTGTCTTGGGCTGATTTCTTTTCCTTTGATAAAAAGCCTTCTGTTTCGACCGCCAAACCTCTCACGGGAGCATTTGCAACTGTTTGGCACTATTTTTGAGTGAATTGCCGAAAGTCAGATTTTTGATGAAATTGTGACCCCGGGGCTTAGGGATTTTTTCAAAAAAATCTTTTTCTGCCGGTTAAGTTTTCTTGGGCTGATTTCTTTTCCCGTGATAAAAAGCCTTCTGTTTCGACCGCCAAACCTCTCAGGGGAGCATTTGCAACGGTTTGGCACCATTTTTGAGTGAATTGCCGAAAGTCAGATATTTGATGAAATTGTAACCCCGGGGCTTAGGGATTTTTTCAAAAACATCTTTTTCTGCCGGTTAAGTTGTCTTGGGCTGATTTCTTTTCCTTTGATAAAAAGCCTTCTGTTTCGACCGCCAAACCTCTCACGGGAGCATTTGCAACCGTTTGGCACTATTTTTGAGTGAAAAGCCGAAAGTCAGATTTCTGATGAAATTGTGACTCCGCGGCTTAGGGATTTTTTCAAAAAAATATTTTTCTGCCGGTTAAGTTTTTTGGGCTGATTTCCTTTTCCGTGATAAAAAGCCTTCTGTTTCGACCGCCAAACCTCTCAGGGGAGCATTTGCAACCGTTTGGCACCATTTTTGAGTGAAATGCCGAAAGTCAGATTTTTGATGAAATTGTGACTCCGCGGCTTAGGGATTTTTTCAAAAAAATATTTTTCTGCCGGTTAAGTTTTTTGGGCTGATTTCCTTTTCCGTGATAAAAAGCCTTCTGTTTCGACCGCCAAACCTCTCAGGGGAGCATTTGCAACCGTTTGGCACTATTTTTGAGTGAAATGCCGAAAGTCAGATTTCTGATGAAATTGTGACTCCGCGGCTTAGGGATTTTTTCAAAAAAATATTTTTCTGCCGGTTAAGTTGTCTTGGGCTGATTTCTTTTCCTTTGATAAAAAGCCTTCTGTTTCGACCGCCAAACCTCTCACGGGAGCATTTGCAACCGTTTGGCACTATTTTTGAGTGAAAAGCCGAAAGTCAGATTTCTGATGAAATTGTGACTCCGCGGCTTAGGGATTTTTTCAAAAAAATATTTTTCTGCCGGTTAAGTTTTTTGGGCTGATTTCCTTTTCCTTTGATAAAAAGCCTTCTGTTTCGACCGCCAAACCTCTCAGGGGAGCATTTGCAACCGTTTGGCACCATTTTTGAGTGAAATGCCGAAAGTCAGATTTCTGATGAAATTGTGACTCCGCGGCTTAGGGATTTTTTCATAAAAATCTTTTTCTGCCGGTTAAGTTTTTTGGGCTGATTTCCTTTTCCGTGATAAAAAGCCTTCTGTTTCGACCGCCAAACCTCTCAGGGGAGCATTTGCAACCGTTTGGCACTATTTTTGAGTGAAATGCCGAAAGTCAGATTTCTGATGAAATTGTGACTCCGCGGCTTAGGGATTTTTTCAAAAAAATCTTTTTCTGCCAGTTAAGTTTTTTGGGCTGATTTCCTTTTCCGTGATAAAAAGCCTTCTGTTTCGACCGCCAAACCTCTCAGGGGAGCATTTGCAACCGTTTGGCACTATTTTTGAGTGAAATGCCGAAAGTCAGATTTCTGATGAAATTGTGACCCCGGGGCTTAGGGATTTTTTCAAAAAAATATTTTTCTGCCGGTTAAGTTTTTTGGGCTGATTTCCTTTTCCTTTGATAAAAAGCCTTATGTTTCGACCGCCAAACCTCTCAGGGGAGCATTTACAACCGTTTGGGACCATTTTTGAGTGAATTGCCGAAAGTCAGATTTTTGATGAAATTGGGACCCCGGGGCTTAGGGATTTTTTCAAAAAAATCTTTTTCTGCCGGTTAAGTTGTTTTGGGATGATTTCCTTTCCCGTGTTAAAAAGCCTTCTGTTTCGACCGCCAAACCTCTCAGGGGAGCATTTGCAACCATTTGGCACCATTTTTCAGTGAATTGCCGAAAGTCAGATTTTTGATGTAATTGTGACCCCGGGGCTTAGGGATTTTTTCAAAAACAACTTTTTCTGCCGGTTAAGTTGTCTTGGGCTGATTTCCTTTTCCGTGATAAAAAGCCTTCTGTTTCGACCGCCAAACCTCTCAGGGGAGCATTTGCAACCGTTTGGCACCATTTTTGAGTGAATTGCCAAAAGTCAGATTTTTGATGAAATTGTGACCCCGGGGCTTAGGGATTTTTTCAAAAAAAATCTTTTTCTGCCGGTTAAGTTTTCTTGGGCTGATTTCTTTTCCCGTGATAAAAAGCCTTCTGTTTCGACCGCCAAACCTCTCAGGGGAGCATTTGCAACCGTTTGGCAGCATTTTTGAGTGAATTGCCGAAAGTCAGATATTTGATGAAATTGTGACCCTGGGGCTTAGGGATTTTTTCAAAAAAATCTTTTTCTGCCGGTTAAGTTTTCTTGGGCTGATTTCCTTTCCCGTGTTAAAAAGCCTTCTGTTTCGACCGCCAAACCTCTCAGGGGAGCATTTGCAATGGTTTGGCACCATTTTTCAGTGAATTGCCGAAAGTCAGATTTTTGATGAAATTGTGACCCCGGGGCTTAGGGATTTTTTCAAAAAAATCTTTTTCTGCCGGTTAAGTTGTCTTGGGCTGATTTCTTTTCCCGTGATAAAAAGCCTTCTGTTTCGACCACCAAACCTCTCAGGGGAGCATTTGCAACCGTTTGGTACCATTTTTGAGTGAATTGCCGAAAGTCAGATTTTTGATGAAATTGTGACCCCGGGGCTCAGGTATTTTTCAAAAACATCTTTTTCTGCCGGTTAAGTTGTCTTGGGCTGATTTCTTTTCCTTTGATAAAAAGCCTTCTGTTTCGACCGCCAAACCTCTTACGGGAGCATTTGCAACCGTTTGGCACTATTTTTGAGTGAAATGCCGAAAGTCAGATTTCTGATGAAATTGTGAGTCCGCGGCTTAGGGATTTTTTCAAAAAAATATTTTTCTGCCGGTTAAGTTTTTTGGGCTGATTTCCTTTTCCGTGATAAAAAGCCTTCTGTTTCGACCGCCAAACCTCTCAGGGGAGCATTTGCAACCGTTTGGCACCATTTTTGAGTGAAATGCCGAAAGTCAGATTTCTGATGAAATTGTGACTCCGCGGCTTAGGGATTTTTTCAAAAAAATATTTTTCTGCCGGTTAAGTTTTTTGGGCTGATTTCCTTTTCCGTGATAAAAAGCCTTCTGTTTCGACCGCCAAACCTCTCAGGGGAGCATTTGCAACCGTTTGGCACTATTTTTGAGTGAAATGCCGAAAGTCAGATTTCTGATGAAATTGTGACTCCGCGGCTTAGGGATTTTTTCAAAAAAATCTTTTTCTGCCGGTTAAGTTTTTTGGGCTGATTTCCTTTTCCGTGATAAAAAGCCTTCTGTTTCGACCGCCAAACCTCTCAGGGGAGCATTTGCAACCGTTTGGCACTATTTTTGAGTGAAATGCCGAAAGTCAGATTTCTGATGAAATTGTGACCCCGGGGCTTAGTGATTTTTTCAAAAAAATATTTTTCTGCCGGTTAAGTTTTTTGGGCTGATTTCCTTTTCCTTTGATAAAAAGCCTTATGTTTCGACCGCCAAACCTCTCAGGGGAGCATTTACAACCGTTTGGGACCATTTTTGAGTGAATTGCCGAAAGTCAGATTTTTGATGAAATTGGGACCCCGGGGCTTAGGGATTTTTTCAAAAAAATCTTTTTCTGCCGGTTAAGTTGTTTTGGGATGATTTCCTTTCCCGTGTTAAAAAGCCTTCTGTTTCGACCGCCAAACCTCTCAGGGGAGCATTTGCAACCATTTGGCACCATTTTTCAGTGAATTGCCGAAAGTCAGATTTTTGATGAAATTGTGACCCCGGGGCTTAGGGATTTTTTCAAAAAAATCTTTTTCTGCCGGTTAATTTGTCTTGGGCTGATTTCTTTTCCCGTGATAAAAAGCCTTCTGTTTCGACCGCCAAACCTCTCAGGGGAGCATTTGCAATGGTTTGGCACCATTTTTGAGTGAATTGCCGAAAGTCAGATTTTTGATGAAATTGTGACCCCTGGGCTTAGGGATTTTTTCAAAAAAATCTTTTTCTGCCGGTTAAGTTTTCTTGGGCTGATTTCTTTTCCCGTGATAAAAAGCCTTCTGTTTCGACCGCCAAACCTCTCAGGGGAGCATTTGCAACGGTTTGGCACCATTTTTGAGTGAATTGCCGAAAGTCAGATATTTGATGAAATTGTAACCCCGGGGCTTAGGGATTTTTTCAAAAACATCTTTTTCTGCCGGTTAAGTTGTCTTGGGCTGATTTCTTTTCCTTTGATAAAAAGCCTTCTGTTTCGACCGCCAAACCTCTCACGGGAGCATTTGCAACCCTTTGGCACTATTTTTGAGTGAAATGCCGAAAGTCAGATTTCTGATGAAATTGTGACTCCGCGGCTTAGGGATTTTTTCAAAAAAATCTTTTTCTGCCGGTTAAGTTTTTTGGGCTGATTTCCTTTTCCGTGATAAAAAGCCTTCTGTTTCGACCGCCAAACCTCTCAGGGGAGCATTTGCAACCGTTTGGCACCATTTTTGAGTGAATTGCCGAAAGTCAGATTTTTGATGAAATTGTGACCCCTGGGCTTAGGGATTTTTTCAAAAAAATCTTTTTCTGCCGGTTAAGTTTTTTGGGCTGATTTCCTTTCCCGTGATAAAAAGCCTTATGTTTCGACCGCCAAACCTCTCAGGGGAGCATTTGCAATCGTTTGGAACCATTTTTGAGTGAATTGCCGAAAGTCAGATATTTGATGAAATTGTGACCCCGGGGCTTAGGGATATTTTCAAAAAAATCTTTTTCTGCCGGTTAAGTTGTTTTGGGCTGATTTCCTTTCCCGTGTTAAAAAGCCTTCTGTTTCGACCGCCAAACCTCTCAGGGGAGCATTTGCAACCATTTGGCACCATTTTTCAGTGAAATGCCGAAAGTCAGATTTTTGATGAAATTGTGACCCCGGGGCTTAGGGATTTTTTCAAAAAAATATTTTTCTGCCGGTTAAGTTTTTTGGGCTGATTTCCTTTTCCGTGATAAAAAGCCTTCTGTTTCGACCGCCAAACCTCTCAGGGGAGCATTTGCAACCGTTTGGCACCATTTTTGAGTGAATTGCCGAAAGTCAGATTTTTGATGAAATTGTGACCCCGGGGCTTAGGGATTTTTTCAAAAAAATCTTTTTCTGCCGGTTAAGTTTTTTGGGCTGATTTCCTTTCCCGTGATAAAAAGCCTTCTGTTTCGACCACCAAACCTCTCAGGGGAGCATTTGCAATCGTTTGGAACCATTTTTGAGTGAATTGCCGAAAGTCAGATATTTGATGAAATTGTGACCCCGGGGCTTAGGGATATTTTCAAAAACATCTTTTTCTGCCGGTTAAGTTGTTTTGGGCTGATTTCCTTTCCCGTGTTAAAAAGCCTTCTGTTTCGACCGCCAAACCTCTCAGGGGAGCATTTGCAACCATTTGGCACCATTTTTCAGTAAATTGCCGAAAGTAAGATTTTTGATGAAATTGTGACCCGGGGGCTTAGGGATTTTTTCAAAAAAATATTTTTCTGCCGGTTAAGTTTTTTGGGCTGATTTCCTTTTCCTTTGATAAAAAGCCTTATGTTTCGACCGCCAAACCTCTCAGGGGAGCATTTGCAACCGTTTGGGACCTTTTTGAGTGAAATGCCGAAAGTCAGATTTTTGATGAAATTGTGACCCCGGGGCTTAGGGATTTTTTCAAAAAAATCTTTTTCTGCCGGTTAATTTGTCTTGGGCTGATTTCTTTTCCCGTGATAAAAAGCCTTCTGTTTCGACCGCCAAACCTCTCAGGGGAGCATTTGCAACCGTTTGGCACCATTTTTGAGTGAATTGCCGAAAGTCAGATTTTTGATGAAATTGTGACCCCGGGGCTTAGGGATTTTTTCAAAAAAATCTTTTTCTGCTGGTTAAGTTTTTTTGGGCTGATTTCCATTCCCGTGATAAAAAGCCTTCTGTTTCGACCGCCAAACCTCTCATGGGAGCGTTTGCAACCGTTTGGCACCATTTTTGAGTGAATTGCCGAAAGTCAGATTTTTGATGAAATTGTGACCCCGGGGCTTAGGGATTTTTTCAAAAAAATCTTTTTCTGCTGGTTAAGTTTTTTTGGGCTGATTTCCATTCCCGTGATAAAAAGCCTTCTGTTTCGACCGCCAAACCTCTCAGGGGAGCGTTTGCAACCGTTTGGCACCATTTTTGAGTGAATTGCCGAAAGTCAGATTTTTGATGAAATTGTGACCCCGGGGCTTAGGGATTTTTTCAAAAAAATCTTTTTCTGCCGGTTAAGTTTTCTTGGGCTGATTTCTTTTCCCGTGATAAAAAGCCTTCTGTTTCGACCGCCAAACCTCTCAGGGGAGCATTTGCAACGGTTTGGCACCATTTTTGAGTGAATTGCCGAAAGTCAGATATTTGATGAAATTGTAACCCCGGGGCTTAGGGATTTTTTCAAAAACATCTTTTTCTGCCGGTTAAGTTGTCTTGGGCTGATTTCTTTTCCTTTGATAAAAAGCCTTCTGTTTCGACCGCCAAACCTCTCACGGGAGCATTTGCAACCGTTTGGCACTATTTTTGAGTGAAATGCCGAAAGTCAGATTTCTGATGAAATTGTGACTCCGCGGCTTAGGGATTTTTTCAAAAAAATATTTTTCTGCCGGTTAAGTTTTTTGGGCTGATTTCCTTTTCCGTGATAAAAAGCCTTCTGTTTCGACCGCCAAACCTCTCAGGGGAGCATTTGCAACCGTTTGGCACCATTTTTGAGTGAAATGCCGAAAGTCAGATTTTTGATGAAATTGTGACCCCGGGGCTTAGGGATTTTTTCAAAAAAATCTTTTTCTGCCGGTTAATTTGTCTTGGGCTGATTTCTTTTCCCGTGATAAAAAGCCTTCTGTTTCGACCGCCAAACCTCTCAGGGGAGCATTTGCAATCGTTTGGAACCATTTTTGAGTGAATTGCCGAAAGTCAGATATTTGATGAAATTGTGACCCCGGGGCTTAGGGATTTTTTCAAAAACATCTTTTTCTGCCGGTTAAGTTGTCTTGGGCTGATTTCTTTTCCTTTGATAAAAAGCCTTCTGTTTCGACCGCCAAACCTCTCAGGGGAGCGTTTGAAATCGTTTGGCTCCATTTTTGAGTGAAATGCCGAAAGTCAGATTTCTGATGAAATTGTGACTCCGCGGCTTAGGGATTTTTTCAAAAAAATATTTTTCTCCCGGTTAAGTTTTTTGGGCTGATTTCCTTTTCCGTGATAAAAAGCCTTCTGTTTCGACCGCCAAACCTCTCAGGGGAGCATTTGCAACCTTTTGGGACTATTTTTGAGTGAAATGCCGAAAGTCAGATTTCTGATGAAATTGTGACTCCGCGGCTTAGGGATTTTTTCAAAAAAATATTTTTCTGCAGGTTAATTTGTCTTGGGCTGATTTCTTTTCCCGTGATAAAAAGCCTTCTGTTTCGACCGCCAAACCTCTCAGGGGAGCATTTGCAATGGTTTGGCACCATTTTTGAGTGAATTGCCAAAAGTCAGATTTTTGATGAAATTGTGACCCCGGGGCTTAGGGATTTTTTCAAAAAAATCTTTTTCTGCTGGTTAAGTTTTTTTGGGCTGATTTCCATTCCCGTGATAAAAAGCCTTCTGTTTCGACCGCCAAACCTCTCAGGGGAGCGTTTGCAACCGTTTGGCACCATTGTTGAGTGAATTGCCGAAAGTCAGATTTTTGATGAAATTGTGACCCCGGGGCTTAGGGATTTTTTCAAAAACATCTTTTTCTGCCGGTTAAGTTGTCTTGGGCTGATTTCTTTTCCTTTGATAAAAAGCCTTCTGTTTCGACCGCCAAACCTCTCAGGGGAGCATTTGAAACCGTTTGGCACTATTTTTGAGTGAAATGCCGAAAGTCAGATTTCTGATGAAATTGTGACTCCGCGGCTTAGGGATTTTTTCAAAAAAATATTTTTCTCCCGGTTAAGTTTTTTGGGCTGATTTCCTTTTCCGTGATAAAAAGCCTTCTGTTTCGACCGCCAAACCTCTCAGGGGAGCATTTGCAACCGTTTGGCACTATTTTTGAGTGAAATGCCGAAAGTCAGATTTCTGATGAAATTGTGACTCCGCGGCTTAGGGATTTTTTCAAAAAAATATTTTTCTGCCGGTTAAGTTTTTTGGGCTGATTTCCTTTTCCGTGATAAAAAGCCTTCTGTTTCGACCGCCAAACCTCTCAGGGGAGCATTTGCAACCATTTGCCACCATTTTTCAGTGAATTGCCGAAAGTCAGATTTTTGATGAAATTGTGACCCCGGGGCTTAGGGATTTTTTCAAAAACATCTTTTTCTGCCGGTTAATTTGTCTTGGGCTGATTTCTTTTCCTTTGATAAAAAGCCTTCTGTTTCGACCGCCAAACCTCTCACGGGAGCATTTGCAACCGTTTGGCACTATTTTTGAGTGAAATGCCGAAAGTCAGATTTCTGATGAAATTGTGACTCCGCGGCTTAGGGATTTTTTCAAAAAAATATTTTTCTGCCGGTTAAGTTTTTTGGGCTGATTTCCTTTTCCGTGATAAAAAGCCTTCTGTTTCGACCGCCAAACCTCTCAGGGGAGCATTTGCAACCGTTTGGCACCATTTTTGAGTGAAATGCCGAAAGTCAGATTTTTGATGAAATTGTGACCCCGGGGCTTAGGGATTTTTTCAAAAAAATCTTTTTCTGCCGGTTAATTTGTCTTGGGCTGATTTCTTTTCCCGTGATAAAAAGCCTTCTGTTTCGACCGCCAAACCTCTCAGGGGAGCATTTGCAATCGTTTGGAACCATTTTTGAGTGAATTGCCGAAAGTCAGATATTTGATGAAATTGTGACCCCGGGGCTTAGGGATTTTTTGAAAAAAATCTTTTTCTGCCGGTTAATTTGTCTTGGGCTGATTTCTTTTCCCGTGATAAAAAGCCTTCTGTTTCGACCGCCAAACCTCTCAGGGGAGCATTTGCAACCTTTTGGGACCATTTTTGAGTGAAATGCCGAAAGTCAGATTTCTGATGAAATTGTGACTCCGCGGCTTAGGGATTTTTTCAAAAAAATATTTTTCTGCAGGTTAATTTGTCTTGGGCTGATTTCTTTTCCCGTGATAAAAAGCCTTCTGTTTCGACCGCCAAACCTCTCAGGGGAGCATTTGCAATGGTTTGGCACCATTTTTGAGTGAATTGCCAAAAGTCAGATTTTTGATGAAATTGTGACCCCGGGGCTTAGGGATTTTTTCAAAAAAATCTTTTTCTGCTGGTTAAGTTTTTTTGGGCTGATTTCCATTCCCGTGATAAAAAGCCTTCTGTTTCGACCGCCAAACCTCTCAGGGGAGCGTTTGCAACCGTTTGGCACCATTGTTGAGTGAATTGCCGAAAGTCAGATTTTTGATGAAATTGTGACCCCGGGGCTTAGGGATTTTTTCAAAAACATCTTTTTCTGCCGGTTAAGTTGTCTTGGGCTGATTTCTTTTCCTTTGATAAAAAGCCTTCTGTTTCGACCGCCAAACCTCTCAGGGGAGCATTTGAAACCGTTTGGCACTATTTTTGAGTGAAATGCCGAAAGTCAGATTACTGATGAAATTGTGACTCCGCGGCTTAGGGATTTTTTCAAAAAAATATTTTTCTGCCGGTTAAGTTTTTTGGGCTGATTTCCTTTTCCGTGATAAAAAGCCTTCTGTTTCGACCGCCAAACCTCTCAGGGGAGCATTTGCAACCGTTTGGCACTATTTTTGAGTGAAATGCCGAAAGTCAGATTTTTGATGAAATTGTGACCCCGGGGCTTAGGGATTTTTTCAAAAAAATATTTTTCTGCCGGTTAAGTTGTCTTGGGCTGATTTCTTTTCCCGTGATAAAAAGCCTTCTGTTTCGACCACCAAACCTCTCAGGGGAGCATTTGCAACCGTTTGGTACCATTTTTGAGTGAATTGCCGAAAGTCAGATATTTGATGAAATTGTGACCCTGGGGCTTAGGGATTTTTTCAAAAAAATCTTTTTCTGCCGGTTAAGTTGTCTTGGGCTGATTTCTTTTCCTTTGATAAAAAGCCTTCTATTTCGACCGCCAAACCTCTCAGGGGAGCATTTGCACTATTTTTGAGTGAAATGCCGAAAGTCAGATTTCTGATGAAATTGTGACTCCGCGGCTTAGGGATTTTTTCAAAAAAATATTTTTCTGCCGGTTAAGTTTTCTTGGGCTGATTTCTTTTCCCGTGATAAAAAGCCTTCTGTTTCGACCGCCAAACCTCTCAGGGGAGCATTTGCAACCGTTTGGCAGCATTTTTGAGTGAATTGCCGAAAGTCAGATATTTGATGAAATTGTGACCCCGGGGCTTAGGGATTTTTTCAAAAAAATCTTTTTCTGCCGGTTAAGTTGTTTTGAGCTGATTTCCTTTCCCGTGTTAAAAAGCCTTCTGTTTCGACCACCAAACCTCTCAGGGGAGCATTTGCAACCGTTTGGTACCATTTTTGAGTGAATTGCCGAAAGTCAGATTTTTGATGAAATTGTGACCCCGGGGCTTAGGGATTTTTTCAAAAAAATCTTTTTCTGCCGGTTAAGTTTTCTTGGGCTGATTTCTTTTCCCGTGATAAAAAGCCTTCTGTTTCGACCGCCAAACCTCTCAGGGGAGCATTTGCAATGGTTTGGCACCATTTTTGAGTGAATTGCCGAAAGTCAGATTTTTGATGAAATTGTGACCCCGGGGCTTAGGGATTTTTTCAAAAAAATCTTTTTCTGCCGGTTAAGTTTTCTTGGGCTGATTTCTTTTCCCGTGATAAAAAGCCTTCTGTTTCGACCGCCAAACCTCTCAGGGGAGCATTTGCAACGGTTTGGCACCATTTTTGAGTGAAATGCCGAAAGTCAGATTTCTGATGAAATTGTGACCCCGGGGCTTAGGGATTTTTTCAAAAAAATCTTTTTCTGCCGGTTAAGTTTTTTGGGCTGATTTCTTTTCCTTTGATAAAAAGCCTTCTGTTTCGACCGCCAAACCTCTCACGGGAGCATTTGCAACCGTTTGGCACTATTTTTGAGTGAAATGCCGAAAGTCAGATTTCTGATGAAATTGTGACTCCGCGGCTTAGGGATTTTTTCAAAAAAATATTTTTCTGCCGGTTAAGTTTTTTGGGCTGATTTCCTTTTCCGTGATAAAAAGCCTTCTGTTTCGACCGCCAAACCTCTCAGGGGAGCATTTGCAACCGTTTGGCACCATTTTTGAGTGAATTGCCGAAAGTCAGATTTTTGATGATATTGTGACCCCGGGGCTTAGGGATTTTTTCAAAAAAATCTTTTTCTGCCGGTTAAGTTTTCTTGGGCTGATTTCCTTTCCCGTGATAAAAAGCCTTCTGTTTCGACCGCCAAACCTCTCAGGGGAGCATTTGCAATCGTTTGGAACCATTTTTGAGTGAATTGCCGAAAGTCAGATATTTGATGAAATTGTGACCCCGGGGCTTAGGGATTTTTTCAAAAAAATCTTTTTCTGCCGGTTAAGTTTTCTTGGGCTGATTTCTTTTCCCGTGTTAAAAAGCCTTCTGTTTCGACCGCCAAACCTCTCAGGGGAGCATTTGCAACCGTTTGGCACCATTTTTGAGTGAATTGCCGAAAGTCAGATTTTTGATGAAATTGTGACCCCGGGGCTTAGGGATTTTTTCAAAAAAATCTTTTTCTGCTGGTTAAGTTTTTTTGGGCTGATTTCCATTCCCGTGATAAAAAGCCTTCTGTTTCGACCGCCAAACCTCTCAGGGGAGCGTTTGCAACCGTTTGGGACCATTTTTGAGTGAAATGCCGAAAGTCAGATTTTTGATGAAATTGTGACCCCGGGGCTTAGGGATTTTTTCAAAAAAATATTTTTCTCCCGGTTAAGTTTTTTGGGCTGATTTCCTTTTCCGTGATAAAAAGCCTTCTGTTTCGACCGCCAAACCTCTCAGGGGAGCATTTGCAACCGTTTGGCACTATTTTTGAGTGAAATGCCGAAAGTCAGATTTCTGATGAAATTGTGACTCCGCAGCTTAGGGATTTTTTCAAAAAAATATTTTTCTGCCGGTTAAGTTTTTTGGGCTGATTTCCTTTTCCGTGATAAAAAGCCTTCTGTTTCGACCGCCAAACCTCTCAGGGGAGCATTTGCAACCGTTTGCCACCATTTTTCAGTGAATTGCCGAAAGTCAGATTTTTGATGAAATTGTGACCCCGGGGCTTAGGGATTTTTTCAAAAAAATCTTTTTCTGCCGGTTAATTTGTCTTGGGCTGATTTCTTTTCCCGTGATAAAAAGCCTTCTGTTTCGACCGCCAAACCTCTCAGGGGAGCATTTGCAATCGTTTGGAACCATTTTTGAGTGAATTGCCGAAAGTCAGATTTTTGATGAAATTGTGACCCCGGGGCTTAGGGATTTTTTCAAAAACATCTTTTTCTGCCGGTTAAGTTGTCTTGGGCTGATTTCTTTTCCTTTGATAAAAAGCCTTCTGTTTCGACCGCCAAACCTCTCACGGGAGCATTTGCAACCGTTTGGCACTATTTTTGAGTGAAATGCCGAAAGTCAGATTTCTGATGAAATTGTGACTCCGCGGCTTAGGGATTTTTTCAAAAAAATATTTTTCTGCCGGTTAAGTTTTTTGGGCTGATTTCCTTTTCCGTGATAAAAAGCCTTCTGTTTCGACCGCCAAACCTCTCAGGGGAGCATTTGCAACCGTTTGGCACCATTTTTGAGTGAAATGCCGAAAGTCAGATTTTTGATGAAATTGTGACCCCGGGGCTTAGGGATTTTTTCAAAAAAATCTTTTTCTGCCGGTTAATTTGTCTTGGGCTGATTTCTTTTCCCGTGATAAAAAGCCTTCTGTTTCGACCGCCAAACCTCTCAGGGGAGCATTTGCAATCGTTTGGAACCATTTTTGAGTGAATTGCCGAAAGTCAGATATTTGATGAAATTGTGACCCCGGGGCTTAGGGATTTTTTCAAAAACATCTTTTTCTGCCGGTTAAGTTGTCTTGGGCTGATTTCTTTTCCTTTGATAAAAAGCCTTCTGTTTCGACCGCCAAACCTCTCAGGGGAGCGTTTGAAATCGTTTGGCACTATTTTTGAGTGAAATGCCGAAAGTCAGATTTCTGATGAAATTGTGACTCCGCGGCTTAGGGATTTTTTCAAAAAAATATTTTTCTCCCGGTTAAGTTTTTTGGGCTGATTTCCTTTTCCGTGATAAAAAGCCTTCTGTTTCGACCGCCAAACCTCTCAGGGGAGCATTTGCAACCTTTTGGGACTATTTTTGAGTGAAATGCCGAAAGTCAGATTTCTGATGAAATTGTGACTCCGCGGCTTAGGGATTTTTTCAAAAAAATATTTTTCTGCAGGTTAATTTGTCTTGGGCTGATTTCTTTTCCCGTGATAAAAAGCCTTCTGTTTCGACCGCCAAACCTCTCAGGGGAGCATTTGCAATGGTTTGGCACCATTTTTGAGTGAATTGCCAAAAGTCAGATTTTTGATGAAATTGTGACCCCGGGGCTTAGGGATTTTTTCAAAAAAATCTTTTTCTGCTGGTTAAGTTTTTTTGGGCTGATTTCCATTCCCGTGATAAAAAGCCTTCTGTTTCGACCGCCAAACCTCTCAGGGGAGCGTTTGCAACCGTTTGGCACCATTGTTGAGTGAATTGCCGAAAGTCAGATTTTTGATGAAATTGTGACCCCGGGGCTTAGGGATTTTTTCAAAAACATCTTTTTCTGCCGGTTAAGTTGTCTTGGGCTGATTTCTTTTCCTTTGATAAAAAGCCTTCTGTTTCGACCGCCAAACCTCTCAGGGGAGCATTTGAAACCGTTTGGCACTATTTTTGAGTGAAATGCCGAAAGTCAGATTTCTGATGAAATTGTGACTCCGCGGCTTAGGGATTTTTTCAAAAAAATATTTTTCTCCCGGTTAAGTTTTTTGGGCTGATTTCCTTTTCCGTGATAAAAAGCCTTCTGTTTCGACCGCCAAACCTCTCAGGGGAGCATTTGCAACCGTTTGGCACTATTTTTGAGTGAAATGCCGAAAGTCAGATTTCTGATGAAATTGTGACTCCGCGGCTTAGGGATTTTTTCAAAAAAATATTTTTCTGCCGGTTAAGTTTTTTGGGCTGATTTCCTTTTCCGTGATAAAAAGCCTTCTGTTTCGACCGCCAAACCTCTCAGGGGAGCATTTGCAACCGTTTGCCACCATTTTTCAGTGAATTGCCGAAAGTCAGATTTTTGATGAAATTGTGACCCCGGGGCTTAGGGATTTTTTCAAAAAAATATTTTTCTGCCGGTTAAGTTGTCTTGGGCTGATTTCTTTTCCCGTGATAAAAAGCCTTCTGTTTCGACCACCAAACCTCTCAGGGGAGCATTTGCAACCGTTTGGTACCATTTTTGAGTGAATTGCCGAAAGTCAGATATTTGATGAAATTGTGACCCTGGGGCTTAGGGATTTTTTCAAAAAAATCTTTTTCTGCCGGTTAAGTTGTCTTGGGCTGATTTCTTTTCCTTTGATAAAAAGCCTTCTATTTCGACCGCCAAACCTCTCAGGGGAGCATTTGCACTATTTTTGAGTGAAATGCCGAAAGTCAGATTTCTGATGAAATTGTGACTCCGCGGCTTAGGGATTTTTTCAAAAAAATATTTTTCTGCCGGTTAAGTTTTCTTGGGCTGATTTCTTTTCCCGTGATAAAAAGCCTTCTGTTTCGACCGCCAAACCTCTCAGGGGAGCATTTGCAACCGTTTGGCAGCATTTTTGAGTGAATTGCCGAAAGTCAGATATTTGATGAAATTGTGACCCCGGGGCTTAGGGATTTTTTCAAAAAAATCTTTTTCTGCCGGTTAAGTTGTTTTGAGCTGATTTCCTTTCCCGTGTTAAAAAGCCTTCTGTTTCGACCACCAAACCTCTCAGGGGAGCATTTGCAACCGTTTGGTACCATTTTTGAGTGAATTGCCGAAAGTCAGATTTTTGATGAAATTGTGACCCCTGGGCTTAGGGATTTTTTCAAAAAAATCTTTTTCTGCCGGTTAAGTTTTCTTGGGCTGATTTCTTTTCCCGTGATAAAAAGCCTTCTGTTTCGACCGCCAAACCTCTCAGGGGAGCATTTGCAATGGTTTGGCACCATTTTTGAGTGAATTGCCGAAAGTCAGATTTTTGATGAAATTGTGACCCCGGGGCTTAGGGATTTTTTCAAAAAAATCTTTTTCTGCCGGTTAAGTTTTCTTGGGCTGATTTCTTTTCCCGTGATAAAAAGCCTTCTGTTTCGACCGCCAAACCTCTCAGGGGAGCATTTGCAACGGTTTGGCACCATTTTTGAGTGAAATGCCGAAAGTCAGATTTCTGATGAAATTGTGACCCCGGGGCTTAGGGATTTTTTCAAAAAAATCTTTTTCTGCCGGTTAAGTTTTTTGGGCTGATTTCTTTTCCTTTGATAAAAAGCCTTCTGTTTCGACCGCCAAACCTCTCAGGGGAGCATTTGCAACCGTTTGGCACTATTTTTGAGTGAAATGCCGAAAGTCAGATTTCTGATGAAATTGTGACTCCGCGGCTTAGGGATTTTTTCAAAAAAATATTTTTCTGCCGGTTAAGTTTTTTGGGCTGATTTCCTTTTCCGTGATAAAAAGCCTTCTGTTTCGACCGCCAAACCTCTCAGGGGAGCATTTGCAACCGTTTGGCACCATTTTTGAGTGAATTGCCGAAAGTCAGATTTTTGATGATATTGTGACCCCGGGGCTTAGGGATTTTTTCAAAAAAATCTTTTTCTGCCGGTTAAGTTTTCTTGGGCTGATTTCCTTTCCCGTGATAAAAAGCCTTCTGTTTCGACCGCCAAACCTCTCAGGGGAGCATTTGCAATCGTTTGGAACCATTTTTGAGTGAATTGCCGAAAGTCAGATATTTGATGAAATTGTGACCCCGGGGCTTAGGGATTTTTTCAAAAAAATCTTTTTCTGCCGGTTAAGTTTTCTTGGGCTGATTTCTTTTCCCGTGTTAAAAAGCCTTCTGTTTCGACCGCCAAACCTCTCAGGGGAGCATATGCAACCCTTTGGCACCATTTTTGAGTGAATTGCCGAAAGTCAGATTTTTGATGAAATTGTGACCCCGGGGCTTAGGGATTTTTTCAAAAAAATCTTTTTCTGCTGGTTAAGTTTTTTTGGGCTGATTTCCATTCCCGTGATAAAAAGCCTTCTGTTTCGACCGCCAAACCTCTCAGGGGAGCGTTTGCAACCGTTTGGGACCATTTTTGAGTGAAATGCCGAAAGTCAGATTTTTGATGAAATTGTGACCCCGGGGCTTAGGGGTTTTTTCAAAAAAATCTTTTTCTGCCGGTTAATTTGTCTTGGGCTGATTTCTTTTCCCGTGATAAAAAGCCTTCTGTTTCGACCGCCAAACCTCTCAGGGGAGCATTTGCAACCGTTTGGCACCATTTTTGAGAGAATTGCCGAAAGTCAGATTTTTGATGAAATTGTGACCCCGGGGCTTAGGGATTTTTTCAAAAAAATCTTTTTCTGCCGGTTAAGTTTTTTTGGGCTGATTTCCATTCCTGTGATAAAAAGCCTTCTGTTTCGACCGCCAAACCTCTCAGGGGAGCGTTTGCAACCGTTTGGGACCATTTTTGAGTGAAATGCCGAAAGTCAGATTTTTGATGAAATTGTGACCCCGGGGCTTAGGGATTTTTTCAAAAAAATCTTTTTCTGCCGGTTAATTTGTCTTGGGCTGATTTCTTTTCCCGTGATAAAAAGCCTTCTGTTTCGACCGCCAAACCTCTCAGGGGAGCATTTGCAACCGTTTGGCACCATTTTTGAGAGAATTGCCGAAAGTCAGATTTTTGATGAAATTGTGACCCCGGGGCTTAGGGATTTTTTCAAAAAAATATTTTTCTGCTGGTTAAGTTTTTTTGGGCTGATTTCCATTCCCGTGATAAAAAGCCTTCTGTTTCGACCGCCAAACCTCTCAGGGGAGCGTTTGCAACCGTTTGGCACCATTTTTGAGTGAATTGCCGAAAGTCAGATTTTTGATGAAATTGTGACCCCGGGGCTTAGGGATTTTTTCAAAAACATCTTTTTCTGCCGGTTAAGTTGTCTTGGGCTGATTTCTTTTCCTTTGATAAAAAGCCTTCTGTTTCGACCGCCAAACCTCTCAGGGGAGCATTTGCAACCGTTTGGCACCATTTTTGAGTGAATTGCCGAAAGTCAGATTTTTGATGAAATTGTGACCCCGGGGCTTAGGGATTTTTTCAAAAAAATCTTTTTCTGCCGGTTAAGTTTTCTTGGGCTGATTTCTTTTCCCGTGATAAAAAGCCTTCTGTTTCGACCGCCAAACCTCTCAGGGGAGCATTTGCAACCATTTGGCACCATTTTTCAGTGAATTGCCGAAAGTAAGATTTTTGATGAAATTGTGACCCCGGGGCTTAGGGATTTTTTCAAAAAAATATTTTTCTGCCGGTTAAGTTTTTTGGGCTGATTTCCTTTTCCTTTGATAAAAAGCCTTATGTTTCGACCGCCAAACCTCTCAGGGGAGCATTTGCAACCGTTTGGGACCATTTTTGAGTGAAATGCCGAAAGTCAGATTTTTGATGAAATTGTGACCCCGGGGCTTAGGGATTTTTTCAAAAAAATCTTTTTCTGCCGGTTAATTTGTCTTGGGCTGATTTCTTTTCCCGTGATAAAAAGCCTTCTGTTTCGACCGCCAAACCTCTCAGGGGAGCATTTGCAACCGTTTGGCACCATTTTTGAGTGAATTGCCGAAAGTCAGATTTTTGATGAAATTGTGACCCCGGGGCTTAGGGATTTTTTCAAAAAAATCTTTTTCTGCTGGTTAAGTTTTTTTGGGCTGATTTCCATTCCCGTGATAAAAAGCCTTCTGTTTCGACCGCCAAACCTCTCAGGGGAGCGTTTGCAACCGTTTGGCACCATTTTTGAGTGAATTGCCGAAAGTCAGATTTTTGATGAAATTGTGACCCCGGGGCTTAGGGATTTTTTCAAAAACATCTTTTTCTGCCGGTTAAGTTGTCTTGGGCTGATTTCTTTTCCTTTGATAAAAAGCCTTCTGTTTCGACCGCCAAACCTCTCAGGGGAGCATTTGAAACCGTTTGGCACTATTTTTGAGTGAAATGCCGAAAGTCAGATTTCTGATGAAATTGTGACTCCGCGGCTTAGGGATTTTTTCAAAAAAATCTTTTTCTGCCGATTAAGTTTTTTGGGCTGATTTCCTTTTCCGTGATAAAAAGCCTTCTGTTTCGACCGCCAAACCTCTCAGGGGAGCATTTGCAACCGTTTCGCACTATTTTTGAGTGAAATGCCGAAAGTCAGATTTCTGATGAAATTGTGACCCCGGGGCTTAGGGATTTTTTCAAAAAAATATTTTTCTGCCGGTTAAGTTTTTTGGGCTGATTTCCTTTTCCTTTGATAAAAAGCCTTATGTTTCGACCGCCAAACCTCTCAGGGGAGCATTTGCAACCGTTTGGGACCATTTTTGAGTGAAATGCCGAAAGTCAGATTTCTGATGAAATTGTGACTCCGCGGCTTAGGGATTTTTTCAAAAAAATATTTTTCTGCCGGTTAAGTTTTTTGGGCTGATTTCCTTTTCCGTGATAAAAAGCCTTCTGTTTCGACCGCCAAACCTCTCAGGGGAGCATTTGCAACCGTTTGGCACCATTTTTGAGTGAAATGCCGAAAGTCAGATTTCTGATGAAATTGTGACTCCGCGGCTTAGGGATTTTTTCAAAAAAATATTTTTCTGCCGGTTAAGTTTTTTGGGCTGATTTCCTTTTCCGTGATAAAAAGCCTTCTGTTTCGACCGCCAAACCTCTCAGGGGAGCATTTGCAACCGTTTGGCACTATTTTTGAGTGAAATGCCGAAAGTCAGATTTCTGATGAAATTGTGACTCCGCGGCTTAGGGACTTTTTCAAAAAAATCTTTTTCTGCCGGTTAAGTTTTTTGGGCTGATTTCCTTTTCCGTGATAAAAAGCCTTCTGTTTCGACCGCCAAACCTCTCAGGGGAGCATTTGCAACCGTTTCGCACTATTTTTGAGTGAAATGCCGAAAGTCAGATTTCTGATGAAATTGTGACCCCGGGGCTTAGCGATTTTTTCAAAAAAATATTTTTCTGCCGGTTAAGTTTTTTGGGCTGATTTCCTTTTCCTTTGATAAAAAGCCTTCTGTTTCGACCGCCCAACCTCTCAGGGGAGCATTTACAACCGTTTGGGACCATTTTTGAGTGAATTGCCGAAAGTCAGATTTTTGATGAAATTGGGACCCCGGGGCTTAGGGATTTTTTCAAAAAAATCTTATTCTGCCGGTTAAGTTGTTTTGGGATGATTTCCTTTCCCGTGTTAAAAAGCCTTCTGTTTCGACCGCCAAACCTCTCAGGGGAGCATTTGCAACCATTTGGCACCATTTTTCAGTGAATTGCCGAAAGTCAGATTTTTGATGAAATTGTGACCCCGGGGCTTAGGGATTTTTTCAAAAAAATCTTTTTCTGCCGGTTAAGTTTTCGAGGGCTGATTTCTTTTCCCGTGATAAAAAGCCTTCTGTTTCGACCGCCAAACCTCTCAGGGGAGCCTTTGCAACCGTTTGGCACCATTTTTGAGTGAATTGCCGAAAGTCAGATTTTTGATGAAATTGTGACCCCGGGGCTTAGGGATTTTTTCAAAAAAATCTTTTTCTGCCGGTTAATTTGTCTTGGGCTGATTTCTTTTCCCGTGATAAAAAGCCTTCTGTTTTGACCGCCAAACCTCTCAGGGGAGCATTTGCAACCGTTTGGCACCATTTTTCAGTGAATTGCCGAAAGTCAGATATTTGATGAAATTGTGACCCCGGGGCTTAGGGATTTTTTCAAAAAAATATTTTTCAGCCGGTTAAGTTTTTTGGGCTGATTTCCTTTTCCGTGATAAAAAGCCTTCTGTTTCGACCGCCAAACCTCTCAGGGGAGCATTTGCAACCGTTTGGCACCATTTTTGAGTGAATTGCCGAAAGTCAGATTTTTGATGAAATTGTGACCCCGGGGCTTAGGGATTTTTTCAAAAAAATCTTTTTCTGCCGGTTAAGTTTTCTTCGGCTGATTTCTTTTCCCGTGATAAAAAGCCTTCTGTTTCGACCGCCAAACCTCTCAGGGGAGCATTTGCAACCGTTTGGCAGCATTTTTGAGTGAATTGCCGAAAGTCAGATATTTGATGAAATTGTGACCCCGGGGCTTAGGGATTTTTTCAAAAAAATCTTTTTCTGCCGGTTAAGTTGTTTTGGGCTGATTTCCTTTCCCGTGTTAAAAAGCCTTCTGTTTCGACCGCCCAACCTCTCAGGGGAGCATTTGCAACCATTTGGCACCATTTTTCAGTGAATTGCCGAAAGTCAGATTTTTGATGAAATTGTGACCCCGGGGCTTAGGGATTTTTTCAAAAACATCTTTTTCTGCCGGTTAAGTTGTCTTGGGCTGATTACTTTTCCTTTGATAAAAAGCCTTCTGTTTCGACCGCCAAACCTCTCACGGGAGCATTTGCAACCGTTTGGCACTATTTTTGAGTGAATTGCCGAAAGTCTGATTTTTGATGAAATTGTGACCCCGGGGCTTAGGGATTTTTTCAAAAAAATCTTTTTCTGCCGGTCAAGTTGTTTTGGGCTGATTTCCTTTCCTGTGTTAAAAAGCCTTCTGTTTCGACCGCCAAACCTCTCAGGGGAGCATTTGCAACCGTTTGGCACCATTTTTGAGTGAATTGCCGAAAGTCAGATTTTTGATGAAATTGTGACCCCGGGGCTTAGGGATTTTTTCAAAAAAATCTTTTTCTGCTGGTTAAGTTTTTTTGGGCTGATTTCCATTCCCGTGATAAAAAGCCTTCTGTTTCGACCGCCAAACCTCTCAGGGGAGCGTTTGCAACCGTTTGGCACCATTTTTGAGTGAATTGCCGAAAGTCAGATTTTTGATGAAATTGTGACCCCGGGGCTTAGGGATTTTTTCAAAAACATCTTTTTCTGCCGGTTAAGTTGTCTTGGGCTGATTTCTTTTCCTTTGATAAAAAGCCTTCTGTTTCGACCGCCAAACCTCTCAGGGGAGCATTTGAAACCGTTTGGCACTATTTTTGAGTGAAATGCCGAAAGTCAGATTTCTGATGAAATTGTGACTCCGCGGCTTAGGGATTTTTTCAAAAAAATCTTTTTCTGCCGATTAAGTTTTTTGGGCTGATTTCCTTTTCCGTGATAAAAAGCCTTCTGTTTCGACCGCCAAACCTCTCAGGGGAGCATTTGCAACCGTTTCGCACTATTTTTGAGTGAAATGCCGAAAGTCAGATTTCTGATGAAATTGTGACCCCGGGGCTTAGGGATTTTTTCAAAAAAATATTTTTCTGCCGGTTAAGTTTTTTGGGCTGATTTCCTTTTCCTTTGATAAAAAGCCTTATGTTTCGACCGCCAAACCTCTCAGGGGAGCATTTGCAACCGTTTGGGACCATTTTTGAGTGAAATGCCGAAAGTCAGATTTCTGATGAAATTGTGACTCCGCGGCTTAGGGATTTTTTCAAAAAAATATTTTTCTGCCGGTTAAGTTTTTTGGGCTGATTTCCTTTTCCGTGATAAAAAGCCTTCTGTTTCGACCGCCAAACCTCTCAGGGGAGCATTTGCAACCGTTTGGCACCATTTTTGAGTGAAATGCCGAAAGTCAGATTTCTGATGAAATTGTGACTCCGCGGCTTAGGGATTTTTTCAAAAAAATATTTTTCTGCCGGTTAAGTTTTTTGGGCTGATTTCCTTTTCCGTGATAAAAAGCCTTCTGTTTCGACCGCCAAACCTCTCAGGGGAGCATTTGCAACCGTTTGGCACTATTTTTGAGTGAAATGCCGAAAGTCAGATTTCTGATGAAATTGTGACTCCGCGGCTTAGGGACTTTTTCAAAAAAATCTTTTTCTGCCGGTTAAGTTTTTTGGGCTGATTTCCTTTTCCGTGATAAAAAGCCTTCTGTTTCGACCGCCAAACCTCTCAGGGGAGCATTTGCAACCGTTTCGCACTATTTTTGAGTGAAATGCCGAAAGTCAGATTTCTGATGAAATTGTGACCCCGGGGCTTAGCGATTTTTTCAAAAAAATATTTTTCTGCCGGTTAAGTTTTTTGGGCTGATTTCCTTTTCCTTTGATAAAAAGCCTTCTGTTTCGACCGCCCAACCTCTCAGGGGAGCATTTACAACCGTTTGGGACCATTTTTGAGTGAATTGCCGAAAGTCAGATTTTTGATGAAATTGGGACCCCGGGGCTTAGGGATTTTTTCAAAAAAATCTTATTCTGCCGGTTAAGTTGTTTTGGGATGATTTCCTTTCCCGTGTTAAAAAGCCTTCTGTTTCGACCGCCAAACCTCTCAGGGGAGCATTTGCAACCATTTGGCACCATTTTTCAGTGAATTGCCGAAAGTCAGATTTTTGATGAAATTGTGACCCCGGGGCTTAGGGATTTTTTCAAAAAAATCTTTTTCTGCCGGTTAAGTTTTCGAGGGCTGATTTCTTTTCCCGTGATAAAAAGCCTTCTGTTTCGACCGCCAAACCTCTCAGGGGAGCCTTTGCAACCGTTTGGCACCATTTTTGAGTGAATTGCCGAAAGTCAGATTTTTGATGAAATTGTGACCCCGGGGCTTAGGGATTTTTTCAAAAAAATCTTTTTCTGCCGGTTAATTTGTCTTGGGCTGATTTCTTTTCCCGTGATAAAAAGCCTTCTGTTTTGACCGCCAAACCTCTCAGGGGAGCATTTGCAACCGTTTGGCACCATTTTTCAGTGAATTGCCGAAAGTCAGATATTTGATGAAATTGTGACCCCGGGGCTTAGGGATTTTTTCAAAAAAATATTTTTCAGCCGGTTAAGTTTTTTGGGCTGATTTCCTTTTCCGTGATAAAAAGCCTTCTGTTTCGACCGCCAAACCTCTCAGGGGAGCATTTGCAACCGTTTGGCACCATTTTTGAGTGAATTGCCGAAAGTCAGATTTTTGATGAAATTGTGACCCCGGGGCTTAGGGATTTTTTCAAAAAAATCTTTTTCTGCCGGTTAAGTTTTCTTCGGCTGATTTCTTTTCCCGTGATAAAAAGCCTTCTGTTTCGACCGCCAAACCTCTCAGGGGAGCATTTGCAACCGTTTGGCAGCATTTTTGAGTGAATTGCCGAAAGTCAGATATTTGATGAAATTGTGACCCCGGGGCTTAGGGATTTTTTCAAAAAAATCTTTTTCTGCCGGTTAAGTTGTTTTGGGCTGATTTCCTTTCCCGTGTTAAAAAGCCTTCTGTTTCGACCGCCCAACCTCTCAGGGGAGCATTTGCAACCATTTGGCACCATTTTTCAGTGAATTGCCGAAAGTCAGATTTTTGATGAAATTGTGACCCCGGGGCTTAGGGATTTTTTCAAAAACATCTTTTTCTGCCGGTTAAGTTGTCTTGGGCTGATTACTTTTCCTTTGATAAAAAGCCTTCTGTTTCGACCGCCAAACCTCTCACGGGAGCATTTGCAACCGTTTGGCACTATTTTTGAGTGAATTGCCGAAAGTCAGATTTTTGATGAAATTGTGACCCCGGGGCTTAGGGATTTTTTCAAAAAAATCTTTTTCTGCCGGTCAAGTTGTTTTGGGCTGATTTCCTTTCCTGTGTTAAAAAGCCTTCTGTTTCGACCGCCCAACCTCTCAGGGGAGCATTTGCAACCATTTGGCACCATTTTTCAGTGAATTGCCGAAAGTCAGATTTTTGATGAAATTGTGACCCCGGGGCTTAGGGATTTTTTCAAAAACATCTTTTTCTGCCGGTTAAGTTGTCTTGGGCTGATTTCTTTTCCTTTGATAAAAAGCCTTCTGTTTCGACCGCCAAACCTCTCACGGGAGCATTTGCAACCGTTTGGCACTATTTTTGAGTGAATTGCCGAAAGTCAGATTTTTGATGAAATTGTGACCCCGGGGCTTAGGGATTTTTTCAAAAAAATCTTTTTCTGCCGGTTAAGTTTTCTTGGGCTGATTTCTTTTCCCGTGATAAAAAGCCTTCTGTTTCGACCGCCAAACCTCTCAGGGGAGCATTTGCAACGGTTTGGCACCATTTTTCAGTGAATTGCCGAAAGTCAGATATTTGATGAAATTGTAACCCCGGGGCTTAGGGATTTTTTCAAAAACATCTTTTTCTGCCGGTTAAGTTGTCTTGGGCTGATTTCTTTTCCTTTGATAAAAAGCCTTCTGTTTCGACCGCCAAACCTCTCACGGGAGCATTTGCAACCGTTTGGCACTATTTTTGAGTGAAATGCCGAAAGTCAGATTTCTGATGAAATTGTGACTCCGCGGCTTAGGGATTTTTTCAAAAAAATCTTTTTCTGCCGGTTAAGTTTTCTTGGGCTGATTTCTTTTCCCGTGATAAAAAGCCTTCTGTTTCGACCGCCAAACCTCTCAGGGGAGCATTTGCAACGGTTTGGCACCATTTTTGAGTGAATTGCCGAAAGTCAGATATTTGATGAAATTGTAACCCCGGGGCTTAGGGATTTTTTCAAAAACATCTTTTTCTGCCGGTTAAGTTGTCTTGTGCTGATTTCTTTTCCTTTGATAAAAAGCCTTCTGTTTTGACCGCCAAACCTCTCAGGGGAGCATTTGCAACCGTTCGGCACTATTTTTGAGTGAAATGCCGAAAGTCAGATTTTTGATGAAATTGTGACTCCGCGGCTTAGGGATTTTTTCAAAAAAATATTTTTCTGCCGGTTAAGTTTTTTGGGCTGATTTCCTTTTCCGTGATAAAAAGCCTTCTGTTTCGACCGCCAAACCTCTCAGGGGAGCATTTGCAACCGTTTGGCACCATTTTTGAGTGAATTGCCGAAAGTCAGATTTTTGATGAAATTGTGACCCCGGGGCTTAGGGATTTTTTCAAAAAAATCTTTTTCTGCCGGTTAAGTTTTTTGGGCTGATTTCATTTTCCGTGATAAAAAGCCTTCTGTTTCGACCGCCAAACCTCTCAGGGGAGCGTTTGCAACCGTTTGGCACCATTTTTGAGTGAATTGCCGAAAGGCAGATTTTTGATGAAATTGTGACCCCGGGGCTTAGGGATTTTTTCAAAAACATCTTTTTCTGCCGGTTAAGTTGTCTTGGGCTGATTTCTTTTCCTTTGATAAAAAGCCTTCTGTTTCGACCGCCAAACCTCTCAGGGGAGCATTTGAAACCGTTTGGCACTATTTTTGAGTGAAATGCCGAAAGTCAGATTTCTGATGAAATTGTGACTCCGCGGCTTAGGGATTTTTTCAAAAAAATATTTTTCTGCCGGTTAAGTTTTTTGGGTTGATTTCCTTTTCCGTGATAAAAAGCCTTCTGTTTCGACCGCCAAACCTCTCAGGGGAGCATTTGCAACCGTTTGGCACTATTTTTGAGTGAAATGCCGAAAGTCAGATTTCTGATGAAATTGTGACTCCGCGGCTTAGGGATTTTTTCAAAAAAATATTTTTCTGCCGGTTAAGTTTTTTGCGCTGATTTCCTTTTCCGTGATAAAAAGCCTTCTGTTTCGACCGCCAAACCTCTCAGGGGAGCATTTGCAACCGTTTGGCAGCATTTTTGAGTGAATTGCCAAAAGTCAGATATTTGATGAAATTGTGACCCCGGGGCTTAGGGATTTTTTCAAAAAAATCTTTTTCTGCCGGTTAAGTTGTTTTGGGATGATTTCCTTTCCCGTGTTAAAAAGCCTTCTGTTTCGACCGCCAAACCTCTCAGGGGAGCATTTGCAACTATTTGGCACCATTTTTCAGTGAATTGCCGAAAGTCAGATATTTGATGAAATTGTGACCCCGGGGCTTAGGGATTTTTTCAAAAAAATCTTTTTCTGCCGGTTATGTTGTCTTGGGCTGATTTCCTTTCCCGTGTTAAAAAGCCTTCTGTTTCGACCGCCAAACCTCTCAGGGGAGCATTTGCAACCGTTTGGCACCATTTTTCAGTGAATTGCCGAAAGTCAGATTTTTGATGAAATTGTGACCCCGGGGCTTAGGGATTTTTTCAAAAAAATCTTTTTCTGCCGGTTAAGTTGTCTTGGGCTGATTTCTTTTCCCGTGATAAAAAGCCTTCTGTTTCGACCACCAAACCTCTCAGGGGAGCATTTGCAACCATTTGGCACCATTTTTGAGTGAATTGCCGAAAGTCAGATTTTTGATGAAATTGTGACCCCGGGGCTCAGGTATTTTTCAAAAACATCTTTTTCTGCCGGTTAAGTTCTCGAGGGCTGTTTTCTTTTCCTGTGATAAAAAGCCTTTTCTTTCGACCGCCAAACCTCTCAGGGGAGCATTTGCAACGGTTTGGCACCATTTTTGAGTGAAATGCCGAAAGTCAGATTTTTGATGAAATTGTGACCCCGGGGCTTAGGGATTTTTTGAAAAAAATCTTTTTCTGCCGGTTAATTTGTCTTGGGCTGATTTCTTTTCCCGTGATAAAAAGCCTTCTGTTTTGACCGCCAAACCTCTCAGGGGAGCATTTGCAACCATTTGGCACCATTTTTGAGTGAATTGCCGAAAGTCAGATTTTTGATGAAATTGTGACCCCGGGGCTTAGGGATTTTTTCAAAAAAATATTTTTCTGCCGGTTAAGTTTTTTGGGCTGATTTCCTTTTCCGTGATAAAAAGCCTTCTGTTTCGACCGCCAAACCTCTCAGGGGAGCATTTGCAACCTTTTGGCACCATTTTTGAGTGAATTGCCGAAAGTCAGATTTTTGATGAAATTGTGACCCCGGGGCTTAGGGATTTTTTCAAAAAAATCTTTTTCTGCCGGTTAAGTTTTTTGGGCTGATTTCATTTTCCGTGATAAAAAGCCTTCTGTTTCGACCGCCAAACCTCTCAGGGGAGCATTTGCAATCGTTTGGCACCATTTTTGAGTGAATTGCCGAAAGTCAGATTTTTGATGAAATTGTGACCCCGGGGCTTAGGGATTTTTTCAAAAAAATCTTTTTCTGCCGGTTAAGTTGTTTTGGGCTGATTTCCTTTCCTGTGTTAAAAAGCCTTCTGTTTCGACCGCCCAACCTCTCAGGGGAGCATTTGCAACCATTTGGCACCATTTTTCAGTGAATTGCCGAAAGTCAGATTTTTGATGAAATTGTGACCCCGGGGCTTAGGGATTTTTTCAAAAACATCTTTTTCTGCCGGTTAAGTTGTCTTGGGCTGATTTCTTTTCCTTTGATAAAAAGCCTTCTGTTTCGACCGCCAAACCTCTCACGGGAGCATTTGCAACCGTTTGGCACTATTTTTGAGTGAATTGCCGAAAGTCAGATTTTTGATGAAATTGTGACCCCGGGGCTTAGGGATTTTTTCAAAAAAATCTTTTTCTGCCGGTTAAGTTTTCTTGGGCTGATTTCTTTTCCCGTGATAAAAAGCCTTCTGTTTCGACCGCCAAACCTCTCAGGGGAGCATTTGCAACGGTTTGGCACCATTTTTCAGTGAATTGCCGAAAGTCAGATATTTGATGAAATTGTAACCCCGGGGCTTAGGGATTTTTTCAAAAACATCTTTTTCTGCCGGTTAAGTTGTCTTGGGCTGATTTCTTTTCCTTTGATAAAAAGCCTTCTGTTTCGACCGCCAAACCTCTCACGGGAGCATTTGCAACCGTTTGGCACTATTTTTGAGTGAAATGCCGAAAGTCAGATTTCTGATGAAATTGTGACTCCGCGGCTTAGGGATTTTTTCAAAAAAATCTTTTTCTGCCGGTTAAGTTGTTTTGGGCTGATTTCCTTTCCCGTGTTAAAAAGCCTTCTGTTTCGACCGCCCAACTTCTCAGGGGAGCATTTGCAACCATTTGGCACCATTTTTCAGTGAATTGCCGAAAGTCAGATTTTTGATGAAATTGTGACCCCGGGGCTTAGGGATTTTTTCAAAAACATCTTTTTCTTCCGGTTAAGTTGTCTTGGGCTGATTTCTTTTCCCGTGATAAAAAGCCTTCTGTTTCGACCGCCAAACCTCTCACGGGAGCACTTGCAACCGTTTGGCACTATTTTTGAGTGAATTGCCGAAAGTCAGATTTTTGATGAAATTGTGACCCCGGGGCTTAGGGATTTTTTCAAAAAAATCTTTTTCTGCCGGTTAAGTTTTCTTGGGCTGATTTCTTTTCCCGTGATAAAAAGCCTTCTGTTTCGACCGCCAAACCTCTCAGGGGAGCATTTGCAACGGTTTGGCACCATTTTTGAGTGAATTGCCGAAAGTCAGATATTTGATGAAATTGTAACCCCGGGGCTTAGGGATTTTTTCAAAAACATCTTTTTCTGCCGGTTAAGTTGTCTTGGGCTGATTTCTTTTCCTTTGATAAAAAGCCTTCTGTTTTGACCGCCAAACCTCTCAGGGGAGCATTTGCAACCGTTCGGCACTATTTTTGAGTGAAATGCCGAAAGTCAGATTTTTGATGAAATTGTGACTCCGCGGCTTAGGGATTTTTTCAAAAAAATATTTTTCTGCCGGTTAAGTTTTTTGGGCTGATTTCCTTTTCCGTGATAAAAAGCCTTCTGTTTCGACCGCCAAACCTCTCAGGGGAGCATTTGCAACCGTTTGGCACCATTTTTGAGTGAATTGCCGAAAGTCAGATTTTTGATGAAATTGTGACCCCGGGGCTTAGGGATTTTTTCAAAAAAATCTTTTTCTGCCGGTTAAGTTTTTTGGGCTGATTTCATTTTCCGTGATAAAAAGCCTTCTGTTTCGACCGCCAAACCTCTCAGGGGAGCATTTGCAATCGTTTGGAACCATTTTTGAGTGAATTGCCGAAAGTCAGATATTTGATGAAATTGTGACCCCGGGGCTTAGGGATATTTTCAAAAAAATCTTTTTCTGCCGGTTAAGTTGTTTTGGGCTGATTTCCTTTCCCGTGTTAAAAAGCCTTCTGTTTCGACCGCCAAACCTCTCAGGGGAGCATTTGCAACCATTTGGCACCATTTTTCAGTGAATTGCCGAAAGTAAGATTTTTGATGAAATTGTGACCCCAGGGCTTACGGATTTTTTCAAAAAAATATTTTTCTGCCGGTTAAGTTTTTTGGGCTGATTTCCTTTTCCTTTGATAAAAAGCCTTATGTTTCGACCGCCAAACCTCTCAGGGGAGCATTTGCAACCGTTTGGGACCATTTTTGAGTGAAATGCCGAAAGTCAGATTTTTGATGAAATTGTGACCCCGGGGCTTAGGGATTTTTTCAAAAAAATCTTTTTCTGCCGGTTAATTTGTCTTGGGCTGATTTCTTTTCCCGTGATAAAAAGCCTTCTGTTTCGACCGCCAAACCTCTCAGGGGAGCATTTGCAACCGTTTGGCACCATTTTTGAGTGAATTGCCGAAAGTCAGATTTTTGATGAAATTGTGACCCCGGGACTTAGGGATTTTTTCAAAAAAATCTTTTTCTGCTGGTTAAGTTTTTTTGGGCTGATTTCCATTCCCGTGATAAAAAGCCTTCTGTTTCGACCGCCAAACCTCTCAGGGGAGCGTTTGCAACCGTTTGGCACCATTTTTGAGTGAATTGCCGAAAGGCAGATTTTTGATGAAATTGTGACCCCGGGGCTTAGGGATTTTTTCAAAAACATCTTTTTCTGCCGGTTAAGTTGTCTTGGGCTGATTTCTTTTCCTTTGATAAAAAGCCTTCTGTTTCGACCGCCAAACCTCTCAGGGGAGCATTTGAAACCGTTTGGCACTATTTTTGAGTGAAATGCCGAAAGTCAGATTTCTGATGAAATTGTGACTCCGCGGCTTAGGGATTTTTTCAAAAAAATATTTTTCTGCCGGTTAAGTTTTTTGGGTTGATTTCCTTTTCCGTGATAAAAAGCCTTCTGTTTCGACCGCCAAACCTCTCAGGGGAGCATTTGCAACCGTTTGGCACTATTTTTGAGTGAAATGCCGAAAGTCAGATTTCTGATGAAATTGTGACTCCGCGGCTTAGGGATTTTTTCAAAAAAATATTTTTCTGCCGGTTAAGTTTTTTGGGCTGATTTCCTTTTCCGTGATAAAAAGCCTTCTGTTTCGACCGCCAAACCTCTCAGGGGAGCATTTGCAACCGTTTGGCAGCATTTTTGAGTGAATTGCCAAAAGTCAGATATTTGATGAAATTGTGACCCCGGGGCTTAGGGATTTTTTCAAAAAAATCTTTTTCTGCCGGTTAAGTTGTTTTGGGATGATTTCCTTTCCCGTGTTAAAAAGCCTTCTGTTTCGACCGCCAAACCTCTCAGGGGAGCATTTGCAACTATTTGGCACCATTTTTCAGTGAATTGCCGAAAGTCAGATATTTGATGAAATTGTGACCCCGGGGCTTAGGGATTTTTTCAAAAAAATCTTTTTCTGCCGGTTATGTTGTCTTGGGCTGATTTCCTTTCCCGTGTTAAAAAGCCTTCTGTTTTGACCGCCAAACCTCTCAGGGGAGCATTTGCAACCGTTTGGCACCATTTTTCAGTGAAATGCCGAAAGTCAGATTTTTGATGAAATTGTGACCCCGGGGCTTAGGGATTTTTTCAAAAAAATCTTTTTCTGCCGGTTAAGTTGTCTTCGGCTGATTTCTTTTCCCGTGATAAAAAGCCTTCTGTTTCGACCACCAAACCTCTCAGGGGAGCATTTGCAACCATTTGGCACCATTTTTGAGTGAATTGCCGAAAGTCAGATTTTTGATGAAATTGTGACCCCGGGGCTCAGGTATTTTTCAAAAACATCTTTTTCTGCCGGTTAAGTTCTCGAGGGCTGTTTTCTTTTCCTGTGATAAAAAGCCTTTTCTTTCGACCGCCAAACCTCTCAGGGGAGCATTTGCAACGGTTTGGCACCATTTTTGAGTGAAATGCCGAAAGTCAGATTTTTGATGAAATTGTGACCCCGGGGCTTAGGGATTTTTTGAAAAAAATATTTTTCTGCCGGTTAATTTGTCTTGGGCTGATTTCTTTTCCCGTGATAAAAAGCCTTCTGTTTTGACCGCCAAACCTCTCAGGGGAGCATTTGCAACCATTTGGCACCATTTTTGAGTGAATTGCCGAAAGTCAGATTTTTGATGAAATTGTGACCCCGGGGCTTAGGGATTTTTTCAAAAAAATATTTTTCTGCCGGTTAAGTTTTTTGGGCTGATTTCCTTTTCCGTGATAAAAAGCCTTCTGTTTCGACCGCCAAACCTCTCAGGGGAGCATTTGCAACCTTTTGGCACCATTTTTGAGTGAATTGCCGAAAGTCAGATTTTTGATGAAATTGTGACCCCGGGGCTTAGGGATTTTTTCAAAAAAATCTTTTTCTGCCGGTTAAGTTTTTTGGGCTGATTTCATTTTCCGTGATAAAAAGCCTTCTGTTTCGACCGCCAAACCTCTCAGGGGAGCATTTGCAATCGTTTGGCACCATTTTTGAGTGAATTGCCGAAAGTCAGATTTTTGATGAAATTGTGACCCGGGGGCTTAGGGATCTTTTCAAAAAAATCTTTTTCTGCCGGTTAAGTTGTCTTGGGCTGATTTCATTTCCCGTGATAAAAAGCCTTCTGTTTTGACCGCCAAACCTCTCAGGGGAGCATTTGCAACCGTTTGGCACCATTTTTCAATGAATTGCCGAAAGTCAGATTTTTGATGAAATTGTGACCCCAGGGCTTAGGGATTTTTTCAAAAAAATCTTTTTCTGCCGGTTAATTTGTCTTGGGCTGATTTCTTTTCCCGTGATAAAAAGCCTTCTGTTTTGACCGCCAAACCTCTCAGGGGAGCATTTGCAACCATTTCGCACCATTTTTCAGTGAATTGCCGAAAGTCAGATATTTGATGAAATTGTGACCCCGGGGCTTAGGGATTTTTTGAAAAAAATCTTTTTCTGCCGGTTAATTTGTCTTGGGCTGATTTCTTTTCCCGTGATAAAAAGCCTTCTGTTTTGACCGCCAAACCTCTCAGGGGAGCATTTGCAACCGTTTGGCACCATTTTTGAGTGAATTGCCGAAAGTCAGATATTTGATGAAATTGTGACCCCGGGACGTAGGGATTTTTTCAAAAAAATCTTTTTCTGCCGGTTAAGTTTTCGAGGGCTGATTTCTTTTCCTTTGATAAAAAGCCTTCTGTTTCGACCGCCAAACCTCACAGGGGAGCATTTGCAACCGTTTGGGACCATTTTTGAGTGAAATGCCGAAAGTCAGATTTTTGATGAAATTGTCACCCCGGGGCTTAGGGATTTTTTGAAAAAAATATTTTTCTGTCGGTTAATTTGTCTTGGGCTGATTTCCTTTCCCGTGATAAAAAGCCTTCTGTTTTGACCGCCAAACCTCTCAGGGGAGCATTTGCAACCGTTTGGGACCATTTTTGAGTGAAATGCCGAAAGTCAGATTTTTGATGAAATTGTGACCCCGGGGCTTAGGGATTTTTTCAAAAAAATCTTTTTCTGCCGGTTAATTTGTCTTGGGCTGATTTCTTTTCCCGTGATAAAAAGCCTTCTGTTTCGACCGCCAAACCTCTCAGGGGAGCATTTGCAACCGTTTGGCACCATTTTTGAGTGAATTGCCGAAAGTCAGATTTTTGATGAAATTGTGACCCCGGGACTTAGGGATTTTTTCAAAAAAATCTTTTTCTGCTGGTTAAGTTTTTTTGGGCTGATTTCCATTCCCGTGATAAAAAGCCTTCTGTTTCGACCGCCAAACCTCTCAGGGGAGCGTTTGCAACCGTTTGGCACCATTTTTGAGTGAATTGCCGAAAGGCAGATTTTTGATGAAATTGTGACCCCGGGGCTTAGGGATTTTTTCAAAAACATCTTTTTCTGCCGGTTAAGTTGTCTTGGGCTGATTTCTTTTCCTTTGATAAAAAGCCTTCTGTTTCGACCGCCAAACCTCTCAGGGGAGCATTTGAAACCGTTTGGCACTATTTTTGAGTGAAATGCCGAAAGTCAGATTTCTGATGAAATTGTGACTCCGCGGCTTAGGGATTTTTTCAAAAAAATATTTTTCTGCCGGTTAAGTTTTTTGGGTTGATTTCCTTTTCCGTGATAAAAAGCCTTCTGTTTCGACCGCCAAACCTCTCAGGGGAGCATTTGCAACCGTTTGGCACTATTTTTGAGTGAAATGCCGAAAGTCAGATTTCTGATGAAATTGTGACTCCGCGGCTTAGGGATTTTTTCAAAAAAATATTTTTCTGCCGGTTAAGTTTTTTGGGCTGATTTCCTTTTCCGTGATAAAAAGCCTTCTGTTTCGACCGCCAAACCTCTCAGGGGAGCATTTGCAACCGTTTGGCAGCATTTTTGAGTGAATTGCCAAAAGTCAGATATTTGATGAAATTGTGACCCCGGGGCTTAGGGATTTTTTCAAAAAAATCTTTTTCTGCCGGTTAAGTTGTTTTGGGATGATTTCCTTTCCCGTGTTAAAAAGCCTTCTGTTTCGACCGCCAAACCTCTCAGGGGAGCATTTGCAACTATTTGGCACCATTTTTCAGTGAATTGCCGAAAGTCAGATATTTGATGAAATTGTGACCCCGGGGCTTAGGGATTTTTTCAAAAAAATCTTTTTCTGCCGGTTATGTTGTCTTGGGCTGATTTCCTTTCCCGTGTTAAAAAGCCTTCTGTTTTGACCGCCAAACCTCTCAGGGGAGCATTTGCAACCGTTTGGCACCATTTTTCAGTGAAATGCCGAAAGTCAGATTTTTGATGAAATTGTGACCCCGGGGCTTAGGGATTTTTTCAAAAAAATCTTTTTCTGCCGGTTAAGTTGTCTTCGGCTGATTTCTTTTCCCGTGATAAAAAGCCTTCTGTTTCGACCACCAAACCTCTCAGGGGAGCATTTGCAACCATTTGGCACCATTTTTGAGTGAATTGCCGAAAGTCAGATTTTTGATGAAATTGTGACCCCGGGGCTCAGGTATTTTTCAAAAACATCTTTTTCTGCCGGTTAAGTTCTCGAGGGCTGTTTTCTTTTCCTGTGATAAAAAGCCTTTTCTTTCGACCGCCAAACCTCTCAGGGGAGCATTTGCAACGGTTTGGCACCATTTTTGAGTGAAATGCCGAAAGTCAGATTTTTGATGAAATTGTGACCCCGGGGCTTAGGGATTTTTTGAAAAAAATATTTTTCTGCCGGTTAATTTGTCTTGGGCTGATTTCTTTTCCCGTGATAAAAAGCCTTCTGTTTTGACCGCCAAACCTCTCAGGGGAGCATTTGCAACCATTTGGCACCATTTTTGAGTGAATTGCCGAAAGTCAGATTTTTGATGAAATTGTGACCCCGGGGCTTAGGGATTTTTTCAAAAAAATATTTTTCTGCCGGTTAAGTTTTTTGGGCTGATTTCCTTTTCCGTGATAAAAAGCCTTCTGTTTCGACCGCCAAACCTCTCAGGGGAGCATTTGCAACCTTTTGGCACCATTTTTGAGTGAATTGCCGAAAGTCAGATTTTTGATGAAATTGTGACCCCGGGGCTTAGGGATTTTTTCAAAAAAATCTTTTTCTGCCGGTTAAGTTTTTTGGGCTGATTTCATTTTCCGTGATAAAAAGCCTTCTGTTTCGACCGCCAAACCTCTCAGGGGAGCATTTGCAATCGTTTGGCACCATTTTTGAGTGAATTGCCGAAAGTCAGATTTTTGATGAAATTGTGACCCGGGGGCTTAGGGATCTTTTCAAAAAAATCTTTTTCTGCCGGTTAAGTTGTCTTGGGCTGATTTCATTTCCCGTGATAAAAAGCCTTCTGTTTTGACCGCCAAACCTCTCAGGGGAGCATTTGCAACCGTTTGGCACCATTTTTCAATGAATTGCCGAAAGTCAGATTTTTGATGAAATTGTGACCCCAGGGCTTAGGGATTTTTTCAAAAAAATCTTTTTCTGCCGGTTAATTTGTCTTGGGCTGATTTCTTTTCCCGTGATAAAAAGCCTTCTGTTTTGACCGCCAAACCTCTCAGGGGAGCATTTGCAACCATTTCGCACCATTTTTCAGTGAATTGCCGAAAGTCAGATATTTGATGAAATTGTGACCCCGGGGCTTAGGGATTTTTTGAAAAAAATCTTTTTCTGCCGGTTAATTTGTCTTGGGCTGATTTCTTTTCCCGTGATAAAAAGCCTTCTGTTTTGACCGCCAAACCTCTCAGGGGAGCATTTGCAACCGTTTGGCACCATTTTTGAGTGAATTGCCGAAAGTCAGATATTTGATGAAATTGTGACCCCGGGACGTAGGGATTTTTTCAAAAAAATCTTTTTCTGCCGGTTAAGTTTTCGAGGGCTGATTTCTTTTCCTTTGATAAAAAGCCTTCTGTTTCGACCGCCAAACCTCACAGGGGAGCATTTGCAACCGTTTGGGACCATTTTTGAGTGAAATGCCGAAAGTCAGATTTTTGATGAAATTGTCACCCCGGGGCTTAGGGATTTTTTGAAAAAAATATTTTTCTGTCGGTTAATTTGTCTTGGGCTGATTTCCTTTCCCGTGATAAAAAGCCTTCTGTTTTGACCGCCAAACCTCTCAGGGGAGCATTTGCAACCATTTGGCACCATTTTTCAGTGAATTGCCGAAAGTCAGATTTTTGATGAAATTGTGACCCCGGGGCTTAGGGATTTTTTCAAAAAAATCTTTTTCTGCCGGTTAATTTGTCTTCGGCTGATTTCTTTTCCTTTGATAAAAAGCCTTCTGTTTCGACCGCCAAACCTCTCAGGGGAGCATTTGCAACCGTTTGGGGCCATTTTTGAGTGAAATGCCGAAAGTCAGATTTTTGATGAAATTGTGACCCCGGGGATTAGGGATTTTTTGAAAAAAATACTTTTCTGCCGGTTAATTTGTCTTGGGCTGATTTCTTTTCCCGTGATAAAAAGCCTTCTGTTTTGACCGCCAAACCTCTCAGGGGAGCATTTGCAACCGTTTGGCACCATTTTTGAGTGAATTGCCGAAAGTCAGATATTTGATGAAATTGTGACCACGGGGCTTAGGGATTTTTTCAAAAAAATCTTTTTCTGCCGGTTAAGTTTTCGAGGGCTGATTTCTTTTCCTTTGATAAAAAGCCTTCTGTTTCGACCGCCAAACCTCTCAGGGGAGCATTTGCAACCGTTTGGGACCATTTTTGAGTGAAATGCGAAAAGTCAGATTTTTGATGAAATTGTGACCTCGGGGCTTAGGGATTTTTTGAAAAAAATCTTTTTCTGCCGGTTAAGTTTTCGAGGGCTGATTTCTTTTCCTGTGATAAAAAGCCTTCTCTTTCGACCGCCAAACCTCTCAGGGGAGCATTTGCAACCGGTTGGCACCATTTTTCTGCCGGTTATGTTGTCCATGGCTGATTTCTTGCTCTGTGATATAAAGCCTTCTGTTTCAACCGCCAAACCTCTCAGGGGAGCAATTGCAACCGTTTGGCACCATTTTTGAGTGAATTGCCGAAAGTCAGATTTTTGATGAAATTGTGACCCCGGGGCTTAGGGATTTTTTCAAAAAAATATTTTTCTGCCGGTTAAGTTGTCTTGGGCTGATTTCCTTTCCCGTGATAAAAAGCCTTCTGTTTCGACCGCCAAACCTCTCAGGGGAGCATTTGCAACCGTTTGGCACCATTTTTGAGTGAATTGCCGAAAGTCAGATTTTTGATGAAATTGTGACCCCGGGGCTTAGGGATTTTTTCAAAAAAATCTTTTTCTGCCGGTTAAGTTGTCTTGGGCTGATTTCTTTTCCCGTGATAAAAAGCCTTTTCTTTCGACCGCCAAACCACTCACGGGAGCATTTGCAACCGTTTGGCACCATTTTTCTGCCGGTTATGTTGTCCATGGCTGATTTCTTGCTCTGTGATATAAAGCCTTCTGTTTCGACCGCCAAACCTCTAAGGGGAGCATGTGCAACCGTTTGGCACCATTTCTGAGTGAAATGCTGAAAGTCAGATTTTTGATGAAATTGTGACCCCGGGGCTTAGGGATTTTTTCAAAAAAATCTTTTTCTGCCGGTTAATTTGTCTTGGGCTGATTTCTTTTCCCGTGATAAAAAGCCTTCTGTTTTGACCGCCAAACCTCTCAGGGGAGCATTTGCAACCATTTGGCACCATTTTTCAGTGAATTGCCGAAAGTCAGATTTTTGATGAAATTGTGACTCTGCGGCTTAGGGATTTTTTCAAAAAAATATTTTTCTGCCGGTTAAGTTGTTTTGGGCTGATTTCCTTTCCCGTGATAAAAAGCCTTCTGTTTCGACCACCAAACCTCTAAGGGGAGCATGTGCAACCGTTTGGCACCATTTTTGAGTGAAATGCTGAAAGTCAGATTTTTGATGAAATTGTGACCCCGGGGCTCAGGGATTTTTTCAAAAACATCTTTTTCTGCCGGTTAAGTTTTCGAGGGCTGATTTCTTTTCCCGTGATAAAAAGCCTTCTGTTTCGACCGCAAAACCTCTCAGGGGAGCATTTGCAACCGTTTGGCACCATTTTTGAGTGAATTGCCGAAAGTCAGATTTTTGATGAAATTGTGACCCCGGGGCTTAGGGATTTTTTCAAAAAAATCTTTTTCTGCCGGTTAATTTGTCTTGGGCTGATTTCTTTTCCCGTGATAAAAAGCCTTCTGTTTCGACCACCAAACCTCTCAGGGGAGCATTTGCAACCGTTTGGTACCATTTTTGAGTGAATTGCCGAAAGTCAGATTTTTGATGAAAATGTGACCCCGGGGCTCAGGGATTTTTTCAAAAACATCTTTTTCTGCCGGTTAAGTTTTCGAGGGCTGATTTCTTTTCCTGTGATAAAAAGCCTTTTCTTTCGACCGCCAAACCACTCACGGGAGGATTTGCAACCATTTGGCACCATTTTTCTGCCGGTTATGTTGTCCATGGCTGATTTCTTGCTGTGATATAAAGCCTTCTGTTTCAACCGCCAAACCTCTCAGGGGAGCATTTGCAACCGTTTGGCACCATTTTTGAGTGAAATGCCGAAAGTCAGATTTTTGATGAAATTGTGACCCCGGGGCTTAGGGATTTTTTCAAAAAAATCTTTTTCTGCCGGTTAATTTGTCTTGGGCTGATTTCTTTTCCTTTGATAAAAAGCCTTCTGTTTTGACCGCCAAACCTCTCAGGGGAGCATTTGCAACCGTTTGGGACCATTTTTGAGTGAAATGCCGAAAGTCAGATTTTTGATGAAATTGTGACTCTGCGGCTTAGGGATTTTTTCAAAAAAATCTTTTTCTGCCGGTTAAGTTTTCGAGGGCTGATTTCTTTTCCTGTGATAAAAAGCCTTCTGTTTCGACCACCAAACCTCTCACGGGAGCATTTGAAACCGTTTGGCACCATTTTTGAGTGAAATGCTGAAAGTCAGATTTTTGATGAAATTGTGACTCCGCGGCTTAGGGATTTTTTCAAAAAAAAAAAATTTCTGCCGGTTAAGTTGTTTTGGCTGATTTCCTTTCCCGTGATAAAAAGCCTTCTGTTTCGACTGCCAAACCTCTCAGGGGAGCATTTGCAACCGTTTGGCACCATTTTTCTGCCGGTTATGTTGTCCATGGCTGATTTCTTGCTCTGTGATATAAAGCCTTCTGTTTCGACCGACAAACCTCTCAGGGGAGCATTTGCAACCGTTTGGCACCATTTTTGAGTGAATTGCAGAAAGTCAGATTTTTGATGAAAATGTGACCCCGGGGCTCAGGGATTTTTTCAAAAAAATCTTTTTCTGCCGGTTAAGTTTTCGAGGGCTGATTTCTTTTCCTTTGATAAAAAGCCTTCTCTTTCGACCGCCAAACCTCTCAGGGGAGCATTTGCAACCGTTTGGGACCATTTTTGAGTGAAATGCCGAAAGTCAGATTTTTGATGAAAATGTGACCCCGGGGCTCAGGGATTTTTTCAAAAACATCTTTTTCTGCCGGTTAAGTTTTCGAGGGCTGATTTCTTTTCCCGTGATAAAAAGCCTTCTGTTTCGACCACCAAACCTCTCAGGGGAGCATTTGCAACCGTTTGGTACCATTTTTGAGTGAATTGCCGAAAGTCAGATTTTTGATGAAAATGTGACCCCGGGGCTCAGGGATTTTTTCAAAAACATCTTTTTCTGCCGGTTAAGTTGTTGAGGGCTGATTTCTTTTCCTGTGATAAAAATCCTTTTCTTTCGACCGCCAAACCACTCACAGGAGCATTTGCAACCATTTGGCACCATTTTTCTGCCGGTTATGTTGTCCATGGCTGATTTCTTGCTCTGTGATATAAAGCCTTCTGTTTCGACCGCCAAACCTCTCAGGGGAGCATTTGCAACCGTTTGGCACCATTTTTGAGTGAATTGCCGAAAGTCAGATTTTTGATGAAATTGTGACCCCGGGGCTCAGGGATTTTTTCAAAAACATCTTTTTCTGACGGTTAAGTTGTCGAGGGCTGTTTTCTTTTCCTGTGATAAAAAGCCTTTTCTTTCGACCGCCAAACCTCTCAGGGGAGCATTTGCAACCGTTTGGCACCATTTTTGAGTGAAATGCCGAAAGTCAGATTTTTGATCAAATTGTGACCCCGGGGCTTAGGGATTTTTTCAAAAAAAATTTTTTCTGCCGGTTAATTTGTCTTGGGCTGATTTCTTTTCCCGTGATAAAAAGCCTTCTGTTTTGACCGCCAAACCTCTCAGGGGAGCATTTGCAACCGTTTGGCACCATTTTTCAGTGAATTGCCGAAAGTCAGATTTTTGATGAAATTGTGACTCTGCGGCTTAGGGATTTTTTCAAAAAAATATTTTTCCGCCGGTTAAGTTGTTTTGGGCTGATTTCCTTTCCCGTGATAAAAAGCCTTCTGTTTCGTCCGCCAAACCTCTCAGGGGAGCATTTGCAACCGTTTGGCACCATTTTTGAGTGAATTGCCGAAAGTCAGATTTTTGATGAAATTGTGACCCCGGGGCTTAGGGATTTTTTCAAAAAAATCTTTTTCTGCCGGTTAAGTTGTCTTGGGCTGATTTCTTTTCCCGTGATAAAAAGCCTTCTGTTTCGACCACCAAACCTCTCAGGGGAGCATTTGCAAGCGTTTGGTACCATTTTTGAGTGAATTGCCGAAAGTCAGATTTTTGATGAAAATGTGACCCCGGGGCTCAGGGATTTCTTCAAAAACATCTTTTTCTGCCGGTTAAGTTGTTGAGGGCTGATTTCTTTTCCTGTGATAAAAAGCCTTTTCTTTCGAACGCCAAACCACTCACGGGAGCATTTGCAACCATTTGGCACCATTTTTCTGCCGGTTATGTTGTCCATGGCTGATTTCTTGCTCTGTGATATAAAGCCTTCTGTTTCGACCGCCAAACCTCTCAGGGGAGCATTTGCAACCATTTGGCACCATTTTTGAGTGAAATGCCGAAAGTCAGATTTTTGATGAAATTGTGACCCCGGGGCTTAGGGATTTTTTCAAAAAAATCTTTTTCTGCCGGTTAATTTGTCTTGGGCTGATTTCTTTTCCCGTGATAAAAAGCCTTCTGTTTTGACCGCCAAACCTCTCAGGGGAGCATTTGCAACCATTTCGCACCATTTTTCAGTGAATTGCCGAAAGTCAGATATTTGATGAAATTGTGACCCCGGGGCTTAGGGATTTTTTGAAAAAAATCTTTTTCTGCCGGTTAATTTGTCTTGGGCTGATTTCTTTTCCCGTGATAAAAAGCCTTCTGTTTTGACCGCCAAACCTCTCAGGGGAGCATTTGCAACCGTTTGGCACCATTTTTGAGTGAATTGCCGAAAGTCAGATATTTGATGAAATTGTGACCCCGGGGCTTAGGGATTTTTTCAAAAAAATCTTTTTCTGCCGGTTAAGTTTTCGAGGGCTGATTTCTTTTCCTTTGATAAAAAGCCTTCTGTTTCGACCGCCAAACCTCACAGGGGAGCATTTGCAACCGTTTGGGACCATTTTTGAGTGAAATGCCGAAAGTCAGATTTTTGATGAAATTGTCACCCCGGGGCTTAGGGATTTTTTGAAAAAAATATTTTTCTGTCGGTTAATTTGTCTTGGGCTGATTTCTTTTCCCGTGATAAAAAGCCTTCTGTTTCGACCGCCAAACCTCTCAGGGGAGCATTTGCAACCATTTGGCACCATTTTTGAGTGAATTGCCGAAAGTCAGATTTTTGATGAAATTGTGACTCCGCGGCTTAGGGATTTTTTCAAAAAAATCTTTTTCTGCCGGTTAAGTTGTCTTGGGCTGATTTCTTTTCCCGTGATAAAAAGCCTTCTGTTTCGACCGCCAAACCTCTCAGGGGAGCATCTGCAACCGTTTGGCACCATTTTTGAGTGAATTGCCGAAAGTCAGATTTTTGATGAAATTGTGACCCCGGGGCTCAGGGATTTTTTCAAAAACATCTTTTTCTGACGGTTAAGTTGTCGAGGGCTGTTTTCTTTTCCTGTGATAAAAAGCCTTTTCTTTCGACCGCCAAACCTCTCAGGGGAGCATTTGCAACCGTTTGGCACCATTTTTGAGTGAAATGCCGAAAGTCAGATTTTTGATCAAATTGTGACCCCGGGGCTTAGGGATTTTTTCAAAAAAAATTTTTTCTGCCGGTTAATTTGTCTTGGGCTGATTTCTTTTCCCGTGATAAAAAGCCTTCTGTTTTGACCGCCAAACCTCTCAGGGGAGCATTTGCAACCGTTTGGCACCATTTTTCAGTGAATTGCCGAAAGTCAGATTTTTGATGAAATTGTGACTCTGCGGCTTAGGGATTTTTTCAAAAAAATATTTTTCCGCCGGTTAAGTTGTTTTGGGCTGATTTCCTTTCCCGTGATAAAAAGCCTTCTGTTTCGTCCGCCAAACCTCTCAGGGGAGCATTTGCAACCGTTTGGCACCATTTTTGAGTGAATTGCCGAAAGTCAGATTTTTGATGAAATTGTGACCCCGGGGCTTAGGGATTTTTTCAAAAAAATCTTTTTCTGCCGGTTAAGTTGTCTTGGGCTGATTTCTTTTCCCGTGATAAAAAGCCTTCTGTTTCGACCACCAAACCTCTCAGGGGAGCATTTGCAAGCGTTTGGTACCATTTTTGAGTGAATTGCCGAAAGTCAGATTTTTGATGAAAATGTGACCCCGGGGCTCAGGGATTTCTTCAAAAACATCTTTTTCTGCCGGTTAAGTTGTTGAGGGCTGATTTCTTTTCCTGTGATAAAAAGCCTTTTCTTTCGAACGCCAAACCACTCACGGGAGCATTTGCAACCATTTGGCACCATTTTTCTGCCGGTTATGTTGTCCATGGCTGATTTCTTGCTCTGTGATATAAAGCCTTCTGTTTCGACCGCCAAACCTCTCAGGGGAGCATTTGCAACCATTTGGCACCATTTTTGAGTGAAATGCCGAAAGTCAGATTTTTGATGAAATTGTGACCCCGGGGCTTAGGGATTTTTTCAAAAAAATCTTTTTCTGCCGGTTAATTTGTCTTGGGCTGATTTCTTTTCCCGTGATAAAAAGCCTTCTGTTTTGACCGCCAAACCTCTCAGGGGAGCATTTGCAACCATTTCGCACCATTTTTCAGTGAATTGCCGAAAGTCAGATATTTGATGAAATTGTGACCCCGGGGCTTAGGGATTTTTTGAAAAAAATCTTTTTCTGCCGGTTAATTTGTCTTGGGCTGATTTCTTTTCCCGTGATAAAAAGCCTTCTGTTTTGACCGCCAAACCTCTCAGGGGAGCATTTGCAACCGTTTGGCACCATTTTTGAGTGAATTGCCGAAAGTCAGATATTTGATGAAATTGTGACCCCGGGGCTTAGGGATTTTTTCAAAAAAATCTTTTTCTGCCGGTTAAGTTTTCGAGGGCTGATTTCTTTTCCTTTGATAAAAAGCCTTCTGTTTCGACCGCCAAACCTCACAGGGGAGCATTTGCAACCGTTTGGGACCATTTTTGAGTGAAATGCCGAAAGTCAGATTTTTGATGAAATTGTCACCCCGGGGCTTAGGGATTTTTTGAAAAAAATATTTTTCTGTCGGTTAATTTGTCTTGGGCTGATTTCTTTTCCCGTGATAAAAAGCCTTCTGTTTCGACCGCCAAACCTCTCAGGGGAGCATTTGCAACCATTTGGCACCATTTTTGAGTGAATTGCCGAAAGTCAGATTTTTGATGAAATTGTGACTCCGCGGCTTAGGGATTTTTTCAAAAAAATCTTTTTCTGCCGGTTAAGTTGTCTTGGGCTGATTTCTTTTCCCGTGATAAAAAGCCTTCTGTTTCGACCGCCAAACCTCTCAGGGGAGCATCTGCAACCGTTTGGCACCATTTTTGAGTGAAATGCCGAAAGTCAGATTTTTGATGAAATTGTGACTCCGGGGCTTAGGGATTTTTTGAAAAAAATCTTTTTCTGCCGGTTAAGTCTTCGAGGGCTGATTTCTTTTCCTTTGATAAAAAGCCTTCTGTTTCGACCACCAAACCTCTCAGGGGAGCATTTGCAACCGTTTGGGACCATTTTTGAGTGAAATGCCGAAAGTCAGATTTTTGATGAAATTGTGACCCCGGGGCTTAGGGATTTTTTCAAAAAAATCTTTTTCTGCCGGTTAAGTTTTCGAGGGCTGATTTCTTTTCCTGTGATAAAAAGCCTTCTGTTTCGACCACCAAACCTCTCACGGGAGCATTTGAAACCGTTTGGCACCATTTTTGAGTGAAATGCCGAAAGTCAGATTTTTGATGAAATTGTGACTCCGCGGCTTAGGGATTTTTTCAAAAAAAAAAATTTCTGCCGGTTAAGTTGTTTTGGGCTGATTTCCTTTCCCGTGATAAAAAGCCTTCTGTTTCGACTGCCAAACCTCTCAGGGGAGCATTTGCAACCGGTTGGCACCATTTTTCTGCCGGTTATGTTGTCCATGGCTGATTTCTTGCTCTGTGATATAAAGCCTTCTGTTTCAACCGGCAAACCTCTCAGGGGAGCATTTGCAACCTTTTGGCACCATTTTTGAGTGAATTGCCGAAAGTCAGATTTTTGATGAAATTGTGACCCCGGGGCTTCGGGATTTTTTCAAAAAAAAAATTTTCTGCCGGTTAATTTGTCTTGGGCTGATTTCCTTTCCCGTGATAAAAAGCCTTCTGTTTCGACCGCCAAACCTCTCAGGGGAGCATTTGCAACCGTTTGGCACCATTTTTGAGTGAATTGCCGAAAGTCAGATTTTTGATGAAATTGTGACCCCGGGGCTTAGGGATTTTTTCAAAAAAATCTTTTTCTGCCGGTTAAGTTTTCGAGGGCTGATTTCTTTTCCTTTGATAAAAAGCCTTATGTTTCGACCGCCAAACCTCTCAGGGGAGCATTTGCAACCGTTTGGCACCATTTTTGAGTGAAATGCCGAAAGTCAGATTTTTGATGAAATTGTGACCCCGGGGCTTAGGGATTTTTTGAAAAAAATCTTTTTCTGCCGGTTAATTTGTCTTGGGCTGATTTCTTTTCCAGTGATAAAAAGCCTTCTGTTTCGACCGCCAAACCTCTCAGGGGAGCATTTGCAACCGTTTGGCACCATTTTTCAGTGAATTGCCGAAAGTCAGATATTTGATGAAATTGTGACCCCGGGGCTTAGGGATTTTTTTAAAAAAATCTTTTTCTGCCGGTTAAATTTTCGAGGGCTGATTTCTTTTCCTTTGATAAAAAGCCTTCTGTTTCGACCGCCAAACCTCTCAGGGGAGCATTTGCAACCGTTTGGGACCATTTTTGAGTGAAATGCCGAAAGTCAGATTTTTGATGAAATTGTGACAACGGGGCTTGGGGATTTTTTCAAAAAAATCTTTTTCTGCCGGTTAAGTTGTCTTGGGCTGATTTCTTTTCCCGTGATAAAAAGCCTTCTGTTTCGACCACCAAACCTCTCAGGGGAGCATTTGCAACCGTTTGGTACCATTTTTGAGTGAATTGCCGAAAGTCAGATTTTTGATGAAAATGTGACCCCGGGGCTCAGGGATTTTTTCAAAAACATCTTTTTCTGCCGGTTAAGTTGTTGAGGGCTGATTTCTTTTCCTGTGATAAAAAGCCTTTTCTTTCGACCGCCAAACCACTCACGGGAGCATTTGCAACCATTTGGCACCATTTTTCTGCCGGTTATGTTGTCCATGGCTGATTTCTTGCTCTGTGATATAAAGCCTTCTGTTTCGACCGCCAAACCTCTCAGGGGAGCATTTGCAACCGTTTGGCACCATTTTTGAGTGAAATGCCAAAAGTCAGATTTTTGATGAAATTGTGACCCCGGGGCTTAGGGATTTTTTCAAAAAAATCTTTTTCTGCCGGTTAATTTGTCTTGGGCTGATTTCTTTTCCCGTGATAAAAAGCCTTCTGTTTTGACCGCCAAACCTCTCAGGGGAGCATTTGCAACCATTTGGCACCATTTTTCAGTGAATTGCCGAAAGTCAGATTTTTGATGAAATTGTGACTCTGCGGCTTAGGGATTTTTTCAAAAAAATATTTTTCTGCCGGTTAAGTTGTTTTCGGCTGATTTCCTTTCCCGTGATAAAAAGCCTTCTGTTTCGACCGCCAAACCTCTCAGGGGAGCATTTGCAACCGTTTGGCACCACTTTTGAGTGAATTGCCGAAAGTCAGATTTTTGATGAAATTGTGACTCTGCGGCTTAGGGATTTTTTCAAAAAAATATTTTTCTGCCGGTTAAGTTGTTTTGGGCTGATTTCCTTTCCCGTGATAAAAAGCCTTCTGTTTCGACTGCCAAACCTCTCAGGGGAGCATTTGCAACCGGTTGGCACCATTTTTCTGCCGGTTATGTTGTCCATGGCTGATTAATTGCTCTGTGATATAAAGCCTTCTGTTTCAACCGGCAAACCTCTCAGGGGAGCATTTGCAACCGTTTGGCACCATTTTTGAGTGAATTGCCGAAAGTCAGATTTTTGTTGAAATTGTGACTCTGCGGCTTAGGGATTTTTTCAAAAAAATATTTTTCTGCCGGTTAAGTTGTTTTGGGCTGATTTCCTTTCCCGTGATAAAAAGCCTTCTGTTTCGACCGCCAAACCTCTCAGGGGAGCATTTGCAACCGTTTAGCACCATTTTTGAGTGAATTGCCGAAAGTCAGATTTTTGATGAAATTGTGACCCCGGGGCTTAGGGATTTTTTCAAAAAAATCTTTTTCTGCCGGTTAAGTTTTCGAGGGCTGATTTCTTTTCCTTTGATAAAAAGCCTTATGTTTCGACCGCCAAACCTCTCAGGGGAGCATTTGCAACCGTTTGGCACCATTTTTGAGTGAATTGCCGAAAGTCAGATTTTTGATGAAATTGTGACTCCGCGGCTTAGGGATTTTTTCAAAAAAATCTTTTTCTGCCGCTTAAGTTGTTTTGGGCTGATTTCCTTTCCCGTGATAAAAAGCCTTCTGTTTCGACCGCCAAACCTCTCAGGGGAGCATTTGCAACCGTTTGGCTCCATTTTTGAGTGAATTGCCGAAAGTCAGATTTTTGATGAAATTGTGACCCCCGGGGCTTAGGGATTTTTTCAAAAAAATATTTTTCTGCCGGTTAAGTTGTCTTGGGCTGATTTCTTTTCCCGTGATAAAAAGCCTTCTGTTTCGACCACCAAACCTCTCAGGGGAGGATTTGCAACCGTTTGGCACCATTTTTGAGTGAAATGCCGAAAGTCAGATTTTTGATGAAATTGTGACCCCGGGGCTTAGGGATTTTTTGAAAAAAATATTTTTCTGCCGGTTAATTTGTCTTGGGCTGATTTCTTTTCCCGTGATAAAAAGCCTTCTGTTTCGACCGCCAAACCTCTCAGGGGAGCATTTGCAACCGTTTGGGACCATTTTTGAGTGAAATGCCGAAAGTCAGATTTTTGATGAAATTGTGACCCCGGGGCTTAGGGATTTTTTCAAAAAAAAAATTTTCTGCCGGTTAAGTTGTTTTGGGCTGATTTCCTTTCCCGTGGTAAAAAGCCTTCTGTTTCGACTGCCAAACCTCTCAGGGGAGCATTTGCAACCGGTTGGCACCATTTTTCTGCCGGTTATGTTGTCCATGGCTGATTAATTGCTCTGTGATATAAAGCCTTCTGTTTCAACCGGCAAACCTCTCAGGGGAGCATTTGCAACCGTTTGGCACCATTTTTGAGTGAATTGCCGAAAGTCAGATTTTTGATGAAATTGTGACTCTGCGGCTTAGGGATTTTTTCAAAAAAATATTTTTCTGCCGGTTAAGTTGTTTTGGGCTGATTTCCTTTCCCGTGATAAAAAGCCTTCTGTTTCGACCGCCAAACCTCTCAGGGGAGCATTTGCAACCGTTTGGCACCATTTTTGAGTGAATTGCCGAAAGTCAGATTTTTGATGAAATTGTGACCCCGGGGCTTAGGGATTTTTTCAAAAAAATCTTTTTCTGCCGGTTAAGTTTTCGAGGGCTGATTTCTTTTCCTTTGATAAAAAGCCTTATGTTTCGACCGCCAAACCTCTCAGGGGAGCATTTGCAACCATTTGGCACCATTTTTGAGTGAATTGCCGAAAGTCAGATTTTTGATGAAATTGTGACTCCGCGGCTTAGGGATTTTTTCAAAAAAATCTTTTTCTGCCGGTTAAGTTTTCGAGGGCTGATTTCTTTTCCTGTGATAAAAAGCCTTCTGTTTCGACCACCAAACCTCTCACGGGAGCATTTGAAACCGTTTGGCACCATTTTTGAGTGAAATGCCGAAAGTCAGATTTTTGATGAAATTGTGACTCCGCGGCTTAGGGATTTTTTCAAAAAAAAAAATTTCTGCCGGTTAAGTTGTTTTGGGCTGATTTCCTTTCCCGTGATAAAAAGCCTTCTGTTTCGACTGCCAAACCTCTCAGGGGAGCATTTGCAACCGGTTGGCACCATTTTTCTGCCGGTTATGTTGTCCATGGCTGATTTCTTGCTCTGTGATATAAAGCCTTCTGTTTCAACCGGCAAACCTCTCAGGGGAGCATTTGCAACCTTTTGGCACCATTTTTGAGTGAATTGCCGAAAGTCAGATTTTTGATGAAATTGTTACCCCGGGGCTTAGGGATTTTTTCAAAAAAAAAATTTTCTGCCGGTTAATTTGTCTTGGGCTGATTTCCTTTCCCGTGATAAAAAGCCTTCTGTTTCGACCGCCAAACCTCTCAGGGGAGCATTTGCAACCGTTTGGCACCATTTTTGAGTGAATTGCCGAAAGTCAGATTTTTGATGAAATTGTGACCCCGGGGCTTAGGGATTTTTTCAAAAAAATCTTTTTCTGCCGGTTAAGTTTTCGAGGGCTGATTTCTTTTCCTTTGATAAAAAGCCTTATGTTTCGACCGCCAAACCTCTCAGGGGAGCATTTGCAACCGTTTGGCACCATTTTTGAGTGAATTGCCGAAAGTCAGATTTTTGATGAAATTGTGACTCCGCGGATTAGGGATTTTTTCAAAAAAATCTTTTTCTGCCGCTTAAGTTGTTTTGGGCTGATTTCCTTTCCCGTGATAAAAAGCCTTCTGTTTCGACCGCCAAACCTCTCAGGGGAGCATTTGCAACCGTTTGGCTCCATTTTTGAGTGAATTGCCGAAAGTCAGATTTTTGATGAAATTGTGACCCCCGGGGCTTAGGGATTTTTTCAAAAAAATATTTTTCTGCCGGTTAAGTTGTCTTGGGCTGATTTCTTTTCCCGTGATAAAAAGCCTTCTGTTTCGACCACCAAACCTCTCAGGGGAGGATTTGCAACCGTTTGGCACCATTTTTGAGTGAAATGCCGAAAGTCAGATTTTTGATGAAATTGTGACCCCGGGGCTTAGGGATTTTTTGAAAAAAATATTTTTCTGCCGGTTAATTTGTCTTGGGCTGATTTCTTTTCCCGTGATAAAAAGCCTTCTGTTTCGACCGCCAAACCTCTCAGGGGAGCATTTGCAACCGTTTGGGACCATTTTTGAGTGAAATGCCGAAAGTCAGATTTTTGATGAAATTGTGACCCCGGGGCTTAGGGATTTTTTCAAAAAAAAAATTTTCTGCCGGTTAAGTTGTTTTGGGCTGATTTCCTTTCCCGTGGTAAAAAGCCTTCTGTTTCGACTGCCAAACCTCTCAGGGGAGCATTTGCAACCGGTTGGCACCATTTTTCTGCCGGTTATGTTGTCCATGGCTGATTAATTGCTCTGTGATATAAAGCCTTCTGTTTCAACCGGCAAACCTCTCAGGGGAGCATTTGCAACCGTTTGGCACCATTTTTGAGTGAATTGCCGAAAGTCAGATTTTTGATGAAATTGTGACTCTGCGGCTTAGGGATTTTTTCAAAAAAATATTTTTCTGCCGGTTAAGTTGTTTTGGGCTGATTTCCTTTCCCGTGATAAAAAGCCTTCTGTTTCGACCGCCAAACCTCTCAGGGGAGCATTTGCAACCGTTTGGCACCATTTTTGAGTGAATTGCCGAAAGTCAGATTTTTGATGAAATTGTGACCCCGGGGCTTAGGGATTTTTTCAAAAAAATCTTTTTCTGCCGGTTAAGTTTTCGAGGGCTGATTTCTTTTCCTTTGATAAAAAGCCTTATGTTTCGACCGCCAAACCTCTCAGGGGAGCATTTGCAACCGTTTGGCACCATTTTTGAGTGAATTGCCGAAAGTCAGATTTTTGATGAAATTGTGACTCCGCGGATTAGGGATTTTTTCAAAAAAATCTTTTTCTGCCGCTTAAGTTGTTTTGGGCTGATTTCCTTTCCCGTGATAAAAAGTCTTCTGTTTCGACCGCCAAACCTCTCAGGGGAGCATTTGCAACCGTTTGGCTCCATTTTTTAGTGAATTGCCGAAAGTCAGATTTTTGATGAAATTGTGACCCCCGGGGCTTAGGGATTTTTTCAAAAAAATATTTTTCTGCCGGTTAAGTTGTCTTGGGCTGATTTCTTTTCCCGTGATAAAAAGCCTTCTGTTTCGACCACGAAACCTCTCAGGGGAGCATTTGCTACCGTTTGGCACCATTTTTGAGTGAAATGCCGAAAGTCAGATTTTTGATGAAATTGTGACCCCGGGGCTAAGGGATTTTTTGAAAAAAATATTTTTCTGTCGGTTAATTTGTCTTGGGCTGATTTCTTTTCCCGTGATAAAAAGCCTTCTCTTTCGACCGCCAAACCTCTCAGGGGAGCATTTGCAACCGTTTGGCACCATTTTTCAGTGAATTGCCGAAAGTCAGATATTTGATGAAATTGTGACCCCGGAGTTTAGGGATTTTTTTAAAAAAATCTTTTTCTGCCGGTTAAGTTTTCGAGGGCTGATTTCTTTTCCTTTGATAAAAAGCCTTCTGTTTCGACCGCCAAACCTCTCAGGGGAGCATTTGCAACCGTTTCGGACCATTTTTGAGTGAAATGCCGAAAGTCAGATTTTTGATGAAATTGTGACCCCGGGGCTTAGGGATTTTTTCAAAAAAATCTTTTTCTGCCGGTTAAGTTGTCTTGGGCTGATTTCTTTTCCCGTGATAAAAAGCCTTCTGTTTCGACCACCAAACCTCTCAGGGGAGCGTTTGCAACCGTTTGGTACCATTTTTGAGTGAATTGCCGAAAGTCAGATTTTTGATGAAAATGTGACCCCGGGGCTCAGGGATTTTTTCACAAAAATCTTTTTCTGCCGGTTAAGTTGTTGAGGGCTGATTTCTTTTCCCGTGATAAAAAGCCTTTTCTTTCGACCGCCAAACCACTCACGGGAGCATTTGCAACCATTTGGCACCATTTTTCTGCCGGTTATGTTGTCCATGGCTGATTTCTTGCTCTGTGATATAAAGCCTTCTGTTTCGACCGCCAAACCTCTCAGGGGAGCATTTGCAACCGTTTGGCACCATTTTTGAGTGAAATGCCGAAAGTCAGATTTTTGATGAAATTGTAACTCCGCGGCTTAGGGATTTTTTCAAAAAAAAAATTTTCTGCCGGTTAAGTTGTTTTGGGCTGATTTCCTTTCCCGTGATAAAAAGCCTTCTGTTTCGACTGCCAAACCTCTCAGGGGAGCATTTGCAACCGGTTGGCACCATTTTTCTGCCGGTTATGTTGTCCATGGCTGATTAATTGCTCTGTGATATAAAGCCTTCTGTTTCAACCGGCAAACCTCTCAGGGGAGCATTTGCAACCGTTTGGCACCATTTTTGAGTGAATTGCCGAAAGTCAGATTTTTGATGAAATTGTGACCCCGGGGCTTAGGGATTTTTTGAAAAAAATCTTTTTCTGTCGGTTAATTTGTCTTGGGCTGATTTCTTTTCCTTTGATAAAAAGCCTTCTGTTTCGACCGCCAAACCTCTCAGGGGAGCATTTGCAACCGTTTGGGACCATTTTTGAGTGAAATGCCGAAAGTCAGATTTTTGATGAAATTGTGACCCCGGGGCTTAGGGATTTTTTGAAAAAAATATTTTTCTGCCGGTTAATTTGTCTTGGGCTGATTTCTTTTCCCGTCATAAAAAGCCTTCTGTTTCGACCGCCAAACCTCTCAGGGGAGCATTTGCAACCGTTTGGGACCATTTTTGAGTGAATTGCTGAAAGTCAGATTTTTGATGAAATTGTGACTCTGCGGCTTAGGGATTTTTTCAAAAAAATATTTTTCTGCCGGTTAAGTTGTTTTGGGCTGATTTCCTTTCCCGTGATAAAAAGCCTTCTGTTTCGACTGCCAAACCTCTCAGGGGAGCATTTGCAACCGGTTGGCACCATTTTTCTGCCGGTTATGTTGTCCATGGCTGATTTCTTGCTCTGTGATATAAAGCCTTCTGTTTCAACCGGCAAACCTCTCAGGGGAGCATTTGCAACCTTTTGGCACCATTTTTGAGTGAATTGCCGAAAGTCAGATTTTTGATGAAATTGTGACCCCGGGGCTTAGGGATTTTTTCAAAAAAAAAATTTTCTGCCGGTTAATTTGTCTTGGGCTGATTTCCTTTCCCGTGATAAAAAGCCTTCTGTTTCGACCGCCAAACCTCTCAGGGGAGCATTTGCAACCGTTTGGCACCATTTTTGAGTGAATTGCCGAAAGTCAGATTTTTGATGAAATTGTGACCCCGGGGCTTAGGGATTTTTTCAAAAAAATCTTTTTCTGCCGGTTAAGTTTTCGAGGGCTGATTTCTTTTCCTTTGATAAAAAGCCTTATGTTTCGACCGCCAAACCTCTCAGGGGAGCATTTGCAACCGTTTGGCACCATTTTTGAGTGAAATGCCGAAAGTCAGATTTTTGATGAAATTGTGACCCCGGGGCTTAGGGATTTTTTGAAAAAAATATTTTTCTGCCGGTTAATTTGTCTTGGGCTGATTTCTTTTCCAGTGATAAAAAGCCTTCTGTTTCGACCGCCAAACCTCTCAGGGGAGCATTTGCAACCGTTTGGCACCATTTTTCAGTGAATTGCCGAAAGTTAGATATTTGATGAAATTGTGACCCCGGGGCTTAGGGATTTTTTTAAAAAAATCTTTTTCTGCCGGTTAAATTTTCGAGGGCTGATTTCTTTTCCTTTGATAAAAAGCCTTCTGTTTCGACCGCCAAACCTCTCAGGGGAGCATTTGCAACCGTTTGGGACCATTTTTGAGTGAAATGCCGAAAGTCAGATTTTTGATGAAATTGTGACAACGGGGCTTGGGGATTTTTTCAAAAAAATCTTTTTCTGCCGGTTAAGTTGTCTTGGGCTGATTTCTTTTCCCGTGATAAAAAGCCTTCTGTTTCGACCACCAAACCTCTCAGGGGAGCATTTGCAACCGTTTGGTACCATTTTTGAGTGAATTGCCGAAAGTCAGATTTTTGATGAAAATGTGACCCCGGGGCTCAGGGATTTTTTCAAAAACATCTTTTTCTGCCGGTTAAGTTGTTGAGGGCTGATTTCTTTTCCTGTGATAAAAAGCCTTTTCTTTCGACCGCCAAACCACTCACGGGAGCATTTGCAACCATTTGGCACCATTTTTCTGCCGGTTATGTTGTCCATGGCTGATTTCTTGCTCTGTGATATAAAGCCTTCTGTTTCGACCGCCAAACCTCTCAGGGGAGCATTTGCAACCGTTTGGCACCATTTTTGAGTGAAATGCCAAAAGTCAGATTTTTGATGAAATTGTGACCCCGGGGCTTAGGGATTTTTTCAAAAAAATCTTTTTCTGCCGGTTAATTTGTCTTGGGCTGATTTCTTTTCCCGTGATAAAAAGCCTTCTGTTTTGACCGCCAAACCTCTCAGGGGAGCATTTGCAACCATTTGGCACCATTTTTCAGTGAATTGCCGAAAGTCAGATTTTTGATGAAATTGTGACTCTGCGGCTTAGGGATTTTTTCAAAAAAATATTTTTCTGCCGGTTAAGTTGTTTTCGGCTGATTTCCTTTCCCGTGATAAAAAGCCTTCTGTTTCGACCGCCAAACCTCTCAGGGGAGCATTTGCAACCGTTTGGCACCATTTTTGAGTGAATTGCCGAAAGTCAGATTTTTCATGAAATTGTGACTCTGCGGCTTAGGGATTTTTTCAAAAAAATATTTTTCTGCCGGTTAAGTTGTTTTGGGCTGATTTCCTTTCCCGTGATAAAAAGCCTTCTGTTTCGACTGCCAAACCTCTCAGGGGAGCATTTGCAACCGGTTGGCACCATTTTTCTGCCGGTTATGTTGTCCATGGCTGATTAATTGCTCTGTGATATAAAGCCTTCTGTTTCAACCGGCAAACCTCTCAGGGGAGCATTTGCAACCGTTTGGCACCATTTTTGAGTGAATTGCCGAAAGTCAGATTTTTGATGAAATTGTGACTCTGCGGCTTAGGGATTTTTTCAAAAAAATATTTTTCTGCCGGTTAAGTTGTTTTGGGCTGATTTCCTTTCCCGTGATAAAAAGCCTTCTGTTTCGACCGCCAAACCTCTCAGGGGAGCATTTGCAACCGTTTAGCACCATTTTTGAGTGAATTGCCGAAAGTCAGATTTTTGATGAAATTGTGACCCCGGGGCTTAGGGATTTTTTCAAAAAAATCTTTTTCTGCCGGTTAAGTTTTCGAGGGCTGATTTCTTTTCCTTTGATAAAAAGCCTTATGTTTCGACCGCCAAACCTCTCAGGGGAGCATTTGCAACCGTTTGGCACCATTTTTGAGTGAATTGCCGAAAGTCAGATTTTTGATGAAATTGTGACTCCGCGGATTAGGGATTTTTTCAAAAAAATCTTTTTCTGCCGCTTAAGTTGTTTTGGGCTGATTTCCTTTCCCGTGATAAAAAGCCTTCTGTTTCGACCGCCAAACCTCTCAGGGGAGCATTTGCAACCGTTTGGCTCCATTTTTGAGTGAATTGCCGAAAGTCAGATTTTTGATGAAATTGTGACCCCCGGGGCTTAGGGATTTTTTCAAAAAAAAAATTTTCTGCCGGTTAAGTTGTTTTGGGCTGATTTCCTTTCCCGTGGTAAAAAGCCTTCTGTTTCGACTGCCAAACCTCTCAGGGGAGCATTTGCAACCGGTTGGCACCATTTTTCTGCCGGTTATATTGTCCATGGCTGATTAATTGCTCTGTGATATAAAGCCTTCTGTTTCAACCGGCAAACCTCTCAGGGGAGCATTTGCAACCGTTTGGCACCATTTTTGAGTGAATTGCCGAAAGTCAGATTTTTGATGAAATTGTGACTCTGCGGCTTAGGGATTTTTTCAAAAAAATATTTTTCTGCCGGTTAAGTTGTTTTGGGCTGATTTCCTTTCCCGTGATAAAAAGCCTTCTGTTTCGACCGCCAAACCTCTCAGGGGAGCATTTGCAACCGTTTAGCACCATTTTTGAGTGAATTGCCGAAAGTCAGATTTTTGATGAAATTGTGACCCCGGGGCTTAGGGATTTTTTCAAAAAAATCTTTTTCTGCCGGTTAAGTTTTCGAGGGCTGATTTCTTTTCCTTTGATAAAAAGCCTTATGTTTCGACCGCCAAACCTCTCAGGGGAGCATTTGCAACCGTTTGGCACCATTTTTGAGTGAATTGCCGAAAGTCAGATTTTTGATGAAATTGTGACTCCGCGGATTAGGGATTTTTTCAAAAAAATCTTTTTCTGCCGCTTAAGTTGTTTTGGGCTGATTTCCTTTCCCGTGATAAAAAGCCTTCTGTTTCGACCGCCAAACCTCTCAGGGGAGCATTTGCAACCGTTTGGCTCCATTTTTGAGTGAATTGCCGAAAGTCAGATTTTTGATGAAATTGTGACCCCCGGGGCTTAGGGATTTTTTCAAAAAAAAAATTTTCTGCCGGTTAAGTTGTTTTGGGCTGATTTCCTTTCCCGTGGTAAAAAGCCTTCTGTTTCGACTGCCAAACCTCTCAGGGGAGCATTTGCAACCGGTTGGCACCATTTTTCTGCCGGTTATGTTGTCCATGGCTGATTAATTGCTCTGTGATATAAAGCCTTCTGTTTCAACCGGCAAACCTCTCAGGGGAGCATTTGCAACCGTTTGGCACCATTTTTGAGTGAATTGCCGAAAGTCAGATTTTTGATGAAATTGTGACTCTGCGGCTTAGGGATTTTTTCAAAAAAATATTTTTCTGCCGGTTAAGTTGTTTTGGGCTGATTTCCTTTCCCGTGATAAAAAGCCTTCTGTTTCGACCGCCAAACCTCTCAGGGGAGCATTTGCAACCGTTTGGCACCATTTTTGAGTGAATTGCCGAAAGTCAGATTTTTGATGAAATTGTGACCCCGGGGCTTAGGGATTTTTTCAAAAAAATCTTTTTCTGCCGGTTAAGTTTTCGAGGGCTGATTTCTTTTCCTTTGATAAAAAGCCTTATGTTTCGACCGCCAAACCTCTCAGGGGAGCATTTGCAACCGTTTGGCACCATTTTTGAGTGAATTGCCGAAAGTCAGATTTTTGATGAAATTGTGACTCCGCGGATTAGGGATTTTTTCAAAAAAATCTTTTTCTGCCGCTTAAGTTGTTTTGGGCTGATTTCCTTTCCCGTGATAAAAAGTCTTCTGTTTCGACCGCCAAACCTCTCAGGGGAGCATTTGCAACCGTTTGGCTCCATTTTTTAGTGAATTGCCGAAAGTCAGATTTTTGATGAAATTGTGACCCCCGGGGCTTAGGGATTTTTTCAAAAAAATATTTTTCTGCCGGTTAAGTTGTCTTGGGCTGATTTCTTTTCCCGTGATAAAAAGCCTTCTGTTTCGACCACCAAACCTCTCAGGGGAGCATTTGCTACCGTTTGGCACCATTTTTGAGTGAAATGCCGAAAGTCAGATTTTTGATGAAATTGTGACCCCGGGGCTAAGGGATTTTTTGAAAAAAATATTTTTCTGTCGGTTAATTTGTCTTGGGCTGATTTCTTTTCCCGTGATAAAAAGCCTTCTCTTTCGACCGCCAAACCTCTCAGGGGAGCATTTGCAACCGTTTGGCACCATTTTTGAGTGAAATGCCGAAAGTCAGATATTTGATGAAATTGTGACCCCGGGGCTTAGGGATTTTTTCAAAAAAATCTTTTTCTGCCGGTTAAGTTTTCGAGGGCTGATTTCTTTTCCTTTGATAAAAAGCCTTATGTTTCGACCGCCAAACCTCTCAGGGGAGCATTTGCAACCGTTTGGCACCATTTTTGAGTGAATTGCCGAAAGTCAGATTTTTGATGAAATTGTGACTCCGCGGATTAGGGATTTTTTCAAAAAAATCTTTTTCTGCCGGTTAAGTTGTCTTGGGCTGATTTCTTTTCCCGTGATAAAAAGCCTTCTGTTTCGACCACCAAACCTCTCAGGGGAGCATTTGCAACCGTTTGGTACCATTTTTGAGTGAATTGCCGAAAGTCAGATTTTTGATGAAAATGTGACCCCGGGGCTCAGGGATTTTTTCACAAAAATCTTTTTCTGCCGGTTAAGTTGTTGAGGGCTGATTTCCTTTCCCGTGATAAAAAGCCTTCTGTTTCGACTGCCAAACCTCTCAGGGGAGCATTTGCAACCGGTTGGCACCATTTTTCTGCCGGTTATGTTGTCCATGGCTGATTAATTGCTCTGTGATATAAAGCCTTCTGTTTCAACCGGCAAACCTCTCAGGGGAGCATTTGCAACCGTTTGGCACCATTTTTGAGTGAATTGCCGAAAGTCAGATTTTTGATGAAATTGTGACTCTGCGGCTTAGGGATTTTTTCAAAAAAATATTTTTCTGCCGGTTAAGTTGTTTTGGGCTGATTTCCTTTCCCGTGATAAAAAGCCTTCTGTTTCGACCGCCAAACCTCTCAGGGGAGCATTTGCAACCGTTTGGCACCATTTTTGAGTGAATTGCTGAAAGTCAGATATTTGATGAAATTGTGACCCCGGGGCTTAGGGATTTTTTCAAAAAAATCTTTTTCTGCCGGTTATGTTGTATTGGCTGATTTCTTTTCCCGTGATAAAAAGCCTTCTGTTTTGACCGCCAAACCTCTCAGGGGAGCATTTGCAACCGTTTGGGACCATTTTTGAGTGAAATGCCGAAAGTCAGATTTTTGATGAAATTGTGACCCCGGGGCTTAGGGATTTTTTCAAAAAAATCTTATTCTGCCGGTTAAGTTGTCCATGGCTGATTTCTTGCTCTGTGAAATAAAGCCTTCTGTTTCGACCGCCAAACCTCTCAGGGGAGCATTTGCAACCGTTTGGCACCATTTTTGAGTGAAATGCCGAAAGTCAGATTTTTGATGAAATTGTGACCCCGGGGCTTAGGGATTTTTTCAAAAAAATCTTTTTCTGCCGGTTAATTTGTCTTGGGCTGATTTCTTTTCCCGTGATAAAAAGCCTTCTGTTTTGACCTCCAAACCTCTCAGGGGAGCATTTGCAACCATTTGGCACCATTTTTGAGTGAATTGCCGAAAGTCAGATTTTTGATGAAATTGTGACTCTGCGGCTTAGGGATTTTTTCAAAAAAATATTTTTCTGCCGGTTAAGTTGTTTTGGGCTGATTTGCTTTCCCGTGATAAAAAGCCTTCTGTTTCGACCGCCAAACCTCTCAGGGGAGCATTTGCAACCGTTTGGCACCATTTTTGAGTGAATTGCCAAAAGTCAGATTTTTGATGAAATTGTGACCCAGGGCTTAGGGATTTTTTCAAAAAAATCTTTTTCTGCCGGTTAAGTTGTCTTGGGCTGATTTCTTTTCCCGTGATAAAAAGCCTTCTGTTTCGACCACCAAACCTCTCAGGGGAGCATTTGCAACCGTTTGATACCATTTTTGAGTGAATTGCCGAAAGTCAGATTTTTGATGAAAATGTGACCCCGGGGCTCAGGGATTTTTTCAAAAACATCTTTTTCTGCCGGTTAAGTTGTTGAGGGCTGATTTCTTTTCCTGTGATAAAAAGCCTTTTCTTTCGACCGCCAAACCACTCACGGGAGCATTTGCAACCATTTGGCACCATTTTTCTGCCGGTTATGTTGTCCATGGCTGATTTCTTGCTCTGTGATATAAAGCCTTCTGTTTCGACCGCCAAACCTCTCAGGGGAGCATTTGCAACCGTTTGGCACCATTTTTGAGTGAAATGCCGAAAGTCAGATTTTTGATGAAATTGTGACCCCGGGGCTTAGGGATTTTTTCAAAAAAATCTTTTTCTGCCGGTTAATTTGTCTTGGGCTGATTTCTTTTCCCGTGATAAAAAGCCTTCTGTTTTGACCGCCAAACCTCTCAGGGGAGCATTTGCAACCATTTGGCACCATTTTTCAGTGAATTGCCGAAAGTCAGATATTAGATGAAATTTTGACCCCGGGGCTTAGGGATTTTTTGAAAAAAATCTTTTTCTGCTGGTTAATTTGTCTTGGGCTGATTTCTTTTCCCGTGATAAAAAGCCTTCTGTTTTGACCGCCAAACCTCTCAGGGGAGCATTTGCAACCGTTTGGCACCATTTTTGAGTGAATTGCCGAAAGTCAGATATTTGATGAAATTGTGACCCCGGGGCTTAGGGATTTTTTCAAAAAAATCTTTTTCTGCCGGTTAAGTTTTCGAGGGCTGATTTCTTTTCCTGTGATAAAAAGCCTTCTGTTTCGACCACCAAACCTCTCACGGGAGCATTTGCAACCGTTTGGGACCATTTTTGAGTGAAATGCCGAAAGTCAGATTTTTGATGAAATTGTGACCCCGGGGCTTAGGGATTTTTTGAAAAAAATCTTTTTCTGTCGGTTAATTTGTCCTGGGCTGATTTCTTTTCCTTTGATAAAAAGCCTTCTGTTTCGACCGCCAAACCTCTCAGGGGAGCATTTGCAACCGTTTGGGACCATTTTTGAGTGAAATGCCGAAAGTCAGATTTTTGATGAAATTGTGACCCCGGGGCTTAGGGATTTTTTGAAAAAAATATTTTTCTGCCGGTTAATTTGTCTTGGGCTGATTTCTTTTCCCGTGATAAAAAGCCTTCTGTTTCGACCGCCAAACCTCTCAGGGGAGCATTTGCAACCGTTTGGGACCATTTTTGAGTGAATTGCGGAAAGTCAGATTTTTGATGAAATTGTGACTCTGCGGCTTAGGGATTTTTTCAAAAAAATATTTTTCTGCCGGTTAAGTTGTTTGGGGCTGATTTGCTTTCCCGTGATAAAAAGCCTTCTGTTTCGACCGCCAAACCTCTCAGGGGAGCATTTGCAACCATTTGGCACCATTTTTGAGTGAATTGCCGAAAGTCAGATTTTTGATGAAATTGTGACCCCGGGGCTCAGGGATTTTTTCAAAAACATCTTTTTCTGCCGGTTAAGTTGTCGAGGGCTGTTTTCTTTTCCTGTGATAAAAAGCCTTTTCTTTCGACCGCCAAACCACTCACGGGAGCATTTGCAACCGTTTGGCACCATTTTTCTGCCGGTTATGTTGTCCATGGCTGATTTCTTGCTCTGTGATATAAAGCCTTCTGTTTCGACCGCCAAACCTCTCAGGGGAGCATTTGCAACCGTTTGGCACCATTTTTGAGTGAAATGCCGAAAGTCAGATTTTTGATGAAATTGTGACTCCGCGGCTTAGGGATTTTTTCAAAAAAAATTTTTTCTGCCGGTTAAGTTTTCTTGGGCTGATTTCTTTTCCCGTGATAAAAAGCCTTCTGTTTTGACCGCCAAACCTCTCAGGGGAGCATTTGCAACCATTTGGCAACATTTTTCAGTGAATTGCCGAAAGTCAGATATTTGATGAAATTGTGACCCCGGGGCTTAGGGATTTTTTTAAAAAAATCTTTTTCTGCCGGTTAAGTTGTCTTGGGCTGATTTCTTTTCCCGTGATAAAAAGCCTTCTGTTTTGACCGCCAAACCTCTCAGGGGAGCATTTGCAATCGTTTGGCAGCATTTTATAGTGAATTGCCGAAAGTCAGATTTTTGATGAAATTTTGACTCCGGGGCTTAGGGATTTTTTCAAAAAAATCTTTTTCTGCCGGTTAAGTTTTCGAGGGCTGATTTCTTTTCCTTTGATAAAAAGCCTTCTGTTTCGACCACCAAACCTCTCAGGGGAGCATTTGCAACCGTTTGGGACCATTTTTGAGTGAAATGCCGAAAGTCAGATTTTTGATGAAATTGTGACCCCGGGGCTTAGGGATTTTTTCAAAAAAATCTTTTTCTGCCGGTTAAGTTTTCGAGGGCTGATTTCTTTTCCTGTGATAAAAAGCCTTCTGTTTCGACCACCAAACCTCTCACGGGAGCATTTGAAACCGTTTGGCACCATTTTTGAGTGAAATGCCGAAAGTCAGATTTTTGATGAAATTGTGACTCTGCGGCTTAGGGATTTTTTCAAAAAAATATTTTTCTGCCGGTTAAGTTGTTTTGGGCTGATTTGCTTTCCCGTGATAAAAAGCCTTCTGTTTCGACCGCCAAACTTCTCAGGGGAGCATTTGCAACCGTTTGGCACCATTTTTGAGTGAAATGCCGAAAGTCAGATTTTTGATGAAATTGTGACTCCGCGGCTTAGGGATTTTTTCAAAAAAATTTTTTTCTGCCGGTTAAGTTTTCTTGGGCTGATTTCTTTTCCCGTGATAAAAAGCCTTCTGTTTTGACCGCCAAACCTCTCAGGGGAGCATTTGCAACCATTTGGCAACATTTTTCAGTGAATTGCCGAAAGTCAGATATTTGATGAAATTGTGACCCCGGGGCTTAGGGATTTTTTTAAAAAAATCTTTTTCTGCCGGTTAAGTTGTCTTGGGCTGATTTCTTTTCCCGTGATAAAAAGCCTTCTGTTTTGACCGCCAAACCTCTCAGGGGAGCATTTGCAATCGTTTGGCAGCATTTTATAGTGAATTGCCGAAAGTCAGATTTTTGATGAAATTTTGACTCCGGGGCTTAGGGATTTTTTCAAAAAAATCTTTTTCTGCCGGTTAAGTTTTCGAGGGCTGATTTCTTTTCCTTTGATAAAAAGCCTTCTGTTTCGACCACCAAACCTCTCAGGGGAGCATTTGCAACCGTTTGGGACCATTTTTGAGTGAAATGCCGAAAGTCAGATTTTTGATGAAATTGTGACCCCGGGGCTTAGGGATTTTTTCAAAAAAATCTTTTTCTGCCGGTTAAGTTTTCGAGGGCTGATTTCTTTTCCTGTGATAAAAAGCCTTCTGTTTCGACCACCAAACCTCTCACGGGAGCATTTGAAACCGTTTGGCACCATTTTTGAGTGAAATGCCGAAAGTCAGATTTTTGATGAAATTGTGACTCTGCGGCTTAGGGATTTTTTCAAAAAAATATTTTTCTGCCGGTTAAGTTGTTTTGGGCTGATTTGCTTTCCCGTGATAAAAAGCCTTCTGTTTCGACCGCCAAACTTCTCAGGGGAGCATTTGCAACCGTTTGGCACCATTTTTGAGTGAATTGCCGAAAGTCAGATTTTTGATGAATTTGTGACCCTGGGGCTTAGGGATTTTTTCAAAAAAATCTTTTTCTGCCGGTTAAGTTTTCTTGGGCTGATTTCTTTTCCCGTGATAAAAAGCCTTCTGTTTCGACCACCAAACCTCTCAGGGGAGCATTTGCAACCGTTTGGTACCATTTTTGAGTGAATTGTCGAAAGTCAGATTTTTGATGAAATTGTGACCCCGGGGCTCAAGGATTTTTTCAAAAACATCTTTTTCTGCCGGTTAAGTTGTCGAGGGCTGTTTTCTTTTCCTGTGATAAAAAGCCTTTTCTTTCGACCGCCAAACCACTCACGGGAGCATTTGCAACCGTTTGGCACCATTTTTCTGCCGGTTATGTTGTCCATGGCTGATTTCTTGCTCTGTGATATAAAGCCTTCTGTTTCGACCGCCAAACCTCTCAGGGGAGCATTTGCAACCGTTTGGCACCATTTTTGAGTGAAATGCCGAAAGTCAGATTTTTGATGAAATTGTGACTCCGCGGCTTAGGGATTTTTTCAAAAAAATATTTTTCTGCCGGTTAAGTTTTCGAGGGCTGATTTCTTTTCCTTTGATAATAAGCCTTCTGTTTCGACCACCAAACCTCTCAGGGGAGCATTTGCAACCGTTTGGGACCATTTTTGAGTGAAATGCCGAAAGTCAGATTTTTGATGAAATTGTGACCCCGGGGCTTAGGGATTTTTTCAAAAAAATCTTTTTCTGCCAGTTAAGTTTTCGAGGGCTGAATCCTTTTCCTGTGATAAAAAGCCTTCTGTTTCGACCACCAAACCTCTCACGGGAGCATTTGAAACCGTTTGGCACCATTTTTGAGTGAAATGCCGAAAGTCAGATTTTTGATGAAATTGTGACTCCGCGGCTTAGGGATTTTTTCAAAAAAATTTTTTTCTGCCGGTTAAGTTGTTTTGGGCTGATTTCCTTTCCCGTGATAAAAAGCCTTCTGTTTCGACTGCCAAACCTCTCAGGGGAGCATTTGCAACCGTTTGGCACCATTTTTCTGCCGGTTATGTTGTCCATGGCTGATTTCTTGCTCTGTGATATAAAGCCTTCTGTTTCGACCGCCAAACCTCTCAGGGGAGCATTTGCAACCGTTTGGCACCATTTTTGAGTGAAATTCCGAAAGTCAGATTTTTGATAAAATTGTGACCCCGGGGCTTAGGGATTTTTTCAAAAAAATCTTTTTCTGCCGGTTAAGTTGTCTTGGGCTGATTTCTTTTCCCGTGATAAAAAGCCTTCTGTTTTGACCGCCAAACCTCTCAGGGGAGCATTTGCAACCGTTTGGCACCATTTTTGAGTGAATTGCCGAAAGTCAGATTTTTGATGAAATTGTGACTCCGGGGCTTAGGGATTTTTTTTGAAAAAAATCTTTTTCTGCCGGTTAAGTTTTCGAGGGCTGATTTCTTTTCCTTTGATAAAAAGCCGCCTGTTTCGACCACCAAACCTCTCAGGGGAGCATTTGCAACCGTTTGGGACCATTTTTGAGTGAAATTCCGAAAGTCAGATTTTTGATGAAATTGTGACCCCGGGGCTTAGGGATTTTTTCAAAAAAATCTTTTTCTGCCAGTTAAGTTTTCGAGGGCTGAATCCTTTTCCTGTGATAAAAAGCCTTCTGTTTCGACCACCAAACCTCTCACGGGAGCATTTGAAACCGTTTGGCACCATTTTTGAGTGAAATGCCGAAAGTCAGATTTTTCATGAAATTGTGACTCCGCGGCTTAGGGATTTTTTCAAAAAAAATTTTTTCTGCCGGTTAAGTTGTTTTGGGCTGATTTCCTTTGCCGTGATAAAAAGCCTTCTGTTTCGACTGCCAAACCTCTCAGGGGAGCATTTGCAACCGTTTGGCACCATTTTTCTGCCGGTTATGTTGTCCATGGCTGATTTCTTGCTCTGTGATATAAAGTCTTCTGTTTCGACCGCCAAACCTCTCAGGGGAGCATTTGCAACCGTTTGGCACCATTTTTGAGTGAAATGCCGAAAGTCAGATTTTTGATGAAATTGTGACTCCGCGGCTTAGGGATTTTTTCAAAAAAATATTTTTCTGCCGGTTAAGTTTTCTTGGGCTGATTTCCTTTCCCGTGTTAAAAAGCCTTCTGTTTCGACCGCCAAACCTCTCAGGGGAGCATTTGCAACCGTTTGGCACCATTTTTGAGTGAATTGCCGAAAGTCAGATTTTTGATGAATTTGTGACCCTGGGGCTTAGGGATTTTTTCAAAAAAATCTTTTTCTGCCGGTTAAGTTTTCTTGGGCTGATTTCTTTTCCCGTGATAAAAAGCCTTCTGTTTCGACCACCAAACCTCTCAGGGGAGCATTTGCAACCATTTGGCACCATTTTTCAGTGAATTGCCGAAAGTCAGATTTTTGATGAAATTGTGACTCTGCGGCTTAGGGATTTTTTCAAAAAAATATTTTTCTGCCGGTTAAGTTGTTTTGGGCTGATTTCCTTTCCCGTGATAAAAAGCCTTCTGTTTCGACCGCCAAACCTCTCAGGGGAGCATTTGCAACCGTTTGGCACCATTTTTGAGTGAATTGCCGAAAGTCAGATTTTTGATGAAATTGTGACCCAGGGCTTAGGGATTTTTTCAAAAAAATCTTTTTCTGCCGGTTAAGTTGTCTTGGGCTGATTTCTTTTCCCGTGATAAAAAGCCTTCTGTTTCGACCACCAAACCTCTCAGGGGAGCATTTGCAACCGTTTGATACCATTTTTGAGTGAATTGCCGAAAGTCAGATTTTTGATGAAAATGTGACCCCGGGGCTCAGGGATTTTTTCAAAAACATCTTTTTCTGCCGGTTAAGTTGTTGAGGGCTGATTTCTTTTCCTGTGATAAAAAGCCTTTTCTTTCGACCGCCAAACCACTCACGGGAGCATTTGCAACCATTTGGCACCATTTTTCTGCCGGTTATGTTGTCCATGGCTGATTTCTTGCTCTGTGATATAAAGCCTTCTGTTTCGACCGCCAAACCTCTCAGGGGAGCATTTGCAACCGTTTGGCACCATTTTTGAGTGAAATGCCGAAAGTCAGATTTTTGATGAAATTGTGACCCCGGGGCTTAGGGATTTTTTCAAAAAAATCTTTTTCTGCCGGTTAATTTGTCTTGGGCTGATTTCTTTTCCCGTGATAAAAAGCCTTCTGTTTTGACCGCCAAACCTCTCAGGGGAGCATTTGCAACCATTTGGCACCATTTTTCAGTGAATTGCCGAAAGTCAGATATTTGATGAAATTGTGACCCCGGGGCTTAGGGATTTTTTGAAAAAAATCTTTTTCTGCCGGTTAATTTGTCTTGGGCTGATTTCTTTTCCCGTGATAAAAAGCCTTCTGTTTTGACCGCCGAACCTCTCAGGGGAGCATTTGCAACCGTTTGGCACCATTTTTGAGTGAATTGCCGAAAGTCAGATATTTGATGAAATTGTGACCCCGGGGCTTAGGGATTTTTTCAAAAAAATCTTTTTCTGCCGGTTAAGTTTTCGAGGGCTGATTTCTTTTCCTTTGATAAAAAGCCTTCTGTTTCGACTGCCAAACCTCTCAGGGGAGCATTTGCAACCGTTTGGCACCATTTTTGAGTGAAATGCCGAAAGTCAGATTTTTGATGAAATTGTGACTCCGGGGCTTAGGGATTTTTTGAAAAAAATCTTTTTCTGCCGGTTAAGTCTTCGAGGGCTGATTTCTTTTCCTTTGATAAAAAGCCTTCTGTTTCGACCACCAAACCTCTCAGGGGAGCATTTGCAACCGTTTGGGACCATTTTTGAGTGAAATGCCGAAAGTCAGATTTTTGATGAAATTGTGACCCCGGGGCTTAGGGATTTTTTCAAAAAAATCTTTTTCTGCCGGTTAAGTTTTCGAGGGCTGATTTCTTTTCCTGTGATAAAAAGCCTTCTGTTTCGACCACCAAACCTCTCAGGGGAGCATTTGCAACCGTTTGGTACCATTTTTGAGTGAATTGCCGAAAGTCAGATTTTTGATGAAATTGTGACCCCAGGGCTCAGGGATTTTTTCACAAACATCTTTTTCTGCCGGTTAAGTTGTCGAGGGCTGTTTTCTTTTCCTATGATAAAAAACCTTTTCTTTCGACCGCCAAACCTCTCAGGGGAGCATTTGCAACCGTTTGGCACCATTTTTGAGTGAATTGCCGAAAGTCAGATTTTTCATGAAATTGTGACCCCGGGGCTTAGGGATTTTTTCAAAAAAGTCTTTTTCTGCCGCTTAAGTTGTCTTGTGCTGATTTCTTTTCCTTTCATAAAAAGCCTTCTGTTTCGACCGCCAAACCTCTCAGGGGAGCATTTGCAACCGTTTGGGACCATTTTTGAGTGAAATGCCGAAAGTCAGATTTTTGATGAAATTGTGACCCCGGGGCTTAAGGATGTTTTGAAAAAAATCTTTTTCTGCCGGTTAATTTGTCTTGGGCTGATTTCTTTTCCCGTGATAAAAAGCCTTCTGTTTCGACCGCCAAACCTCTCAGGGGAGCATTTGCAACCATTTGGCACCATTTTTGAATGAATTGCCGAAAGTCAGATTTTTGATGAAATTGTGACTCCGCGGCTTAGGGATTTTTTCAAAAAAATATTTTTCTGCCGGTTAAGTTGTCTTGGGCTGATTTCTTTTCCCGTGATAAAAAGCCTTCTGTTTTGACTGCCAAACCTCTCAGGGGAGCATTTGCAACCGTTTGGCACCATTTTTGAGTGAATTGCCGAAAGTCAGATATAAGATGAAATTGTGACCCCGGGGCTTAGGGATTTTTTCAAAAAAATCTTTTTCTGCCGGTTAAGTTTTTGAGGGCTGATTTCTTTTCCTTTGATAAAAAGCCTTCTGTTTCGACCGCCAAACATCTCAGGGGAGCATTTGCAACCGTTTGGGACCATTTTTGAGTGAAATGCCGAAAGTCAGATTTTTGATGAAATTGTGACCCAGGGCTTAGGGATTTTTTCAAAAAAATCTTTTTCTGCCGGTTAAGTTGTCTTGGGCTGATTTCTTTTCCCGTGATAAAAAGCCTTCTGTTTCGACCGCCAAACCTCTCAGGGGAGCATTTGCAACCGTTTGGCACCATTTTTGAGTGAAATGCCGAAAGTCAGATTTTTGATGAAATTGTGACTCCGCGGCTTAGGGATTTTTTCAAAAAAAAATTTTTCTGCCGGTTAAGTTTTCTTGGGCTGATTTCTTTTCCCGTGATAAAAAGCCTTCTGTTTTGACCGCCAAACCTCTCAGGGGAGCATTTGCAACCATTTGGCAACATTTTTCAGTGAATTGCCGAAAGTCAGATATTTGATGAAATTGTGACCCCGGGGCTTAGGGATTTTTTCAAAAAAATCTTTTTCTGCCGGTTAAGTTGTCTTGGGCTGATTTCTTTTCCCGTGATAAAAAGCCTTCTGTTTTGACCGCCAAACCTCTGAGGGGAGCATTTGCAATCGTTTGGCCGCATTTTTGAGTGAATTGCCGAAAGTCAGATTTTTGATGAAATTTTGACTCCGGGGCTTAGGGATTTTTTCAAAAAAATCTTTTTCTGCCGGTTAAGTTTTCGAGGGCTGATTTCTTTTCCTTTGATAATAAGCCTTCTGTTTCGACCACCAAACCTCTCAGGGGAGCATTTGCAACCGTTTGGGACCATTTTTGAGTGAAATGCCGAAAGTCAGATTTTTGATGAAATTGTGACCCCGGGGCTTAGGGATTTTTTCAAAAAAATCTTTTTCTGCCGGTTAAGTTTTCGAGGGCTGATTTCTTTTCCTGTGATAAAAAGCCTTCTGTTTCGACCACCAAACCTCTCACGGGAGCATTTGAAACCGTTTGGCACCATTTTTGAGTGAAATGCCGAAAGTCAGATTTTTGATGAAATTGTGACTCCGCGGCTTAGGGATTTTTTTTAAAAAAAAATTTTCTGCCGGTTAAGTTGTTTTGGGCTGATTTCCTTTCCCGTGATAAAAAGCCTTCTGTTTCGACTGCCAAACCTCTCAGGGGAGCATTTGCAACCGTTTGGCACCATTTTTCTGCCGGTTATGTTGTCCATGGCTGATTTCTTGCTCTTTGATATAAAGCCTTCTGTTTCGACCGCCAAACCTCTCAGGGGAGCATTTGCAACCGTTTGGCACCATTTTTGAGTGAAATGCCGAAAGTCAGATTTTTGATAAAATTGTGACCCCGGGGCTTAGGGATTTTTTCAAAAAAATCTTTTTCTGCCGGTTAAGTTGTCTTGGGCTGATTTCTTTTCCCGTGATAAAAAGCCTTCTGTTTTGACCGCCAAACCTCTCAGGGGAGCATTTGCAACCGTTTGGCACCATTTTTGAGTGAATTGCCGAAAGTCAGATTTTTGATGAAATTGTGACTCCGGGGCTTAGGGATTTTTTTTGAAAAAAATCTTTTTCTGCCGGTTAAGTTTTCGAGGGCTGATTTCTTTTCCTTTGATAAAAAGCCGCCTGTTTCGACCACCAAACCTCTCAGGGGAGCATTTGCAACCGTTTGGGACCATTTTTGAGTGAAATTCCGAAAGTCAGATTTTTGATGAAATTGTGACCCCGGGGCTTAGGGATTTTTTCAAAAAAATCTTTTTCTGCCAGTTAAGTTTTCGAGGGCTGAATCCTTTTCCTGTGATAAAAAGCCTTCTGTTTCGACCACCAAACCTCTCACGGGAGCATTTGAAACCGTTTGGCACCATTTTTGAGTGAAATGCCGAAAGTCAGATTTTTGATGAAATTGTGACTCCGCGGCTTAGGGATTTTTTCAAAAAAAAAATTTTCTGCCGGTTAAGTTGTTTTGGGCTGATTTCCTTTCCCGTGATAAAAAGCCTTCTGTTTCGACTGCCAAACCTCTCAGGGGAGCATTTGCAACCGTTTGGCACCATTTTTCTGCCGGTTATGTTGTCCATGGCTGATTTCTTGCTCTGTGATATAAAGTCTTCTGTTTCGACCGCCAAACCTCTCAGGGGACCATTTGCAACCGTTTGGCACCATTTTTGAGTGAAATGCCGAAAGTCAGATTTTTTATGAAATTGTGACTCCGGGGCTTAGGGATTTTTTCAAAAAAATATTTTTCTGCCGGTTAAGTTTTCTTGGGCTGATTTCTTTTCCCGTGATAAAAAGCCTTCTGTTTTGACCGCCAAACCTCTCAGGGGAGCATTTGCAACCATTTGGCAACATTTTTCAGTGAATTGCCGAAAGTCAGATATTTGATGAAATTGTGACCCCGGGGCTTAGGGATTTTTTTAAAAAAATCTTTTTCTGCCGGTTAAGTTGTCGAGGGCTGTTTTCTTTTCCCGTGATAAAAAGCCTTCTGTTTCGACCGCCAAACGTCTCAGGGGAGCATTTGCAACCATTTGGCACCATTTTTGAGTGAATTGCCGAAAGTCAGATTTTTGATGAAATTGTGACTCCGCGGCTTAGGGATTTTTTCAAAAAAATATTTTTCTGCCGGTTAAGTTGTCTTGGGCTGATTTCTTTTCCCGTGATAAAAAGCCTTCTGTTTTGACCGCCAAACCTCTCAGGGGAGCATTTGCAATCGTTTGGCAGCATTTTTGAGTGAATTGCCGAAAGTCAGATTTTTGATGAAATTTTGACTCCGGGGCTTAGGGATTTTTTCAAAAAAATCTTTTTCTGCCGGTTAAGTTTTCGAGGGCTGATTTCTTTTCCTTTGATAAAAAGCCTTCTGTTTCGACCACCAAACCTCTCAGGGGAGCATTTGCAACCGTTTGGGACCATTTTTGAGTGAAATGCCGAAAGTCAGATTTTTGATGAAATTGTGACCCCGGATCTTAGGGATTTTTTCAAAAAAATCTTTTTCTGCCGGTTAAGTTTTCGAGGGCTGATTTCTTTTCCTGTGATAAAAAGCCTTCTGTTTCGACCACCAAACCTCTCACGGGAGCATTTGAAACCGTTTGGCACCATTTTTGAGTGAAATGCCGAAAGTCAGATTTTTGATGAAATTGTGACTCCGCGGCTTAGGGATTTTTTCAAAAAAAAATTTTTCTGCCGGTTAAGTTGTTTTGGGCTGATTTCCTTTCCCGTGATAAAAAGCCTTCTGTTTCGACTGCCAAACCTCTCAGGGGAGCATTTGCAACCGTTTGGCACCATTTTTCTGCCGGTTATGTTGTCCATGGCTGATTTCTTGCTCTGTGATATAAAGCCTTCTGTTTCGACCGCCAAACCTCTCAGGGGAGCATTTGCAACCGTTTGGGACCATTTTTGAGTGAAATTCCGAAAGTCAGATTTTTGATGAAATTGTGACCCCGGGGCTTAGGGATTTTTTCAAAAAAATCTTTTTCTGCCAGTTAAGTTTTCGAGGGCTGAATCCTTTTCCTGTGATAAAAAGCCTTCTGTTTCGACCACCAAACCTCTCACGGGAGCATTTGAAACCGTTTGGCACCATTTTTGAGTGAAATGCCGAAAGTCAGATTTTTGATGAAATTGTGACTCCGCGGCTTAGGGTTTTTTTCCAAAATAAAATTTTCTGCCGGTTAAGTTGTTTTGGGCTGATTTCCTTTCCTGTGATAAAAAGCCTTCTGTTTCGACCACCAAACCTCTCAGGGGAACATCTGCAACCGTTTGGCACAATTTTTGAGTGAAGTGCCGAAAGTCTGATTTTTGATGAAATTGTGACCCCGGGGCTTAGGGATTTTTTCAAAAAAATGTTTTTCTGCCGGTTAAGTTTTCGAGGGCTGATTTCCTTTCCCGTGATAAAAAGCCTTCTGTTTCGACTGCCAAACCTCTCAGGGGAGCATTTGCAACCGTTTGGCACCATTTTTCTGCCGGTTATGTTGTCCATGGCTGATTTCTTGCTCTGTGATATAAAGCCTTCTGTTTCGACCGCCAAACCTTTCAGGGGAGCATTTGGAACCGTTTGGCACCATTTTTGAGTGAAATGCTGAAAGTCAGATTTTTGATGAAATTTTGACCCCGGGGCTTAGGGATTTTTTGAAAAAAATCTTTTTCTGCCGGTTAAGTTTTCGAGGGCTGATTTCTTTTCCTTTGATAAAAAGCCGCCTGTTTCGACCACCAAACCTCTCAGGGGAGCATTTGCAACCGTTTGGGACCATTTTTGAGTGAAATTCCGAAAGTCAGATTTTTGATGAAATTGTGACCCCGGGGCTTAGGGATTTTTTCAAAAAAATCTTTTTCTGCCAGTTAAGTTTTCGAGGGCTGAATCCTTTTCCTGTGATAAAAAGCCTTCTGTTTCGACCACCAAACCTCTCACGGGAGCATTTGAAACCGTTTGGCACCATTTTTGAGTGAAATGCCGAAAGTCAGATTTTTGATGAAATTGTGACTCCGCGGCTTAGGGATTTTTTCAAAAAAAAAATTTTCTGCCGGTTAAGTTGTTTTGGGCTGATTTCCTTTCCCGTGATAAAAAGCCTTCTGTTTCGACTGCCAAACCTCTCAGGGGAGCATTTGCAACCGTTTGGCACCATTTTTCTGCCGGTTATGTTGTCCATGGCTGATTTCTTGCTCTGTGATATAAAGTCTTCTGTTTCGACCGCCAAACCTCTCAGGGGACCATTTGCAACCGTTTGGCACCATTTTTGAGTGAAATGCCGAAAGTCAGATTTTTTATGAAATTGTGACTCCGGGGCTTAGGGATTTTTTCAAAAAAATATTTTTCTGCCGGTTAAGTTTTCTTGGGCTGATTTCTTTTCCCGTGATAAAAAGCCTTCTGTTTTGACCGCCAAACCTCTCAGGGGAGCATTTGCAACCATTTGGCAACATTTTTCAGTGAATTGCCGAAAGTCAGATATTTGATGAAATTGTGACCCCGGGGCTTAGGGATTTTTTTAAAAAAATCTTTTTCTGCCGGTTAAGTTGTCGAGGGCTGTTTTCTTTTCCTGTGATAAAAAGCCTTCTGTTTCGACCGCCAAACGTCTCAGGGGAGCATTTGCAACCATTTGGCACCATTTTTGAGTGAATTGCCGAAAGTCAGATTTTTGATGAAATTGTGACTCCGCGGCTTAGGGATTTTTTCAAAAAAATATTTTTCTGCCGGTTAAGTTGTCTTGGGCTGATTTCTTTTCCCGTGATAAAAAGCCTTCTGTTTTGACCGCCAAACCTCTCAGGGGAGCATTTGCAATCGTTTGGCAGCATTTTTGAGTGAATTGCCGAAAGTCAGATTTTTGATGAAATTTTGACTCCGGGGCTTAGGGATTTTTTCAAAAAAATCTTTTTCTGCCGGTTAAGTTTTCGAGGGCTGATTTCTTTTCCTTTGATAAAAAGCCTTCTGTTTCGACCACCAAACCTCTCAGGGGAGCATTTGCAACCGTTTGGGACCATTTTTGAGTGAAATGCCGAAAGTCAGATTTTTGATGAAATTGTGACCCCGGATCTTAGGGATTTTTTCAAAAAAATCTTTTTCTGCCGGTTAAGTTTTCGAGGGCTGATTTCTTTTCCTGTGATAAAAAGCCTTCTGTTTCGACCACCAAACCTCTCACGGGAGCATTTGAAACCGTTTGGCACCATTTTTGAGTGAAATGCCGAAAGTCAGATTTTTGATGAAATTGTGACTCCGCGGCTTAGGGATTTTTTCAAAAAAATTTTTTTCTGCCGGTTAAGTTGTTTTGGGCTGATTTCCTTTCCCGTGATAAAAAGCCTTCTGTTTCGACTGCCAAACCTCTCAGGGGAGCATTTGCAACCGTTTGGCACCATTTTTCTGCCGGTTATGTTGTCCATGGCTGATTTCTTGCTCTGTGATATAAAGCCTTCTGTTTCGACCGCCAAACCTCTCAGGGGAGCATTTGCAACCGTTTGGGACCATTTTTGAGTGAAATTCCGAAAGTCAGATTTTTGATGAAATTGTGACCCCGGGGCTTAGGGATTTTTTCAAAAAAATCTTTTTCTGCCAGTTAAGTTTTCGAGGGCTGAATCCTTTTCCTGTGATAAAAAGCCTTCTGTTTCGACCACCAAACCTCTCACGGGAGCATTTGAAACCGTTTGGCACCATTTTTGAGTGAAATGCCGAAAGTCAGATTTTTGATGAAATTGTGACTCCGCGGCTTAGGGTTTTTTTCCAAAATAAAATTTTCTGCCGGTTAAGTTGTTTTGGGCTGATTTCCTTTCCTGTGATAAAAAGCCTTCTGTTTCGACCACCAAACCTCTCAGGGGAACATCTGCAACCGTTTGGCACAATTTTTGAGTGAAGTGCCGAAAGTCTGATTTTTGATGAAATTGTGACCCCGGGGCTTAGGGATTTTTTCAAAAAAATGTTTTTCTGCCGGTTAAGTTTTCGAGGGCTGATTTCCTTTCCCGTGATAAAAAGCCTTCTGTTTCGACTGCCAAACCTCTCAGGGGAGCATTTGCAACCGTTTGGCACCATTTTTCTGCCGGTTATGTTGTCCATGGCTGATTTCTTGCTCTGTGATATAAAGCCTTCTGTTTCGACCGCCAAACCTTTCAGGGGAGCATTTGGAACCGTTTGGCACCATTTTTGAGTGAAATGCTGAAAGTCAGATTTTTGATGAAATTTTGACCCCGGGGCTTAGGGATTTTTTGAAAAAAATATTTTTCTGCCGGTTAATTTGTCTTGGGCTGAATTCTTTTCCCGTGATAAAAAGCCTTCTGTTTCGACCGCCAAACCTCTCAGGGGAGCATTTGCAACCATTTGGCACCATTTTTGAGTGAATTGCCGAAAGTCAGATATTTGATGAAATTGTGACCCCGGGGCTTAGGGATTTTTTTAAAAAAATCTTTTTCTGCCGGTTAAGTTGTCGAGGGCTGTTTTCTTTTCCTGTGATAAAACGCCTTTTCTTTCGACCGCCAAACCTCTCAGGGGAGCATTTGCAACCATTTGGCACCATTTTTGAGTGAAATGCCGAAAGTCAGATTTTTGATGAAATTGTGACCCCGGCGCTTAGGGATTTTTTCAAAAAAATCTTTTTCTGCCGGTTAATTTGTCTTCGGCTGATTTCTTTTCCCGTGATAAAAAGCCTTCTGTTTCGACCGCCAAGCCTCTCAGGGGAGCATTTGCAACCATTTGGCACCATTTTTGAGTGAATTGCCGAAAGTCAGATTTTTGATGAAATTGTGACTCCGCGGCTTAGGGATTTTTTCAAAAAAATATTTTTCTGCCGGTTAAGTTGTCTTGGGCTGATTTCTTTTCCCGTGATAAAAAGCCTTCTGTTTCGACCGCCAAACCTCTCAGGGGAGCATTTGCAACCATTTGGCACCATTTTTGAGTGAATTGCCGAAAGTCAGATTTTTGATGAAATTGTGACTCCGCGGCTTAGGGATTTTTTCAAAAAAATATTTTTCTGCCGGTTAAGTTGTCTTGGGCTGATTTCTTTTCCCGTGATAAAAAGCCTTCTGTTTTGACCGCCAAACCTCTCAGGGGAGCATTTGCAACCGTTTGGCACCATTTTTGAGTGAATTGCCGAAAGTCAGATTTTTGATGAAATTTTGACTCCGGGGCTTAGGGATTTTTTCAAAAAAACCTTTTTCTGCCGGTTAAGTTTTCGAGGGCTGATTTCTTTTCCTTTGATAAAAAGCCGTCTGTTTCGACCACCAAACCTCTCAGGGGAGCATTTGCAACCGTTTGGGACCATTTTTGAGTGAAATTCCGAAAGTCAGATTTTTGATGAAATTGTGACCCCGGGGCTTAGGGTTTTTTTCAAAAAAATCTTTTTCTGCCGGTTAAGTTTTCGAGGGTTGATTTCTTTTCCTGTGATAAAAAGCCTTCTGTTTCGACCACCAAACCTCTCACGGGAGCATTTGAAACCGTTTGGCACCATTTTGATTGAAATGCCGAAAGTCAGATTCTTGATGAAATTGTGACTCCGCGGCTTAGGGATTTTTTCAAAAAAATATTTTTCTGCCGGTTAAGTTTTCGAGGGTTGATTTCTTTTCCTGTGATAAAAAGCCTTCTGTTTCGACCACCAAACCTCTCACGGGAGCATTTGAAACCGTTTGGCACCATTTTTGAGTGAAATGCCGAAAGTCAGATTTTTGATGAAATTGTGACCCCGGGGCTTAGGGATTTTTTGAAAAAAATATTTTTCTGCCGGTTAATTTGTCTTGGGCTGATTTCTTTTCCCGTGATAAAAAGCCTTCTGTTTCGACCGCCAAACCTCTCAGGGGAGCATTTGCAACCGTTTGGGACCATTTTTGAGTGAAATGCCGAAAGTCAGATTTTTGATGAAATTGTGACCCCGGGGCTTAGGGATTTTTTCAAAAAAATATTTTTCTGCCGGTTAATTTGTCTTGGGCTGATTTCTTTTCCCGTGATAAAAAGCCTTCTGTTTCGACCGCCAAACCTCTCAGGGGAGCATTTGCAACCGTTTGGCACCATTTTTGAGTGAATTGCCGAAAGTCAGATTTTTGATGAAATTGTGACCCCGGGGCTTAGGGATTTTTTCAAAAAAATCTTTTTCTGCCGGTTAAGTTTTCGAGGGCTGATTTCTTTTCCTTTGATAAAAAGCCTTATGTTTCGACCGCCAAACCTCTCAGGGGAGCATTTGCAACCGTTTGGCACCATTTTTGAGTGAATTGCCGAAAGTTAGATTTTTGATGAAATTGTGACTCCGCGGATTAGGGATTTTTTCAAAAAAATCTTTTTCTGCCGCTTAAGTTGTTTTGGGCTGATTTCCTTTCCCGTGATAAAAAGCCTTCTGTTTCGACCGCCAAACCTCTCAGGGGAGCATTTGCAACCGTTTGGCTCCATTTTTTAGTGAATTGCCGAAAGTCAGATTTTTGATGAAATTGTGACCCCCGGGGCTTAGGGATTTTTTCAAAAAAATATTTTTCTGCCGGTTAAGTTGTCTTGGGCTGATTTCTTTTCCCGTGATAAAAAGCCTTCTGTTTCGACCACCAAACCTCTCAGGGGAGCATTTGCAACCGTTTGGCACCATTTTTGAGTGAAATGCCAAAAGTCAGATTTTTGATGAAATTGTGACCCCGGGGCTTAGGGATTTTTTGAAAAAAATATTTTTCTGCCGGTTAATTTGTCTTGGGCTGATTTCTTTTCCCGTGATAAAAAGCCTTCTGTTTCGACCGCCAAACCTCTCAGGGGAGCATTTGCAACCGTTTGGCACCATTTTTCAGTGAATTGCCGAAAGTCAGATATTTGATGAAATTGTGACCCCGGGGCTTAGGGATTTTTTTAAAAAAATCTTTTTCTGCCGGTTAAGTTTTCGAGGGCTGATTTCTTTTCCCGTGATAAAAAGCCTTCTGTTTTGACCGCCAAACCTCTCAGGGCAGCATTTGCAACCGTTTGGGACCATTTTTGAGTGAAATGCCGAAAGTCAGATTTTTGATGAAATTGTGACCCCGGGGCTTAGGGATTTTTTCAAAAAAATCTTATTCTACCGGTTAAGTTGTCCATGGCTGATTTCTTGCTCTGTGAAATAAAGCCTTCTGTTTCGACCGCCAAACCTCTCAGGGGAGCATTTGCAACCGTTTGGCACCATTTTTGAGTGAAATGCCGAAAGTCAGATTTTTGATGAAATTGTGACCCCAGGGCTTAGGGATTTTTTCAAAAAAATCTTTTTCTGCCGGTTAATTTGTCTTGGGCTGATTTCTTTTCCCGTGATAAAAAGCCTTCTGTTTTGACCGCCAAACCTCTCAGGGGAGCATTTGCAACCATTTGGCACCATTTTTCAGTGAATTGCCGAAAGTCAGATTTTTGATGAAATTTTGACTCCGGGGCTTAGGGATTTTTTCAAAAAAATATTTTTCTGCCGGTTAAGTTGTTTTGGGCTGATTTCCTTTCCCGTGATAAAAAGCCTTCTGTTTCGACCGCCAAACCTCTCAGGGGAGCATTTGCAACCGTTTGGCACCATTTTTGAGTGAATTGCCGAAAGTCAGATTTTTGATGAAATTGTGACCCAGGGCTTAGGGATTTTTTCAAAAAAATCTTTTTCTGCCGGTTAAGTTGTCTTGGGCTGATTTCTTTTCCCGTGATAAAAAGCCTTCTGTTTCGACCACCAAACCTCTCAGGGGAGCATTTGCAACCGTTTGATACCATTTTTGAGTGAATTGCCGAAAGTCAGATTTTTGATGAAAATGTGACCCCGGGGCTCAGGGATTTTTTCAAAAACATCTTTTTCTGCCGGTTAAGTTGTTGAGGGCTGATTTCTTTTCCTGTGATAAAAAGCCTTTTCTTTCGACCGCCAAACCACTCACGGGAGCATTTGCAACCATTTGGCACCATTTTTCTGCCGGTTATGTTGTCCATGGCTGATTTCTTGCTCTGTGATATAAAGCCTTCTGTTTCGACCGCCAAACCTCTCAGGGGAGAATTTGCAACCGTTTGGCACCATTTTTGAGTGAAATGCCGAAAGTCAGATTTTTGATGAAATTGTGACCCCGGGGCTTAGGGATTTTTTCAAAAAAATCTTTTTCTGCCGGTTAATTTGTCTTGGGCTGATTTCTTTTCCCGTGATAAAAAGCCTTCTGTTTTGACCGCCAAACCTCTCAGGGGAGCATTTGCAACCATTTGGCACCATTTTTGAGTGAAATGCCGAAAGTCAGATTTTTGATGAAATTGTGACCCCAGGGCTTAGGGATTTTTTTAAAAAATTTTTTTTCTGCCGGTTAAGTTGTCGAGGGCTGTTTTCTTTTCCCGTGATAAAAAGCCTTCTGTTTCGACCGCCAAACGTCTCAGGGGAGCATTTGCAACCATTTGGCACCATTTTTGAGTGAATTGCCGAAAGTCAGATTTTTGATGAAATTGTGACTCCGCGGCTTAGGGATTTTTTCAAAAAAATATTTTTCTGCCGGTTAAGTTGTCTTGGGCTGATTTCTTTTCCCGTGATAAAAAGCCTTCTGTTTTGACCGCCAAACCTCTCAGGGGAGCATTTGCAATCGTTTGGCAGCATTTTTGAGTGAATTGCCGAAAGTCAGATTTTTGATGAAATTTTGACTCCGGGGCTTAGGGATTTTTTCAAAAAAATCTTTTTCTGCCGGTTAAGTTTTCGAGGGCTGATTTCTTTTCCTTTGATAAAAAGCCTTCTGTTTCGACCACCAAACCTCTCAGGGGAGCATTTGCAACCGTTTGGGACCATTTTTGAGTGAAATGCCGAAAGTCAGATTTTTGATGAAATTGTGACCCCGGATCTTAGGGATTTTTTCAAAAAAATCTTTTTCTGCCGGTTAAGTTTTCGAGGGCTGATTTCTTTTCCTGTGATAAAAAGCCTTCTGTTTCGACCACCAAACCTCTCACGGGAGCATTTGAAACCGTTTGGCACCATTTTTGAGTGAAATGCCGAAAGTCAGATTTTTGATGAAATTGTGACTCCGCGGCTTAGGGATTTTTTCAAAAAAAAATTTTTCTGCCGGTTAAGTTGTTTTGGGCTGATTTCCTTTCCCGTGATAAAAAGCCTTCTGTTTCGACTGCCAAACCTCTCAGGGGAGCATTTGCAACCGTTTGGCACCATTTTTCTGCCGGTTATGTTGTCCATGGCTGATTTCTTGCTCTGTGATATAAAGCCTTCTGTTTCGACCGCCAAACCTCTCAGGGGAGCATTTGCAACCGTTTGGGACCATTTTTGAGTGAAATTCCGAAAGTCAGATTTTTGATGAAATTGTGACCCCGGGGCTTAGGGATTTTTTCAAAAAAATCTTTTTCTGCCAGTTAAGTTTTCGAGGGCTGAATCCTTTTCCTGTGATAAAAAGCCTTCTGTTTCGACCACCAAACCTCTCACGGGAGCATTTGAAACCGTTTGGCACCATTTTTGAGTGAAATGCCGAAAGTCAGATTTTTGATGAAATTGTGACTCCGCGGCTTAGGGTTTTTTTCCAAAATAAAATTTTCTGCCGGTTAAGTTGTTTTGGGCTGATTTCCTTTCCTGTGATAAAAAGCCTTCTGTTTCGACCACCAAACCTCTCAGGGGAACATCTGCAACCGTTTGGCACAATTTTTGAGTGAAGTGCCGAAAGTCTGATTTTTGATGAAATTGTGACCCCGGGGCTTAGGGATTTTTTCAAAAAAATGTTTTTCTGCCGGTTAAGTTTTCGAGGGCTGATTTCCTTTCCCGTGATAAAAAGCCTTCTGTTTCGACTGCCAAACCTCTCAGGGGAGCATTTGCAACCGTTTGGCACCATTTTTCTGCCGGTTATGTTGTCCATGGCTGATTTCTTGCTCTGTGATATAAAGCCTTCTGTTTCGACCGCCAAACCTTTCAGGGGAGCATTTGGAACCGTTTGGCACCATTTTTGAGTGAAATGCTGAAAGTCAGATTTTTGATGAAATTTTGACCCCGGGGCTTAGGGATTTTTTGAAAAAAATATTTTTCTGCCGGTTAATTTGTCTTGGGCTGAATTCTTTTCCCGTGATAAAAAGCCTTCTGTTTCGACCGCCAAACCTCTCAGGGGAGCATTTGCAACCATTTGGCACCATTTTTGAGTGAATTGCCGAAAGTCAGATATTTGATGAAATTGTGACCCCGGGGCTTAGGGATTTTTTTAAAAAAATCTTTTTCTGCCGGTTAAGTTGTCGAGGGCTGTTTTCTTTTCCTGTGATAAAACGCCTTTTCTTTCGACCGCCAAACCTCTCAGGGGAGCATTTGCAACCATTTGGCACCATTTTTGAGTGAAATGCCGAAAGTCAGATTTTTGATGAAATTGTGACCCCGGCGCTTAGGGATTTTTTCAAAAAAATCTTTTTCTGCCGGTTAATTTGTCTTCGGCTGATTTCTTTTCCCGTGATAAAAAGCCTTCTGTTTCGACCGCCAAGCCTCTCAGGGGAGCATTTGCAACCGTTTGGCACCATTTTTGAGTGAATTGCCGAAAGTCAGATTTTTGATGAAATTGTGACTCCGGGGCTTAGGGATTTTTTCAAAAAAATCTTTTTCTGCCGGTTAAGTTTTCGAGGGCTGATTTCTTTTCCTTTGATAAAAAGCCGTCTGTTTCGACCACCAAACCTCTCAGGGGAGCATTTGCAACCGTTTGGGACCATTTTTGAGTGAAATTCCGAAAGTCAGATTTTTGATGAAATTGTGACCCCGGGGCTTAGGGTTTTTTTCAAAAAAATCTTTTTCTGCCGGTTAAGTTTTCGAGGGTTGATTTCTTTTCCTGTGATAAAAAGCCTTCTGTTTCGACCACCAAACCTCTCACGGGAGCATTTGAAACCGTTTGGCACCATTTTGATTGAAATGCCGAAAGTCAGATTCTTGATGAAATTGTGACTCCGCGGCTTAGGGATTTTTTCAAAAAAATATTTTTCTGCCGGTTAAGTTTTCGAGGGTTGATTTCTTTTCCTGTGATAAAAAGCCTTCTGTTTCGACCACCAAACCTCTCACGGGAGCATTTGAAACCGTTTGGCACCATTTTTGAGTGAAATGCCGAAAGTCAGATTTTTGATGAAATTGTGACCCCGGGGCTTAGGGATTTTTTGAAAAAAATATTTTTCTGCCGGTTAATTTGTCTTGGGCTGATTTCTTTTCCCGTGATAAAAAGCCTTCTGTTTCGACCGCCAAACCTCTCAGGGGAGCATTTGCAACCGTTTGGGACCATTTTTGAGTGAAATGCCGAAAGTCAGATTTTTGATGAAATTGTGACCCCGGGGCTTAGGGATTTTTTCAAAAAAATATTTTTCTGCCGGTTAATTTGTCTTGGGCTGATTTCTTTTCCCGTGATAAAAAGCCTTCTGTTTCGACCGCCAAACCTCTCAGGGGAGCATTTGCAACCGTTTGGCACCATTTTTGAGTGAATTGCCGAAAGTCAGATTTTTGATGAAATTGTGACCCCGGGGCTTAGGGATTTTTTCAAAAAAATCTTTTTCTGCCGGTTAAGTTTTCGAGGGCTGATTTCTTTTCCTTTGATAAAAAGCCTTATGTTTCGACCGCCAAACCTCTCAGGGGAGCATTTGCAACCGTTTGGCACCATTTTTGAGTGAATTGCCGAAAGTTAGATTTTTGATGAAATTGTGACTCCGCGGATTAGGGATTTTTTCAAAAAAATCTTTTTCTGCCGCTTAAGTTGTTTTGGGCTGATTTCCTTTCCCGTGATAAAAAGCCTTCTGTTTCGACCGCCAAACCTCTCAGGGGAGCATTTGCAACCGTTTGGCTCCATTTTTTAGTGAATTGCCGAAAGTCAGATTTTTGATGAAATTGTGACCCCCGGGGCTTAGGGATTTTTTCAAAAAAATATTTTTCTGCCGGTTAAGTTGTCTTGGGCTGATTTCTTTTCCCGTGATAAAAAGCCTTCTGTTTCGACCACCAAACCTCTCAGGGGAGCATTTGCAACCGTTTGGCACCATTTTTGAGTGAAATGCCAAAAGTCAGATTTTTGATGAAATTGTGACCCCGGGGCTTAGGGATTTTTTGAAAAAAATATTTTTCTGCCGGTTAATTTGTCTTGGGCTGATTTCTTTTCCCGTGATAAAAAGCCTTCTGTTTCGACCGCCAAACCTCTCAGGGGAGCATTTGCAACCGTTTGGCACCATTTTTCAGTGAATTGCCGAAAGTCAGATATTTGATGAAATTGTGACCCCGGGGCTTAGGGATTTTTTTAAAAAAATCTTTTTCTGCCGGTTAAGTTTTCGAGGGCTGATTTCTTTTCCCGTGATAAAAAGCCTTCTGTTTTGACCGCCAAACCTCTCAGGGCAGCATTTGCAACCGTTTGGGACCATTTTTGAGTGAAATGCCGAAAGTCAGATTTTTGATGAAATTGTGACCCCGGGGCTTAGGGATTTTTTCAAAAAAATCTTATTCTACCGGTTAAGTTGTCCATGGCTGATTTCTTGCTCTGTGAAATAAAGCCTTCTGTTTCGACCGCCAAACCTCTCAGGGGAGCATTTGCAACCGTTTGGCACCATTTTTGAGTGAAATGCCGAAAGTCAGATTTTTGATGAAATTGTGACCCCAGGGCTTAGGGATTTTTTCAAAAAAATCTTTTTCTGCCGGTTAATTTGTCTTGGGCTGATTTCTTTTCCCGTGATAAAAAGCCTTCTGTTTTGACCGCCAAACCTCTCAGGGGAGCATTTGCAACCATTTGGCACCATTTTTCAGTGAATTGCCGAAAGTCAGATTTTTGATGAAATTTTGACTCCGGGGCTTAGGGATTTTTTCAAAAAAATATTTTTCTGCCGGTTAAGTTGTTTTGGGCTGATTTCCTTTCCCGTGATAAAAAGCCTTCTGTTTCGACCGCCAAACCTCTCAGGGGAGCATTTGCAACCGTTTGGCACCATTTTTGAGTGAATTGCCGAAAGTCAGATTTTTGATGAAATTGTGACCCAGGGCTTAGGGATTTTTTCAAAAAAATCTTTTTCTGCCGGTTAAGTTGTCTTGGGCTGATTTCTTTTCCCGTGATAAAAAGCCTTCTGTTTCGACCACCAAACCTCTCAGGGGAGCATTTGCAACCGTTTGATACCATTTTTGAGTGAATTGCCGAAAGTCAGATTTTTGATGAAAATGTGACCCCGGGGCTCAGGGATTTTTTCAAAAACATCTTTTTCTGCCGGTTAAGTTGTTGAGGGCTGATTTCTTTTCCTGTGATAAAAAGCCTTTTCTTTCGACCGCCAAACCACTCACGGGAGCATTTGCAACCATTTGGCACCATTTTTCTGCCGGTTATGTTGTCCATGGCTGATTTCTTGCTCTGTGATATAAAGCCTTCTGTTTCGACCGCCAAACCTCTCAGGGGAGAATTTGCAACCGTTTGGCACCATTTTTGAGTGAAATGCCGAAAGTCAGATTTTTGATGAAATTGTGACCCCGGGGCTTAGGGATTTTTTCAAAAAAATCTTTTTCTGCCGGTTAAGTTGTCTTGGGCTGATTTCTTTTCCCGTGATAAAAAGCCTTCTGTTTCGACCGCCAAACCTCTCAGGGGAGCATTTGCAACCGTTTGGGACCATTTTTGAGTGAAATGCCGAAAGTCAGATTTTTGATGAAATTGTGACCCCGGGGCTTAGGGATTTTTTCAAAAAAATATTTTTCTGCCGGTTAATTTGTCTTGGGCTGATTTCTTTTCCCGTGATAAAAAGCCTTCTGTTTCGACCGCCAAACCTCTCAGGGGAGCATTTGCAACCGTTTGGCACCATTTTTGAGTGAATTGCCGAAAGTCAGATTTTTGATGAAATTGTGACCCCGGGGCTTAGGGATTTTTTCAAAAAAATCTTTTTCTGCCGGTTAAGTTTTCGAGGGCTGATTTCTTTTCCTTTGATAAAAAGCCTTATGTTTCGACCGCCAAACCTCTCAGGGGAGCATTTGCAACCGTTTGGCACCATTTTTGAGTGAATTGCCGAAAGTCAGATTTTTGATGAAATTGTGACTCCGCGGATTAGGGATTTTTTCAAAAAAATCTTTTTCTGCCGCTTAAGTTGTTTTGGGCTGATTTCCTTTCCCGTGATAAAAAGCCTTCTGTTTCGACCGCCAAACCTCTCAGGGGAGCATTTGCAACCGTTTGGCACCATTTTTGAGTGAATTGCCGAAAGTCAGATTTTTGATGAAATTGTGACTCTGCGGCTTAGGGATTTTTTCAAAAAAATATTTTTCTGCCGGTTAAGTTGTTTTGGGCTGATTTGCTTTCCCGTGATAAAAAGCCTTCTGTTTCGACCGCCAAACCTCTCAGGGGAGCATTTGCAACCGTTTGGCACCATTTTTGAGTGAATTGCCGAAAGTCAGATTTTTGATGAATTTGTGACCCTGGGGCTTAGGGATTTTTTCAAAAAAATCTTTTTCTGCCGGTTAAGTTTTCTTGGGCTGATTTCTTTTCCCGTGATAAAAAGCCTTCTGTTTCGACCACCAAACCTCTCAGGGGAGCATTTGCAACCGTTTGGTACCATTTTTGAGTGAATTGCCGAAAGTCAGATTTTTGATGAAATTGTGACCCCGGGGCTCAGGGATTTTTTCAAAAACATCTTTTTCTGCCGGTTAAGTTGTCGAGGGCTGTTTTCTTTTCCTGTGATAAAAAGCCTTTTCTTTCGACCGCCAAACCACTCACGGGAGCATTTGCAACCGTTTGGCACCATTTTTCTGCCGGTTATGTTGTCCATGGCTGATTTCTTGCTCTGTGATATAAAGCCTTCTGTTTCGACCGCCAAACCTCTCAGGGGAGCATTTGCAACCGTTTGGCACCATTTTTGAGTGAAATGCCGAAAGTCAGATTTTTGATGAAATTGTGACTCCGCGGCTTAGGGATTTTTTCAAAAAAATTTTTTTCTGCCGGTTAAGTTTTCTTGGGCTGATTTCTTTTCCCGTGATAAAAAGCCTTCTGTTTTGACCGCCAAACCTCTCAGGGGAGCATTTGCAACCATTTGGCAACATTTTTCAGTGAATTGCCGAAAGTCAGATATTTGATGAAATTGTGACCCCGGGGCTTAGGGATTTTTTTAAAAAAATCGTTTTCTGCCGGTTAAGTTGTCTTGGGCTGATTTCTTTTCCCGTGATAAAAAGCCTTCTGTTTTGACCGCCAAACCTCTCAGGGGAGCATTTGCAATCGTTTGGCAGCATTTTTGAGTGAATTGCCGAAAGTCAGATTTTTGATGAAATTTTGACTCCGGGGCTTAGGGATTTTTTCAAAAAAATCTTTTTCTGCCGGTTAAGTTTTCGAGGGCTGATTTCTTTTCCTTTGATAATAAGCCTTCTGTTTCGACCACCAAACCTCTCAGGGGAGCATTTGCAACCGTTTGGGACCATTTTTGAGTGAAATGCCGAAAGTCAGATTTTTGATGAAATTGTGACCCCGGGGCTTAGGGATTTTTTCAAAAAAATCTTTTTCTGCCGGTTAAGTTTTCGAGGGCTGATTTCTTTTCCTGTGATAAAAAGCCTTCTGCTTCGACCACCAAACCTCTCACGGGAGCATTTGAAACCGTTTGGCACCATTTTTGAGTGAAATGCCGAAAGTCAGATTTTTGATGAAATTGTGACTCCGCGGCTTAGGGATTTTTTCAAAAAAAAAATTTTCTGCCGGTTAAGTTGTTTTGGGCTGATTTCCTTTCCCGTGATAAAAAGCCTTCTGTTTCGACTGCCAAACCTCTCAGGGGAGCATTTGCAACCGTTTGGCACCATTTTTCTGCCGGTTATGTTGTCCATGGCTGATTTCTTGCTCTGTGATATAAAGCCTTCTGTTTCGACCGCCAAACCTCTCAGGGGAGCATTTGCAACCGTTTGGCACCATTTTTGAGTGAAATTCCGAAAGTCAGATTTTTGATAAAATTGTGACCCCGGGGCTTAGGGATTTTTTCAAAAAAATCTTTTTCTGCCGGTTAAGTTGTCTTGGGCTGATTTCTTTTCCCGTGATAAAAAGCCTTCTGTTTTGACCGCCAAACCTCTCAGGGGAGCATTTGCAACCGTTTGGCACCATTTTTGAGTGAATTGCCGAAAGTCAGATTTTTGATGAAATTGTGACTCCGGGGCTTAGGGATTTTTTTTGAAAAAAATCTTTTTCTGCCGGTTAAGTTTTCGAGGGCTGATTTCTTTTCCTTTGATAAAAAGCCGCCTGTTTCGACCACCAAACCTCTCAGGGGAGCATTTGCAACCGTTTGGGACCATTTTTGAGTGAAATTCCGAAAGTCAGATTTTTGATGAAATTGTGACCCCGGGGCTTAGGGATTTTTTCAAAAAAATCTTTTTCTGCCAGTTAAGTTTTCGAGGGCTGAATCCTTTTCCTGTGATAAAAAGCCTTCTGTTTCGACCACCAAACCTCTCACGGGAGCATTTGAAACCGTTTGGCACCATTTTTGAGTGAAATGCCGAAAGTCAGATTTTTGATGAAATTGTGACCCCAGGGCTTAGGGATTTTTTCAAAAAAATCTTTTTCTGCCGGTTAATTTGTCTTGGGCTGATTTCTTTTCCCGTGATAAAAAGCCTTCTGTTTTGACCTCCAAACCTCTCAGGGGAGCATTTGCAACCATTTGGCACCATTTTTCAGTGAATTGCCGAAAGTCAGATTTTTGATGAAATTGTGACTCTGCGGCTTAGGGATTTTTTCAAAAAAATATTTTTCTGCCGGTTAAGTTGTTTTGGGCTGATTTCCTTTCCCGTGATAAAAAGCCTTCTGTTTCGACCGCCAAACCTCTCAGGGGAGCATTTGCAACCGTTTGGCACCATTTTTGAGTGAATTGCCGAAAGTCAGATTTTTGATGAAATTGTGACCCAGGGCTTAGGGATTTTTTCAAAAAAATCTTTTTCTGCCGGTTAAGTTGTCTTGGGCTGATTTCTTTTCCCGTGATAAAAAGCCTTCTGTTTCGACCACCAAACCTCTCAGGGGAGCATTTGCAACCGTTTGATACCATTTTTGAGTGAATTGCCGAAAGTCAGATTTTTGATGAAAATGTGACCCCGGGGCTCAGGGATTTTTTCAAAAACATCTTTTTCTGCCGGTTAAGTTGTTGAGGGCTGATTTCTTTTCCTGTGATAAAAAGCCTTTTCTTTCGACCGCCAAACCACTCACGGGAGCATTTGCAACCATTTGGCACCATTTTTCTGCCGGTTATGTTGTCCATGGCTGATTTCTTGCTCTGTGATATAAAGCCTTCTGTTTCGACCGCCAAACCTCTCAGGGGAGAATTTGCAACCGTTTGGCACCATTTTTGAGTGAAATGCCGAAAGTCAGATTTTTGATGAAATTGTGACCCCGGGGCTTAGGGATTTTTTCAAAAAAATCTTTTTCTGCCGGTTAAGCTGTCTTGGGCTGATTTCTTTTCCCGTGATAAAAAGCCTTCTGTTTTGACCGCCAAACCTCTCAGGGGAGCATTTGCAACCATTTGGCACCATTTTTCAGTGAATTGCCGAAAGTCAGATATTTGATGAAATTGTGACCCCGGGGCTTAGGGATTTTTCGAAAAAAATCTTTTTCTGCCGGTTAATTTGTCTTGGGCTGATTTCTTTTCCCGTGATAAAAAGCCTTCTGTTTTGACCGCCAAACCTCTCAGGGGAGCATTTGCAACCGTTTGGCACCATTTTTGAGTGAATTGCCGAAAGTCAGATTTTTGATGAAATTGTGACTCTGCGGCTTAGGGATTTTTTCAAAAAAATATTTTTCTGCCGGTTAAGTTGTTTTGGGCTGATTTGCTTTCCCGTGATAAAAAGCCTTCTGTTTCGACCGCCAAACCTCTCAGGGGAGCATTTGCAACCGTTTGGCACCATTTTTGAGTGAATTGCCGAAAGTCAGATTTTTGATGAATTTGTGACCCTGGGGCTTAGGGATTTTTTCAAAAAAATCTTTTTCTGCCGGTTAAGTTTTCTTGGGCTGATTTCTTTTCCCGTGATAAAAAGCCTTCTGTTTCGACCACCAAACCTCTCAGGGGAGCATTTGCAACCGTTTGGTACCATTTTTGAGTGAATTGCCGAAAGTCAGATTTTTGATGAAATTGTGACCCCGGGGCTCAGGGATTTTTTCAAAAACATCTTTTTCTGCCGGTTAAGTTGTCGAGGGCTGTTTTCTTTTCCTGTGATAAAAAGCCTTTTCTTTCGACCGCCAAACCACTCACGGGAGCATTTGCAACCGTTTGGCACCATTTTTCTGCCGGTTATGTTGTCCATGGCTGATTTCTTGCTCTGTGATATAAAGCCTTCTGTTTCGACCGCCAAACCTCTCAGGGGAGCATTTGCAACCGTTTGGCACCATTTTTGAGTGAAATGCCGAAAGTCAGATTTTTGATGAAATTGTGACTCCGCGGCTTAGGGATTTTTTCAAAAAAAATTTTTTCTGCCGGTTAAGTTTTCTTGGGCTGATTTCTTTTCCCGTGATAAAAAGCCTTCTGTTTTGACCGCCAAACCTCTCAGGGGAGCATTTGCAACCATTTGGCAACATTTTTCAGTGAATTGCCGAAAGTCAGATATTTGATGAAATTGTGACCCCGGGGCTTAGGGATTTTTTTAAAAAAATCGTTTTCTGCCGGTTAAGTTGTCTTGGGCTGATTTCTTTTCCCGTGATAAAAAGCCTTCTGTTTTGACCGCCAAACCTCTCAGGGGAGCATTTGCAATCGTTTGGCAGCATTTTTGAGTGAATTGCCGAAAGTCAGATTTTTGATGAAATTTTGACTCCGGGGCTTAGGGATTTTTTCAAAAAAATCTTTTTCTGCCGGTTAAGTTTTCGAGGGCTGATTTCTTTTCCTTTGATAATAAGCCTTCTGTTTCGACCACCAAACCTCTCAGGGGAGCATTTGCAACCGTTTGGGACCATTTTTGAGTGAAATGCCGAAAGTCAGATTTTTGATGAAATTGTGACCCCGGGGCTTAGGGATTTTTTCAAAAAAATCTTTTTCTGCCGGTTAAGTTTTCGAGGGCTGATTTCTTTTCCTGTGATAAAAAGCCTTCTGCTTCGACCACCAAACCTCTCACGGGAGCATTTGAAACCGTTTGGCACCATTTTTGAGTGAAATGCCGAAAGTCAGATTTTTGATGAAATTGTGACTCCGCGGCTTAGGGATTTTTTCAAAAAAAAAATTTTCTGCCGGTTAAGTTGTTTTGGGCTGATTTCCTTTCCCGTGATAAAAAGCCTTCTGTTTCGACTGCCAAACCTCTCAGGGGAGCATTTGCAACCGTTTGGCACCATTTTTCTGCCGGTTATGTTGTCCATGGCTGATTTCTTGCTCTGTGATATAAAGCCTTCTGTTTCGACCGCCAAACCTCTCAGGGGAGCATTTGCAACCGTTTGGCACCATTTTTGAGTGAAATTCCGAAAGTCAGATTTTTGATAAAATTGTGACCCCGGGGCTTAGGGATTTTTTCAAAAAAATCTTTTTCTGCCGGTTAAGTTGTCTTGGGCTGATTTCTTTTCCCGTGATAAAAAGCCTTCTGTTTTGATCGCCAAACCTCTCAGGGGAGCATTTGCAACCGTTTGGCACCATTTTTGAGTGAATTGCCGAAAGTCAGATTTTTGATGAAATTGTGACTCCGGGGCTTAGGGATTTTTTTTGAAAAAAATCTTTTTCTGCCGGTTAAGTTTTCGAGGGCTGATTTCTTTTCCTTTGATAAAAAGCCGCCTGTTTCGACCACCAAACCTCTCAGGGGAGCATTTGCAACCGTTTGGGACCATTTTTGAGTGAAATTCCGAAAGTCAGATTTTTGATGAAATTGTGACCCCGGGGCTTAGGGATTTTTTCAAAAAAATCTTTTTCTGCCAGTTAAGTTTTCGAGGGCTGAATCCTTTTCCTGTGATAAAAAGCCTTCTGTTTCGACCACCAAACCTCTCACGGGAGCATTTGAAACCGTTTGGCACCATTTTTGAGTGAAATGCCGAAAGTCAGATTTTTGATGAAATTGTGACTCCGCGGCTTAGGGATTTTTTCAAAAAAATTTTTTTCTGCCGGTTAAGTTGTTTTGGGCTGATTTCCTTTCCCGTGATAAAAATCCTTCTGTTTCGACTGCCAAACCTCTCAGGGGAGCATTTGCAACCGTTTGGCACCATTTTTCTGCCGGTTATGTTGTCCATGGCTGATTTCTTGCTCTGTGATATAAAGTCTTCTGTTTCGACCGCCAAACCTCTCAGGGGAGCATTTGCAACCGTTTGGCACCATTTTTGAGTGAAATGCCGAAAGTCAGATTTTTGATAAAATTGTGACCCCGGGGCTTAGGGATTTTTTCAAAAAAATCTTTTTCTGCCGGTTAAGTTTTCGAGGGTTGATTTCTTTTCCTGTGATAAAAAGCCTTCTGTTTCGACCACCAAACCTCTCACGGGAGCATTTGAAACCGTTTGGCACCATTTTTGATTGAAATGCCGAAAGTCAGATTTTTGATGAAATTGTGACTCCGCGGCTTAGGGATTTTTTCAAAAAAATATTTTTCTGCCGGTTAAGTTTTCGAGGGTTGATTTCTTTTCCTGTGATAAAAAGCCTTCTGTTTCGACCACCAAACCTCTCACGGGAGCATTTGAAACCGTTTAGGACCATTTTTGAGTGAAATGCCGAAAGTCAGATTTTTGATGAAATTGTGACCCCGGGGCTTAGGGATTTTTTGAAAAAAATATTTTTCTGCCGGTTAATTTGTCTTGGGCTGATTTCTTTTCCCGTGATAAAAAGCCTTCTGTTTCGACCGCCAAACCTCTCAGGGGAGCATTTGCAACCGTTTGGGACCATTTTTGAGTGAAATGCCGAAAGTCAGATTTTTGATGAAATTGTGACCCCGGGGCTTAGGGATTTTTTCAAAAAAATATTTTTCTGCCGGTTAATTTGTCTTGGGCTGATTTCTTTTCCCGTGATAAAAAGCCTTCTGTTTCGACCGCCAAACCTCTCAGGGGAGCATTTGCAACCGTTTGGCACCATTTTTGAGTGAATTGCCGAAAGTCAGATTTTTGATGAAATTGTGACCCCGGGGCTTAGGGATTTTTTCAAAAAAATCTTTTTCTGCCGGTTAAGTTTTCGAGGGCTGATTTCTTTTCCTTTGATAAAAAGCCTTATGTTTCGACCGCCAAACCTCTCAGGGGAGCATTTGCAACCGTTTGGCACCATTTTTGAGTGAATTGCCGAAAGTCAGATTTTTGATGAAATTGTGACTCCGCGGATTAGGGATTTTTTCAAAAAAATCTTTTTCTGCCGCTTAAGTTGTTTTGGGCTGATTTCCTTTCCCGTGATAAAAAGCCTTCTGTTTCGACCGCCAAACCTCTCAGGGGAGCATTTGCAACCGTTTGGCTCCATTTTTTAGTGAATTGCCGAAAGTCAGATTTTTGATGAAATTGTGACCCCCGGGGCTTAGGGATTTTTTCAAAAAAATATTTTTCTGCCGGTTAAGTTGTCTTGGGCTGATTTCTTTTCCCGTGATAAAAAGCCTTCTGTTTCGACCACCAAACCTCTCAGGGGAGCATTTGCAACCGTTTGGCACCATTTTTGAGTGAAATGCCGAAAGTCAGATTTTTGATGAAATTGTGACCCAGGGCCTTAGGGATTTTTTGAAAAAAATATTTTTCTGCCGGTTAATTTGTCTTGGGCTGATTTCTTTTCCCGTGATAAAAAGCCTTCTGTTTCGACCGCCAAACCTCTCAGGGGAGCATTTGCAACCGTTTGGCACCATTTTTCAGTGAATTGCCGAAAGTCAGATATTTGATGAAATTGTGACCCCGGGGCTTAGGGATTTTTTTAAAAAAATCTTTTTCTGCCGGTTAAGTTTTCGAGGGCTGATTTCTTTTCCCGTGATAAAAAGCCTTCTGTTTTGACCGCCAAACCTCTCAGGGCAGCATTTGCAACCGTTTGGGACCATTTTTGAGTGAAATGCCGAAAGTCAGATTTTTGATGAAATTGTGACCCCGGGGCTTAGGGATTTTTTCAAAAAAATCTTATTCTGCCGGTTAAGTTGTCCATGGCTGATTTCTTGCTCTGTGAAATAAAGCCTTCTGTTTCGACCGCCAAACCTCTCAGGGGAGCATTTGCAACCGTTTGGCACCATTTTTGAGTGAAATGCCGAAAGTCAGATTTTTGATGAAATTGTGACTCCGCGGCTTAGGGATTTTTTCAAAAAAAAAATTTTCTGCCGGTTAAGTTGTTTTGGGCTGATTTCCTTTCCCGTGATAAAAAGCCTTCTGTTTCGACTGCCAAACCTCTCAGGGGAGCATTTGCAACCGTTTGGCACCATTTTTCTGCCGGTTATGTTGTCCATGGCTGATTTCTTGCTCTTTGATATAAAGCCTTCTGTTTCGACCGCCAAACCTCTCAGGGGAGCATTTGCAACCGTTTGGCACCATTTTTGAGTGAAATGCCGAAAGTCAGATTTTTGATAAAATTGTGACCCCGGGGCTTAGGGATTTTTTCAAAAAAATCTTTTTCTGCCGGTTAAGTTGTCTTGGGCTGATTTCTTTTCCCGTGATAAAAAGCCTTCTGTTTTGACCGCCAAACCTCTCAGGGGAGCATTTGCAACCGTTTGGCACCATTTTTGAGTGAATTGCCGAAAGTCAGATTTTTGATGAAATTGTGACTCCGGGGCTTAGGGATTTTTTTTGAAAAAAATCTTTTTCTGCCGGTTAAGTTTTCGAGGGCTGATTTCTTTTCCTTTGATAAAAAGCCGCCTGTTTCGACCACCAAACCTCTCAGGGGAGCATTTGCAACCGTTTGGGACCATTTTTGAGTGAAATTCCGAAAGTCAGATTTTTGATGAAATTGTGACCCCGGGGCTTAGGGATTTTTTCAAAAAAATCTTTTTCTGCCAGTTAAGTTTTCGAGGGCTGAATCCTTTTCCTGTGATAAAAAGCCTTCTGTTTCGACCACCAAACCTCTCACGGGAGCATTTGAAACCGTTTGGCACCATTTTTGAGTGAAATGCCGAAAGTCAGATTTTTGATGAAATTGTGACTCCGCGGCTTAGGGATTTTTTTTTAAAAAAAATTTTCTGCCGGTTAAGTTGTTTTGGGCTGATTTCCTTTCCCGTGATAAAAAGCCTTCTGTTTCGACTGCCAAACCTCTCAGGGGAGCATTTGCAACCGTTTGGCACCATTTTTCTGCCGGTTATGTTGTCCATGGATGATTTCTTGCTCTTTGATATAAAGCCTTCTGTTTCGACCGCCAAACCTTTCAGGGGAGCATTTGCAACCGTTTGGCACCATTTTTGAGTGAAATGCTGAAAGTCAGATTTTTGATGAAATTTTGACCCCGGGGCTTAGGGATTTTTTGAAAAAAATATTTTTCTGCCGGTTAATTTGTCTTGGGCTGAATTCTTTTCCCGTGATAAAAAGCCTTCTGTTTCGACCGCCAAACCTCTCAGGGGAGCATTTGCAACCATTTGGCACCATTTTTGAGTGAATTGCCGAAAGTCAGATATTTGATGAAATTGTGACCCCGGGGCTTAGGGATTTTTTTAAAAAAATCTTTTTCTGCCGGTTAAGTTGTCGAGGGCTGTTTTCTTATCCTGTGATAAAACGCCTTTTCTTTCGACCGCCAAACCTCTCAGGGGAGCATTTGCAACCATTTGGCACCATTTTTGAGTGAAATGCCGAAAGTCAGATTTTTGATAAAATTGTGACCCCGGGGCTTAGGGATTTTTTCAAAAAAATCTTTTTCTGCCGGTTAAGTTGTCTTGGGCTGATTTCTTTTCCCGTGATAAAAAGCCTTCTGTTTTGACCGCCAAACCTCTCAGGGGAGCATTTGCAACCGTTTGGCACCATTTTTGAGTGAATTGCCGAAAGTCAGATTTTTGATGAAATTGTGACTCCGGGGCTTAGGGATTTTTTCAAAAAAATATTTTTCTGCCGGTTAAGTTTTCGAGGGTTGATTTCTTTTCCTGTGATAAAAAGCCTTCTGTTTCGACCACCAAACCTCTCACGGGAGCATTTGAAACCGTTTAGGACCATTTTTGAGTGAAATGCCGAAAGTCAGATTTTTGATGAAATTGTGACCCCGGGGCTTAGGGATTTTTTGAAAAAAATATTTTTCTGCCGGTTAATTTGTCTTGGGCTGATTTCTTTTCCCGTGATAAAAAGCCTTCTGTTTCGACCGCCAAACCTCTCAGGGGAGCATTTGCAACCGTTTGGGACCATTTTTGAGTGAAATGCCGAAAGTCAGATTTTTGATGAAATTGTGACCCCGGGGCTTAGGGATTTTTTCAAAAAAATATTTTTCTGCCGGTTAATTTGTCTTGGGCTGATTTCTTTTCCCGTGATAAAAAGCCTTCTGTTTCGACCGCCAAACCTCTCAGGGGAGCATTTGCAACCGTTTGGCACCATTTTTGAGTGAATTGCCGAAAGTCAGATTTTTGATGAAATTGTGACCCCGGGGCTTAGGGATTTTTTCAAAAAAATCTTTTTCTGCCGGTTAAGTTTTCGAGGGCTGATTTCTTTTCCTTTGATAAAAAGCCTTATGTTTCGACCGCCAAACCTCTCAGGGGAGCATTTGCAACCGTTTGGCACCATTTTTGAGTGAATTGCCGAAAGTCAGATTTTTGATGAAATTGTGACTCCGCGGATTAGGGATTTTTTCAAAAAAATCTTTTTCTGCCGCTTAAGTTGTTTTGGGCTGATTTCCTTTCCCGTGATAAAAAGCCTTCTGTTTCGACCGCCAAACCTCTCAGGGGAGCATTTGCAACCGTTTGGCTCCATTTTTTAGTGAATTGCCGAAAGTCAGATTTTTGATGAAATTGTGACCCCCGGGGCTTAGGGATTTTTTCAAAAAAATATTTTTCTGCCGGTTAAGTTGTCTTGGGCTGATTTCTTTTCCCGTGATAAAAAGCCTTCTGTTTCGACCACCAAACCTCTCAGGGGAGCATTTGCAACCGTTTGGCACCATTTTTGAGTGAAATGCCGAAAGTCAGATTTTTGATGAAATTGTGACCCAGGGCCTTAGGGATTTTTTGAAAAAAATATTTTTCTGCCGGTTAATTTGTCTTGGGCTGATTTCTTTTCCCGTGATAAAAAGCCTTCTGTTTCGACCGCCAAACCTCTCAGGGGAGCATTTGCAACCGTTTGGCACCATTTTTCAGTGAATTGCCGAAAGTCAGATATTTGATGAAATTGTGACCCCGGGGCTTAGGGATTTTTTTAAAAAAATCTTTTTCTGCCGGTTAAGTTTTCGAGGGCTGATTTCTTTTCCCGTGATAAAAAGCCTTCTGTTTTGACCGCCAAACCTCTCAGGGCAGCATTTGCAACCGTTTGGGACCATTTTTGAGTGAAATGCCGAAAGTCAGATTTTTGATGAAATTGTGACCCCGGGGCTTAGGGATTTTTTCAAAAAAATCTTATTCTGCCGGTTAAGTTGTCCATGGCTGATTTCTTGCTCTGTGAAATAAAGCCTTCTGTTTCGACCGCCAAACCTCTCAGGGGAGCATTTGCAACCGTTTGGCACCATTTTTGAGTGAAATGCCGAAAGTCAGATTTTTGATGAAATTGTGACTCCGCGGCTTAGGGATTTTTTCAAAAAAAAAATTTTCTGCCGGTTAAGTTGTTTTGGGCTGATTTCCTTTCCCGTGATAAAAAGCCTTCTGTTTCGACTGCCAAACCTCTCAGGGGAGCATTTGCAACCGTTTGGCACCATTTTTCTGCCGGTTATGTTGTCCATGGCTGATTTCTTGCTCTTTGATATAAAGCCTTCTGTTTCGACCGCCAAACCTCTCAGGGGAGCATTTGCAACCGTTTGGCACCATTTTTGAGTGAAATGCCGAAAGTCAGATTTTTGATAAAATTGTGACCCCGGGGCTTAGGGATTTTTTCAAAAAAATCTTTTTCTGCCGGTTAAGTTGTCTTGGGCTGATTTCTTTTCCCGTGATAAAAAGCCTTCTGTTTTGACCGCCAAACCTCTCAGGGGAGCATTTGCAACCGTTTGGCACCATTTTTGAGTGAATTGCCGAAAGTCAGATTTTTGATGAAATTGTGACTCCGGGGCTTAGGGATTTTTTTTGAAAAAAATCTTTTTCTGCCGGTTAAGTTTTCGAGGGCTGATTTCTTTTCCTTTGATAAAAAGCCGCCTGTTTCGACCACCAAACCTCTCAGGGGAGCATTTGCAACCGTTTGGGACCATTTTTGAGTGAAATTCCGAAAGTCAGATTTTTGATGAAATTGTGACCCCGGGGCTTAGGGATTTTTTCAAAAAAATCTTTTTCTGCCAGTTAAGTTTTCGAGGGCTGAATCCTTTTCCTGTGATAAAAAGCCTTCTGTTTCGACCACCAAACCTCTCACGGGAGCATTTGAAACCGTTTGGCACCATTTTTGAGTGAAATGCCGAAAGTCAGATTTTTGATGAAATTGTGACTCCGCGGCTTAGGGATTTTTTTTTAAAAAAAATTTTCTGCCGGTTAAGTTGTTTTGGGCTGATTTCCTTTCCCGTGATAAAAAGCCTTCTGTTTCGACTGCCAAACCTCTCAGGGGAGCATTTGCAACCGTTTGGCACCATTTTTCTGCCGGTTATGTTGTCCATGGATGATTTCTTGCTCTTTGATATAAAGCCTTCTGTTTCGACCGCCAAACCTTTCAGGGGAGCATTTGCAACCGTTTGGCACCATTTTTGAGTGAAATGCTGAAAGTCAGATTTTTGATGAAATTTTGACCCCGGGGCTTAGGGATTTTTTGAAAAAAATATTTTTCTGCCGGTTAATTTGTCTTGGGCTGAATTCTTTTCCCGTGATAAAAAGCCTTCTGTTTCGACCGCCAAACCTCTCAGGGGAGCATTTGCAACCATTTGGCACCATTTTTGAGTGAATTGCCGAAAGTCAGATATTTGATGAAATTGTGACCCCGGGGCTTAGGGATTTTTTTAAAAAAATCTTTTTCTGCCGGTTAAGTTGTCGAGGGCTGTTTTCTTATCCTGTGATAAAACGCCTTTTCTTTCGACCGCCAAACCTCTCAGGGGAGCATTTGCAACCATTTGGCACCATTTTTGAGTGAAATGCCGAAAGTCAGATTTTTGATAAAATTGTGACCCCGGGGCTTAGGGATTTTTTCAAAAAAATCTTTTTCTGCCGGTTAAGTTGTCTTGGGCTGATTTCTTTTCCCGTGATAAAAAGCCTTCTGTTTTGACCGCCAAACCTCTCAGGGGAGCATTTGCAACCGTTTGGCACCATTTTTGAGTGAATTGCCGAAAGTCAGATTTTTGATGAAATTGTGACTCCGGGGCTTAGGGATTTTTTTTGAAAAAAATCTTTTTCTGCCGGTTAAGTTTTCGAGGGCTGATTTCTTTTCCTTTGATAAAAAGCCGCCTGTTTCGACCACCAAACCTCTCAGGGGAGCATTTGCAACCGTTTGGGACCATTTTTGAGTGAAATTCCGAAAGTCAGATTTTTGATGAAATTGTGACCCCGGGGCTTAGGGATTTTTTCAAAAAAATCTTTTTCTGCCAGTTAAGTTTTCGAGGGCTGAATCCTTTTCCTGTGATAAAAAGCCTTCTGTTTCGACCACCAAACCTCTCACGGGAGCATTTGAAACCGTTTGGCACCATTTTTGAGTGAAATGCCGAAAGTCAGATTTTTGATGAAATTGTGACTCCGCGGCTTAGGGATTTTTTTTTAAAAAAAATTTTCTGCCGGTTAAGTTGTTTTGGGCTGATTTCCTTTCCCGTGATAAAAAGCCTTCTGTTTCGACTGCCAAACCTCTCAGGGGAGCATTTGCAACCGTTTGGCACCATTTTTCTGCTGGTTATGTTGTCCATGGATGATTTCTTGCTCTTTGATATAAAGCCTTCTGTTTCGACCGCCAAACCTTTCAGGGGAGCATTTGCAACCGTTTGGCACCATTTTTGAGTGAAATGCTGAAAGTCAGATTTTTGATGAAATTTTGACCCCGGGGCTTAGGGATTTTTTGAAAAAAATATTTTTCTGCCGGTTAATTTGTCTTGGGCTGAATTCTTTTCCCGTGATAAAAAGCCTTCTGTTTCGACCGCCAAACCTCTCAGGGGAGCATTTGCAACCATTTGGCACCATTTTTGAGTGAATTGCCGAAAGTCAGATATTTGATGAAATTGTGACCCCGGGGCTTAGGGATTTTTTTAAAAAAATCTTTTTCTGCCGGTTAAGTTGTCGAGGGCTGTTTTCTTATCCTGTGATAAAACGCCTTTTCTTTCGACCGCCAAACCTCTCAGGGGAGCATTTGCAACCATTTGGCACCATTTTTGAGTGAAATGCCGAAAGTCAGATTTTTGATGAAATTGTGACCCCGGCGCTTAGGGATTTTTTCAAAAAAATCTTTTTCTGCCGGTTAATTTGTCTTCGGCTGATTTCTTTTCCCGTGATAAAAAGCCTTCTGTTTCGACCGCCAAACCTCTCAGGGGAGCATTTGCAACCGTTTGGCACCATTTTTGAGTGAAATGCCCAAAGTCAGATTTTTGATAAAATTGTGACCCCGGGGCTTAGGGATTTTTTCAAAAAAATCTTTTTCTGCCGGTTAAGTTTTCGAGGGCTGATTTCTTTTCCTGTGATAAAAAGCCTTCTGTTTCGACCGCCAAGCCTCTCAGGGGAGCATTTGCAACCATTTGGCACCATTTTTGAGTGAATTGCCGAAAGTCAGATTTTTGATGAAATTGTGACTCCGCGGCTTAGGGATTTTTTCAAAAAAATATTTTTCTGCCGGTTAAGTTGTCTTGGGCTGATTTCTTTTCCCGTGATAAAAAGCCTTCTGTTTCGACCACCAAACCTCTCAGGGGAGCATTTGCAACCGTTTGGCACCATTTTTGAGTGAAATGCCGAAAGTCAGATTTTTGATGAAATTGTGACCCCGGGGCTTAGGGATTTTTTGAAAAAAATATTTTTCTGCCGGTTAATTTGTCTTGGGCTGATTTCTTTTCCCGTGATAAAAAGCCTTCTGTTTCGACCGCCAAACCTCTCAGGGGAGCATTTGCAACCGTTTGGCACCATTTTTCAGTGAATTGCCGAAAGTCAGATATTTGATGAAATTGTGACCCCGGGGCTTAGGGATTTTTTTAAAAAAATCTTTTTCTGCCGGTTAAGTTTTCGAGGGCTGATTTCTTTTCCCGTGATAAAAAGCCTTCTGTTTTGACCGCCAAACCTCTCAGGGCAGCATTTGCAACCGTTTGGGACCATTTTTGAGTGAAATGCCGAAAGTCAGATTTTTGATGAAATTGTGACCCCGGGGCTTAGGGATTTTTTCAAAAAAATCTTATTCTGCCGGTTAAGTTGTCCATGGCTGATTTCTTGCTCTGTGAAATAAAGCCTTCTGTTTCGACCGCCAAACCTCTCAGGGGAGCATTTGCAACCGTTTGGCACCATTTTTGAGTGAAATGCCGAAAGTCAGATTTTTGATGAAATTGTGACCCCAGGGCTTAGGGATTTTTTCAAAAAAATCTTTTTCTGCCGGTTAATTTGTCTTGGGCTGATTTCTTTTCCCGTGATAAAAAGCCTTCTGTTTTGACCTCCAAACCTCTCAGGGGAGCATTTGCAACCATTTGGCACCATTTTTCAGTGAATTGCCGAAAGTCAGATTTTTGATGAAATTGTGACTCTGCGGCTTAGGGATTTTTTCAAAAAAATATTTTTCTGCCGGTTAAGTTGTTTTGGGCTGATTTCCTTTCCCGTGATAAAAAGCCTTCTGTTTCGACCGCCAAACCTCTCAGGGGAGCATTTGCAACCGTTTGGCAACATTTTTGAGTGAATTGCCGAAAGTCAGATTTTTGATGAAATTGTGACCCAGGGCTTAGGGATTTTTTCAAAAAAATCTTTTTCTGCCGGTTAAGTTGTCTTGGGCTGATTTCTTTTCCCGTGATAAAAAGCCTTCTGTTTCGACCACCAAACCTCTCAGGGGAGCATTTGCAACCGTTTGATACCATTTTTGAGTGAATTGCCGAAAGTCAGATTTTTGATGAAAATGTGACCCCGGGGCTCAGGGATTTTTTCAAAAACATCTTTTTCTGCCGGTTAAGTTGTTGAGGGCTGATTTCTTTTCCTGTGATAAAAAGCCTTTTCTTTCGACCGCCAAACCACTCACGGGAGCATTTGCAACCATTTGGCACCATTTTTCTGCCGGTTATGTTGTCCATGGCTGATTTCTTGCTCTGTGATATAAAGCCTTCTGTTTCGACCGCCAAACCTCTCAGGGGAGAATTTGCAACCGTTTGGCACCATTTTTGAGTGAAATGCCCAAAGTCAGATTTTTGATAAAATTGTGACCCCGGGGCTTAGGGATTTTTTCAAAAAAATCTTTTTCTGCCGGTTAAGTTTTCGAGGGCTGATTTCTTTTCCTGTGATAAAAAGCCTTCTGTTTCGACCGCCAAGCCTCTCAGGGGAGCATTTGCAACCATTTGGCACCATTTTTGAGTGAATTGCCGAAAGTCAGATTTTTGATGAAATTGTGACTCCGCGGGTTAGGGATTTTTTCAAAAAAATATTTTTCTGCCGGTTAAGTTGTCTTGGGCTGATTTCTTTTCCCGTGATAAAAAGCCTTCTGTTTCAACCGGCAAACCTCTCAGGGGAGCATTTGCAACCGTTTGGCACCATTTTTGAGTGAATTGCCGAAAGTCAGATTTTTGATGAAATTGTGACTCCGCGGCTTAGGGATTTTTTCAAAAAAATATTTTTCTGCCGGTTAAGTTGTCTTGGGCTGATTTCTTTTCCCGTGATAAAAAGCCTTCTGTTTTGACCGCCAAACCTCTCAGGGGAGCATTTGCAACCTTTTGGCACCATTTTTGAGTGAATTGCCGAAAGTCAGATTTTTGATGAAATTGTGACTCCGGGGCTTAGGGATTTTTTCAAAAAAATCTTTTTCTGCCGGTTAAGTTTTCGAGGGCTGATTTCTTTTCCTTTGATAAAAAGCCGTCTGTTTCGACCACCAAACCTCTCAGGGGAGCATTTGCAACCGTTTGGCACCATTTTTGAGTGAATTGCCGAAAGTCAGATTTTTGATGAAATTGTGACCCCGGGGCTTAGGGATTTTTTCAAAAAAATCTTTTTCTGCCGGTTAAGTTTTCGAGGGTTGATTTCTTTTCCTGTGATAAAAAGCCTTCTGTTTCGACCACCAAACCTCTCACTGGAGAATTTGAAACCGTTTGGCACCATTTTTGATTGAAATGCCGAAAGTCAGATTTTTGATGAAATTGTGACCTTGGGGCTTAGGGATTTTTTGAAAAAAATCTTTTTCTGCCGGTTAAGTTTTCGAGGGTTGATTTCTTTTCCTGTGATAAAAAGCCTTCTGTTTCGACCACCAAACCTCTCACAGGAGCATTTGAAACCGTTTGGCACCATTTTTGAGTGAAATGCCGAAAGTCAGATTTTTGATGAAATTGTGACCCCGGGGCTTAGGGATTTTTTGAAAAAAATATTTTTCTGCCGGTTAATTTGTCTTGGGCTGATTTCTTTTCCCGTGATAAAAAGCCTTCTGTTTCGACCGCCAAACCTCTCAGGGGAGCATTTGCAACCGTTTGGGACCATTTTTGAGTGAAATGCCGAAAGTCAGATTTTTGATGAAATTGTGACCCCGGGGCTTAGGGATTTTTTCAAAAAAATATTTTTCTGCCGGTTAATTTGTCTTGGGCTGATTTCTTTTCCCGTGATAAAAAGCCTTCTGTTTCGACCGCCAAACCTCTCAGGGTAGCATTTGCAACCATTTGGCACCATTTTTGAGTGAATTGCCGAAAGTCAGATTTTTGATGAAATTGTGACTCCTCGACATAGGGATTTTTTCAAAAAAATCTTTTTCTGCCGGTTAAGTTTTCGAGGGCTGATTTCTTTTCCTGTGATAAAAAGCCTTCTGTTTCGACCGCCAAACCTCTCAGGGGAGCATTTGCAACCGTTTGGGACCATTTTTGAGTGAAATGCCGAAAGTCAGATTTTTGATGAAATTGTGACTCCGGGGCTTAGGGATTTTTTCAAAAAAATCTTTATCTGCCGGTTAAGTTTTCGAGGGCTGATTTCTTTTCCTTTGATAAAAAGCCTTCTGTTTCGACCACCAAACCTCTCACGGGAGCATTTGAAACCGTTTGGCACCATTTTTGAGTGAAATGCCGAAAGTCAGATTTTTGATGAAATTGTGACTCCGCGGCTTAGGGATTTTTTTTTTAAAAAAAATTTCTGCCGGTTAAGTTGTTTTGGGCTGATTTCCTTTCCCGTGATAAAAAGCCTTCTGTTTCGACTGCCAAACCTCTCAGGGGAGCATTTGCAACCGTTTGGCACCATTTTTGAGTGAAATGCTGAAAGTCAGATTTTTGATGAAATTTTGACCCCGGGGCTTAGGGATTTTTTGAACAAAATATTTTTCTTCCGGTTAATTTGTCTTGGGCTGATTTCTTTTCCCGTGATAAAAAGCCTTCTGTTTCGACCGCCAAACCTCTCAGGGGAGCATTTGCAACCATTTGGCACTATTTTTGAGTGAATTGCCGAAAGTCAGATTTTTGATGAAATTGTGACCCCGGGGCTTAGGGATTTTTTGAAAAAAATATTTTTCTGCCGGTTAATTTGTCTTGGGCTGATTTCTTTTCCCGTGATAAAAAGCCTTCTGTTTCGACCGCCAAACCTCTCAGGGGAGCATTTGCAACCATTTGGCACCATTTTTGAGTGAATTGCCGAAAGTCAGACTTTTGATGAAATTGTGACTCCGCGACATAGGGATTTTTTCAAAAAAATCTTTTTCTGCCGGTTAAGTTTTCGAGGGCTGATTTCTTTTCCTGTGATAAAAAGCCTTCTGTTTCGACCGCCAAACCTCTCAGGGGAGCATTTGCAAACGTTTGGGACCATTTTTGAGTGAAATGCCGAAAGTCAGATTTTTGATGAAATTGTGACTCCGGGGCTTAGGGATTTTTTCAAAAAAATCTTTTTCTGCCGGTTAAGTTTTCGAGGGCTGATTTCTTTTCCTTTGATAAAAAGCCTTCTGTTTCGACCACCAAACCTCTCAGGGGAGCATTTGCAACCGTTTGGCACCATTTTTGAGTGAAATGCCGAAAGTCAGATTTTTGATGAAATTGTGACCCCGGGGCTTAGGGATTTTTTCAAAAAAATCTTTCTCTGCCGGTTAAGTTTTCGAGGGCTGATTTCTTTTCCTGTGATAAAAAGCCTTCTGTTTCGACCGCCAAACCTCTCAGGGGAGCATTTGCAACCGTTTGGCACCATTTTTGAGTGAATTGCCGAAAGTCAGATTTTTGATGAAATTGTGACCCCGGGGCTTAGGGATTTTTTCAAAAAAATCTTTTTCTGCCGGTTAAGTTGTCTTGGGCTGATTTCTTTTCCCGTGATAAAAAGCCTTCTGTTTTGACCACCAAACCTCTCAGGAGAGCATTTGCAACCGTTTGGTACCATTTTTGAGTGAATTACCGAAAGTCAGATTTTTGATGAAATTGTGACCCCGGGGCTCAGGGATTTTTTCAAAAACATCTTTTTCTGCTGGTTATGTTGTCCATGGCTGATTTCTTGCTCTGTGATATAAAGCCTTCTGTTTCGACCGCCAAACCTCTCAGGGGAGCATTTGCAACCGTTTGGCACCATTTTTGAGTGAAATGCTGAAAGTCAGATTTTTGATGAAATTTTGACCCCGGGGCTTAGGGATTTTTTGAAAAAAATTTTTTCTTCCGGTTAATTTGTCTTGGGCTGATTTCTTTTCCCGTGATAAAAAGCCTTCTGTTTTGACCACCAAACCTCTCAGGAGAGCATTTGCAACCGTTTGGTACCATTTTTGAGTGAATTACCGAAAGTCAGATTTTTGATGAAATTGTGACCCCGGGGCTCAGGGATTTTTTCAAAAACATCTTTTTCTGCTGGTTATGTTGTCCATGGCTGATTTCTTGCTCTGTGATATAAAGCCTTCTGTTTCGACCGCCAAACCTCTCAGGGGAGCATTTGCAACCGTTTGGCACCATTTTTGAGTGAAATGCTGAAAGTCAGATTTTTGATGAAATTTTGACCCCGGGGCTTAGGGATTTTTTGAAAAATTTTTTTTCTTCCGGTTAATTTGTCTTGGGCTGATTTCTTTTCCCGTGATAAAAAGCCTTCTGTTTCGACCGCCAAACCTCTCAGGGGAGCATTTGCAACCATTTGGCACCATTTTTGAGTGAATTGCCGAAAGTCAGATTTTTGATGAAATTGTGACCCCGGGGCTTAGGGATTTTTTTAAAAAAATATTTTTCTGCCGGTTAATTTGTCTTGGGCTGATTTCTTTTCCCGTGATAAAAAGCCTTCTGTTTCGACCGCCAAACCTCTCAGGGGAGCATTTGCAACCATTTGGCACCATTTTTGAGTGAATTGCCGAAAGTCAGATTTTTGATGAAATTGTGACTCCGCGACATAGGGATTTTTTTAAAAAAATCTTTTTCTGCCGGTTAAGTTTTCGAGGGCTGATTTCTTTTCCTGTGATAAAAAGCCTTCTGTTTCGACCGCCAAACCTCTCAGGGGAGCATTTGCAACCGTTTGGGACCATTTTTGAGTGAAATGCCGAAAGTCAGATTTTTGATGAAATTGTGACCCCGGGGCTTAGGGATTTTTTCAAAAAAATCTTTCTCTGCCGGTTAAGTTTTCGAGGGCTGATTTCTTTTCCTGTGATAAAAAGCCTTCTGTTTCGACCGCCAAACCTCTCAGGGGAGCATTTGCAACCGTTTGGTACCATTTTTGAGTGAATTACCGAAAGTCAGATATTTGATGAAATTGTGACCCCGGGGCTCAGGGATTTTTTCAAAAACATCTTTTTCTGCCGGTTAAGTTGTCGAGGGCTGTTTTCTTTTCCTGTGATAAAAAGCCTTTTCTTTCGACCGCCAAACCTCTCAGGGGAGCATTTGCAACCGTTTGGCACCATTTTTGAGTGAAATGCCGAAAGTCAGATTTTTGATGAAATTGTGACCCCGGGGCTTAGGGATTTTTTCAAAAAAATCTTTTTCTGCCGGTTAATTTGTATTCGGCTGATTTCTTTTCCCGTGATAAAAAGCCTTCTGTTTTCACCGCCAAACCTCTCAGGGGAGCATTTGCAACCATTTGGCACCATTTTTCAGTGAATTGCCGAAAGTCAGATACTTGATGAAATTGTGACCCCGGGGCTTAGGGATTTTTTTTAAAAAAATCTTTTTCTGACGGTTAAGTTTTCGAGGGCTGATTTCTTTTCCTTTGATAAAAAGCCTTCTGTTTCGACCGCCAAACCTCTCAGGGGAGCATTAGCAACCGTTTGGCACCATTTTTGAGTGAATTGCCGAAAGTCAGATTTTTGATGAAATTGTGACCCCGGGGCTTAGGGATTTTTTCAAAAAAATCTTTCTCTGCCAGTTAAGTTGTCTTGGGCTGATTTCTTTTCCTTTGATAAAAAGCCTTCTGTTTCGACCGCCAAACCTCTCAGGGGAGCATTTGCAACCGTTTGGGACCATTTTTGAGTGAAATGCCGAAAGTCAGATTTTTGATGAAATTGTGACCCCGGGGATTAGGGATTTTTTGAAAAAAATATTTTTCTGCCGTTTAATTTGTCTTGGGCTGATTTCTTTTCCCGTGATAAAAAGCCTTCTGTTTCGACCGCCAAACCTCTCAGGGGAGCATTTGCAACCATTTGGCACCATTTTTGAGTGAAATGCCGAAAGTCAGATTTTTGATGAAATTGTAACTCCGCGGATTAGGGATTTTTTCAAAAAAATCTTTTTCTGCCGGTTAAGTTTTCGAGGGCTGATTTCTTTTCCTGTGATAAAAAGCCTTCTGTTTCGACCGCCAAACCTCTCAGGGGAGCATTTGCAACCGTTTGGGACCATTTTTGAGTGAAATGCCGAAAGTCAGATTTTTGATGAAATTGTGACCCCGGGGCTTAGGGATTTTTCGAAAAAAATATTTTTCTGCCGGTTAAGTTGTCTTGGGCTGATTTCTTTTCCCGTGATAAAAAGCCTTCTGTTTTGACCGCCAAACCTCTCAGGGGAGCATTTGCAACCGTTTGGCACCATTTTTGAGTGAATTGCCGAAAGTCAGATTTTTGATGAAATTGTGACTCCGGGGCTTAGGGATTTTTTCAAAAAAATCTTTTTCTGCCGGTTAAGTTTTCGAGGGCTGATTTCTTTTCCTTTGATAAAAAGCCTTCTGTTTCGACCACCAAACCTCTCAGGGGAGCATTTGCAACCGTTTGGGACCATTTTTGAGTGAAATGCCGAAAGTCAGATTTTGATGAAATTGTGACTCCGCGGATTAGGGATTTTTTCAAAAAAAATATTTTCTGCCGGTTAAGTTGTTTTGGGCTGATTTCCTTTCCCGTGATAAAAAGCCTTCTGTTTCGACTCCCAAACCTCTCAGGGGAGCATTTGCAACCGTTTGGCACCATTTTTCTGCCGGTTATGTTGTCCATGGCTGATTTCTTGCTCTGTGATATAAAGCCTTCTGTTTCGACCGCCAAACCTCTCAGGGGAGCATTTGCAACCGTTTGGCACCATTTTTGAGTGAATTGCCGAAAGTCAGATATTTGATGAAATTGTGACCCCGGGGTTTAGGGATTTTTTCAAAAAAATCTTTTTCTGCCGGTTAAGTTTTCGAGGGCTGATTTCTTTTCCTTTGATAAAAAGCCTTCTGTTTCGACCGCCAAACCTCTCAGGGGAGCATTTGCAACCGTTTGGCACCATTTTTCTGCCGGTTATGTTGTCCATGGCTGATTTCTTGCTCTGTGATATAAAGCCTTCTGTTTCGACCGCCAAACCTCTCAGGGGAGCATTTGCAACCGTTTGGCACCATTTTTGAGTGAATTGCCGAAAGTCAGATTTTTGATGAAATTGTGACCCCGGGGCTTAGGGATTTTTTCAAAAAAATCTTTTTCTGCCGGTTAAGTTGTCTTGGGCTGATTTCTTTTCCCGTGATAAAAAGCCTTCTGTTTTGACCGCCAAACCTCTCAGGGGAGCATTTGCAACCATTTGGCACCATTTTTGAGTGAATTGCCGAAAGTCAGATTTTTGATGAAAATGTGACCCCGGGGCTTAGGGATTTTTTTAAAAAAATCTTTTTCTGCCGGTTAAGTTTTCGAGGGCTGATTTCTTTTCCTTTGATAAAAAGCCTTCTGTTTCGACCGCCAAACCTCTCAGGGGAGCATTTGCAACCGTTTGGGACCATTTTTGATTGAAATGCCGAAAGTCAGATTTTTGATGAAATTGTGACCCCGGGGCTTAGGGATTTTTTCAAAAAAATCTTTTTCTGCCGGTTAATTTGTCTTGGGCTGGTTTCTTTTCCCGTGATAAAAAGCCTTCTGTTTCGACTGCCAAACCTCTCAGGGGAGCATTTGCAACCGTTTGGCACCATTTTTGAGTGAATTGCCGAAAGTCAGATATTTGATGAAATTGTGACCCCGGGTTTTAGGGATTTTTTCAAAAAAATCTTTTTCTGCCGGTTAAGTTTTCGAGGGCTGATTTCTTTTCCTTTGATAAAAAGCCTTCTGTTTCGACCGCCAAACCTCTCAGGGGAGCATTTGCAACCGTTTGGCACCATTTTTCTGCCGGTTATGTTGTCCATGGCTGATATCTTGCTCTGTGATATAAAGCCTTCTGTTTCGACCGCCAAACCTCTCAGGGGAGCATTTGCAACCGTTTGGCACCATTTTTGAGTGAATTGCCGAAAGTCAGATTTTTGATGAAATTGTGACTCTGCGGCTCAGGGATTTTTTCAAAAACATCTATTTCTGGCGGTTAAGTTGTCGAGGGCTGTTTTCTTTTCCTGTGATAAAAAGCCTTTTCTTTCGACCGCCAAACCACTCACGGGAGCATTTGCAACCGTTTGGCACCATTTTTCTGCCGGTTATGTTGTCCATGGCTGATTTCTTGCTCTGTGATAAAAAGCCTTGTGTTTCGACCGCCAAACCTCTCACGGGAGCATTTGCAACCGTTTGGGACCATTTTTGAGTGAATTGCCGAAAGTCAGCTTTTTGATGAAATTGTGACCCCGGGGCTTAGGGATTTTTTCAAAAAAATATTTTTCTGCCGGTTAAGTTGTCTTGGGCTGATTTCTTTTCCCGTGATAAAAAGCGTTCGGTTTCGACCGCCAAACCTCTCAGGGGAGCATTTGCAACCGTTTGGCACCATTTTTGAGTGAATTGCCGAAAGTCAGATTTTTTATGAAATTGTGACCCCTGGGCTTAGGGATTTTTTCAAAAACATCTTTTTCTGCCGGTTAAGTTGTCGAGGGCTGTTTTCTTTTCCTGTGATAAAAAACCTTTTCTTTCGACCGCCAAACCTCTCACGGGAGCATTTGCAACCGTTTGGCACCATTTTTCTGCCGGTTATGTTGTCCATGGCTGATTTCTTGCTCTGTGATATAAAGCCTTCTGTTTCGACCGCCAAACCTCTCAGGGGAGCATTTGCAACCGTTTGGCACCATTTTTGAGTGAAATGCCGAAAGTCAGATTTTTGATGAAATTGTGACCCCGGGGCTTAGGGATTTTTTCAAAAAAATCTTTTTCTGCCGGTTAAGTTTTCGAGGGCTGATTTCTTTTCCTGTGATAAAAAGCCTTCTGTTTCGACTGCCAAACCTCTCAGGGGAGCATTTGCAACCGTTTGGGACCATTTTTGATTGAAATGCCGAAAGTCAGATTTTTGATGAAATTGTGACCCCGGGGCTTAGGGATTTTTTCAAAAAAATCTTTTTCTGCCGGTTAATTTGTCTTGGGCTGGTTTCTTTTCCCGTGATAAAAAGCCTTCTGTTTCGACTGCCAAACCTCTCAGGGGAGCATTTGCAACCGTTTGGCACCATTTTTGAGTGAATTGCCGAAAGTCAGATATTTGATGAAATTGTGACCCCGGGGTTTAGGGATTTTTTCAAAAAAATCTTTTTCTGCCGGTTAAGTTTTCGAGGGCTGATTTCTTTTCCTTTGATAAAAAGCCTTCTGTTTCGACCGCCAAACCTCTCAGGGGAGCATTTGCAACCGTTTGGCACCATTTTTCTGCCGGTTATGTTGTCCATGGCTGATTTCTTGCTCTGTGATATAAAGCCTTCTGTTTCGACCGCCAAACCTCTCAGGGGAGCATTTGCAACCGTTTGGCACCATTTTTGAGTGAATTGCCGAAAGTCAGATTTTTGATGAAATTGTGACTCTGCGGCTCAGGGATTTTTTCAAAAACATCTATTTCTGGCGGTTAAGTTGTCTTGGGCTGTTTTCTTTTCCTGTGATAAAAAGCCTTTTCTTTCAACCGCCAAACCACTCACGGGAGGATTTGCAACCGTTTGGCACCATTTTTCTGCCGGTTATGTTGTCCATGGCTGATTTCTTGCTCTGTGATAAAAAGCCTTGTGTTTCGACCGCCAAACCTCTCACGGGAGCATTTGCAACCGTTTGGGACCATTTTTGAGTGAATTGCCGAAAGTCAGCTTTTTGATGAAATTGTGACCCCGGGGCTTAGGGATTTTTTCAAAAAAATATTTTTCTGCCGGTTAAGTTGTCTTGGGCTGATTTCTTTTCCCGTGATAAAAAGCGTTCGGTTTCGACCGCCAAACCTCTCAGGGGAGCATTTGCAACCGTTTGGCACCATTTTTGAGTGAATTGCCGAAAGTCAGATTTTTTATGAAATTGTGACCCCTGGGCTTAGGGATTTTTTCAAAAACATCTTTTTCTGCCGGTTAAGTTGTCGAGGGCTGTTTTCTTTTCCTGTGATAAAAAACCTTTTCTTTCGACCGCCAAACCTCTCACGGGAGCATTTGCAACCGTTTGGCACCATTTTTCTGCCGGTTATGTTGTCCATGGCTGATTTCTTGCTCTGTGATATAAAGCCTTCTGTTTCGACCGCCAAACCTCTCAGGGGAGCATTTGCAACCGTTTGGCACCATTTTTGAGTGAAATGCCGAAAGTCAGATTTTTGATGAAATTGTGACCCCGGGGCTTAGGGATTTTTTCAAAAAAATCTTTTTCTGCCGGTTAAGTTTTCGAGGGCTGATTTCTTTTCCTGTGATAAAAAGCCTTCTGTTTCGACGACCAAACCTCTCACGGGAGCATTTGAAACCGTTTGGCACCATTTTTGAGTGAAATGCCGAAAGTCAGATTTTTGATGAAATTGTGACCCCGGGGCTTAGGGATTTTTTCAAAAAAATCTTTTTCTGCAGGTTAAGTTTTCGAGGGCTGATTTCTTTTCCTTTGATAAAAAGCCTTCTGTTTCGACCGCCAAACCTCTCAGGGGACCATTTGCAACCGTTTGGCACCATTTTTGAGTGAATTGCCGAAAGTCAGATTTTTGATGAAATTGTGACCCCGGGACTTAGGGATTTTTTCAAAAAAATCTTTTTCTGCAGGTTAAGTTTTCGAGGGCTGATTTCTTTTCCTTTGATAAAAAGCCTTCTGTTTCGACCACCAAACCTCTCACGGGAGCATTTGAAACCGTTTGGCACCATTTTTGAGTGAAATGCCGAAAGTCAGATTTTTGATGAAATTGTGACCCCGGGGCTTAGGGATTTTTTCACAAAAATCTTTTTCTGCCGGTTAATTTGTCTTGGGCTGATTTCTTTTCCCGTGATAAAAAGCCTTCTGTTTTGACCGCCAAACCTCTCAGGGGAGCATTTGCTACCGTTTGGCACCATTTTTGAGTGAATTGCCGAAAGTCAGATATTTGATGAAATTGTGACCCCGGGGCTTAGGGATTTTTTCAAAAAAATCTTTTTCTGCAGGTTAAGTTTTCGAGGGCTGATTTATTTCCTTTGATAAAAAGCCTTCTGTTTCGACCGCCAAACCTCTCAGGGGAGCATTTGCAACCGTTTGGGACCATTTTTGATTGAAATGCCGAAATTCAGATTTTTAATGAAATTGTGACCCCTGGGCTTAGGGATTTTTTCAAAAACATGTTTTTCTGCCGGTTAAGTTGTTTTGGGCTGATTTCCTTTCCCGTGATAAAAAGCCTTCTGTTTCGACCGCCAAACCTCTCAGGGGAGCATTTGCAACCATTTGGCACCATTTTTGAGTGAATTGCCGAAAGTCAGCTTTTTGATGAAATTGTGACCCCGGGGCTTAGGGATTTTTTCAAAAAAATATTTTTCTGCCGGTTAAGTTGTCTTGGGCTGATTTCTTTTCCCGTGATAAAAAGCGTTCGGTTTCGACCGCCAAACCTCTCAGGGGAGCATTTGCAACCGTTTGGCACCATTTTTGAGTGAATTGCCGAAAGTCAGATTTTTTATGAAATTGTGACCCCTGGGCTTAGGGATTTTTTCAAAAACATCTTTTTCTGCCGGTTAAGTTGTCGAGGGCTGTTTTCTTTTCCTGTGATAAAAAACCTTTTCTTTCGACCGCCAAACCTCTCACGGGAGCATTTGCAACCGTTTGGCACCATTTTTCTGCCGGTTATGTTGTCCATGGCTGATTTCTTGCTCTGTGATATAAAGCCTTCTGTTTCGACCGCCAAACCTCTCAGGGGAGCATTTGCAACCGTTTGGCACCATTTTTGAGTGAAATGCCGAAAGTCAGATTTTTGATGAAATTGTGACCCCGGGGCTTAGGGATTTTTTCAAAAAAATCTTTTTCTGCCGGTTAAGTTTTCGAGGGCTGATTTCTTTTCCTGTGATAAAAAGCCTTCTGTTTCGACGACCAAACCTCTCACGGGAGCATTTGAAACCGTTTGGCACCATTTTTGAGTGAAATGCCGAAAGTCAGATTTTTGATGAAATTGTGACCCCGGGGCTTAGGGATTTTTTCAAAAAAATCTTTTTCTGCAGGTTAAGTTTTCGAGGGCTGATTTCTTTTCCTTTGATAAAAAGCCTTCTGTTTCGACCGCCAAACCTCTCAGGGGACCATTTGCAACCGTTTGGCACCATTTTTGAGTGAATTGCCGAAAGTCAGATTTTTGATGAAATTGTGACCCCGGGACTTAGGGATTTTTTCAAAAAAATCTTTTTCTGCCGGTTAAGTTTTCGAGGGCTGATTTCTTTTCCTTTGATAAAAAGCCTTCTGTTTCGACCACCAAACCTCTCACGGGAGCATTTGAAACCGTTTGGCACCATTTTTGAGTGAAATGCCGAAAGTCAGATTTTTGATGAAATTGTGACCCCGGGGCTTAGGGATTTTTTCACAAAAATCTTTTTCTGCCGGTTAATTTGTCTTGGGCTGATTTCTTTTCCCGTGATAAAAAGCCTTCTGTTTTGACCGCCAAACCTCTCAGGGGAGCATTTGCTACCGTTTGGCACCATTTTTGAGTGAATTGCCGAAAGTCAGATATTTGATGAAATTGTGACCCCGGGGCTTAGGGATTTTTTCAAAAAAATCTTTTTCTGCAGGTTAAGTTTTCGAGGGCTGATTTATTTCCTTTGATAAAAAGCCTTCTGTTTCGACCGCCAAACCTCTCAGGGGAGCATTTGCAACCGTTTGGGACCATTTTTGATTGAAATGCCGAAATTCAGATTTTTAATGAAATTGTGACCCCTGGGCTTAGGGATTTTTTCAAAAACATGTTTTTCTGCCGGTTAAGTTTTCGAGGGCTGATTTCTTTTCCTGTGATAAAAAGCCTTCTGTTTCCACCACCAAACCTCTCACGGGAGCATTTGAAACCGTTTGGCACCATTTTTGAGTGAAATGCCAAAAGTCAGATTTTTGATGAAATTGTGACTCCGTGGCTTAGCGATTTTTTCAAAAAAATATTTTTCTGCCGGTTAAGTTGTTTTGGGCTGATTTCCTTTCCCGTGATAAAAAGCCTTCTGTTTCGACCGCCAAACGTCTCAGGGGAGCATTTGCAACCATTTGGCACCATTTTTGAGTGAATTGCCGAAAGTCAGATTTTTGATGAAATTGTGACTCCGCGGCTTAGGGATTTTTTCAAAAAAATATTTTTCTGCCGGTTAAGTTGTCTTGGGCTGATTTCTTTTCCCATGATAAAAAGCCTTCTGTTTTGACCGCCAAACGTCTCAGGGGAGCATTTGGAACCGTTTGGCACCATTTTTGAGTGAATTGCCGAAAGTCAGATTTTTGATGAAATTGTGACTCCGCGACATAGGGATTTTTTCAAAAAAATCTTTTTCTGCCGGTTAAGTTTTCGAGGGCTGATTTCTTTTCCTTTGATAAAAAGCCGTCTGTTTCGACCACCAAACCTCTCAGGGGAGCATTTGCAACCGTTTGGGACCATTTTTGAGTGAAATTCCGAAAGTCAGATTTTTGATGAAATTGTGACCCCGGGGCTTAGGGATTTTTTCAAAAAAATCTTTTTCTGACGGTTAAGTTTTCGAGGGTTGATTTCTTTTCCTGTGATAAAAAGCCTTCTGTTTCGACCACCAAACCTCTCACGGGAGCATTTGAAACCGTTTGGCACCATTTTTGATTGAAATGCCGAAAGTCAGATTTTTGATGAAATTGTGACCTTGGGTCTTAGGGATTTTTTGAAAAAAATCTTTTTCTGCCGGTTAAGTTTTCGAGGGTTGATTTCTTTTCCTGTGATAAAAAGCCTTCTGTTTCGACCACCAAACCTCTCACGGGAGCATTTGAAACCGTTTGGCACCATTTTTGAGTGAAATGCCGAAAGTCAGATTTTTGATGAAATTGTGACCCCGGGGCTTAGGGATTTTTTGAAAAAAATATTTTTCTGCCGGTTAATTTGTCTTGGGCTGATTTCTTTTCCCGTGATAAAAAGCCTTCTGTTTCGACCGCCAAACCTCTCAGGGGAGCATTTGCAACCGTTTGGGACCATTTTTGAGTGAAATGCCGAAAGTCAGATTCTTGATGAAATTGTGACCCCGGGGCTTAGGGATTTTTTCAAAAAAATCTTTTTCTGCCGGTTAATTTGTCTTGGGCTGATTTCTTTTCCCGTGATAAAAAGCCTTCTGTTTCGACCGCCAAACCTCTCAGGGGAGCATTTGCAACCATTTGGCACCATTTTTGAGTGAATTGCCGAAAGTCAGATTTTTGATGAAATTGTGACTCCGCGACATAGGGATTTTTTCAAAAAAATCTTTTTCTGCCGGTTAAGTTTTCGAGGGCTGATTTCTTTTCCTGTGATAAAAAGCCTTCTGTTTCGACCGCCAAACCTCTCAGGGGAGCATTTGCAACCGTTTGGGACCATTTTTGAGTGAAATGCCGAAAGTCAGATTTTTGATGAAATTGTGACTCCGGGGCTTAGGGATTTTTTCAAAAAAATCTTTATCTGCCGGTTAAGTTTTCGAGGGCTGATTTCTTTTCCTTTGATAAAAAGCCTTCTGTTTCGACCACCAAACCTCTCACGGGAGCATTTGAAACCGTTTGGCACCATTTTTGAGTGAAATGCCGAAAGTCAGATTTTTGATGAAATTGTGACCCCGGGGCTTAGGGATTTTTTCAAAAAAATCTTTTTCTGCCGGTTAAGTTGTCTTGGGCTGATTTCTTTTCCCGTGATAAAAAGCCTTCTGTTTTCACCACCAAACCTCTCAGGAGAGCATTTGCAACCGTTTGGTACCATTTTTGAGTGAATTACCGAAAGTCAGATTTTTGATGAAATTGTGACCCCGGGGCTCAGGGATTTTTTCAAAAACATCTTTTTCTGCCGGTTAAGTTGTCTTGGGCTGATTTCTTTTCCCGTGATAAAAAGTCTTCTGTTTTGACCGCCAAACCTCTCAGTGGAGCATTTGCAACCATTTGGCACCATTTTTGAGTGAATTGCCGAAAGTCAGATTTTTGATGAAATTGTGACCCCGGGGCTCAGGGATTTTTTCAAAAACATCTTTTTCTGCTGGTTATGTTGTCCATGGCTGATTTCTTGCTCCGTGATATAAAGCCTTCTGTTTCGACCGCCAAACCTCTCAGGGGAGCGTTTGGCACCATTTTTGAGTGAAATGCTGAAAGTCAGATTTTTGATGAAATTTTGACCCCGGGGCTTAGGGATTTTTTGAAAAAAATATTTTTCTTCCGGTTAATTTGTCTTGGGCTGATTTCTTTTCCCGTGATAAAAAGCCTTCTGTTTCGACCGCCAAACCTCTCAGGGGAGCATTTGCAACCATTTGGCACCATTTTTGAGTGAATTGCCGAAAGTCAGATTTTTGATGAAATTGTGACCCCGGGGCTTAGGGATTTTTTGAAAAAAATATTTTTCTGCCGGTTAAGTTTTCGAGGGCTGATTTCTTTTCCCGTGATAAAAAGCCTTCTGTTTCGACCGCCAAACCTCTCAGGGGAGCATTTGCAACCGTTTGGCACCATTTTTGAGTGAATTGCCGAAAGTCAGATTTTTGATGAAATTGTGACTCCGCGACATAGGGATTTTTTCAAAAAAATCTTTTTCTGCCGGTTAAGTTTTCGAGGGCTGATTTCTTTTCCTGTGATAAAAAGCCTTCTGTTTCGACCGCCAAACCTCTCAGGGGAGCGTTTGCAACCGTTTGGGACCATTTTTGAGTGAAATGCCGAAAGTCAGATTTTTGATGAAATTGTGACCCCGGGGCTTAGGGATTTTTTCAAAAAAATCTTTCTCTGCCGGTTAAGTTTTCGAGGGCTGATTTCTTTTCCTGTGATAAAAAGCCTTCTGTTTCGACCGCCAAACCTCTCAGGGGAGCATTTGCAACCGTTTGGCACCATTTTTGAGTGAATTGCCGAAAGTCAGATTTTTGATGAAATTGTGACCCCGGGGCTTAGGGATTTTTTCAAAAAAATCTTTTTCTGCCGGTTAAGTTGTCTTGGGCTGATTTCTTTTCCCGTGATAAAAAGCCTTCTGTTTTGACCACCAAACCTCTCAGGAGAGCATTTGCAACCGTTTGGTACCATTTTTGAGTGAATTACCGAAAGTCAGATTTTTGATGAAATTGTGACCCCGGGGCTCAGGGATTTTTTCAAAAACATCTTTTTCTGCCGGTTAAGTTGTCGAGGGCTGTTTTCTTTTCCTGTGATAAAAAGCCTTTTCTTTCGACCGCCAAACCTCTCAGGGGAGCATTTGCAACCGTTTGGCACCATTTTTGAGTGAAATGCCGAAAGTCAGATTTTTGATGAAATTGTGACCCCGGGGCTTAGGGATTTTTTCAAAAAAATCTTTTTCTGCCGGTTAATTTGTATTCGGCTGATTTCTTTTCCCGTGATAAAAAGCCTTCTGTTTTGACCGCCAAACCTCTCAGGGGAGCATTTGCAACCATTTGGCACCATTTTTCAGTGAATTGCCGAAAGTCAGATACTTGATGAAATTGTGACCCCGGGGCTTAGGGATTTTTTTAAAAAAAATCTTTTTCTGACGGTTAAGTTTTCGAGGGCTGATTTCTTTTCCTTTGATAAAAAGCCTTCTGTTTCGACCGCCAAACCTCTCAGGGGAGCATTAGCAACCGTTTGGCACCATTTTTGAGTGAATTGCCGAAAGTCAGATTTTTGATGAAATTGTGACCCCGGGGCTTAGGGATTTTTTCAAAAAAATCTTTCTCTGCCAGTTAAGTTGTCTTGGGCTGATTTCTTTTCCTTTGATAAAAAGCCTTCTGTTTCGACCGCCAAACCTCTCAGGGGAGCATTTGCAACCGTTTGGGACCATTTTTGAGTGAAATGCCGAAAGTCAGATTTTTGATGAAATTGTGACCCCGGGGATTAGGGATTTTTTGAAAAAAATATTTTTCTGCCGTTTAATTTGTCTTGGGCTGATTTCTTTTCCCGTGATAAAAAGCCTTCTGTTTTGACCGCCAAACCTCTCAGGGGAGCATTTGCAACCATTTGGCACCATTTTTGAGTGAAATGCCGAAAGTCAGATTTTTGATGAAATTGTAACTCCGCGGATTAGGGATTTTTTCAAAAAAATCTTTTTCTGCCGGTTAAGTTTTCGAGGGCTGATTTCTTTTCCTGTGATAAAAAGCCTTCTGTTTTGACCGCCAAACCTCTCAGGGGAGCATTTGCAACCGTTTGGGACCATTTTTGAGTGAAATGCCGAAAGTCAGATTTTTGATGAAATTGTGACCCCGGGGCTTAGGGATTTTTCGAAAAAAATATTTTTCTGCCGGTTAAGTTGTCTTGGGCTGATTTCTTTTCCCGTGATAAAAAGCCTTCTGTTTTGACCGCCAAACCTCTCAGGGGAGCATTTGCAACCGTTTGGCACCATTTTTGAGTGAATTGCCGAAAGTCAGATTTTTGATGAAATTGTGACTCCGGGGCTTAGGGATTTTTTCAAAAAAATCTTTTTCTGCCGGTTAAGTTTTCGAGGGCTGATTTCTTTTCCTTTGATAAAAAGCCTTCTGTTTCGACCACCAAACCTCTCAGGGGAGCATTTGCAACCGTTTGGGACCATTTTTGAGTGAAATGCCGAAAGTCAGATTTTGATGAAATTGTGACTCCGCGGATTAGGGATTTTTTCAAAAAAAAAATTTTCTGCCGGTTAAGTTGTTTTGGGCTGATTTCCTTTCCCGTGATAAAAAGCCTTCTGTTTCGACTCCCAAACCTCTCAGGGGAGCATTTGCAACCGTTTGGCACCATTTTTCTGCCGGTTATGTTGTCCATGGCTGATTTCTTGCTCTGTGATATAAAGCCTTCTGTTTCGACCGCCAAACCTCTCAGGGGAGCATTTGCAACCGTTTGGCACCATTTTTGAGTGAATTGCCGAAAGTCAGATTTTTGATGAAATTGTGACTCTGGGGCTCAGGGATTTTTTCAAAAACATCTTTTTCTGCCGGTTAAGTTTTCGAGGGCTGATTTCTTTTCCTGTGATAAAAAGCCTTCTGTTTCGACCGCCAAACCTCTCAGGGGAGCATTTGCAACCGTTTGGGACCATTTTTGAGTGAAATGCCGAAAGTCAGATTTTTGATGAAATTGTGACTCCGGGGCTTAGGGATTTTTTCAAAAAAATCTTTTTCTGCCGGTTAAGTTTTCGAGGGCTGATTTCTTTTCCTTTGATAAAAAGCCTTCTGTTTCGACCACCAAACCTCTCAGGGGAGCATTTGCAACCGTTTGGCACCATTTTTGAGTGAAATGCCGAAAGTCAGATTTTTGATGAAATTGTGACCCCGGGGCTTAGGGATTTTTTCAAAAAAATCTTTCTCTGCCGGTTAAGTTTTCGAGGGCTGATTTCTTTTCCTGTGATAAAAAGCCTTCTGTTTCGACCGCCAAACCTCTCAGGGGAGCATTTGCAACCGTTTGGCACCATTTTTGAGTGAATTGCCGAAAGTCAGATTTTTGATGAAATTGTGACCCCGGGGCTTAGGGATTTTTTCAAAAAAATCATTTTCTGCCGGTTAAGTTGTCTTGGGCTGATTTCTTTTCCCGTGATAAAAAGCCTTCTGTTTTGACCACCAAACCTCTCAGGAGAGCATTTGCAACCGTTTGGTACCATTTTTGAGTGAATTACCGAAAGTCAGATTTTTGATGAAATTGTGACCCCGGGGCTCAGGGATTTTTTCAAAAACATCTTTTTCTGCTGGTTATGTTGTCCATGGCTGATTTCTTGCTCTGTGATATAAAGCCTTCTGTTTCGACCGCCAAACCTCTCAGGGGAGCATTTGCAACCGTTTGGCACCATTTTTGAGTGAAATGCTGAAAGTCAGATTTTTGATGAAATTTTGACCCCGGGGCTTAGGGATTTTTTGAAAAAAATATTTTTCTTCCGGTTAATTTGTCTTGGGCTGATTTCTTTTCCCGTGATAAAAAGCCTTCTGTTTCGACCGCCAAACCTCTCAGGGGAGCATTTGCAACCATTTGGCACCATTTTTGAGTGAATTGCCGAAAGTCAGATTTTTGATGAAATTGTGACCCCGGGGCTTAGGGATTTTTTGAAAAAAATATTTTTCTGCCGGTTAATTTGTCTTGGGCTGATTTCTTTTCCCGTGATAAAAAGCCTTCTGTTTCGACCGCCAAACCTCTCAGGGGAGCATTTGCAACCGTTTGGCACCATTTTTGAGTGAATTGCCGAAAGTCAGATTTTTGATGAAATTGTGACTCCGCGACATAGGGATTTTTTCAAAAAAATCTTTTTCTGCCGGTTAAGTTTTCGAGGGCTGATTTCTTTTCCTGTGATAAAAAGCCTTCTGTTTCGACCGCCAAACCTCTCAGGGGAGCATTTGCAACCGTTTGGGACCATTTTTGAGTGAAATGCCGAAAGTCAGATTTTTGATGAAATTGTGACCCCGGGGCTTTGGGATTTTTTCAAAAAAATCTTTCTCTGCCGGTTAAGTTTTCGAGGGCTGATTTCTTTTCCTGTGATAAAAAGCCTTCTGTTTCGACCGCCAAACCTCTCAGGGGAGCATTTGCAACCGTTTGGCACCATTTTTGAGTGAATTGCAGAAAGTCAGATTTTTGATGAAATTGTGACCCCGGGGCTTAGGGATTTTTTCAAAAAAATCTTTTTCTGCCGGTTAAGTTGTCTTGGGCTGATTTCTTTTCCCGTGATAAAAAGCCTTCTGTTTTGACCACCAAACCTCTCAGGAGAGCATTTGCAACCGTTTGGTACCATTTTTGAGTGAATTACCGAAAGTCAGATTTTTGATGAAATTGTGACCCCGGGGCTCAGGGATTTTTTCAAAAACATCTTTTTCTGCCGGTTAAGTTGTCGAGGGCTGTTTTCTTTTCCTGTGATAAAAAGCCTTTTCTTTCGACCGCCAAACCTCTCAGGGGAGCATTTGCAACCGTTTGGCACCATTTTTGAGTGAAATGCCGAAAGTCAGATTTTTGATGAAATTGTGACCCCGGGGCTTAGGGATTTTTTGAAAAAAATATTTTTCTGCCGGTTAATTTGTCTTGGGCTGATTTCTTTTCCCGTGATAAAAAGCCTTCTGTTTCGACCGCCAAACCTCTCAGGGGAGCATTTGCAACCATTTGGCACCATTTTTGAGTGAATTGCCGAAAGTCAGATTTTTGATGAAATTGTGACTCCGCGACATAGGGATTTTTTCAAAAAAATCTTTTTCTGCCGGTTAAGTTTTCGAGGGCTGATTTCTTTTCCTGTGATAAAAAGCCTTCTGTTTCGACCGCCAAACCTCTCAGGGGAGCATTTGCAACCGTTTGGGACCATTTTTGAGTGAAATGCCGAAAGTCAGATTTTTGATGAAATTGTGACTCCGGGGCTTAGGGATTTTTTCAAAAAAATCTTTTTCTGCCGGTTAAGTTTTCGAGGGCTGATTTCTTTTCCTTTGATAAAAAGCCTTCTGTTTCGACCACCAAACCTCTCAGGGAGCATTTGCAACCGTTTGGCACCATTTTTGAGTGAAATGCCGAAAGTCAGATTTTTGATGAAATTGTGACCCCGGGGCTTAGGGATTTTTTCAAAAAAATCTTTCTCTGCCGGTTAAGTTTTCGAGGGCTGATTTCTTTTCCTGTGATAAAAAGCCTTCTGTTTCGACCGCCAAACCTCTCAGGGGAGCATTTGCAACCGTTTGGCACCATTTTTGAGTGAATTGCCGAAAGTCAGATTTTTGATGAAATTGTGACCCCGGGGCTTAGGGATTTTTTGAAAAAAATATTTTTCTTCCGGTTAATTTGTCTTGGGCTGATTTCTTTTCCCGTGATAAAAAGCCTTCTGTTTCGACCGCCAAACCTCTCAGGGGAGCATTTGCAACCATTTGGCACCATTTTTGAGTGAATTGCCGAAAGTCAGATTTTTGATGAAATTGTGACTCCGCGACATAGGGATTTTTTCAAAAAAATCTTTTTCTGCCGGTTAAGTTTTCGAGGGCTGATTTCTTTTCCTGTGATAAAAAGCCTTCTGTTTCGACCGCCAAACCTCTCAGGGGAGCATTTGCAACCGTTTGGGACCATTTTTGAGTGAAATGCCGAAAGTCAGATTTTTGATGAAATTGTGACCCCGGGGCTTAGGGATTTTTTCAAAAAAATCTTTCTCTGCCGGTTAAGTTTTCGAGGGCTGATTTCTTTTCCTGTGATAAAAAGCCTTCTGTTTCGACCGCCAAACCTCTCAGGGGAGCATTTGCAACCGTTTGGCACCATTTTTGAGTGAATTGCCGAAAGTCAGATTTTTGATGAAATTGTGACCCCGGGGCTTAGGGATTTTTTCAAAAAAATCTTTTTCTGCCGGTTAAGTTGTCTTGGGCTGATTTCTTTTCCCGTGATAAAAAGCCTTCTGTTTTGACCACCAAACCTCTCAGGAGAGCATTTGCAACCGTTTGGTACCATTTTTGAGTGAATTACCGAAAGTCAGATTTTTGATGAAATTGTGACCCCGGGGCTCAGGGATTTTTTCAAAAACATCTTTTTCTGCTGGTTATGTTGTCCATGGCTGATTTCTTGCTCTGTGATATAAAGCCTTCTGTTTCGACCGCCAAACCTCTCAGGGGAGCATTTGCAACCGTTTGGCACCATTTTTGAGTGAAATGCTGAAAGTCAGATTTTTGATGAAATTTTGACCCCGGGGCTTAGGGATTTTTTGAAAAAAATATTTTTCTTCCGGTTAATTTGTCTTGGGCTGATTTCTTTTCCCGTGATAAAAAGCCTTCTGTTTCGACCGCCAAACCTCTCAGGGGAGCATTTGCAACCATTTGGCACCATTTTTGAGTGAATTGCCGAAAGTCAGATTTTTGATGAAATTGTGACCCCGGGGCTTAGGGATTTTTTGAAAAAAATATTTTTCTGCCGGTTAATTTGTCTTGGGCTGATTTCTTTTCCCGTGATAAAAAGCCTTCTGTTTCGACCGCCAAACCTCTCAGGGGAGCATTTGCAACCATTTGGCACCATTTTTGAGTGAATTGCCGAAAGTCAGATTTTTGATGAAATTGTGACTCCGCGACATAGGGATTTTTTCAAAAAAATCTTTTTCTGCCGGTTAAGTTTTCGAGGGCTGATTTCTTTTCCTGTGATAAAAAGCCTTCTGTTTCGACCGCCAAACCTCTCAGGGGAGCATTTGCAACCGTTTGGGACCATTTTTGAGTGAAATGCCGAAAGTCAGATTTTTGATGAAATTGTGACCCCGGGGCTTAGGGATTTTTTCAAAAAAATCTTTCTCTGCCGGTTAAGTTTTCGAGGGCTGATTTCTTTTCCTGTGATAAAAAGCCTTCTGTTTCGACCGCCAAACCTCTCAGGGGAGCATTTGCAACCGTTTGGCACCATTTTTGAGTGAATTGCCGAAAGTCAGATTTTTGATGAAATTGTGACCCCGGGGCTTAGGGATTTTTTCAAAAAAATCTTTTTCTGCCGGTTAAGTTGTCTTGGGCTGATTTCTTTTCCCGTGATAAAAAGCCTTCTGTTTTGACCACCAAACCTCTCAGGAGAGCATTTGCAACCGTTTGGTACCATTTTTGAGTGAATTACCGAAAGTCAGATTTTTGATGAAATTGTGACCCCGGGGCTCAGGGATTTTTTCAAAAACATCTTTTTCTGCCGGTTAAGTTGTCGAGGGCTGTTTTCTTTTCCTGTGATAAAAAGCCTTTTCTTTCGACCGCCAAACCTCTCAGGGGAGCATTTGCAACCGTTTGGCACCATTTTTGAGTGAAATGCCGAAAGTCAGATTTTTGATGAAATTGTGAACCCGGGGCTTAGGGATTTTTTCAAAAAAATCTTTTTCTGCCGGTTAATTTGTATTCGGCTGATTTCTTTTCCCGTGATAAAAAGCCTTCTGTTTTGACCGCCAAACCTCTCAGGGGAGCATTTGCAACCATTTGGCACCATTTTTCAGTGAATTGCCGAAAGTCAGATACTTGATGAAATTGTGACCCCGGGGCTTAGGGATTTTTTTAAAAAAAATCTTTTTCTGACGGTTAAGTTTTCGAGGGCTGATTTCTTTTCCTTTGATAAAAAGCCTTCTGTTTCGACCGCCAAACCTCTCAGGGGAGCATTAGCAACCGTTTGGCACCATTTTTGAGTGAATTGCCGAAAGTCAGATTTTTGATGAAATTGTGACCCCGGGGCTTAGGGATTTTTTCAAAAAAATCTTTCTCTGCCAGTTAAGTTGTCTTGGGCTGATTTCTTTTCCTTTGATAAAAAGCCTTCTGTTTCGACCGCCAAACCTCTCAGGGGAGCATTTGCAACCGTTTGGGACCATTTTTGAGTGAAATGCCGAAAGTCAGATTTTTGATGAAATTGTGACCCCGGGGATTGGGGATTTTTTCAAAAAAATATTTTTCTGCCGTTTAATTTGTCTTGGGCTGATTTCTTTTCCCGTGATAAAAAGCCTTCTGTTTTGACCGCCAAACCTCTCAGGGGAGCATTTGCAACCATTTGGCACCATTTTTGAGTGAAATGCCGAAAGTCAGATTTTTGATGAAATTGTAACTCCGCGGATTAGGGATTTTTTCAAAAAAATCTTTCTCTGCCGGTTAAGTTTTCGAGGGCTGATTTCTTTTCCTGTGATAAAAAGCCTTCTGTTTTGACCGCCAAACCTCTCAGGGGAGCATTTGCAACCGTTTGGGACCATTTTTGAGTGAAATGCCGAAAGTCAGATTTTTGATGAAATTGTGACCCCGGGGCTTAGGGATTTTTCGGAAAAAATATTTTTCTGCCGGTTAAGTTGTCTTGGGCTGATTTCTTTTCCCGTGATAAAAAGCCTTCTGTTTTGACCGCCAAACCTCTCAGGGGAGCATTTGCAACCGTTTGGCACCATTTTTGAGTGAATTGCCGAAAGTCAGATTTTTGATGAAATTGTGACTCCGGGGCTTAGGGATTTTTTCAAAAAAATCTTTTTCTGCCGGTTAAGTTTTCGAGGGCTGATTTCTTTTCCTTTGATAAAAAGCCTTCTGTTTCGACCACCAAACCTCTCAGGGGAGCATTTGCAACCGTTTGGGACCATTTTTGAGTGAAATGCCGAAAGTCAGATTTTGATGAAATTGTGACTCCGCGGATTAGGGATTTTTTCAAAAAAAAAATTTTCTGCCGGTTAAGTTGTTTTGGGCTGATTTCCTTTCCCGTGATAAAAAGCCTTCTGTTTCGACTCCCAAACCTCTCAGGGGAGCATTTGCAACCGTTTGGCACCATTTTTCTGCCGGTTATGTTCTCCATGGCTGATTTCTTGCTCTGTGATATAAAGCCTTCTGTTTCGACCGCCAAACCTCTCAGGGGAGCATTTGCAACCGTTTGGCACCATTTTTGAGTGAATTGCCGAAAGTCAGATTTTTGATGAAATTGTGACTCTGGGGCTCAGGGATTTTTTCAAAAACATCTTTTTCTGCCGGTTAAGTTGTCGAGGGCTGTTTTCTTTTCCTTTGATAAAAAGCCTTTTCTTTCGACCGCCAAACCACTCACGGGAGCATTTGCAACCGTTTGGCACGATTTTTCTGCCGGTTATGTTGTCCATGGCTGATTTCTTGCTCTGTGATATAAAGCCTTCTGTTTCGACCGCCAAACCTCTCAGGGGAGCATTTGCAACCGTTTGGCACCATTTTTGAGTGAATTGCCGAAAGTCAGATTTTTGATGAAATTGTGACCCCGGGGCTTAGGGATTTTTTCAAAAAAATCTTTTTCTGCCGGTTAAGTTGTCTTGGGCTGATTTCTTTTCCCGTGATAAAAAGCCTTCTGTTTCGACCGCCAAACCTCTCAGGGGAGCATTTGCAACCATTTGGCACCATTTTTGAGTGAATTGCCGAAAGTCAGATTTTTGATGAAAATGTGACCCCGGGGCTTAGGGATTTTTTTTAAAAAATCTTTTTCTGCCAGTTAAGTTTTCGAGGGCTGATTTCTTTTCCTTTGATAAAAAGCCTTCTGTTTCGACCGCCAAACCTCTCAGGGGAGCATTTGCAACCGTTTGGGACCATTTTTGATTGAAATGCCGAAAGTCAGATTTTTGATGAAATTGTGACCCCGGGGCTTAGGGATTTTTTCAAAAAAATCTTTTTCTGCCGGTTAATTTGTCTTGGGCTGGTTTCTTTTCCCGTGATAAAAAGCCTTCTGTTTCGACTGCCAAACCTCTCAGGGGAGCATTTGCAACCGTTTGGCACCATTTTTGAGTGAATTGCCGAAAGTCAGATATTTGATGAAATTGTGACCCCGGGGTTTAGGGATTTTTTCAAAAAAATCTTTTTCTGCCGGTTAAGTTTTCGAGGGCTGATTTCTTTTCCTTTGATAAAAAGCCTTCTGTTTCGACCGCCAAACCTCTCAGGGGAGCATTTGCAACCGTTTGGCACCATTTTTCTGCCGGTTATGTTGTCCATGGCTGATTTCTTGCTCTGTGATATAAAGCCTTCTGTTTCGACCGCCAAACCTCTCAGGGGAGCATTTGCAACCGTTTGGCACCATTTTTGAGTGAATTGCCGAAAGTCAGATTTTTGATGAAATTGTGACTCTGCGGCTCAGGGATTTTTTCAAAAACATCTATTTCTGGCGGTTAAGTTGTCGAGGGCTGTTTTCTTTTCCTGTGATAAAAAGCCTTTTCTTTCGACCGCCAAACCACTCACGGGAGCATTTGCAACCGTTTGGCACCATTTTTCTGCCGGTTATGTTGTCCATGGCTGATTTCTTGCTCTGTGATAAAAAGCCTTCTGTTTCGACCGCCAAACCTCTCACGGGAGCATTTGCAACCGTTTGGGACCATTTTTGAGTGAATTGCCGAAAGTCAGCTTTTTGATGAAATTGTGACCCCGGGGCTTAGGGATTTTTTCAAAAAAATATTTTTCTGCCGGTTAAGTTGTCTTGGGCTGATTTCTTTTCCCGTGATAAAAAGCGTTCGGTTTCGACCGCCAAACCTCTCAGGGGAGCATTTGCAACCGTTTGGCACCATTTTTGAGTGAATTGCCGAAAGTCAGATTTTTTATGAAATTGTGACCCCTGGGCTTAGGGATTTTTTCAAAAACATCTTTTTCTGCCGGTTAAGTTGTCGAGGGCTGTTTTCTTTTCCTGTGATAAAAAACCTTTTCTTTCGACCGCCAAACCTCTCACGGGAGCATTTGCAACCGTTTGGCACCATTTTTCTGCCGGTTATGTTGTCCATGGCTGATTTCTTGCTCTGTGATATAAAGCCTTCTGTTTCGACCGCCAAACCTCTCAGGGGAGCATTTGCAACCGTTTGGCACCATTTTTGAGTGAAATGCCGAAAGTCAGATTTTTGATGAAATTGTGACCCCGGGGCTTAGGGATTTTTTCAAAAAAATCTTTTTCTGCCGGTTAAGTTTTCGAGGGCTGATTTCTTTTCCTGTGATAAAAAGCCTTCTGTTTCGACGACCAAACCTCTCACGGGAGCATTTGAAACCGTTTGGCACCATTTTTGAGTGAAATGCCGAAAGTCAGATTTTTGATGAAATTGTGACCCCGGGGCTTAGGGATTTTTTCAAAAAAATCTTTTTCTGCAGGTTAAGTTTTCGAGGGCTGATTTCTTTTCCTTTGATAAAAAGCCTTCTGTTTCGACCGCCAAACCTCTCAGGGGACCATTTGCAACCGTTTGGCACCATTTTTGAGTGAATTGCCGAAAGTCAGATTTTTGATGAAATTGTGACCCCGGGACTTAGGGATTTTTTCAAAAAAATCTTTTTCTGCTGGTTAAGTTTTCGAGGGCTGATTTCTTTTCCTTTGATAAAAAGCCTTCTGTTTCGACCACCAAACCTCTCAGGGGAGCATTTGCAACCGTTTGGCACCATTTTTGAGTGAATTGCCGAAAGTCAGATTTTTGATGAAATTGTGACCCCGGGGCTTAGGGATTTTTTCACAAAAATCTTTTTCTGCCGGTTAAGTTTTCGAGGGCTGATTTCTTTTCCTGTGATAAAAAGCCTTCTGTTTCCACCACCAAACCTCTCACGGGAGCATTTGAAACCGTTTGGCACCATTTTTGAGTGAAATGCCAAAAGTCAGATTTTTGATGAAATTGTGACTCCGTGGCTTAGCGATTTTTTCAAAAAAATATTTTTCTGCCGGTTAAGTTGTTTTGGGCTGATTTCCTTTCCCCTGATAAAAAGCCTTCTGTTTCGACCGCCAAACGTCTCAGGGGAGCATTTGCAACCATTTGGCACCATTTTTGAGTGAATTGCCGAAAGTCAGATTTTTGATGAAATTGTGACTCCGCGGCTTAGGGATTTTTTAAAAAAAATCTTTTTCTGCCGGTTACGTTTTCGAGGGATGATTTCTTTTCCTGTGATAAAAAGCCTTCTGTTTCGACCACCAAACCTCTCACGGGAGCATTTGAAACCGTTTGGCACCATTTTTGAGTGAAATGCCGAAAGTCAGAATTTGATGAAATTGTGACCCCGGGGCTTAGGGATTTTTTTAAAAAAAATATTTTTCTGCCGGTTAAGTTGTCGAGGGCTGTTTTCTTTTCCTGTGATAAAAAACCTTTTCTTTCGACCGCCAAACCTCTCACGGGAGCATTTGCAACCGTTTGGCACCATTTTTGAGTGAATTGCCGAAAGGTAGATTTTTGATGAAATTGTGACTCTGTGGCTTAGGGATTTTTTCAAAAAAATCTTTTTCTGCCGGTTAAGTTTTCGAGGGCTGATTTCTTTTCCTTCGATAAAAAGCCTTCTGTTTCGACCGCCAAACCTCTCAGGGGAGCATTTGCAACCGTTTGGGACCATTTTTGAGTGAAATGCCGAAAGTCAGATTTTTGATGAAATTGTGACCCCGGGGCTTAGGGATTTTTTCAAAAAAATATTTTTCTGCCGGTTAAGTTGTTTTGGGCTGATTTCCTTTCCCGTGATAAAAAGCCTTCTGTTTTGACCGCCAAACCTCTCAGGGGAGCATTTGCAACTGTTTGGCACCATTTTTGAGTGAATTGCCGAAAGTCAGATTTTTGATGAAATTGTGACCCCGGGGCTTAGGGATTGTTTCAAAAAAATCTTTTTCTGCCAGTTAAGTTTTCGAGGGCTGATTTCTTTTCCTGTGATAAAAAGCCTTCTGTTTCGACCACCAAACCTCTCACGGGAGCATTTGAAACCGTTTGGCACCATTTTTGAGTGAAATGCCGAAATTCAGATTTTTGATGAAATTGTGACCCCGGGGCTTAGGGATTTTTTCACAAAAATCTTTTTCTGCCGGTTAATTTGTCTTGGGCTGATTTCTTTTCCCGTGATAAAAAGCCTTCTGTTTTGACCGCCAAACCTCTCAGGGGAGCATTTGCAACCGTTTGGCACCATTTTTGATTGAAATGCCGAAATTCAGATTTTTAATGAAATTGTGACCCCGGGGCTTAGGGATTTTTTCAAAAACATCTTTTTCTGCCGGTTAAGTTTTCGAGGGCTGATTTCTTTTCCTGTGATAAAAAGCCTTCTGTTTCCACCACCAAACCTCTCACGGGAGCATTTGAAACCGTTTGGCACCATTTTTGAGTGAAATGCCAAAAGTCAGATTTTTGATGAAATTGTGACTCCGTGGCTTAGCGATTTTTTCAAAAAAATATTTTTCTGCCGGTTAAGTTGTTTTGGGCTGATTTCCTTTCCCGTGAGAAAAAGCCTTCTGTTTCGACCGCCAAACGTCTCAGGGGAGCATTTGCAACCGTTTGGCACCATTTTTGAGTGAATTGCCGAAAGTCAGATTTTTGATGAAATTGTGACCCCGGGGTTTAGGGATTTTTTCAAAAAAATATTTTTCTGCCGGTTAAGTTGTCTTGGGCTGATTTGTTTTCCCGTGATAAAAAGCGTTCTGTTTTGACCGCCAAACCTCTCAGGGGAGCATTTGCAACCGTTTGGCACCATTTTTGAGTGAATGGCCGAAAGTCAGATTGTTTATGAAATTGTGACCCCTGGGCTTAGGGATTTTTTCAAAAACATCTTTTTCTGCCGGTTAAGTTTTCGAGGGCTGTTTTCTTTTCCTGTGATAAAAAGCCTTTTCTTTCGACCGCCAAACCTCTCACGGGAGCATTTGCAACCGTTTGGGACCATTTTTGATTGAAATGCCGAAAGTCAGATTTTTGATGAAATTGTGACTCCGCGGCTTAGGGATTTTTTCAAAAAAATATTTTTCTGTCGGTTAATTTGTCTTGGGCTGATTTCTTTTCCCGTGATAAAAAGCCTTCTGTTTCGACCGCCAAACCTCTCAGGGGAGCATTTGCAACCATTTGGCACCATTTTTGAGTGAATTGCCGAAAGTCAGATTTTTGATGAAATTGTGACTCCGCGGCTTAGGGATATTTAAAAAAAATCTTTTTCTGCCGGTTAAGTTTTCGAGGGCTGATTTCTTTTCCTGTGATAAAAAGCCTTCTGTTTCGACCACCAAACCTCTCACGGGAGCATTTGAAACCGTTTGGCACCATTTTTGAGTGAAATGCCGAAAGTCAGAATTTGATGAAATTGTGACCCCGCGGCTTAGGCATTTTTTAAAAAAAAATATTTTTCTGCCGGTTAAGTTGTTTTGGGCTGATTTCCTTTCCTGTGATAAAAAGCCTTCTGTTTTGACCGCCAAACCTCTCAGGGGAGCATTTGCAACCGTTTGGCACCATTTTTGAGTGAATTGCCGAAAGTCAGATTTTTGATGAAATTGTGACTCCGTGGCTTAGGGATTTTTTCAAAAAAATATTTTTCTGCCGGTTAAGTTGTTTTGGGCTGATTTCTTTTCCCGTGATAAAAAGCCTTCTGTTTCGACCGCCAAACCTCTCAGGGGAGCATTTGCAAACATTTGGCACCATTTTTGAGTGAATTGCCGAAAGTCTGATTTTTGATGAAATTGTGACTCCGCGGCTTAGGGATTTTTTCAAAAAAATCTTTTTATGCCGGTTAAGTTTTCGAGGGCTGATTTCTTTTCCTGTGATAAAAAGCCTTCTGTTTCGACCACCAAACCTCTCACGGGAGCATTTGAAACCGTTTGGCACCATTTTTGAGTGAAATGCCGAAAGTCAGAATTTGATGAAATTGTGACCCCGGGGCTTAGGGATTTTTTTAAAAAAAATATTTTTCTGCCGGTTAAGTTGTCGAGGGCTGTTTTCTTTTCCTGTGATAAAAAACCTTTTCTTTCGACCGCCAAACCTCTCACGGGAGCATTTGCAACCGTTTGGCACCATTTTTGAGTGAATTGCCGAAAGGCAGATTTTTGATGAAATTGTGACTCCGTGGCTTAGGGATTTTTTCAAAAAAATCTTTTTCTGCCGGTTAAGTTTTCGAGGGCTGATTTCTTTTCCTTTGATAAAAAGCCTTCTGTTTCGACCGCCAAACCTCTCAGGGGAGCATTTGCAACCGTTTGGGACCATTTTTGAGTGAAATGCCGAAAGTCAGATTTTTGATGAAATTGTGACCCCGGGGCTTAGGGATTTTTTCAAAAAAATATAGTTCTGCCGGTTAAGTTGTTTTGGGCTGATTTCCTTTCCCGTGATAAAAAGCCTTCTGTTTTGACCGCCAAACCTCTCAGGGGAGCATTTGCAACCGTTTGGCACCATTTTTGAGTGAATTGCCGAAAGTCAGATTTTTGATGAAATTGTGACCCCGGGGCTTAGGGATTGTTTCAAAAAAATCTTTTTCTGCCAGTTAAGTTTTCGAGGGCTGATTTCTTTTCCTGTGATAAAAAGCCTTCTGTTTCGACCACCAAACCTCTCACGGGAGCATTTGAAACCGTTTGGCACCATTTTTGAGTGAAATGCCGAAATTCAGATTTTTGATGAAATTGTGACCCCGGGGCTTAGGGATTTTTTCACAAAAATCTTTTTCTGCCGGTTAATTTGTCTTGGGCTGATTTCTTTTCCCGTGATAAAAAGCCTTCTGTTTTGACCGCCAAACCTCTCAGGGGAGCATTTGCAACCGTTTGGCACCATTTTTGATTGAAATGCCGAAATTCAGATTTTTAATGAAATTGTGACCCCGGGGCTTAGGGATTTTTTCAAAAACATCTTTTTCTGCCGGTTAAGTTTTCGAGGGCTGATTTCTTTTCCTGTGATAAAAAGCCTTCTGTTTCCACCACCAAACCTCTCACGGGAGCATTTGAAACCGTTTGGCACCATTTTTGAGTGAAATGCCAAAAGTCAGATTTTTGATGAAATTGTGACTCCGTGGCTTAGCGATTTTTTCAAAAAAATATTTTTCTGCCGGTTAAGTTGTTTTGGGCTGATTTCCTTTCCCGTGAGAAAAAGCCTTCTGTTTCGACCGCCAAACGTCTCAGGGGAGCATTTGCAACCGTTTGGCACCATTTTTGAGTGAATTGCCGAAAGTCAGATTTTTGATGAAATTGTGACCCCGGGGTTTAGGGATTTTTTCAAAAAAATATTTTTCTGCCGGTTAAGTTGTCTTGGGCTGATTTGTTTTCCCGTGATAAAAAGCGTTCTGTTTTGACCGCCAAACCTCTCAGGGGAGCATTTGCAACCGTTTGGCACCATTTTTGAGTGAATGGCCGAAAGTCAGATTGTTTATGAAATTGTGACCCCTGGGCTTAGGGATTTTTTCAAAAACATCTTTTTCTGCCGGTTAAGTTTTCGAGGGCTGTTTTCTTTTCCTGTGATAAAAAGCCTTTTCTTTCGACCGCCAAACCTCTCACGGGAGCATTTGCAACCGTTTGGGACCATTTTTGATTGAAATGCCGAAAGTCAGATTTTTGATGAAATTGTGACTCCGCGGCTTAGGGATTTTTTCAAAAAAATATTTTTCTGTCGGTTAATTTGTCTTGGGCTGATTTCTTTTCCCGTGATAAAAAGCCTTCTGTTTCGACCGCCAAACCTCTCAGGGGAGCATTTGCAACCATTTGGCACCATTTTTGAGTGAATTGCCGAAAGTCAGATTTTTGATGAAATTGTGACTCCGCGGCTTAGGGATATTTAAAAAAAATCTTTTTCTGCCGGTTAAGTTTTCGAGGGCTGATTTCTTTTCCTGTGATAAAAAGCCTTCTGTTTCGACCACCAAACCTCTCACGGGAGCATTTGAAACCGTTTGGCACCATTTTTGAGTGAAATGCCGAAAGTCAGAATTTGATGAAATTGTGACCCCGCGGCTTAGGCATTTTTTTTAAAAAAATATTTTTCTGCCGGTTAAGTTGTTTTGGGCTGATTTCCTTTCCTGTGATAAAAAGCCTTCTGTTTTGACCGCCAAACCTCTCAGGGGAGCATTTGCAACCGTTTGGCACCATTTTTGAGTGAATTGCCGAAAGTCAGATTTTTGATGAAATTGTGACTCCGTGGCTTAGGGATTTTTTCAAAAAAATATTTTTCTGCCGGTTAAGTTGTTTTGGGCTGATTTCTTTTCCCGTGATAAAAAGCCTTCTGTTTCGACCGCCAAACCTCTCAGGGGAGCATTTGCAACCATTTGGCACCATTTTTGAGTGAATTGCCGAAAGTCTGATTTTTGATGAAATTGTGACTCCGCGGCTTAGGGATTTTTTCAAAAAAATCTTTTTATGCCGGTTAAGTTTTCGAGGGCTGATTTCTTTTCCTGTGATAAAAAGCCTTCTGTTTCGACCACCAAACCTCTCACGGGAGCATTTGAAACCGTTTGGCACCATTTTTGAGTGAAATGCCGAAAGTCAGAATTTGATGAAATTGTGACCCCGGGGCTTAGGGATTTTTTTAAAAAAAATATTTTTCTGCCGGTTAAGTTGTCGAGGGCTGTTTTCTTTTCCTGTGATAAAAAACCTTTTCTTTCGACCGCCAAACCTCTCACGGGAGCATTTGCAACCGTTTGGCACCATTTTTGAGTGAATTGCCGAAAGGCAGATTTTTGATGAAATTGTGACTCCGTGGCTTAGGGATTTTTTCAAAAAAATCTTTTTCTGCCGGTTAAGTTTTCGAGGGCTGATTTCTTTTCCTTTGATAAAAAGCCTTCTGTTTCGACCGCCAAACCTCTCAGGGGAGCATTTGCAACCGTTTGGGACCATTTTTGAGTGAAATGCCGAAAGTCAGATTTTTGATGAAATTGTGACCCCGGGGCTTAGGGATTTTTTCAAAAAAATATAGTTCTGCCGGTTAAGTTGTTTTGGGCTGATTTCCTTTCCCGTGATAAAAAGCCTTCTGTTTTGACCGCCAAACCTCTCAGGGGAGCATTTGCAACCGTTTGGCACCATTTTTGAGTGAATTGCCGAAAGTCAGATTTTTGATGAAATTGTGACCCCGGGGCTTAGGGATTGTTTCAAAAAAATCTTTTTCTGCCAGTTAAGTTTTCGAGGGCTGATTTCTTTTCCTGTGATAAAAAGCCTTCTGTTTCGACCGCCAAACCTCTCAGGGGAGCATTTGCAACCGTTTGGGACCATTTTTGATAGAAATGCCGAAAGTCAGATTTTTGATGAAATTGTGACCCCGGGGCTTAGGGATTTTTTCAAAAAAATCTTTTTCTGCCGGTTAAGTTGTTTTGGGCTGATTTCCTTTCCCGTGATAAAAAGCCTTCTGTTTTGACCGCCAAACCTCTCAGGGGAGCATTTGCAACCGTTTGGCACCATTTTTGAGAGAATTGCCGAAAGTCTGATTTTTGATGAAATTGTGACCCCGGGGCTTAGGGATTTTTTCAAAAAAATCTTTTTCTGCCGGTTAAGTTTTCGAGGGCTGATTTCTTTTCCTGTGATAAAAAACCTTCTGTTTCGACCACCAAACCTCTCACGGGAGCATTTGAAACCGTTTGGCACCATTTTTGAGTGAAATGCCGAAAGTCAGATTTTTGATGAAATTGTGACCCCGGGGCTTAGGGATTTTTTCAAAAAAATATTTTTCTGCCGGTTAAGTTGTCTTGGGCTGATTTATTTTCCCGTGATAAAAAGCGTTCTGTTTCGACCGCCAAACCTCTCAGGGGAGCATTTGCAACCGTTTGGCACCATTTTTGAGTGAATTGCCGAAAGTCAGATTTTTTATGAAATTGTGACTCCTGGGCTTAGGGATTTTTTCAAAAACATCTTTTTCTGCCGGTTAAGTTGTCGAGGGATGTTTTCTTTTCCTGTGATAAAAAGCCTTTTCTTTCGACCGCCAAACCTCTCACGGGAGCATTTGCAACCGTTTGGCACCATTTTTCTGCCGGTTATGTTGTCCATGGCTGATTTCTTGCTCTGTGATATAAAGCCTTCTGTTTCGACCGCCAAACCTCTCAGGGGAGCATTTGCAACCGTTTGGCACCATTTTTGAGTGAAATGCCAAAAGTCAGATTTTTGATGAAATTGTGACCCCGGGGCTTAGGGATTTTTTCAAAAAAATATTTTTCTGTCGGTTAATTTGTCTTGGGCTGATTTCTTTTCCCATGATAAAAAGCCTTCTGTTTCGACCGCCAAACCTCTCAGGGGAGCATTTGCAACCATTTGGCACCATTTTTGAGTGAATTGCCGAAAGTCTGATTTTTGATGAAATTGTGACTCCGCGGCTTAGGGATTTTTTCAAAAAAATCTTTTTATGCCGGTTAAGTTTTCGAGGGCTGATTTTTTTCCTGTGATAAAAAGCCTTCTGTTTCGACCGCCAAGCCTCTCAGGGGAGCATTTGCAACCATTTGGCACCATTTTTGAGTGAATTGCCGAAAGTCAAATTTTTGATGAAATTGTGACTCAGCGGCTTAGGGATTTTTTCAAAAAAATCTTTTTCTGCCGGTTATGTTTTCGAGGGCTGATTTCTTTTCCTTTGATAAAAAGCCTTCTGTTTCGACCACCAAACCTCTCATGGGAGCATTTGAAACCGTTTGGCACCATTTTTGAGTGAAATGCCGAAAGTCAGATTTTTGATGAAATTGTGACTCCGCGGCTTAGGGATTTTTTCAAAAAAATATTTTTCTGCCGGTTAAGTGGTCTTGGGCTGATTTCTTTTCCCGTGATAAAAAGCGTTCTGTTTCGACCGCCAAACCTCTCAGGGGAGCATTTGCAACCGTTTGGCACCATTTTTGAGTGAATTGCCGAAAGTCAGATTTTTTATGAAATTGTGACCCCTGGGCTTAGGGATTTTTTCAAAAATATCTTTTTCTGCCGGTTAAGTTGTCGAGGGCTGTTTTCTTTTCCTGTGATAAAAAGCCTTTTCTTTCGACCGCCACACCTCACAGGGGAGCATTTGCAACCGTTTGGCACCATTTTTCTGCCGGTTATGTTGTCCATGGCTGATTTCTTGCTCTGTGATATAAAGCCTTCTGTTTCGACCGCCAAACCTCTCAGGGGAGCATTTGCAACCGTTTGGCACCATTTTTGAGTGAATTGCCGAAAGTCAGATATTTGATGAAATTGTGACCCCGGGGCTTAGGGATTTTTTCAAAAAAATCTTTTTCTGCCGGTTAAGTTTTCGAGGGCTGATTTCTTTTCCCGTGATAAAAAGCCTTCTGTTTCGACCGCCAAACCTCTCAGGGGAGCATTTGCAACCGTTTGGGACCATTTTTGATTGAAATGCCGAAAGTCAGATTTTTGATGAAATTGTGACCCCGGGGCTTAGGGATTTTTTCAAAAAAATCTTTTTCTGCCGCTTAAGTTGTTTTGGGCTGATTTCCTTTCCCGTGATAAAAAGCCTTCTGTTTTGACCGCCAAACCTCTCAGGGGAGCATTTGCAACCGTTTGGCACCATTTTTGAGAGAATTGCCGAAAGTCTGATTTTTGATGAAATTGTGACCCCGGGGCTTAGGGATTTTTTCAAAAAAATCTTTTTCTGCCGGTTAAGTTTTCGAGGGCTGATTTCTTTTCCTGTGATAAAAAACCTTCTGTTTCGACCACCAAACCTCTCACGGGAGCATTTGAAACCGTTTGGCACCATTTTTGAGTGAAATGCCGAAAGTCAGATTTTTGATGAAATTGTGACCCCGGGGCTTAGGGATTTTTTCAAAAAAATATTTTTCTGCCGGTTAAGTTGTCTTGGGCTGATTTATTTTCCCGTGATAAAAAGCGTTCTGTTTCGACCGCCAAACCTCTGAGGGGAGCATTTGCAACCGTTTGGCACCATTTTTGAGTGAATTGCCGAAAGTCAGATTTTTTATGAAATTGTGACCCCTGGGCTTAGGGATTTTTTCAAAAACATCTTTTTCTGCCGGTTAAGTTGTCGAGGGATGTTTTCTTTTGCTGTGATAAAAAGCCTTTTCTTTCGACCGCCAAACCTCTCACGGGAGCATTTGCAACCGTTTGGCACCATTTTTGAGAGAATTGCCGAAAGTCTGATTTTTGATGAAATTGTGACCCCGGGGCTTAGGGATTTTTTCAAAAAAATCTTTTTCTGCCGGTTAAGTTTTCGAGGGCTGATTTCTTTTCCTGTGATAAAAAACCTTCTGTTTCGACCACCAAACCTCTCACGGGAGCATTTGAAACCGTTTGGCACCATTTTTGAGTGAAATGCCGAAAGTCAGATTTTTGATGAAATTGTGACCCCGGGGCTTAGGGATTTTTTCAAAAAAATATTTTTCTGCCGGTTAAGTTGTCTTGGGCTGATTTATTTTCCCGTGATAAAAAGCGTTCTGTTTCGACCGCCAAACCTCTCAGGGGAGCATTTGCAACCGTTTGGCACCATTTTTGAGTGAATTGCCGAAAGTCAGATTTTTTATGAAATTGTGACCCCTGGGCTTAGGGATTTTTTCAAAAACATCTTTTTCTGCCGGTTAAGTTGTCGAGGGATGTTTTCTTTTGCTGTGATAAAAAGCCTTTTCTTTCGACCGCCAAACCTCTCAGGGGAGCATTTGCAACCGTTTGGCACCATTTTTGAGAGAATTGCCGAAAGTCTGATTTTTGATGAAATTGTGACCCCGGGGCTTAGGGATTTTTTCAAAAAAATCTTTTTCTGCCGGTTAAGTTTTCGAGGGCTGATTTCTTTTCCTGTGATAAAAAACCTTCTGTTTCGACCACCAAACCTCTCACGGGAGCATTTGAAACCGTTTGGCACCATTTTTGAGTGAAATGCCGAAAGTCAGATTTTTGATGAAATTGTGACCCCGGGGCTTAGGGATTTTTTCAAAAAAATATTTTTCTGCCGGTTAAGTTGTCTTGGGCTGATTTATTTTCCCGTGATAAAAAGCGTTCTGTTTCGACCGCCAAACCTCTCAGGGGAGCATTTGCAACCGTTTGGCACCATTTTTGAGTGAATTGCCGAAAGTCAGATTTTTTATGAAATTGTGACTCCTGGGCTTAGGGATTTTTTCAAAAACATCTTTTTCTGCCGGTTAAGTTGTCGAGGGATGTTTTCTTTTCCTGTGATAAAAAGCCTTTTCTTTCGACCGCCAAACCTCTCACGGGAGCATTTGCAACCGTTTGGCACCATTTTTCTGCCGGTTATGTTGTCCATGGCTGATTTCTTGCTCTGTGATATAAAGCCTTCTGTTTCGACCGCCAAACCTCTCAGGGGAGCATTTGCAACCGTTTGGCACCATTTTTGAGTGAAATGCCAAAAGTCAGATTTTTGATGAAATTGTGACCCCGGGGCTTAGGGATTTTTTCAAAAAAATATTTTTCTGTCGGTTAATTTGTCTTGGGCTGATTTCTTTTCCCATGATAAAAAGCCTTCTGTTTCGACCGCCAAACCTCTCAGGGGAGCATTTGCAACCATTTGGCACCATTTTTGAGTGAATTGCCGAAAGTCTGATTTTTGATGAAATTGTGACTCCGCGGCTTAGGGATTTTTTCAAAAAAATCTTTTTATGCCGGTTAAGTTTTCGAGGGCTGATTTTTTTCCTGTGATAAAAAGCCTTCTGTTTCGACCGCCAAGCCTCTCAGGGGAGCATTTGCAACCATTTGGCACCATTTTTGAGTGAATTGCCGAAAGTCAAATTTTTGATGAAATTGTGACTCAGCGGCTTAGGGATTTTTTCAAAAAAATCTTTTTCTGCCGGTTATGTTTTCGAGGGCTGATTTCTTTTCCTTTGATAAAAAGCCTTCTGTTTCGACCACCAAACCTCTCATGGGAGCATTTGAAACCGTTTGGCACCATTTTTGAGTGAAATGCCGAAAGTCAGATTTTTGATGAAATTGTGACTCCGCGGCTTAGGGATTTTTTCAAAAAAATATTTTTCTGCCGGTTAAGTGGTCTTGGGCTGATTTCTTTTCCCGTGATAAAAAGCGTTCTGTTTCGACCGCCAAACCTCTCAGGGGAGCATTTGCAACCGTTTGGCACCATTTTTGAGTGAATTGCCGAAAGTCAGATTTTTTATGAAATTGTGACCCCTGGGCTTAGGGATTTTTTCAAAAATATCTTTTTCTGCCGGTTAAGTTGTCGAGGGCTGTTTTCTTTTCCTGTGATAAAAAGCCTTTTCTTTCGACCGCCACACCTCTCAGGGGAGCATTTGCAACCGTTTGGCACCATTTTTCTGCCGGTTATGTTGTCCATGGCTGATTTCTTGCTCTGTGATATAAAGCCTTCTGTTTCGACCGCCAAACCTCTCAGGGGAGCATTTGCAACCGTTTGGCACCATTTTTGAGTGAATTGCCGAAAGTCAGGTATTTGATGAAATTGTGACCCCGGGGCTTAGGGATTTTTTCAAAAAAATCTTTTTCTGCCGGTTAAGTTGTTTTGGGCTGATTTCCTTTCCCGTGATAAAAAGCCTTCTGTTTTGACCGCCAAACCTCTCAGGGGAGCATTTGCAACCGTTTGGCACCATTTTTGAGAGAATTGCCGAAAGTCTGATTTTTGATGAAATTGTGACCCCGGGGCTTAGGGATTTTTTCAAAAAAATATTTTTCTGTCGGTTAATTTGTCTTGGGCTGATTTCTTTTCCCGTGATAAAAAGCCTTCTGTTTCGACCGCCAAACCTCTCAGGGGAGCATTTGCAACCGTTTGGCACCATTTTTGAGTGAATTGCCGAAAGTCTGATTTTTGATGAAATTGTGACTCCGCGGCTTAGGGATTTTTTCAAAAAAATCTTTTTCTGCCGGTTAAGTTTTCGAGGGCTGATTTCTTTTCCCGTGATAAAAAGCCTACTGTTTCGACCGCCAAGCCTCTCAGGGGAGCATTTGCAACCATTTGGCACCATTTTTGAGTGAATTGCCGAAAGTCAGATTTCTGATGAAATTGTGACTCCGCGGCTTAGGGATTTTTTCAAAAAAATCTTTTTCTGCCGGTTATGTTTTCGAGGGCTGATTTCTTTTCCTTTGATAAAAAGCCTTCTGTTTCGACCACCAAACCTCTCACGGGAGCATTTGAAACCGTTTGGCACCATTTTTGAGTGAAATGCCGAAAGTCAGATTTTTGATGAAATTGTGACTCCGCGGCTTAGGGATTTTTTCAAAAAAAGATTTTTCTGCCGGTTAAGTGGTCTTGGGCTGATTTCTTTTCCCGTGATAAAAAGCGTTCTGTTTCGACCGCCAAACCTCTCAGGGGAGCATTTGCAACCGTTTGGCACCATTTTTGAGTGAAATGCCGAAAGTCAGATTTTTTATGAAATTGTGACCCCTGGGCTTAGGGATTTTTTCAAAAACATCTTTTTCTGCCGGTTAAGTTGTCGAGGGCTGTTTTCTTTTCCTGTGATAAAAAGCCTTTTCTTTCGACCGCCACACCTCTCAGCGGAGCATTTGCAACCGTTTGGCACCATTTTTCTGCCGGTTATGTTGTCCATGGCTGATTTCTTGCTCTGTGATATAAAGCCTTCTGTTTCGACCGCCAAACCTCTCAGGGGAGCATTTTCAACCGTTTGGCACCATTTTTGAGTGAATTGCCGAAAGTCAGATATTTGATGAAATTGTGACCCCGGGGCTTAGGGATTTTTTCAAAAAAATCTTTTTCTGCCGGTTAAGTTTTCGAGGGCTGATTTCTTTTCCTTTGATAAAAAGCCTTCTGTTTCGACCGCCAAACCTCTCAGGGGAGCATTTGCAACCGTTTGGGACCATTTTTGATTGAAATGCCGAAAGTCAGATTTTTGATGAAATTGTGACCCCGGGGCTTAGGGATTTTTTCAAAAAAATCTTTTTCTGCCGGTTAAGTTGTTTTGGGCTGATTTCCTTTCCCGTGATAAAAAGCCTTCTGTTTTGACCGCCAAACCTCTCAGGGGAGCATTTGCAACCGTTTGGCACCATTTTTGAGAGAATTGCCGAAAGTCTGATTTTTGATGAAATTGTGACCCCAGGGCTTAGGGATTTTTTCAAAAAAATCTTTTTCTGCCGGTTAAGTTTTCGAGGGCTGATTTCTTTTCCTGTGATAAAAAACCTTCTGTTTCGACCACCAAACCTCTCACGGGAGCATTTGAAACCGTTTGGCACCATTTTTGAGTGAAATGCCGAAAGTCAGATTTTTGATGAAATTGTGACCCCGGGGCTTAGGGATTTTTTCAAAAAAATATTTTTCTGCCGGTTAAGTTGTCTTGGGCTGATTTATTTTCCCGTGATAAAAAGCGTTCTGTTTCGACCGCCAAACCTCTCAGGGGAGCATTTGCAACCGTTTGGCACCATTTTTGAGTGAATTGCCGAAAGTCAGATTTTTTATGAAATTGTGACCCCTGGGCTTAGGGATTTTTTCAAAAACATCTTTTTCTGCCGGTTAAGTTGTCGAGGGATGTTTTCTTTTCCTGTGATAAAAAGCCTTTTCTTTCGACCGCCAAACCTCTCACGGGAGCATTTGCAACCGTTTGGCACCATTTTTCTGCCGGTTATGTTGTCCATGGCTGATTTCTTGCTCTGTGATATAAAGCCTTCTGTTTCGACCGCCAAACCTCTCAGGGGAGCATTTGCAACCGTTTGGCAACATTTTTGAGTGAAATGCCAAAAGTCAGATTTTTGATGAAATTGTGACCCCGGGGCTTAGGGATTTTTTCAAAAAAATCTTTTTCTGCCGGTTAATTTGTCTTGGGCTGATTTCTTTTCCCGTGATAAAAAGCCTTCTGTTTTGACTGCCAAACCTCTCAGGGGAGCATTTGCAACCGTTTGGCACCATTTTTGATTGAAATGCCGAAAGTCAGATTTTTGATGAAATTGTGACCCCGGGGCTTAGGGATTTTTTCAAAAAAATATTTTTCTGTCGGTTAATTTGTCTTGGGCTAATTTCTTTTCCCGTGATAAAAAGCCTTCTGTTTCGACCGCCAAACCTCTCAGGGGAGCATTTGCAACCATTTGGCACCATTTTTGAGTGAATTGCCGAAAGTCTGATTTTTGATGAAATTGTGACTCCGCGGCTTAGGGATTTTTTCAAAAAAATCTTTTTATGCCGGTTAAGTTTTCGAGGGCTGATTTCTTTTCCTGTGATAAAAAGCCTTCTGTTTCGACCACCAAACCTCTCACGGGAGCATTTGAAACCGTTTGGCACCATTTTTGAGTGAAATGCCGAAAGTCAGATTTTTGATGAAATTGTGACTCCGCGGCTTAGGGATTTTTTCAAAAAAAGATTTTTCTGCCGGTTAAGTGGTCTTGGGCTGATTTCTTTTCCCGTGATAAAAAGCGTTCTGTTTCGACCGCCAAACCTCTCAGGGGAGCATTTGCAACCGTTTGGCACCATTTTTGAGTGAAATGCCGAAAGTCAGATTTTTTATGAAATTGTGACCCCTGGGCTTAGGGATTTTTTCAAAAACATCTTTTTCTGCCGGTTAAGTTGTCGAGGGCTGTTTTCTTTTCCTGTGATAAAAAGCCTTTTCTTTCGACCGCCACACCTCTCAGCGGAGCATTTGCAACCGTTTGGCACCATTTTTCTGCCGGTTATGTTGTCCATGGCTGATTTCTTGCTCTGTGATATAAAGCCTTCTGTTTCGACCGCCAAACCTCTCAGGGGAGCATTTTCAACCGTTTGGCACCATTTTTGAGTGAATTGCCGAAAGTCAGATATTTGATGAAATTGTGACCCCGGGGCTTAGGGATTTTTTCAAAAAAATCTTTTTCTGCCGGTTAAGTTTTCGAGGGCTGATTTCTTTTCCTTTGATAAAAAGCCTTCTGTTTCGACCGCCAAACCTCTCAGGGGAGCATTTGCAACCGTTTGGGACCATTTTTGATTGAAATGCCGAAAGTCAGATTTTTGATGAAATTGTGACCCCGGGGCTTAGGGATTTTTTCAAAAAAATCTTTTTCTGCCGGTTAAGTTGTTTTGGGCTGATTTCCTTTCCCGTGATAAAAAGCCTTCTGTTTTGACCGCCAAACCTCTCAGGGGAGCATTTGCAACCGTTTGGCACCATTTTTGAGAGAATTGCCGAAAGTCTGATTTTTGATGAAATTGTGACCCCAGGGCTTAGGGATTTTTTCAAAAAAATCTTTTTCTGCCGGTTAAGTTTTCGAGGGCTGATTTCTTTTCCTGTGATAAAAAACCTTCTGTTTCGACCACCAAACCTCTCACGGGAGCATTTGAAACCGTTTGGCACCATTTTTGAGTGAAATGCCGAAAGTCAGATTTTTGATGAAATTGTGACCCCGGGGCTTAGGGATTTTTTCAAAAAAATATTTTTCTGCCGGTTAAGTTGTCTTGGGCTGATTTATTTTCCCGTGATAAAAAGCGTTCTGTTTCGACCGCCAAACCTCTCAGGGGAGCATTTGCAACCGTTTGGCACCATTTTTGAGTGAATTGCCGAAAGTCAGATTTTTTATGAAATTGTGACCCCTGGGCTTAGGGATTTTTTCAAAAACATCTTTTTCTGCCGGTTAAGTTGTCGAGGGATGTTTTCTTTTCCTGTGATAAAAAGCCTTTTCTTTCGACCGCCAAACCTCTCACGGGAGCATTTGCAACCGTTTGGCACCATTTTTCTGCCGGTTATGTTGTCCATGGCTGATTTCTTGCTCTGTGATATAAAGCCTTCTGTTTCGACCGCCAAACCTCTCAGGGGAGCATTTGCAACCGTTTGGCAACATTTTTGAGTGAAATGCCAAAAGTCAGATTTTTGATGAAATTGTGACCCCGGGGCTTAGGGATTTTTTCAAAAAAATCTTTTTCTGCCGGTTAATTTGTCTTGGGCTGATTTCTTTTCCCGTGATAAAAAGCCTTCTGTTTTGACTGCCAAACCTCTCAGGGGAGCATTTGCAACCGTTTGGCACCATTTTTGATTGAAATGCCGAAAGTCAGATTTTTGATGAAATTGTGACCCCGGGGCTTAGGGATTTTTTCAAAAAAATATTTTTCTGTCGGTTAATTTGTCTTGGGCTAATTTCTTTTCCCGTGATAAAAAGCCTTCTGTTTCGACCGCCAAACCTCTCAGGGGAGCATTTGCAACCATTTGGCACCATTTTTGAGTCAATTGCCGAAAGTCTGATTTTTGATGAAATTGTGACTCCGCGGCTTAGGGATTTTTTCAAAAAAATCTTTTTATGCCGGTTAAGTTTTCGAGGGCTGATTTCTTTTCCTGTGATAAAAAGCCTTCTGTTTCGACCGCCAAGCCTCTCAGGGGAGCATTTGCAACCGTTTGGCACCATTTTTGAGTGAAATGCCGAAAGTCAGATATTTGATGAAATTGTGACCCCGCGGCTTAGGGATTTTTTTTAAAAAAATATTTTTCTGCCGGTTAAGTTGTTTTGGGCTGATTTCCTTTCCCGTGATAAAAAGCCTTCTGTTTTGACCGCCAAAACTCTCAGGGGAGCATTTGCAACCGTTTGGCACCATTTTTGAGTGAATTGCCGAAAGTCAGATTTTTGATGAAATTGTGACCGTGGGGATTAGGGATTTTTTCAAAAAAATCTTTTTCTGCCGGTTAAGTTTTCGAGGGCTGATTTCTTTTCCTGTGATAAAAAGCCTTCTGTTTCGACCACCAAACCTCTCACGGGAGCATTTGAAACCGTTTGGCACCATTTTTGAGTGAAATGCCGAAAGTCAGAATTTGATGAAATTGTGACCCCGCGGCTTAGGGATTTTTTCAAAAAAATATTTTTCTGCCGGTTAAGTTGTTTTGGGCTGATTTCCTTTCCCGTGATAAAAAGCCTTCTGTTTCGACCGCCAAACCTCTCAGGGGAGCATTTGCAACCGTTTGGGACCATTTTTGATTGAAATGCCGAAAGTCAGATATTTGATGAAATTGTGACCCCGGGGCTTAGGGATTTTTTCAAAAACATCTTTTTCTGCCGGTTAAGTTGTCGAGGCCTGTTTTCTTTTCCTGTGATAAAAAGCCTTTTCTTTCGACCGCCAAACCTCTCACGGGAGCATTTGCAACCGTTTGGCACCATTTTTCTGCCGGTTATGTTGTCCATGGCTGATTTCTTGCTCTGTGATATAAAGCCTTCTGTTTCGACCGCCAAACCTCTCAGGGGAGCATTTGCAACCGTTTGGCACCATTTTTGAGTGAAATGCCGAAAGTCAGAGTTTAGATGAAATTGTGACCGGGGGGCTTAGGGATTTTTTCAAAAAAATCTTTTTCTGCCGGTTAAGTTTTCGAGGGCTGATTTCTTTTCCTTTGATAAAAAGCCTTCTGTTTCGACCGCCAAACCTCTCAGGGGAGCATTTGCAACCGTTTGGGACCATTTTTGATTGAAATGCCGAAAGTCAGATTTTTGATGAAATTGTGACCCCGGGGCTTAGGGATTTTTTCAAAAAAATCTTTTTCTGCCGGTTAAGTTGTTTTGGGCTGATTTCCTTTCCCGTGATAAAAAGCCTTCTGTTTTGACCGCCAAACCTCTCAGGGGAGCATTTGCAACCGTTTGGCACCATTTTTGAGAGAATTGCCGAAAGTCTGATTTTTGATGAAATTGTGACCCCAGGGCTTAGGGATTTTTTCAAAAAAATCTTTTTCTGCCGGTTAAGTTTTCGAGGGCTGATTTCTTTTCCTGTGATAAAAAACCTTCTGTTTCGACCACCAAACCTCTCACGGGAGCATTTGAAACCGTTTGGCACCATTTTTGAGTGAAATGCCGAAAGTCAGATTTTTGATGAAATTGTGACCCCGGGGCTTAGGGATTTTTTCAAAAAAATATTTTTCTGCCGGTTAAGTTGTCTTGGGCTGATTTATTTTCCCGTGATAAAAAGCGTTCTGTTTCGACCGCCAAACCTCTCAGGGGAGCATTTGCAACCGTTTGGCACCATTTTTGAGTGAATTGCCGAAAGTCAGATTTTTTATGAAATTGTGACCCCTGGGCTTAGGGATTTTTTCAAAAACATCTTTTTCTGCCGGTTAAGTTGTCGAGGGATGTTTTCTTTTCCTGTGATAAAAAGCCTTTTCTTTCGACCGCCAAACCTCTCACGGGAGCATTTGCAACCGTTTGGCACCATTTTTCTGCCGGTTATGTTGTCCATGGCTGATTTCTTGCTCTGTGATATAAAGCCTTCTGTTTCGACCGCCAAACCTCTCAGGGGAGCATTTGCAACCGTTTGGCAACATTTTTGAGTGAAATGCCAAAAGTCAGATTTTTGATGAAATTGTGACCCCGGGGCTTAGGGATTTTTTCAAAAAAATCTTTTTCTGCCGGTTAATTTGTCTTGGGCTGATTTCTTTTCCCGTGATAAAAAGCCTTCTGTTTTGACTGCCAAACCTCTCAGGGGAGCATTTGCAACCGTTTGGCACCATTTTTGATTGAAATGCCGAAAGTCAGATTTTTGATGAAATTGTGACCCCGGGGCTTAGGGATTTTTTCAAAAAAATATTTTTCTGTCGGTTAATTTGTCTTGGGCTAATTTCTTTTCCCGTGATAAAAAGCCTTCTGTTTCGACCGCCAAACCTCTCAGGGGAGCATTTGCAACCATTTGGCACCATTTTTGAGTCAATTGCCGAAAGTCTGATTTTTGATGAAATTGTGACTCCGCGGCTTAGGGATTTTTTCAAAAAAATCTTTTTATGCCGGTTAAGTTTTCGAGGGCTGATTTCTTTTCCTGTGATAAAAAGCCTTCTGTTTCGACCGCCAAGCCTCTCAGGGGAGCATTTGCAACCGTTTGGCACCATTTTTGAGTGAAATGCCGAAAGTCAGATATTTGATGAAATTGTGACCCCGGGGCTTAGGGATTTTTTTAAAAAAATATTTTTCTGTCGGTTAATTTGTCTTGGGCTGATTTCTTTTCCCGTGATAAAAAGCCTTCTGTTTCGACCGCCAAACCTCTCAGGGAAGCATTTGCAACCATTTGGCACCATTTTTGAGTGAATTGCCGAAAGTCAGATTTTTGATGAAATTGTGACTCCGCGGCTTAGGGATTTTTTCAAAAAAATCTTTTTCTGCCGGTTAAGTTTTCGAGGGCTGATTTCTTTTCCTGTGATAAAAAGCCTTCTGTTTCGACCACCAAACCTCTCACGGGAGCATTTGAAACCGTTTGGCACCATTTTTGAGTGAAATGCCGAAAGTCAGATATTTGATGAAATTGTGACCCCGCGGCTTAGGGATTTTTTTTAAAAAAATATTTTTCTGCCGGTTAAGTTGTTTTGGGCTGATTTCCTTTCCCGTGATAAAAAGCCTTCTGTTTTGACCGCCAAAACTCTCAGGGGAGCATTTGCAACCGTTTGGCACCATTTTTGAGTGAATTGCCGAAAGTCAGATTTTTGATGAAATTGTGACCGTGGGGATTAGGGATTTTTTCAAAAAAATCTTTTTCTGCCGGTTAAGTTTTCGAGGGCTGATTTCTTTTCCTGTGATAAAAAGCCTTCTGTTTCGACCACCAAACCTCTCACGGGAGCATTTGAAACCGTTTGGCACCATTTTTGAGTGAAATGCCGAAAGTCAGAATTTGATGAAATTGTGACCCCGCGGCTTAGGGATTTTTTCAAAAAAATATTTTTCTGCCGGTTAAGTTGTTTTGGGCTGATTTCCTTTCCCGTGATAAAAAGCCTTCTGTTTCGACCGCCAAACCTCTCAGGGGAGCATTTGCAACCGTTTGGGACCATTTTTGATTGAAATGCCGAAAGTCAGATATTTGATGAAATTGTGACCCCGGGGCTTAGGGATTTTTTCAAAAACATCTTTTTCTGCCGGTTAAGTTGTCGAGGCCTGTTTTCTTTTCCTGTGATAAAAAGCCTTTTCTTTCGACCGCCAAACCTCTCACGGGAGCATTTGCAACCGTTTGGCACCATTTTTCTGCCGGTTATGTTGTCCATGGCTGATTTCTTGCTCTGTGATATAAAGCCTTCTGTTTCGACCGCCAAACCTCTCAGGGGAGCATTTGCAACCGTTTGGCACCATTTTTGAGTGAAATGCCGAAAGTCAGAGTTTTGATGAAATTGTGACCGGGGGGATTAGGGATTTTTTCAAAAAAATCTTTTTCTGCCGGTTAAGTTTTCGAGGGCTGATTTCTTTTCCTGTGATAAAAAGCCTTCTGTTTCGACCACCAAACCTCTCACGGGAGCATTTGAAACCGTTTGGCACCATTTTTGAGTGAAATGCCGAAAGTCAGAATTTGATGAAATTGTGACCCCGCGGCTTAGGGATTTTTTCAAAAAAATATTTTTCTGCCGGTTAAGTTGTTTTGGGCTGATTTCCTTTCCCGTGATAAAAAGCCTTCTGTTTCGACCGCCAAACGTCTCAGGGGAGCATTTGCAACCGTTTGGCACCATTTTTGAGTGAATTGCCGAAAGTCAGATTTTTGATGAAATTGTGACCCCGGGGCTTAGGGATTTTTTCAAAAAAATATTTTTCTGCCGGTTAAGTTGTCTTGGGCTGATTTCTTTTCCCGTGATAAAAAGCGTTCTGTTTCGACCGCCAAACCTCTCAGGGGAGCATTTGCAACCGTTTGGCACCATTTTTGAGTGAATTGCCGAAAGTCAGATTTTTGATGAAATTGTGACCCCTGGGCTTAGGGATTTTTTCAAAAACATCTTTTTCTGCCGGTTAAGTTGTCGAGGCCTGTTTTCTTTTCCTGTGATAAAAAGCCTTTTCTTTCGACCGCCAAACCTCTCACGGGAGCATTTGCAACCGTTTGGCACCATTTTTCTGCCGGTTATGTTGTCCATGGCTGATTTCTTGCTCTGTGATATAAAGCGTTCTGTTTCGACCGCCAAACCTCTCAGGGGAGCATTTGCAACCGTTTGGCACCATTTTTGAGTGAAATGCCGAAAGTCAGAGTTTTGATGAAATTGTGACCTCGGGGCTTAGGGATTTTTTCAAAAAAATCTTTTTCTGCCGGTTAATTTGTCTTGGGCTGATTTCTTTTCCCGTGATAAAAAGCCTTCTGTTTCGACCGCCAAACCTCTCAGGGGAGCATTTGCAACCGTTTGGCACCATTTTTGAGTGAATTGCCGAAAGTCAGATATTTGATGAAATTGTGACCCCGGGGCTTAGGGATTTTTTCAAAAAAATCTTTTTCTGCCGGTTAAGTTTTCGAGGGCTGATTTCTTTTCCTTTGATAAAAAGCCTTCTGTTTCGACCGCCAAACCTCTCAGGGGAGCATTTGCAACCGTTTGGGACCATTTTTGATTGAAATGCCGAAAGTCAGATTTTTGATGAAATTGTGACCCCGGGGCTTAGGGATTTTTTCAAAAAAATATTTTTCTGCCGGTTAAGTTCATCATTCATCATTTCATTTATTACGGCCATAGGCCCATACAGGTAAAAACAACACATAAGTGACAGCTTAAGCCGTAGGGGGGAAAAAACAAAAACAAAAAACAGTCGCTAAAACACCACTATAACAATAAAATACTATAAGATGGAAAGGCATACTACGCCTTAATTAGCTTGTAGTGCTCCTTGTCGTCGCTTTTGGGAAAGGACAGCGACCAGGAATCTAGCCACCTTCAGGGTCGTGTGGGTATCCTTGTCCTGCAAGATTTGGGCAAGGTGGAATTTTGGTGGGGTACCCTCTAGTTTCTGAATGATTGGTCCCAGCAAATTTGCCCGTGGCACATTGAACAAGGGGCAAAAGAACATAATGTGCTGGAGCGACTCCGGCGTCACCTTATCGCATTCACACACGGCGGGGGCTTGGCCCTTTGAGAATCTATGTCTCAGGACATTTGAGGGGAAAACGTTAAACCTCGCTTTGGTGAAGGCCAGTCTATGGGCAACAGTCGAAAGGGAGGAGAGGTATGATGGGACGCAGTAAGTTAAAGTGATACCAATGTTCTGGGGCGAGCAAACACCTCCCCCCAGCATATAATTTCGCTGTAAGTCGATGTCATCCAGTCTTTGGCGGATCAATCTTTGAGCAGTGATTTGGTCTAGTTTTAGGGAATCTGAGGGAGAGATTCCATAACTCAGGAGTTTGGCATGAATTCTACTAGTCCAAAGGCTAGAGAATTCATCTCGCCATAAGCATTGGACAAGGTAATGGTTTGGTAATCTATGCCACAGTGATAACCAGTAATTGAAGACTTGCTTCCACAGACAAGTTTCTAAGGATGCGATCTTCAATTCTAGTCGCATGGCTGCGTTGCTTACGCACAGGGGGAGCATTAGGAGCCGACGTAGGAATTGGCTTTGCAGAGTCTCGAGGGGAGCAAGATCTGACATCACGGCCCAGAGCGGGGCAGCATAAGCAAGCACGGCAACCACTTTTGCCTTGAACACCTTTAGGGCCGAGGGAACATGCAAAGCTCCATCTGAAAAGAAGAATCGGAGGAGCGCATATGACAAGGTTTTGGCCTTGTTAAGTAGGTGTTGAATTTGAGCTTTCCACCCCAAATTGTATTGAAAAATAACTCCTAGGTATTGAAATTTTAGGACTTGCTCTATTTTTGCTCCACCAAGCTTCCATTTGTATAATCTCCGGCTTCTGGAGAAAATCAGAATCTTGGACTTAGCATGGTTGATGGTTAATTGATTGAGTTGACAATACGTGGCAAAGATCTTCAGAGCTCTGGTTAGTCCAACACGTGTATAAGATAGAATTACCGCGTCGTCCGCATATAAGAGGAGTGGACAGCGGTAATCCGCTAGTCTAGGCGCGTGTATACTTGGAGATGAGTTAACTAGGGGTGCTCGCATGTCACTGATGAATAGGTTGAATAGGCAGGGAGCCAATATGCATCCTTGGCGCACTCCCTTGTTTATTGGTATCGAATTTGTGAGGTCGCCCGCAGGAGTGAGTCTCACTCTGGCAAGGGTACCTTCGTGGAGCTGGCTTATGAGCCATAAGAGTCTTCTATCAATGCCCTGTTTCGCAAGTTTCTCCCAAAGAATATTTCTAGGAACGCTATCAAAGGCTGCCTTTAGATCTAAGAAGGCGGCACAGAGGTAACCCCGGGGAGGGGAGGAGTACTTCCGTGCCAGGTGATAAAGAACTATCGCATGATCGATTGTAGAGCGTTTAGTTCTGAACCCTGCTTGTTCGTGACCAATCTGGTTAGTCTCGTCTACCCATCGCAATAATTTAGTCAGCAAAAAGCTGGCATAGATTTTCCCTATGATCGAAAGGAGGCTGATGTTACGGTAGTTTTCCGGCTCCGTTGGAGAACCTTTTTTATGAATTGGTACTATTATGGCCTCCTTCCATATTTTGGGGATGAGACCGGAAGCATTGATTGCATCGAAGGTTTTGGCCAAGATGCCGGCCCACCATTTTGGGTGTAGTTTGATGGCTTCAGCAGGGATCAGGTCGGGCCCAGGGGCCTTGCCCGGTTTCAGCTGAGCTATTAACTTGGCTATTTCGTCAGGATCGGTGGGAGGCCAAATAGGTAGGTGGGTAAACAGGTGCATCAGATGGTCGGAGGGAGCATCTGCCTGTGAGAAGCATCTCTTCAGGAACAGTTCCCATGTCGGTGCAGAGATGACTGCCCTTGGGGAATTCCTCCCCCTTCTGTTAATCAAAGACCAGAATTCCCTGGATCTGTGTGGTTTTGAAGCAGTGATCAAAGCCTGCCAACGATTATGTTGCCATTCACGCTTGGCAATTTTCTGCGTGCATTTGTAAACTTGCTTGGCATGTGCATAGCTAGCTGGCAGAGTAGATGCATTGGAGGTCTTGTATACATTATATATAGCACGGAGGCGCTGTCTTGCTTGTTTGCACTGAGAATTATACCAGGGGGCACCGTAAGTATACTCGTTTCGATTTAAATTTTTGGGTGGTAACCTGAAGGAGGACGTAAGATCAGTCATATGATGGTGGAAGCGCTTCAACACTATGCTATGCTCGTCTGAGGCAGGGCCTATGTTGGGATGGGGCCCGAGGATTTCTTTTTGAAAGAATTCCAGGTACCTTTGGGCCTGTGTCTCCGACCATTTGATTCCTCTTACTTGGAGAGATTCGTTGGTTACTATCTGAGTCGGATGTCTATGAGCCTCCAGCTGCCAGTTCAAGGAAAGCTTAGCAACAAGGGGAAGATGATCACTAAATTGTACATTCTCGATCTTAAAAGTGGAAATACACTTAAGTAGATCCCTAGAGACCAACAAGTAATCGAGGACGCTGTTTGATTTAACGCTCAGGTGAGTGAAATCCCCTGGAATGTCGGGGAGGCATGTGCCATTTAAGGGGACCAAATTCAAACGGATGGCCATTTGATAGAGGAGTACTCCAGCCTCATTTACTCTGTGGTCTTTAGAAGTTCTCTTCATGATGTGTTCCAGGTCATAATTATCAAGGTTTGGGGTAACCCACCATTTGGCTTTGGTCAGCGAGTCCCAGTTTGCTGCTGTACGGGCATTAAAATCTCCACCTATTATGGCCGGGGTGTTAGGAAACTTAACATAGCATGAGAGCAAATGCTCTTCTAGCGAGCCCCATTTAGAGCCCAGTTCGAGGGAAGAACCCCCAGGTGGCAAATAGACATTTGTAACTAGGAGCGAGATCTTTTCCCCCGCAATCAGCCCGGTAAGGGCGTAGGGAGGCAAGGCCTGTACTAGAGTAAATTTAGAATGTAGGTTGAGGGAGATGCCTATTATTAGGCCCCCTTTAGGGCGGCCTCCTTTCAGGGAGGGGCAGGCAGGGAGTTCTAGAAGCTCAAAGCCATTTAGGACAATTTTCTCTACTTCCCACGATTCTTGGAACAAGATGATATGAAACCGGTTGATATACTCCAAGAATTCTGGCTCATGTTTTTTTCCCCTCCAGCCCGCAATGTTCCAGCTGAGGACTGATAGGGGGGAGTTCCTGTTGTGTTCAATTCGCTGTCATTTCAGGGAGAGAAGTGGGTCCTTTGGAGGCAGGGCAGACCCCACAAAAAAGTCAGTTATTTTACTTTGCGTGGCAGGCACCTGCTGGAGGTACCTAATCTTGAAGTTGGTAGTGGGGTGTTCAGACTGGGGCAACAAAGCGGGTCTCCCGCTGGCTAACCCAAGGGTGGCCACTTCAGTAGGAGACTCCACAGGATTAGCTGAGACTGCCCCACCGCGAGGTCTAAAGGTCGCCAACGAAACCATTTGATTTATATGTCCAGCCGGGTCTTCAGTCAAATCCGGGTCATTTTTTGATGTAGGTGGAACACTCCCCTGACCTGATGCTAGCGAAGGTACTGGGGGTGCTCGACGTACAGGTACCGTTTGTATGTCGGGTCTATGCCGCTCCAATTCCGGCATTGATGAATTAGATGGTAAGGAATTGTTTTGGTGGAAGGGACTCTGAATTACACTCTTCAACGGGGGACTCTTGGAGGGCGAGTCAAAATTTATCAAGAGTTGGGATGAGAGGCCAACTTGTGAGGCAAAACCTGGGTCTGCCATCCGTCGATGGGCTTTGCCCACAAGTGGGGGAGGCATGGGTTTAGGAGCTGGACTGAGATATGGAAGACTTCCTGCTTCCTTAAAACACGACTCCGAAAAGCTGCCAAGGTTATCCTGAAAAGTGGGCAGGGCTTTTCCGTTCTTCTGGACATGTATGAGCTGATGATTAAGTACTTCTAATCTATCAATTATTTCTTGTTGTTCCCTCGGTGGAAGGTCGCCAAAGTTGGCTAAAAGCTCTCTTTCCTCCGGCGGGGTCAGAGAATTACTTGCGCCAGTGGATTCCTTTAGAGCTCGTGGGGACGTAGGGTAAGTCCAGTTTCGGTACGGATGGATATCCTCCGGAGAAGGAGGCTCAATATCCCGAGGTGCTCCCGACCTCTCCGACAGGGTCCGCTCCGTGCCGTAGCCGGCAAGTAGAAGGGGATGGATCATGCTGTCCATAAAAACTCTTGTTGGGATGATATCATACCTAGCTAAGAGTGATTTCTGCCTGATGATAGCTGAAGGGATCCTTGGAGAGTAAAACGCAAGCATCACTCTCTGTTGCCTGAGGTGCTGGTTCAAAGGTAATACTGCAATGAGATCGCATTGTGTGATTTCTATATTTAGGAGATTGCTTAGTTGCTTTTTAACCCCACCCAGGGTGAGCCACCTTGCTGACCCTACCCCGATATTTAGGCAGATTTTCTTAGGTTGCAGGGACAATGCTTGATGTTTCAGTGCAGGATTTGGTTTATATTTAGGGATCTCACTTCCTTTTTTGGTTGAAGGTAAGGTCCTCTGGCACTTCATTTCCCCTGTATCTACAGTTGGTTTAGACTTTGACCAGAGGTTATCAATTTTCTGTTCAAGGTTACATAGCTGGGAGGATAGCACATCAATCTTCTTGAATATGCAATTAAGGGTTCTGACCACAAGGTGGAGATGTTCGTGTTGTTCATGTCTAACGCAGTCCTCGGCGTTCTGCACCACCCCCAGTGGGAAACTCCCTCTTCCTCCAAGCTTGCCATCCGCAGTTTTAGTCTGGGGTAAAAATAATTCCTCTGGAGTTGACATTGTTTCTGGAGACATTAGAGGGTAGAAACGGTTCTGAGTTTTCACCCTATAGCAATGATCAGTGGGGACACTCCATTTGCCAGACGCGGGGGAGTCGGTTTTTGATTGTTTAGTTCTTGGGGAGGGCGAAGCCTCGTCACAATCCCTTCGGCGTTTGCCATGGCCCATCGTTGTGAGTCTTTTAAAATAGCAGAGCTTAGAAGGTAATAAAAATGGTAAAATTAGAAATACAACCAGATGTGGGCCAACTGAAAGCCAGTGAGTCGGAGGCTGCTTCTAAGACTGCCGGAGAATACAGTTATCTGCTCATTAAAGCTGATTTACGATGCAGGCTTTACAATTATCAGTAATGTGGACTCCTGGCATGGGCTCCAATTCCCTGATACAATCTTCAGCAAGAGCTTGAAAGGCTGGGAGCCGCAACACAAAGTTTAGGGCGGATTCGAAATGAACTCTGGCAAATGCGTCTTACCTCGTCGCCGCTGTAAATCAGAGCCGCTTTTGCTTGATTGATTTAAACTTCCGTCTCCTCTCTCTTCACCCCTCTCTGCCGAAAACTTCTTCTTCACCTCTCGGAGAGCCGGTTAAGTTGTTTTGGGCTGATTTCCTTTCCCGTGATAAAAAGCCTGCTGTTTTGACCGCCAAACCTCTCAGGGGAGCATTTGCAACCGTTTGGCAGCATTTTTGAGTGAATTGCCGAAAGTCAGATTTTTGATGAAATTGTGACCCCGGGGCTTAGGGATTTTTTCAAAAAAATATTTTTCTGCCGGTTAAGTTGTTTTGGGCTGATTTCCTTTCCCGTGATAAAAAGCCTTCTGTTTCGACCGCCAAACGTCTCAGGGGAGCATTTGCAACCGTTTGGCACCATTTTTGAGTGAATTGCCGAAAGCCAGATTTTTGATGAAATTGTGACCCCGGGGCTTAGGGATTTTTTCCAAAAAATATTTTTCTGCCAGTTAAGTTGTCTTGGGCTGATTTCTTTTCCCGTGATAAAAAGTGTTCTGTTTCGACCGCCAAACCTCTCAGGGGAGCATTTGCAACCGTTTGGCACCATTTTTGAGTGAAATACCGAAAGTCAGATTTTTGATGAAATTGTGACCCCGGGGCTTAGGGATTTTTTCCAAAAAAATCTTTTTCTGCCGGTTAATTTGTCTTGGGCTGATTTCTTTTCCCGTGATAAAAAGCCTTCTGTTTTGACTGCCAAACCTCTCAGGGGAGCATTTGCAACCGTTTGGCACCATTTTTGAGTGAATTGCCGAAAGTCAGATATTTGATGAAATTGCGACCCCGGGGCTTAGGGATTTTTTCAAAAAAATCTTTTTCTGCCGCTTAAGTTTTCGAGGGCTGATTTCTTTTCCTTTGATAAAAAGCCTTCTGTTTCAACCGCCAAACCTCTCAGGGGAGCATTTGCAACCGTTTGGGACCATTTTTGATTGAAATGCCGAAAGTCAGATTTTTGATGAAATTGTGACCCCGGGGCTTAGGGATTTTTTCAAAAAAATCTTTTTATGCCGGTTAATTTGTCTTGGGCTGATTTCTTTTCCCGTGATAAAAAGCCTTCTGTTTCGACCGCCAAACCTCTCAGGGGAGCATTTGCAACCATTTGGCACCATTTTTGAGTGAATTGCCGAAAGTCTGATTTTTGATGAAATTGTGACTCCGCGGCTTAGGGATTTTTTCAAAAAAATCTTTTTATGCCGTTTAAGTTTTCGAGGGCTGATTTCTTTTCCTGTGATAAAAAGCCTTCTGTTTCGACCACCAAACCTCTCACGGGAGCATTTGAAACCGTTTGGCACCATTTTTGAGTGAAATGCCGAAAGTCAGAATTTGATGAAATTGTGACCCCGCGGCTTAGGGATTTTTTCAAAAAAATCTTTTTCTGCCGGTTAAGTTGTCTTGGGCTGATTTCTTTTCCCGTGATAAAAAGTGTTCTGTTTCGACCGCCAAACCTCTCAGGGGAGCATTTGCAACCGTTTGGCACCATTTTTGAGTGAATTGCCGAAAGTCAGATTTTTGATGAAATTGTGACCCCTGGGCTTAGGGATTTTTTCAAAAACATCTTTTTCTGCCGGTTAAGTTGTCGAGGGCTGTTTTCTTTTCCTGTGATAAAAAGCCTTTTCTTTCGACCGCCAAACCTCTCACGGGAGCATTTGCAACCGTTTGGCACCATTTTTCTGTCGGTTATGTTGTCCATGGCTGATTTCTTGCTCTGTGATATAAAGCCTTCTGTTTCGACCGCCAAACCTCTCAGGGGAGCATTTGCAACCGTTTGGCACCATTTTTGAGTGAAATACCGAAAGTCAGATTTTTGATGAAATTGTGACCCCGGGGCTTAGGGATTTTTTCCAAAAAAATCTTTTTCTGCCGGTTAATTTGTCTTGGGCTGATTTCTTTTCCCGTGATAAAAAGCCTTCTGTTTTGACTGCCAAACCTCTCAGGGGAGCATTTGCAACCGTTTGGCACCATTTTTGAGTGAATTGTCGAAAGTCAGATATTTGATGAAATTGCGACCCCGGGGCTTAGGGATTTTTTCAAAAAAATCTTTTTCTGCCGGTTAATTTGTCTTGGGCTGATTTCTTTTCCCGTGATAAAAAGCCTTCTGTTTTGACTGCCAAACCTCTCAGGGGAGCATTTGCAACCGTTTGGCACCATTTTTGAGTGAATTGTCGAAAGTCAGATATTTGATGAAATTGCGACCCCGGGGCTTAGGGATTTTTTCAAAAAAATCTTTTTCTGCCGCTTAAGTTTTCGAGGGCTGATTTCTTTTCCTTTGATAAAAAGCCTTCTGTTTCAACCGCCAAACCTCTCAGGGGAGCATTTGCAACCGTTTGGGACCATTTTTGATTGAAATGCCGAAAGTCAGATTTTTGATGAAATTGTGACCCCGGGGCTTAGGGATTTTTTCAAAAAAATCTTTTTATGCCGGTTAATTTGTCTTGGGCTGATTTCTTTTCCCGTGATAAAAAGCCTTCTGTTTCGACCGCCAAACCTCTCAGGGGAGCATTTGCAACCATTTGGCACCATTTTTGAGTGAATTGCCGAAAGTCTGATTTTTGATGAAATTGTGACTCCGCGGCTTAGGGATTTTTTCAAAAAAATCTTTTTCTGCCGGTTAAGTTTTCGAGGGCTGATTTCTTTTCCTGTGATAAAAAGCCTTCTGTTTCGACCACCAAACCTCTCACGGGAGCATTTGAAACCGTTTGGCACCATTTTTGAGTGAAATGCCGAAAGTCAGAATTTGATGAAATTGTGACCCCGCGGCTTAGGCATTTTTTCAAAAAAATATTTTTCTGCCGGTTAAGTTGTCTTGGGCTGATTTCTTTTCCCGTGATAAAAAGCGTTCTGTTTCGACCGCCAAACCTCTCAGGGGAGCATTTGCAACCGTTTGGCACCATTTTTGAGTGAATTGCCGAAAGTCAGATTTTTTATGAAATTGTGACCCCTGGGCTTAGGGATTTTTTCAAAAACATCTTTTTCTGCCGGTTAAGTTGTCCATGGCTGATTTCTTGCTCTGTGATATAAAAGCCTTCTGTTTCGACCGCCAAACCTCTCAGGGGAGCATTTGCAACCGTTTGGCACCATTTTTGAGTGAAATGCCGAAAGTCAGATTTTTGATGAAATTGTGACCCCGGGGCTTAGGGATTTTTTCCAAAAAAATCTTTTTCTGCCGGTTAATTTGTCTTGGGCTGATTTCTTTTCCCGTGATAAAAAGCCTTCTGTTTTGACTGCCAAACCTCTCAGGGGAGCATTTGCAACCGTTTGGCACCATTTTTGAGTGTATTGCCGAAAGTCAGATATTTGATGAAATTGCGACCCCGGGGCTTAGGGATTTTTTTAAAAAAATCTTTTTCTGCCGCTTAAGTTTTCGAGGGCTGATTTCTTTTCCTTCGATAAAAAGCCTTCTGTTTCGACCGCCAAACCTCTCAGGGGAGCATTTGCAACCGTTTGGGACCATTTTTGATTGAAATGCCGAAAGTCAGATTTTTGATGAAATTGTGACCCCGGGGCTTAGGGATTTTTTCAAAAAAATCTTTTTATGCCGGTTAATTTGTCTTGGGCTGATTTCTTTTCCCGTGATAAAAAGCCTTCTGTTTCGACCGCCAAACCTCTCAGGGGAGCATTTGCAACCATTTGGCACCATTTTTGAGTGAATTGCCGAAAGTCTGATTTTTGATGAAATTGTGACTCCGCGGCTTAGGGATTTTTTCAAAAAAATCTTTTTATGCCGTTTAAGTTTTCGAGGGCTGATTTCTTTTCCTGTGATAAAAAGCCTTCTGTTTCGACCGCCAAGCCTCTCAGGGGAGCATTTGCAACCGTTTGGCACCATTTTTGAGTGAATTGCCGAAAGTCAGATATTTGATGAAATTGTGACCCCGGGGCTTAGGGATTTTTTCAAAAAAATATTTTTCTGTCGGTTAATTTGTCTTGGGCTGATTTCTTTTCCGGTGATAAAAAGCCTTCTGTTTCAACCGCCAAACCTCTCAGGGGAGCATTTGCAACCATTTGGCACCATTTTTGAGTGAATTGCCGAAAGTCAGATTTTTGATGAAATTGTGACTCCGCGGCTTAGGGATTTTTTCAAAAAAATCTTTTTCTGCCGGTTAAGTTGTTTTGGGCTGATTTCCTTTCCCGTGATAAAAAGCCTTCTGTTTCGACCGCCAAACCTCTCAGGGGAGCATTTGCAACCGCTTGGCACCATTTTTGAGTGAATTGCCGAAAGTCAGATTTTTGATGAAATTGTGACCCCAGGGCTTAGGGATTTTTTCAAAAAAATATTTTTCTGCCGGTTAAGTTGTCTTGGGCTGATTTCTTTTCCCGTGATAAAAAGCGTTCTGTTTCGACCGCCAAACCTCTCAGGGGAGTATTTGCAACCGTTTGGCACCATTTTTGAGTGAATTGCCGAAAGTCAGATTTTTTATGAAATTGTGACCCCTGGGCTTAGGGATTTTTTCAAAAACATCTTTTTCTGCCGGTTAAGTTGTCGAGGGCTGTTTTCTTTTCCTGTGATAAAAAGCCTTTTCTTTCGACCGCCAAACCTCTCACGGGAGCATTTGCAACCATTTGGCACCATTTTTCTGCCGGTTATGTTGTCCATGGCTGATTTCTTGCTCTGTGATATAAAGCCTTCTGTTTCGACCGCCAAACCTCTCAGGGGAGCATTTGCAACCGTTTGGCACCATTTTTGAGTGAAATGCCGAAAGTCAGATTTTTGATGAAATTGTGACCCCGGGGCTTAGGGATTTTTTCAAAAAAATCTTTTTCTGCCGGTTATGTTGTCCATTGCTGATTTCTTTTCCCGTGATAAAAAGCCTTCTGTTTTGACTGCCAAACCTCTCAGGGGAGCATTTGCAACCGTTTGGCACCATTTTTGAGTGAATTGCCGAAAGTCAGATATTTGATGAAATTGTGACCCCGGGGCTTAGGGATTTTTTCAAAAAAATCTTTTTCTGCCGGTTAAGTTTTCGAGGGCTGATTTCTTTTCCTTTGATAAAAAGCCTTCTGTTTCGACCGCCAAACCTCTCAGGGGAGCATTTGCAACCGTTTGGGACCATTTTTGATTGAAATGCCGAAAGTCAGATTTTTGATGAAATTGTGACCCCGGGGCTTAGGGATTTTTTCAAAAAAATCTTTTTCTGCCGGTTAAGTTTTCGAGGGCTGATTTCTTTTCCTGTGATAAAAAGCCTTCTGTTTCGACCACCAAACCTCTCACGGGAGCATTTTAAACCGTTTGGCACCATTTTTGAGTGAAATGCCGAAAGTCAGATTTTTGATGAAATTGTGACTCCGCGGCTTAGGGATTTTTTCAAAAAAATATTTTTCTGCCGGTTAATTTGTCTTGGGCTGATTTCTTTTCCTTTGATAAAAAGCCTTCTGTTTCGACCGCCAAACCTCTCAGGGGAGCATTTGAAACCGTTTGGCACCCTTTTTGAGTGAATTCCCGAAAGTTAGATTTTTGATGAAATTGTGACCCCGGGGCTTAGGGATTTTTTCAAAAAAATATTTTTCTGCCGGTTAAGTTTTTTTGGGCTGATTTCCTTTCCCGTGATAAGAAGCCTTCTGTTTTGACCGCCAAACGTCTCAGGGGAGCATTTGCAACCGTTTGGCACCATTTTTGAGTGAATTGCCGAAAGTCAGATTTTTGATGAAATTGTGACCCCGGGGCTTAGGGATTTTTTCAAAAAAATCTTTTTCTGCCGGTTAAGTTTTCTTGGGCTGATTTCTTTTCCCGTGATAAAAAGCCTTCTGTTTCGACCGCCAAACCTCTCAGGGGAGCATTTGCAACCGTTTGGGACCATTTTTGAGTGAATTGCCGAAAGTCAGATATTTGATGAAATTGTGATCCCGGGGCTTAGGGATTTTTTCAAAAACATCTTTTTCTGCCGGTTAAGTTTTCGAGGGCTGATTTCTTTTCCTGTGATAAAAAGCCTTCTGTTTCGACCGCCAAACCTCTCAGGGGAGCATTTGCAACCGTTTGGCAGCATTTTTCAGTGAATTGCCGAAAGTCAGATTTTTGATGAAATTGTGACCGGGGGGATTAGGGATTTTTTCCAAAAAAATCTTTTTCTGCCGGTTAATTTGTCTTGGGCTGATTTCTTTTCCTGTGATAAAAAGCCTTCTGTTTCGACCACCAAACCTCTCACGGGAGCATTTGAAACCGTTTGGCACCATTTTTGAGTGAAATGCCGAAAGTCAGATTTTTGATGAAATTGTGACCCCGGGGCTTAGGGATTTTTTCAAAAACATCTTTTTCTGCCGGTTAAGTTTTCGAGGGCTGATTTCTTTTCCTGTGATAAAAAGCCTTTTCTTTCGACCGCCAAACCTCTCACGGGAGCATTTGCAACCGTTTGGCACCATTTTTCTGCCGGTTATGTTGTCCAGGGCTGATTTCTTGCTCTGTGATATAAAGCCTTCTGTTTCGACCGCCAAACCTCTCAGGGGAGCATTTGCAACCGTTTGGCACCATTTTTGAGTGAAATGCCGAAAGTCAGATTTTTGATGAAATTGTGACCCCGGGGCTTAGGGATTTTTTCAAAAAAATCTTTTTCTGCCGGTTAATTTGTCTTGGGCTGATTTCTTTTCCCGTGATAAAAAGCCTTCTGTTTCGACCGCCAAACCTCTCAGGGGAGCATTTGCAACCGTTTGGCACCATTTTTGAGTGAATTGCCGAAAGTCAGATATTTGAGGAAATTGTGACCCCGGGGCATAGGGATTTTTTCAAAAAAATCTTTTTCTGCCGGTTAAGTTTTCGAGGGCTGATTTCTTTTCCTTTGATAAAAAGCCTTCTGTTTCAACCGCCAAACCTCTCAGGGGAGCATTTGCAACCGTTTGGGACCATTTTTGATTGAAATGCCGAAAGTCAGATTTTTGATGAAATTGTGACCCCGGGGCTTAGGGGTTTTTTCAAAAAAATATTTTTCTGCCGTTTAAGTTGTTTTGGGCTGATTTCCTTTTCCGTGATAAAAAGCCTGCTGTTTTGACCGCCAAACCTCTCAGGGGAGCATTTTCAACCGTTTGGCACCATTTTTGAGTGAATTGCCGAAAGTCAGATTTTTGATGAAATTGTGACCCCGGGGCTTAGGGATTTTTTCAAAAAAATCTTTTTCTGCCGGTTAAGTTTTCTTGGGCTGATTTCTTTTCCCGTGATAAAAAGCCTTCTGTTTCGACCGCCAAACGTCTCAGGGGAGCATTTGCAACCGTTTGGCACCATTTTTGAGTGAATTGCCGAAAGTCAGATTTTTGATGAAATTGTGACCCCGGGGCTTAGGGATTTTTTCAAAAAAATCTTTTTCTGCCGGTTAAGTTTTCTTGGGCTGATTTCTTTTCCCGTGATAAAAAGCCTTCTGTTTCGACCGCCAAACCTCTCAGGGGAGCATTTGCAACCGTTTGGCACCATTTTTGAGTGAATTGCCGAAAGTCAGATATTTGATGAAATTGTGATCCCGGGGCTTAGGGATTTTTTCAAAAACATCTTTTTCTGCCGGTTAAGTTTTCGAGGGCTGATTTCTTTTCCTGTGATAAAAAGCCTTTTCTTTCGACCGCCAAACCTCTCACGGGAGCATTTGCAACCGTTTGGCACCATTTTTCTGCCGGTTATGTTGTCCATGGCTGATTTCTTGCTCTGTGATATAAAGCCTTCTGTTTCGACCGCCAAACCTCTCAGGGGAGCATTTGCAACCGTTTGGCACCATTTTTGAGTGAAATGCCGAAAGTCAGATTTTTGATGAAATTGTGACCCTGGAGCTTAGGGATTTTTTCAAAAAAATCTTTTTCTGCCGGTTAATTTGTCTTGGGCTGATTTCTTTTCCCGTGATAAAAAGCCTTCTGTTTCGACCGCCAAACCTCTCAGGGGAGCATTTGCAACCGTTTGGCACCATTTTTGAGTGAATTGCCGAAAGTCAGATTTTTGATGAAATTGTGACCCCGGGGCTTAGGGATTTTTTCAAAAAAAATTTTTCTGCCGGTTAAGCTGTTTTGGGCTGATTTCCTTTCCCGTGATAAAAAGCCTTCTGTTTTGACCGCCAAACCTCTCAGGGGAGCATTTGCAACCGTTTGCCACCATTTTTGAGTGAATTGCCGAAAGTCTGATTTTTGATGAAATTGTGACCCCGGGGATTAGGGATTTTTTCAAAAACATCTTTTTCTGCCGGTTAAGTTTTCGAGGGCTGACTTCTTTTCCGGTGATAAAAAGCCTTTTCTTTCGACCGCCAAACCTCTCACGGGAGCATTTGCAACCGTTTGGGACCATTTTTGATTGAAATGCCGAAAGTCGGATTTTTGATGAAATTGTGACCCCGGGGGGATTAGGGATTTTTTCAAAAACATCTTTTTCTGCCGGTTAAGTTTTCGAGGGCTGATTTCTTTTCCTGTGATAAAAAGCCTTCTGTTTCGACCGCCAAACCTCTCAGGGGAGCATTTGCAACCGTTTGGCAGCATTTTTCAGTGAATTGCCGAAAGTCAGATTTTTGATGAAATTGTGACCGGGTGATTAGGGATTTTTTCAAAAAAATCTTTTTCTGCCGGTTAAGTTTTCGAGGGCTGATTTCTTTTCCTGTGATAAAAAGCCTTCTGTTTCGACCACCAAACCTCTCACGGGAGCATTTGCAACCATTTGGCACCATTTTTGAGTGAAATGCCGAAAGTCAGATTTTGGATGAAATTGTGACCCCGGGGCTTAGGGATTTTTTCAAAAACATCTTTTTCTGCCGGTTAAGTTTTCGAGGGCTGATTTCTTTTCCTGTGATAAAAAGCCTTTTCTTTCGACCGCCAAACCTCTCACGGGAGCATTTGCAACCGTTTGGCACCATTTTTCTGCCGGTTATGTTGTCCATGGCTGATTTCTTGCTCTGTGATATAAAGCCTTCTGTTTCGACCGCCAAACCTCTCAGGGGAGCATTTGCAACCGTTTGGCAGCATTTTTCAGTGAATTGCCGAAAGTCAGATTTTTGATGAAATTGTGACCGGGGGGATTAGGGATTTTTTCAAAAAAATCTTTTTCTGCCGGTTAAGTTTTCGAGGGCTGATTTCTTTTCCTGTGATAAAAAGCCTTCTGTTTCGACCACCAAACCTCTCACGGGAGCATTTGAAACCGTTTGGGACCATTTTTGATTGAAATGCCGAAAGTCAGATTTTTGATGAAATTGTGACCCCGGGGCTTAGGGGTTTTTTCAAAAAAATCTTTTTCTGCCGGTTAAGTTTTCGAGGGCTGATTTCTTTTCCTGTGATAAAAAGCCTTCTGTTTCGACCACCAAACCTCTCACGGGAGCATTTTAAACCGTTTGGCACCATTTTTGAGTGAAATGCCGAAAGTCAGATTTTTGATGAAATTGTGACTCCGCGGCTTAGGGATTTTTTCAAAAAAATATTTTTCTGCTGGTTAATTTGTCTTGGGCTGATTTCTTTTCCTTTGATAAAAAGCCTTCTGTTTCGACCGCCAAACCTCTCAGGGGAGCATTTGAAACCGTTTGGCACCCTTTTTGAGTGAATTCCCGAAAGTCAGATTTTTGATGAAATTGTGACCCCGGGGCTTAGGGATTTTTTCAAAAAAATCTTTTTCTGCCGGTTAAGTTTTCTTGGGCTGATTTCTTTTCCCGTGATAAAAAGCCTTCTGTTTCGACCGCCAAACCTCTCAGGGGAGCATTTGCAACCGTTTGGCACCATTTTTGAGTGAATTGCCGAAAGTCAGATATTTGAGGAAATTGTGATCCCGGGGCTTAGGGATTTTTTCAAAAACATCTTTTTCTGCCGGTTAAGTTTTCGAGGGCTGATTTCTTTTCCTGTGATAAAAAGCCTTTTCTTTCGACCGCCAAACCTCTCAGGGGAGCATTTGCAACCGTTTGGCACCATTTTCCTGCCGTTTATGTTGTCCATGGCTGATTTCTTGCTCTGTGATATAAAGCCTTCTGTTTCGACCGCCAAACCTCTCAGGGGAGCATTTTCAACCGTTTGGCACCATTTTTGAGTGAAATGCCGAAAGTCAGATTTTTGATGAAATTGTGACCCTGGAGCTTAGGGATTTTTTCAAAAAAATCTTTTTCTGCCGGTTAATTTGTCTTGGGCTGACTTCTTTTCCCGTGATAAAAAGCCTTCTGTTTCGACCGCCAAACCTCTCAGGGGAGCATTTGCAACCGTTTGGCACCATTTTTGAGTGAATTGCCGAAAGTCAGATTTTTGATGAAATTGTGACCCCGGGGCTTAGGGATTTTTTCAAAAAAAAAATTTTCTGCCGGTTAAGCTGTTTTGGGCTGATTTCCTTTCCCGTGATAAAAAGCCTTCTGTTTTGACCGCCAAACCTCTCAGGGGAGCATTTGCAACCGTTTGCCACCATTTTTGAGTGAATTGCCGAAAGTCTGATTTTTGATGAAATTGTGACCCCGGGGATTAGGGATTTTTTCAAAAACATCTTTTTCTGCCGGTTAAGTTTTCGAGGGCTGACTTCTTTTCCGGTGATAAAAAGCCTTTTCTTTCGACCGCCAAACCTCTCACGGGAGAATTTGCAACCGTTTGGGACCATTTTTGATTGAAATGCCGAAAGTCGGATTTTTGATGAAATTGTGACCCCGGGGGGATTAGGGATTTTTTCAAAAACATCTTTTTCTGCCGGTTAAGTTTTCGAGGGCTGATTTCTTTTCCTGTGATAAAAAGCCTTCTGTTTCGACCGCCAAACCTCTCAGGAGAGCATTTGCAACCGTTTGGCAGCATTTTTCAGTGAATTGCCGAAAGTCAGATTTTTGATGAAATTGTGACCGGGGGGATTAGGGATTTTTTCCAAAAAAATCTTTTTCTGCCGGTTAATTTGTCTTGGGCTGATTTCTTTTCCTGTGATAAAAAGCCTTCTGTTTCGACCACCAAACCTCTCACGGGAGCATTTGAAACCGTTTGGCACCATTTTTGAGTGAAATGCCGAAAGTCAGATTTTTGATTAAATTGTGACCCCGGGGCTTAGGGATTTTTTCAAAAACATCTTTTTCTGCCGGTTAAGTTTTCGAGGGCTGATTTCTTTTCCTGTGATAAAAAGCCTTTTCTTTCGACCGCCAAACCTCTCACGGGAGCATTTGCAACCGTTTGGCACCATTTTTCTGCCGGTTATGTTGTCCATGGCTGATTTCTTGCTCTGTGATATAAAGCCTTCTGTTTCGACCGCCAAACCTCTCAGGGGAGCATTTGCAACCGTTTGGCACCATTTTTGAGTGAAATGCCGAAAGTCAGATTTTTGATGAAATTGTGACCCCGGGGCTTAGGGATTTTTTCAAAAAAATCTTTTTCTGCCGGTTAATTTGTCTTGGGCTGATTTCTTTTCCCGTGATAAAAAGCCTTCTGTTTCGACCGCCAAACCTCTCAGGGGAGCATTTGCAACCGTTTGGCACCATTTTTGAGTGAATTGCCGAAAGTCAGATATTTGAGGAAATTGTGACCCCGGGGCATAGGGATTTTTTCAAAAAAATCTTTTTCTGCCGGTTAAGTTGTCGAGGGCTGATTTCTTTTCCTTTGATAAAAAGCCTTCTGTTTCGACCGCCAAACCTCTCAGGGGAGCATTTGCAACCGTTTGGGACCATTTTTGATTGAAATGCCGAAAGTCAGATTTTTGATGAAATTGTGACCCCGGGGCTTAGGGGTTTTTTCAAAAAAATATTTTTCTGCCGTTTAAGTTGTTTTGGGCTGATTTCCTTTTCCGTGATAAAAAGCCTGCTGTTTTGACCGCCAAACCTCTCAGGGGAGCATTTTCAACCGTTTGGCACCATTTTTGAGTGAATTGCCGAAAGTCAGATTTTTGATGAAATTGTGACCCCGGGGCTTAGGGATTTTTTCAAAAAAATCTTTTTCTGCCGGTTAAGTTTTCTTGGGCTGATTTCTTTTCCCGTGATAAAAAGCCTTCTGTTTCGACCGCCAAACCTCTCAGGGGAGCATTTGCAACCGTTTGGGACCATTTTTGAGTGAATTGCCGAAAGTCAGATATTTGATGAAATTGTGACCCCGGGGCTTAGGGATTTTTTCAAAAACATCTTTTTCTGCCGGTTAAGTTTTCGAGGGCTGATTTCTTTTCCTGTGATAAAAAGCCTTTTCTTTCGGCCGCCAAACCTCTCACGGGAGCATTTGCAACCGTTTGGCACCATTTTTCTGCCGGTTATGTTGTCCATGGCTGATTTCTTGCTCTGTGATATAAAGCCTTCTGTTTCGACCGCCAAACCTCTCAGGGAAGCATTTGCAACCGTTTGGCACCATTTTTGAGTGAAATGCCGAAAGTCAGATTTTTGATGAAATTGTGACCCCGGGTCTTAGGGATTTTTTCAAAAAAATCTTTTTCTGCCGTTTAATTTGTCTTGGGCTGATTTCTTTTCCCGTGATAAAAAGCCTTCTGTTTCGACCTCCAAACCTCTCAGGGGAGCATTTGCAACCGTTTGGCACCATTTTTGAGTGAATTGCCGAAAGTCAGATATTTGATGAAATTGTGACCCCGGGGCATAGGGATTTTTTCAAAAAAATCTTTTTCTGCCACTTCAGTTTTCGAGGGCTGATTTCTTTTCCTTTGATAAAAAGCCTTCTGTTTCGACCGCCAAACCTCTCAGGGGAGCATTTGCAACCGTTTGGGACCATTTTTGATTGAAATGCCGAAAGTCTGATTTTTGATGAAATTGTGACCCCGGGGCTTAGGGATTTTTTCAAAAACATCTTTTTCTGCCGGTTAAGCTGTTTTGGGCTGATTTCCTTTCCCGTGATAAAAAGCCTTCTGTTTTGACCGCCAAACCTCTCAGGGGAGCATTTGCAACCGTTTGGCACCATTTTTGAGTGAATTGCCGAAAGTCTGATTTTTGATGAAATTGTGACCCCGGGGCTTAGGGATTTTTTCAAAAACATCTTTTTCTGCCGGTTAAGTTTTCGAGGGCTGATTTCTTTTCCGGTGATAAAAAGCCTTTTCTTTCGACCACCAAACCTCTAACGGGAGCATTTGCAACCGTTTTGGACCATTTTTGATTGAAATGCCGAAAGTCGGATTTTTGATGAAATTGTGACCCCGGGGCTTAGGGATTTTTTCAAAAAAATATTTTTCTGTCGGTTAATTTGTCTTGGGCTGATTTCCTTTCCCGTGATAAAAAGCCTTCTGTTTCGACCGCCAAACGTCTCAGGGGAGCATTTGCAACCGTTTGGCACCCTTTTTGAGTGAATTGCCGAAAGTCAGATTTTTGATGAAATTGTGACCCCGGGGCTTAGGGATTTTTTCAAAAACATCTTTTTCTGCCGGTAAAGTTGTTTTGGGCTGATTTCCTTTCCCGTGATAAAAAGCCTTCTGTTTTGACCGCCAAACCTCTCAAGGGAGCTGTGATGGGATGATGAGCTGCTTGTGCGTAAAATCCTAATCCCTCAGAGTTTGGCTCAGTCCCCAAACCTCTGTCTGTGATGGAGCTCCTTAAACATGACTCCATCAATCGCTCGTTGAATCGGACAGTGGGCGTTTACGGAACTTCTTCCAGCATAAAAGCTCCTTAACGGAAACGCGTCTTCTGGACTCTCGGCGTGACAGTTTCCGCCGAGGAGTGGGTGTCCCTACAGGAGGTCCTGAAATCTCCCCGCTGCTCCCGCTTGAAGTGTCTCTGAGCCCTCCCTCCGACTCACTTTCCCTTGGAACTCCACTTCTCCCCCTGCTGGTCCCCTCCTCCGCTGAATGGTCTCTCTCACCCTCCATGAGCCCTTTCACCTCCTTAGTCTCAGATGGCAGTTCCCTGACATCCACCTCCCCTCCAGGGCCCCCTTCACCCCCTTCCCTCCCCTCCTCTGCGGGAGGCGAGGGAGCAAAACCCCTGAAGGAACCTCCCTCATCTTCCGAAGTTTCGAACACTTCCCTCCACCTTTTGCTGTCTCCGGTTTCCAAGTACTCCTCCTCATCGGAGTCTGTTCCTCCTTCCAACTCCGATTCCCTGAATCCCTCCAGTTCCTCCTCATCGTCGGTGGTGCCAAAGTACTCCCTCCGAAACCTCGCTACTGGCTGAGGTTTCCTGGGGAACCTTTGGTGGAACGTTTCGATCAAGATCTCGTCACGGACCTCCTCTGCCTTCACCCAGGTGTTTTCCGACTCCGGTTCCCCTTCCCACGCGACCAAATACTCCACCTGATTACCCTTCCACCTGGAGTCGATGATTTCCGCCACATGGTTGCGGCTTTCCCTTTCTTCTATGGCTGGCCCCCGTGTGGATACCCCTTCACCTTCCCCCCTGTATGGTGACAGTAATGACCTGTGGAATACTGGGTGCAGTTTCATGTGGTTCGGTAACCGGAGTCTGAACGCCACTGGGTTGACCTGTTGGATGACCTCAAATGGTCCCAATCTTTTGGGTCTCAATTTCTTGCAACCCCCCTTGAACGGCAACCCTTGGGTTGATAGCCAGACCCGACTCCCCACCCTAATTGTTTCACCTTCCCTTCTGCTCTTGTCTGCCTGCCTCTTATATTCTTCCTTGGCCCTTTCTAAGTTGAGTTGGAGTTGACGATGGATCGCTTCCATTTCTTCTACAAAAAGTTCCGCGGCCGGAACACTCCATCTTTCCCCTCCTTCCCCTGGAAACGCCCTGGGGTGGCACCCATAATTAGCCAAAAAGGGGCTCATCCCGGTGGACACATTCTCAGCATTATTGTAAGCAAATTCCGCTAGTGCCAACTTTTCGACCCAATCGTTCTCTCTGTCATTGACATAACACCTCAGGTATTGTTGGAGAATACCGTTTGCTCTCTCTGCCTGCCCATTGGTCTCAGGGTGCCTGGCAGTCGAAAAGTTGACCTCTACGTGCAATAAGCTCATAAGTTTCCTCCAGAATCTGGACGTGAACTGTTTCCCTCTGTCGGAAACCACCCTCAAGGGGGCGCCATGCAGTCTGAAAATATGTTCTACAAACAATTTTGCTGTTTCTTCCGCCGTGACTGCATGTGAGCAAGCTACAAAGTGACCCATCTTAGTTAACAGGTCTACTACGACTAGTATGGCGGTTTTCCCCTGGGATTTGGGCAGATCAGTCATAAAATCTATCGACACCGCCTCCCACGGTCGTTCTGGTGTGGGTAACGGTTCTAATAACCCCGCTGGTGCCCGCCTTTCTCCTTTGGCTCTCTGGCATTGGTCACACCTTCTCACATACTCCCGTACATCCTCCCTCACCTTGGGCCACCAAAACTCCCTGGTCACCAACCACATGGTCTTGTGTTGCCCAAAATGCCCCGCTGTGGGATTGTCGTGCAGCTGTTTGAGTACTCTCCCCCTCAATTCCCCTTCGGGTATATATAGCGCCCCTCTGTAATACAATGCCCCGTTTCTTTCTTCAAAACCCCCGGGGTCTTCTCCCTCTCTCCTTAGACCTCTGAGCTTGTCCTGGGCGTACTCATCATTTACCGTTCCCTCTACCAGTTCTCTTTGCCCCACCCAGGCCGCACCACACACCCAGTGGTCCTCTGGGATAATATGTCTCTCTTCCGGCGCTCCCTCCCCCTCCAAATATTCAGGTTTGCGAGAGAGAGCGTCCGCTCTGATGTTTTCTGGACCTGGCACATAGCAAATTTCAAAATGGAATCTGGAGAACTCCTGGGCCCATCTCACTTGTCGTTGGTTGAGCACCCGTGCCGTTCTCCAATACTCCAAATTCTTGTGGTCCGTACACACTTGCACCTTATGTTGTGCGCCAATTAGTAAGTGTCTCCATCTCCGGAACGCTTCGTGAATGGCGAGTAGTTCTCGGTCATATACCGTGTAGTTCCTCTCGGATTTGTTCAGCTTACGCGAAAAGAAGGCACACGGTCTCCATTCCGACTTATTGCTCCCTGGCTGAAGCAGCACCGCCCCCACCGCCCGGTCTGAGGCATCAGTTTCCACTCTCATGGGTTTTTGTAAATCCACATGCAGGAGCTGTTCTTCCGAAGCGAATGCCCTTTTCAATTCCTCAAAAGCATGCTCCGCCTCCGCCGTCCAAACGAATTTCTTCTTGCTGCTTAGACAGTCCGTGATGGGAGCCGTTAAGTGGGCAAAGTTCTTGATGAATTTACGGTAAAAGTTCCCAAACCCTAAGAACCTTTGCACATCTTTTTTCGTTTTCGGTGTCTTCCATTCCAGCACCGCCTGGACCTTCCCTGGATCCATGGCTAATCCCTTGTCTGATAAGCGGTACCCCAGGAATTCCACCTCCTTGGTGTGGAACTGACACTTCTCCAATTTCACCCACAACTGGTTTGCTTGCAGCTGGCTCAGCACTTCCCTGACATCCTTTACATGCTGCTCCTCATTCTCTGAATATATCAGCACGTCATCGAGGAAGGCCACGCAATTCTTGTAGAGCAAAGGTCCCAGTACGTGGTTCATGAGCGATTGAAAACAGGCGGAGCCTGATTGTAATCCGAATGGCATAACGAGATATTCAAACGCCCCCAAAGGGGTGAACATGGTGGTTTTCCATTCATCCCCCTTCTTTATTCGTATCAGGTTGTATGCTCCTCTCAGGTCCAGTTTCGTGAATATCTTTCCCTTCCTCACCCTGGTCAAAATGTCATCAATCCTGGGCATGGGGAAAGTCACTGGTTCTGACACGGCATTTAGGGCCCGGTAGTCCACGACCAATCTCGGTTTATCCGTGTTTTTTTTGTCCACAAAAAACACTGGGCTCCCCCCCACCGCTCTGGACTCTCTGATGAAGCCCCTCTTCAGGTTTTTATCAATAAACTCCCTTAACTCCTGCATTTCCCTGTCTGACATGGCGTACAGCTTGCCCACGGGGAGCTGGGCCCCAGGGACCAGATTAATTTGGCAGTCAAAGTCTCTGTGCGGTGGTAATTTATCTGCTTCCCTTTCACTGAAGACCTTGCTCAGGTCAGCGTATTGTTTGGGCACCTTCCCTTTGTCCGCCACTTCCGTCCCTGCTAGAGAGGCTTTTGCCCCTTCTGGCACCTTTCCCTCTCTGCAGTGTTCCAGACAATGTGCTGACCCAAAGGAGACCACTCTCTGATGCCAGCCCACTAGCGGGTCATGCAACGCTAGCCAGCTCATTCCCAAAATGACTGGAGCCCCTCCCAGGGTGGCTACATTGAACGCTATCCTCTCAGTGTGCCTGGCCACCCTCATAACCATTGGGACGGTTTGTAGGCTGACTTCTCCTCCCAGCAGCTCCCTCCCATCGATCGTGGTGACCTGCAGGGGGTTGCTTAAAGGGAGTGTCTGTATCTGGTGTTCAGCTGCAAACTCCTTGCTCATAAAATTACAGGAGCTGCCTGAGTCCAGCAGCGCCTTAGTCTTTAGTGGGTATCCGTTTGCCAGCTCTAGCAACACCTCTATTACTAGGGCTGGTCTTGGAGGTTCCGGAGTGGGCACTTTTACTGCTCCTTGGCCTGTCTGCAGTGCCCTGACAGAGGCAGACAGGCGTTGGCTTTTACTGGCTCCTGGACTTCCTCCTCCTTCCCCCCAACAGCTCCAGCCATCCCTTGCCATTCCTTTCTTTGCGGGCAGACTCTGGCAAAGTGACCTGGCTGCTGGCAGAGATAACATTTCTTGGCGCTCTTTCCCTCCTTCTTCCTCCCTTCACTGGGATTTGAAACTGCGCGCGCGCGCGCTGTTCCAACTTCCATCGGCTCTCCTGGCGGGAAACTTGGTTCTGGAATCTCTGGAATGCGGAAATCCCTCCAACGCTCTCCTTTCCCCTCCCGCTTCTCCAAGGCTCTTGCCTCCTGGCGTGCTCCAATGGTCAGCGCTGATTTGGTCAGCTGGTCCATAGACTCCGCCCTGGGCGCCCGGGAAAGTTCATCTTTCACCGCCGAAGAAAGCCCCTCTTCAAAGAGCATTTGAATGGGTTCCGCCGAAAGGTCCCACCCCAATCTATGTATCAACATTGTAAACTCAGTCCAGTACTCACGAACCGATCGGCTCCCCTGTTTGCACGCCATCAATTGTCTGCGCACCAGTCCCTGTTCAATCTCGCTGGAAAACATCAAATCCATGGCGCGAAAAAACTTCCTCGCGTCCTTCAGCATGTCACTATTCCCTGCCATCAGGGGTCTGACCCAATCTCTCGCCCCTCCTTCGAGATGGCCAATCACAAACGCCACTCTCGATGCCTCGTCGGGAAAGTCATTAAACTGCAGTTCGAGAGCATACTGCATCTCTGTCCTAAAGGCTTGGTAGTTCCTGGGGTCCCCCCCAAACTTCTGCACCATTCCTGGCATCTTTCTTGCTAGTGTAGCGCCTTTTGCCTTTTCTGCATCCTGCGCCCTCCTTTCTTCTAGCCTCGCCGTTTGCATTGCTAGCTGGAGTTCCAACACTCTGTACCTTTCTTCCAGGCTTGGACCCTCTCCAGCTCCTGCTGCTCCTCCGGCTCCGGCTGGGTTACTCATGATGCCTCTCTGCACAAGCTGCTTTCAGGGACTGTCCGATTGCTGTGATGGGATGATGAGCTGCTTGTGCGTAAAATCCTAATCCCTCAGAGTTTGGCTAAGTCCCCAAACCTCTGTCTGTGATGGAGCTCCTTAAACATGACTCCATCAATCGCTCGTTGAATCGGACAGTGGGCGTTTACGGAACTTCTTCCAGCATAAAAGCTCCTTAACGGAAACGCGTCTTCTGGACTCTCGGCGTGACAGTTTCCGCCGAGGAGTGGGTGTCCCTACAGGAGGTCCTGAAATCTCCCCGCTGCTCCCGCTTGAAGTGTCTCTGAGCCCTCCCTCCGACTCACTTTCCCTTGGAACTCCACTTCTCCCCCTGCTGGTCCCCTCCTCCGCTGAATGGTCTCTCTCACCCTCCATGAGCCCTTTCACCTCCTTAGTCTCAGATGGCAGTTCCCTGACAGGAGCATTTGAAACCGTTTGGCACCATTTTTGAGTGAAATGCCGAAAGTCAGATTTTTGATGAAATTGTGACTCCGCGGCTTAGGGATTTTTTCAAAAAAATATTTTTCTGCCGGTTAAGTTGTTTTGGGCTGATTTCCTTTCCCGTGATAAAAAGCCTTCTGTTTCGACCACCAAACGTCTCAGGGGAGCATTTGCAACCGTTTGGCACCATTTTTGAGTGAATTGCCGAAAGTCAGATTTTTGATGAAATTGTGACCCCGGGACTTAGGGAATTTTTCAAAAAAATATTTTCCTGCCGGTTAAGTTGTCTTGGGCTGATTTCTTTTCCCGTGATGAAAAGCGTTCTGTTTCGACCGCCAAACCTCTCAGGGGAGCATTTGCAACCGTTTGGCACCATTTTTGAGGGAATTGCCGAAAGTCAGATTTTTTATGAAATTGTGACCCCTGGGCTTAGGGATTTTTTCAAAAACATCTTTTTCTGCCGGTTAAGTTGTCGAGGGCTGTTTTCTTTTCCTGTGATAAAAAGCCTTTTCTTTCGACCGCCAAACCTCTCACGGGAGCATTTGCAACTGTTTGGCACCATTTTTCTGCCGGTTATGATGTCCATGGCTGATTTCTTTTCCCGTGATAAAAAGCCTTCTGTTTTGACTGCCAAACCTCTCAGGGGAGCATTTGCAACCGTTTGGCACCATTTTTGAGTGAATTGCCGAAAGTCAGATATTTGATGAAATTGTGACCCCGGGGCTTAGGGATTTTTTCAAAAAAATCTTTTTCTGCCGCTTAAGTTTTCGAGGGCTGATTTCTTTTTCCTTTGATAAAAAGCCTTCTGTTTCGACCGCCAAACCTCTCAGGGGAGCATTTGCAACCGTTTGGCACCATTTTTGAGTGAATTGCCGAAAGTCAGATTTTTGATGAAATTGTGACCCCGCGGCTTAGGGATTTTTTCAAAAAAATCTTTTTATGCCGGTTAAGTTTTCGAAGGCTGATTTCTTTTCCTGTGATAAAAAGCCTTCTGTTTCGACCGCCAAGCCTCTCAGGGGAGCATTTGCAACCGTTTGGCACCATTTTTGAGTGAATTGCCGAAAGTCAGATATTTGATGAAATTGTGACCCCGGGGCTTAGGGATTTTTTCAAAAAAATATTTTTCTGCCGGTTAATTTGTCTTGGGCTGATTTCTTTTCCCGTGATAAAAAGCCTTCTGTTTCGACCGCCAAACCTCTCAGGGGAGCATTTGCAACCATTTGGCACCATTTTTGAGTGAATTGCCGAAAGTCTGATTTTTGATGAAATTGTGACTCCGCGGCTTAGGGATTTTTTCAAAAAAATCTTTTTATGCCGGTTAAGTTTTCGAGGGCTGATTTCTTTTCCTGTGATAAAAAGCCTTCTGTTTCGACCGCCAAGCCTCTCAGGGGAGCATTTGCAACCGTTTGGCACCATTTTTGAGTGAATTGCCGAAAGTCTGATTTTTGATGAAATTGTGACTCCGCGGCTTAGGGATTTTTTCAAAAAAATCTTTTTCTGCCGCTTAAGTTTTCGAGGGCTGATTTCTTTTTCCTTTGATAAAAAGCCTTCTGTTTCGACCGCCAAACCTCTCAGGGGAGCATTTGCAACCGTTTGGCACCATTTTTGAGTGAATTGCCGAAAGTCAGATTTTTGATGAAATTGTGACCCCGGGGCTTAGGGATTTTTTCAACAAAATCTTTTTCTGCCTTTTAAGTTGTCGGGGGCTGTTTTCTTTTCCTGTGATAAAAAGTCTTTTCTTTCGACCGCCAAACGTCTCACAGGAGCATTTGCAACCGTTTGGGACCATTTTTGATTGAAATGCCGAAAGTCAGATTTTTGATGAAATTGTGACCCCGGGGCTTAGGGATTTTTTCAAAAACATCTTTTTCTGCCGGATAATTTGTCTTGGGCTGATTTCTTTTCCCGTGATAAAAAGCCTTCTGTTTTGACCGCCAAACCTCTCAGGGGAGCATTTGCAACCGTTTGGCACCATTTTTGAGTGAATTGCCGAAAGTCAGATTTTTTATGAAATTGTGACCCCTGAGCTTAGGGATTTTTTCAAAAACATCTTTTTCTGCCTTTTAAGTTGTCGAGGGCTGTTTTCTTTTCCTGTGATAAAAAGTCTTTTCTTTCGACCGCCAAACGTCTCACAGGAGCATTTGCAACCGTTTGGGACCATTTTTGATTGAAATGCCGAAAGTCAGATTTTTGATGAAATTGTGACCCCGGGGCTTAGGGATTTTTTCAAAAACATCTTTTTCTGCCGGATAATTTGTCTTGGGCTGATTTCTTTTCCCGTCATAAAAAGCCTTCTGTTTTGACCGCCAAACCTCTCAGGGGAGCATTTGCAACCGTTTGGCACCATTTTTGAGTGAATTGCCGAAAGTCAGATTTTTTATGAAATTGTGACCCCTGAGCTTAGGGATTTTTTCAAAAACATCTTTTTCTGCCTTTTAAGTTGTCGAGGGCTGTTTTCTTTTCCTGTGATAAAAAGCCTTTTCTTTCGGCTGCCAAACCTCTCACGGGAGCATTTGCAACCGTTTGGCACCATTTATCTGCCGGTTATGTTGTCCATGGCTGATTTCTTGCTCTGTGATATAAAGCCTTCTGTTTCGACCACCAAACCTCTCACGGGAGCATTTGCAACCGTTTGGGACCATTTTTGATTGAAATGCCGAAAGTCGGATTTTTGATGAAATTGTGACCCCGGGGCTTAGGGATTTTTTCAAAAAAATATTTTTCTGTCGGTTAATTTGTGTTGGGCTGATTTCTTTTCCCGTGATAAAAAGCCTTCTGATTCGACCGCCAAACCTCTCAGGGGAGCATTTGCAACCATTTGGCACCATTTTTGAGTGAATTGCCGAAAGTCAGATTTTTGATGAAATTGTGACTCCGCGGCTTAGGGATTTTTTCAAAAAAATCTTTTTCTGCCGGTTAAGTTTTCGAGGGCTGATTTCTTTTCCTGTGATAAAAAGCCTTCTGTTTCGACCACCAAACCTCTCACGGGAGCATTTGAAACCGTTTGGCACCATTTTTGAGTGAAATGCCGAAAGTCAGAATTTGATGAAATTGTGACCCCGCGGCTTAGGAATTTTTTCAAAAAAATATTTTTCTGCCGGTTAAGTTGTTTTGGGCTGATTTCCTTTCCCGTGATAAAAAGCCTTCTGTTTCGACCGCCAAACGTCTCAGGGGAGCATTTGCAACCGTTCGGCACCATTTTTGAGTGAATTGCCGAAACTCAGATTTTTGATGAAATTGTGACCCCGGGGCTTAGGGATTTTTTCAAAAAAATATTTTTCTGCCGGTTAAGTTGTCTTGGGCTGATTTCTTTTCCCGTGATAAAAAGCGTTCTGTTTCGACCGCCAAACCTCTCAGGGGAGCATTTGCAACCCTTTGGCACCATTTTTGAGTGAATTCCCGAAAGTCAGATTTTTGATGAAATTGTGACCCCTGGGCTTAGGGATTTTTTCAAAAACATCTTTTTCTGCCGGTTATGTTGTCCATGGCTGATTTCTTGCTCTGTGATATAAAGCCTTCTGTTTCGACTGCCAAACCTCTCAGGGGAGCATTTGCAACCGTTTGGCACCATTTTTGAGTGAATTGCCGAAAGTCAGATTTTTTATGAAATTGTGACCCCTGAGCTTAGGGATTTTTTCAAAAACATCTTTTTCTGCCTTTTAAGTTGTCGAGGGCTGTTTTCTTTTCCTGTGATAAAAAGTCTTTTCTTTCGACCGCCAAACTTCTCACAGGAGCATTTGCAACCGTTTGGGACCATTTTTGATTGAAATGCCGAAAGTCAGATTTTTGATGAAATTGTGACCCCGGGGCTTAGGGATTTTTTCAAAAACATCTTTTTCTGCCGGATAATTTGTCTTGGGCTGATTTCTTTTCCCGTGATAAAAAGCCTTCTGTTTTGACCGCCAAACCTCTCAGGGGAGCATTTGCAACCGTTTGGCACCATTTTTGAGTGAATTGCCGAAAGTCAGATTTTTTATGAAATTGTGACCCCTGAGCTTAGGGATTTTTTCAAAAACATCTTTTTCTGCCTTTTAAGTTGTCAAGGGCTGTTTTCTTTTCCCGTGATAAAAAGCCTTTTCTTTCGGCTGCCAAACCTCTCACGGGAGCATTTGCAACCGTTTGGCACCATTTATCTGCCGGTTATGTTGTCCATGGCTGATTTCTTGCTCTGTGATATAAAGCCTTCTGTTTCGACCACCAAACCTCTCACGGGAGCATTTGCAACCGTTTGGGACCATTTTTGATTGAAATGCCGAAAGTCGGATTTTTGATGAAATTGTGACCCCGGGGCTTAGGGATTTTTTCAAAAAAATATTTTTCTGCCGGTTAATTTGTCTTGGGCTGATTTCTTTTCCCGTGATGTGATGGGATGATGAGCTGCTTGTGCGTAAAATCCTAATCCCTCAGAGTTTGGCTAAGTCCCCAAACCTCTGTCTGTGATGGAGCTCCTTAAACATGACTCCATCAATCGCTCGTTGAATCGGACAGTGGGCGTTTACGGAACTTCTTCCAGCATAAAAGCTCCTTAACGGAAACGCGTCTTCTGGACTCTCGGCGTGACAGTTTCCGCCGAGGAGTGGGTGTCCCTACAGGAGGTCCTGAAATCTCCCCGCTGCTCCCGCTTGAAGTGTCTCTGAGCCCTCCCTCCGACTCACTTTCCCTTGGAACTCCACTTCTCCCCCTGCTGGTCCCCTCCTCCGCTGAATGGTCTCTCTCACCCTCCATGAGCCCTTTCACCTCCTTAGTCTCAGATGGCAGTTCCCTGACATCCACCTCCCCTCCAGGGCCCCCTTCACCCCCTTCCCTCCCCTCCTCTGCGGGAGGCGAGGGAGCAAAACCCCTGAAGGAACCTCCCTCATCTTCCGAAGTTTCGAACACTTCCCTCCACCTTTTGCTGTCTCCGGTTTCCAAGTACTCCTCCTCATCGGAGTCTGTTCCTCCTTCCAACTCCGATTCCCTGAATCCCTCCAGTTCCTCCTCATCGTCGGTGGTGCCAAAGTACTCCCTCCGAAACCTCGCTACTGGCTGAGGTTTCCTGGGGAACCTTTGGTGGAACGTTTCGATCAAGATCTCGTCACGGACCTCCTCTGCCTTCACCCAGGTGTTTTCCGACTCCGGTTCCCCTTCCCACGCGACCAAATACTCCACCTGATTACCCTTCCACCTGGAGTCGATGATTTCCGCCACATGGTTGCGGCTTTCCCTTTCTTCTATGGCTGGCCCCCGTGTGGATACCCCTTCACCTTCCCCCCTGTATGGTGACAGTAATGACCTGTGGAATACTGGGTGCAGTTTCATGTGGTTCGGTAACCGGAGTCTGAACGCCACTGGGTTGACCTGTTGGATGACCTCAAATGGTCCCAATCTTTTGGGTCTCAATTTCTTGCAACCCCCCTTGAACGGCAACCCTTGGGTTGATAGCCAGACCCGACTCCCCACCCTAATTGTTTCACCTTCCCTTCTGCTCTTGTCTGCCTGCCTCTTATATTCTTCCTTGGCCCTTTCTAAGTTGAGTTGGAGTTGACGATGGATCGCTTCCATTTCTTCTACAAAAAGTTCCGCGGCCGGAACACTCCATCTTTCCCCTCCTTCCCCTGGAAACGCCCTGGGGTGGCACCCATAATTAGCCAAAAAGGGGCTCATCCCGGTGGACACATTCTCAGCATTATTGTAAGCAAATTCCGCTAGTGCCAACTTTTCGACCCAATCGTTCTCTCTGTCATTGACATAACACCTCAGGTATTGTTGGAGAATACCGTTTGCTCTCTCCGCCTGCCCATTGGTCTCAGGGTGCCTGGCAGTCGAAAAGTTGACCTCTACGTGCAATAAGCTCATAAGTTTCCTCCAGAATCTGGACGTGAACTGTTTCCCTCTGTCGGAAACCACCCTCAAGGGGGCGCCATGCAGTCTGAAAATATGTTCTACAAACAATTTCGCTGTTTCTTCCGCCGTGACTGCATGTGAGCAAGCTACAAAGTGACCCATCTTAGTTAACAGGTCTACTACGACTAGTATGGCGGTTTTCCCCTGGGATTTGGGCAGATCAGTCATAAAATCTATCGACACCGCCTCCCACGGTCGTTCTGGTGTGGGTAACGGTTCTAATAACCCCGCTGGTGCCCGCCTTTCTCCTTTGGCTCTCTGGCATTGGTCACACCTTCTCACATACTCCCGTACATCCTCCCTCACCTTGGGCCACCAAAACTCCCTGGTCACCAACCACATGGTCTTGTGTTGCCCAAAATGCCCCGCTGTGGGATTGTCGTGCAGCTGTTTGAGTACTCTCCCCCTCAATTCCCCTTCGGGTATATATAGCGCCCCTCTGTAATACAATGCCCCGTTTCTTTCTTCAAAACCCCCGGGGTCTTCTCCCTCTCTCCTTAGACCTCTGAGCTTGTCCTGGGCGTACTCATCATTTACCGTTCCCTCTACCAGTTCTCTTTGCCCCACCCAGGCCGCACCACACACCCAGTGGTCCTCTGGGATAATATGTCTCTCTTCCGGCGCTCCCTCCCCCTCCAAATATTCAGGTTTGCGAGAGAGAGCGTCCGCTCTGATGTTTTCTGGACCTGGCACATAGCAAATTTCAAAATGGAATTTGGAGAACTCCTGGGCCCATCTCACTTGTCGTTGGTTGAGCACCCGTGCCGTTCTCCAATACTCCAAATTCTTGTGGTCCGTACACACTTGCACCTTATGTTGTGCGCCAATTAGTAAGTGTCTCCATCTCCGGAACGCTTCGTGAATGGCGAGTAGTTCTCGGTCATATACCGTGTAGTTCCTCTCGGATTTGTTCAGCTTACGCGAAAAGAAGGCACACGGTCTCCATTCCGACTTATTGCTCCCTGGCTGAAGCAGCACCGCCCCCACCGCCCGGTCTGAGGCATCAGTTTCCACTCTCATGGGTTTTTGTAAATCCACATGCAGGAGCTGTTCTTCCGAAGTGAATGCCCTTTTCAATTCCTCAAAAGCATGCTCCGCCTCCGCCGTCCAAACGAATTTCTTCTTGCTGCTTAGACAGTCCGTGATGGGAGCCGTTAAGTGGGCAAAGTTCTTGATGAATTTACGGTAAAAGTTCCCAAACCCTAAGAACCTTTGCACATCTTTTTTCGTTTTCGGTGTCTTCCATTCCAGCACCGCCTGGACCTTGCCTGGATCCATGGCTAATCCCTTGTCTGATAAGCGGTACCCCAGGAATTCCACCTCCTTAGTGTGGAACTGACACTTCTCCAATTTCACCCACAACTGGTTTGCTTGCAGCTGGCTCAGCACTTCCCTGACATCCTTTACATGCTGCTCCTCATTCTCTGAATATATCAGCACGTCATCGAGAAAGGCCACGCAATTCTTGTAGAGCAAAGGTCCCAGTACGTGGTTCATGAGCGATTGAAAACAGGCGGAGCCTGATTGTAATCCGAATGGCATAACGAGATATTCAAACGCCCCCAAAGGGGTGAACATGGTGGTTTTCCATTCATCCCCCTTCTTTATTCGTATCAGGTTGTATGCTCCTCTCAGGTCCAGTTTCGTGAATATCTTTCCCTTCCTCACCCTGGTCAAAATGTCATCAATCCTGGGCATGGGGAAAGTCACTGGTTCTGACACGGCATTTAGGGCCCGGTAGTCCACGACCAATCTCGGTTTATCCGTGTTTTTTTTGTCCACAAAAAACACTGGGCTCCCCCCCACCGCTCTGGACTCTCTGATGAAGCCCCTCTTCAGGTTTTTATCAATAAACTCCCTTAACTCCTGCATTTCCCTGTCTGACATGGCGTACAGCTTGCCCACGGGGAGCTGGGCCCCAGGGACCAGATTAATTTGGCAGTCAAAGTCTCTGTGCGGTGGTAATTTATCTGCTTCCCTTTCACTGAAGACCTTGCTCAGGTCAGCGTATTGTTTGGGCACCTTCCCTTTGTCCGCCACTTCCGTCCCTGCTAGAGAGGCTTTTGCCCCTTCTGGCACCTTTCCCTCTCTGCAGTGTTCCAGACAATGTGCTGACCCAAAGGAGACCACTCTCTGATGCCAGCCCACTAGCGGGTCATGCAACGCTAGCCAGCTCATTCCCAAAATGACTGGAGCCCCTCCCAGGGTGGCCACATTGAACGCTATCCTCTCAGTGTGCCTGGCCACCCTCATAACCATTGGGACGGTTTGTAGGCTGACTTCTCCTCCCAGCAGCTCCCTCCCATCGATCGTGGTGACCTGCAGGGGGTTGCTTAAAGGGAGTGTCTGTATCTGGTGTTCAGCTGCAAACTCCTTGCTCATAAAATTACAGGAGCTGCCTGAGTCCAGCAGCGCCTTAGTCTTTAGTGGGTATCCGTTTGCCAGCTCTAGCAACACCTCTATTACTAGGGCTGGTCTTGGAGGTTCCGGAGTGGGCACTTTTACTGCTCCTTGGCCTGTCTGCAGTGCCCTGAGAGAGGCAGACAGGCGTTGGCTTTTACTGGCTCCTGGACTTCCTCCTCCTTCCCCCCAACAGCTCCCGCCATCCCTTGCCATTCCTTTCTTTGCGGGCAGACTCTGGCAAAGTGACCTGGCTGCTGGCAGAGATAACATTTCTTGGCGCTCTTTCCCTCCTTCTTCCTCCCTTCACTGGGATTTGAAACTGCGCGCGCGCGCGCTGTTCCAACTTCCATCGGCTCTCCTGGCGGGAAACTTGGTTCTGGAATCTCTGGAATGCGGAAATCCCTCCAACGCTCTCCTTTCCCCTCCCGCTTCTCCAAGGCTCTTGCCTCCTGGCGTGCTCCAATGGTCAGCGCTGATTTGGTCAGCTGGTCCATAGACTCCGCCCTGGGCGCCCGGGAAAGTTCATCTTTCACCGCCGAAGAAAGCCCCTCTTCAAAGAGCATTTGAATGGGTTCCGCCGAAAGGTCCCACCCCAATCTATGTATCAACATTGTAAACTCCGTCCAGTACTCACGAACCGATCGGCTCCCCTGTTTGCACGCCATCAATTGTCTGCGCACCAGTCCCTGTTCAATCTCGCTGGAAAACATCAAATCCATGGCGCGAAAAAACTTCCTCGCGTCCTTCAGCATGTCACTATTCCCTGCCATCAGGGGTCTGACCCAATCTCTCGCCCCTCCTTCGAGATGGCCAATCACAAACGCCACTCTCGATGCCTCGTCGGGAAAGTCATTAAACTGCAGTTCGAGAGCATACTGCATCTCTGTCCTAAAGGCTTGGTAGTTCCTGGGGTCCCCCCCAAACTTCTGCACCATTCCTGGCATCTTTCTTGCTAGTGTAGCGCCTTTTGCCTTTTCTGCGTCCTGCGCCCTCCTTTCTTCTAGCCTCGCCGTTTGCATTGCTAGCTGGAGTTCCAACACTCTGTACCTTTCTTCCAGGCTTGGACCCTCTCCAGCTCCTGCTGCTCCTCCGGCTCCGGCTGGGTTACTCATGATGCCTCTCTGCACAAGCTGCTTTCAGGGACTGTCCGATTGCTGTGATGGGATGATGAGCTGCTTGTGCGTAAAATCCTAATCCCTCAGAGTTTGGCTAAGTCCCCAAACCTCTGTCTGTGATGGAGCTCCTTAAACATGACTCCATCAATCGCTCGTTGAATCGGACAGTGGGCGTTTACGGAACTTCTTCCAGCATAAAAGCTCCTTAACGGAAACGTGTCTTCTGGACTCTCGGCGTGACAGTTTCCGCCGAGGAGTGGGTGTCCCTACAGGAGGTCCTGAAATCTCCCCGCTGCTCCCGCTTGAAGTGTCTCTGAGCCCTCCCTCCGACTCACTTTCCCTTGGAACTCCACTTCTCCCCCTGCTGGTCCCCTCCTCCGCTGAATGGTCTCTCTCACCCTCCATGAGCCCTTTCACCTCCTTAGTCTCAGATGGCAGTTCCCTAACACGTGATAAAAAGCCTTCTGTTTCGACCGCCAAACCTCTCAGGGGAGCATTTGCAACCATTTGGCACCATTTTTGAGTGAATTGCCGAAAGTCAGATTTTTGATGAAATTGTGACTCCGCGGCTTAGGGATTTTTTCAAAAAAATCTTTTTCTGCCGGTTAAGTTTTCGAGGGCTGATTTCTTTTCCTGTGATAAAAAGCCTTCTGTTTCGACCACCAAACCTCTCACGGGAGCATTTGAAACCGTTTGGCACCATTTTTGAGTGAAATGCCGAAAGTCAGAATTTGATGAAATTGTGACCCCGCGGCTTAGGAATTTTTTCAAAAAAATATTTTTCTGCCGGTTAAGTTGTTTTGGGCTGATTTCCTTTCCCGTGATAAAAAGCCTTCTGTTTCGACCGCCAAACGTCTCAGGGGAGCATTTGCAACCGTTTGGCACCATTTTTGAGTGAATTGCCGAAACTCAGATTTTTGATGAAATTGTGACCCCGGGGCTTAGGGATTTTTTCAAAAAAATATTTTTCTGCCGGTTAAGTTGTCTTGGGCTGATTTCTTTTCCCGTGATAAAAAGCGTTCTGTTTCGACCGCCAAACCTCTCAGGGGAGCATTTGCAACCCTTTGGCACCATTTTTGAGTGAATTCCCGAAAGTCAGATTTTTGATGAAATTGTGACCCCTGGGCTTAGGGATTTTTTCAAAAACATCTTTTTCTGCCGGTTATGTTGTCCATGGCTGATTTCTTGCTCTGTGATATAAAGCCTTCTGTTTCGACCGCCAAACCTCTCAGGGGAGCATTTGCAACCGTTTGGCACCATTTTTGAGTGAAATGCCGAAAGTCAGAGTTTTGATGAAATTGTGACCCCGGGGCTTAGGGATTTTTTCAAAAAAATCTTTTTCTGCCGGTTAATTTGTCTTGGGCTGATTTTTTTTCCCGTGATAAAAAGCCTTCTGTTTCGACTGCCAAACCTCTCAGGGGAGCATTTGCAACCGTTTGGCACCATTTTTGAGTGAATTGCCGAAAGTCAGATATTTGATGAAATTGTGACCCCGGGGCTTAGGGATTTTTTAAAAAAAATCTTTTTCTGCCGGTTAAGTTTTCGAGGGCTGATTTCTTTTCCTGTGATAAAAAGCCTTCTATTTCGACCACCAAACCTCTCACGGGAGCATTTGCAACCGTTTGGCACCTTTTTTGATTGAAATGCCGAAAGTCAAATTTTTGATGAAATTGTGACCCCGGGGCTTAGGGATTTTCTCAAAAAAATATTTTTCTGTCGGTTAATTTATCTTGGGCTGATTTCTTTTCCCGTGATAAAAAGCCTTCTGTTTCGACCGCCAAACCTCTCAGGGGAGCATTTGCAACCATTTGGCACCATTTTTGAGTGAATTGCCGAAAGTCAGATTTTTTATGAAATTGTGACCGGGGGGATTAGGGATTTTTTCAAAAATATCTTTTTCTGCCGGTTAAGTTTTCGAGGGCTGATTTCTTTTCCCGTGATAAAAAGCCTTCTCTTTCGACCACCAAACCTCTCACGGGAGCATTTGAAACCGTTTGGCACCATTTTTGAGTGAAATGCCGAAAGTCAGATTTTTGATGAAATTGTGACTCCGCGGCTTAGGGATTTTTTCAAAAAAATATTTTTCTGCCGGTTAAGTTGTTTTGGGCTGATTTCCTTTCCCGTGATAAAAAGCCTTCTGTTTCGACCACCAAACGTCTCAGGGGAGCATTTGCAACCGTTTGGCACCATTTTTGAGTGAATTGCCGAAAGTCAGATTTTTGATGAAATTGTGACCCCGGGGCTTAGGGATTTTTTTTGAAAAAAATATTTTTCTGCCGGTTAAGTTGTTTTGGGCTGATTTCCTTTCCCGTGATAAAAAGCCTTCTGTTTCGACCGCCAAACCTCTCAGGGGAGCATTTGCAACCGTTTGGCACCATTTTTGAGAGAATTGCCGAAAGTCAGATTTTTGATGAAATTGTGACCCCCGGGGCTTAGGGATTTTTTCAAAAAAATATTTTTCTGCCGGTTAAGTTGTTTTGGGCTGATTTCCTTCCCGTGATAAAAAGCCTTCTGTTTTGACCGCCAAACCTCTCAGGGGAGCATTTGAAACCGTTTGGCACCATTTTTGAGTGAAATGCCGAAAGTCAGATTTTTGATGAAATTGTGACTCCGCGGCTTAGGGATTTTTTCAAAAAAATATTTTTCTGCCGGTTAAGTTGTTTTGGGCTGATTTCCTTTCCCGTGATAAAAAGCCTTCTGTTTCGACCACCAAACGTCTCAGGGGAGCATTTGCAACCGTTTGGCACCATTTTTGAGTGAATTGCCGAAAGTCAGATTTTTTATGAAATTGTGACCCCTGGGCTTAGGGATTTTTTCAAAAACATCTTTTTCTGCCGGTTAAGTTGTCGAGGGCTGTTTTCTTTTCCTGTGATAAAAAGCCTTTTCTTTCGACCGCCAAACCTCTCACGGGAGCATTTGCAACTGTTTGGCACCATTTTTCTGCCGGTTATGATGTCCATGGCTGATTTCTTTTCCCGTGATAAAAAGCCTTCTGTTTTGACTGCCGAACCTCTCAGGGGAGCATTTGCAACCGTTTGGCACCATTTTTGAGTGAATTGCTGAAAGTCAGATATTTGATGAAATTGTGACCCCGGGGCTTAGGGATTTTTTCAAAAAAATCTTTTTCTGCCGCTTAAGTTTTCGAGGGCTGATTTCTTTTTCCTTTGATAAAAAGCCTTCTGTTTCAACCGCCAAACCTCTCAGGGGAGCACTTGCAACCGTTTGGCACCATTTTTGAGTGAATTGCCGAAAGTCAGATTTTTGATGAAATTGTGACCCCGCGGGCTTAGGGATTTTTTCAAAAAAATCTTTTTATGCCGGTTAAGTTTTCGAAGGCTGATTTCTTTTCCTGTGATAAAAAGCCTTCTGTTTCGACCGCCAAGCCTCTCAGGGGAGCATTTGCAACCGTTTGGCACCATTTTTGAGTGAATTGCCGAAAGTCAGATATTTGATGAAATTGTGACCCCGGGGCTTAGGGTTTTTTTCAAAAAAATATTTTTCTGCCGGTTAATTTGTCTTGGGCTGATTTCTTTTCCCGTGATAAAAAGCCTTCTGTTTCGACCGCCAAACCTCTCAGGGGAGCATTTGCAACCATTTGGCACCATTTTTGAGTGAATTGCCGAAAGTCTGATTTTTGATGAAATTGTGACTCCGCGGCTTAGGGATTTTTTCAAAAAAATCTTTTTATGCCGGTTAAGTTTTCGAGGGCTGATTTCTTTTCCTGTGATAAAAAGCCTTTTCTTTCGACCGCCAAGCCTCTCAGGGGAGCATTTGCAACCGTTTGGCACCATTTTTGAGTGAATTGCCGAAAGTCAGATATTTGATGAAATTGTGACCCCGGGGCTTAGGGATTTTTTTAAAAAAATCTTTTTCTGCCGGTTAAGTTTTCGAGGGCTGATTTCTTTTCCTGTGATAAAAAGCCTTCTATTTCGACCACCAAACCTCTCATGGGAGCATTTGCAACCGTTTGGCACCTTTTTTGATTGAAATGCCGAAAGTCAAATTTTTGATGAAATTGTGACCCCGGGGCTTAGGGATTTTTTCAAAAAAATATTTTTCTGTCGGTTAATTTGTCTTGGGCTGATTTCTTTTCCCGTGATAAAATGCCTTCTGTTTCGACCGCCAAACCTCTCAGGGGAACATTTGCAACCATTTGGCACCATTTTTGAGTGAATTGCCGAAAGTCAGATTTTTTATGAAATTGTGACCGGGGGGATTAGGGATTTTTTCAAAAATATCTTTTTCTGCCGGTTAAGTTTTCGAGGGCTGATTTCTTTTCCCGTGATAAAAAGCCTTCTGTTTCGACCACCAAACCTCTCACGGGAGCATTTGAAACCGTTTGGCACCATTTTTGAGTGAAATGCCGAAAGTCAGATTTTTGATGAAATTGTGACTCCGCGGCTTAGGGATTTTTTCAAAAAAATATTTTTCTGCCGGTTAAGTTGTTTTGGGCTGATTTCCTTTCCCGTGATAAAAAGCCTTCTGTTTCGACCACCAAACGTCTCAGGGGAGCATTTGCAACCGTTTGGCACCATTTTTGAGTGAATTGCCGAAAATCAGATTTTTGATGAAATTGTGACCCCGGGGCTTAGGGAATTTTTCAAAAAAATATTTTTCTGCCGGTTAAGTTGTCTTGGGCTGATTTCTTTTCCCGTGATAAAAAGCGTTCTGTTTCGACCGCCAAACCTCTCAGGGGAGCATTTGCAACCGTTTGGCACCATTTTTTAGGGAATTGCCGAAAGTCAGATTTTTTATGAAATTGTGACCCCTGGGCTTAGGGATTTTTTCAAAAACATCTTTTTCTGCCGGTTAAGTTGTCGAGGGCTGTTTTCTTTTCCTGTGATAAAAAGCCTTTTCTTTCGACCGCCAAACCTCTCACGGGAGCATTTGCAACCGTTTGGGACCATTTTTGATTGAAATGCCGAAAGTCAAATTTTTGATGAAATTGTGACCCCGGGGCTTAGGGATTTTTTCAAAAAAATATTTTTCTGTCGGTTAATTTGTCTTGGGCTGATTTCTTTTCCCGTGATAAAAAGCCTTCTGTTTCGACCGCCAAACCTCTCAGTGGAGCATTTGCAACCATTTGGCACCATTTTTGAGTGAATTGCCAAAAGTCAGATTTTTGATGAAATTGTGACTCCGCGGCTTAGGGATTTTTTCAAAAACATCTTTTTCTGCCGGTTAAGTTTTCGAGGGCTGATTTCTTTTCCTGTGATAAAAAGCCTTCTGTTTCGACCACCAAACCTCTCACGGGAGCATTTGAAACCGTTTGGCACCATTTTTGAGTGAAATGCCGAAAGTCAGAATTTGATGAGATTGTGACCCCGCGGCTTAGGCATTTTTTGAAAAAAATATTTTTCTGCCGGTTAAGTTGTTTTGGGCTAATTTCCTTTCCCGTGATAAAAAGCCTTCTGTTTTGACCGCCAAACCTCTCAGGGGAGCATTTGCAACCGTTTGGCACCATTTTTGAGTGAATTGCCGAAAGTCAGATTTTTGATGAAATTGTGACCGGGGGGATTAGGGATTTTTTCAAAAAAATCTTTTTCTGCTGGTTAAGTTTTCGAGGGCTGATTTCTTTTCCTGTGATAAAAAGCCTTCTGTTTCGACCACCAAACCTCTCACGGGAGCATTTGAAACCGTTTGGCACCATTTTTGAGTGAAATGCCGAAAATCAGATTTTTGATGAAATTGTGACCCCGGGGCTTAGGGATTTTTTCAAAAAAATCTTTTTCTGCCGGTTAAGTTGTCTTGGGCTGATTTCTTTTCCCGTGATAAAAAGCGTTCTGTTTCGACCACCAAACCTCTCACGGGAGCATTTGAAACCGTTTGGCACCATTTTTGAGTGAAATGCCGAAAGTCAGAATTTGATGAAATTGTGACCCCGCGGCTTAGGCATTTTTTCAAAAAAATATTTTTCTGCTGGTTAAGTTGTTTTGGGCTGATTTCCTTTCCCGTGATAAAAAGCCTTCTGTTTTGACCGCCAAACCTCTCAGGGGAGCATTTGCAACCGTTTGGCCCCATTTTTGAGTGAATTGCCGAAAGTCAGATTTTTGATGAAATTGTGACCGGGGGGATTAGGGATTTTTTCAAAAAAATATTTTTCTGCCGGTTAAGTTGTTTTGGGCTGATTTCTTTTCCTGTGATAAAAAGCCTTCTGTTTCGACCACCAAACCTCTCAGGGGAGCATTTGCAACCGTTTGGCACCATTTTGGAGTGAATTGCCAAAAGTCAGATTTTTGATGAAATTGTGACCCCTTGGCTTAGGGATTTTTTCAAAAAAATATTTTTCTGCCGGTTAAGTTGTTTTGGGCTGATTTCCTTTCCCGTGATAAAAAGCCTTCTGTTTCGACCGCCAAACCGCTCAGGGGAGCATTTGCAACCGTTTGGCAACATTTTTGAGTGAAATGCCGAAAGTCAGAATTTGATGAGATTGTGACCCCGCGGCTTAGGCATTTTTTGAAAAAAATATTTTTCTGCCGGTTAAGTTGTTTTGGGCTAATTTCCTTTCCCGTGATAAAAAGCCTTCTGTTTTGACCGCCAAACCTCTCAGGGGAGCATTTGCAACCGTTTGGCACCATTTTTGAGTGAATTGCCGAAAGTCAGATTTTTGATGAAATTGTGACCGGGGGGATTAGGGATTTTTTCAAAAAAATCTTTTTCTGCTGGTTAAGTTTTCGAGGGCTGATTTCTTTTCCCGTGATAAAAAGCGTTCTGTTTCGACCACCAAACCTCTCACAGGAGCATTTGAAACCGTTTGGCACCATTTTTGAGTGAAATGCCGAAAGTCAGAATTTGATGAAATTGTGACCCCGCGGCTTAGGCATTTTTTCAAAAAAATATTTTTCTGCCGGTTAAGTTGTTTTGGGCTGATTTCCTTTCCCGTGATAAAAAGCCTTCTGTTTTGACCGCCAAACCTCTCAGGGGAGCATTTGCAACCGTTTGGCCCCATTTTTGAGTGAATTGCCGAAAGTCAGATTTTTGATGAAATTGTGACCGGGGGGATTAGGGATTTTTTCAAAAAAATATTTTTCTGCCGGTTAAGTTGTTTTGGGCTGATTTCTTTTCCTGTGATAAAAAGCCTTCTGTTTCGACCACCAAACCTCTCAGGGGAGCATTTGCAACCGTTTGGCACCATTTTGGAGTGAATTGCCGAAAGTCAGATTTTTGATGAAATTGTGACCCCTTGGCTTAGGGATTTTTTCAAAAAAATATTTTTCTGCCGGTTAAGTTGTTTTGGGCTGATTTCCTTTCCCGTGATAAAAAGCCTTCTGTTTCGACCGCCAAACCGCTCAGGGGAGCATTTGCAACCGTTTGGCAACATTTTTGAGTGAATTGCCGAAAGTCAGATTTTTGATGAAATTGTAACCCCGGGGCTTAGGGATTTTTTCAAAAAAATCTTTTTCTGCCGGTTAAGTTTTCGAGGGCTGATTTCTTTTCCTGTGATAAAAAGCCTTCTGTTTCGACCACCAAACCTCTCACGGGAGCATTTGAAACCGTTTGGCACCATTTTTGAGTGAAATGCCGAAAGTCAGATTTTTGATGAAATTGTGACTCCGCGGCTTAGGGATTTTTTCAAAAAAATATTTTTTTGCCGGTTAAGTTGTCTTGGGCTGATTTCCTTTCCCGTGATAAAAAGCCTTCTGTTTCGACCGCCAAACCTCTCAGGGGAGCATTTGCAACCGTTTGGCACCATTTTTGAGTGAATTGACGAAAGTCAGATTTTTTATGAAATTGTGACCCCTGGGCTTAGGGATTTTTTCAAAAACATCTTTTTCTGCCGGTTAAGTTGTCGAGGGCTGTTTTCTTTTCCTTTGATAAAAAGCCTTTTCTTTCGACCGCCAAACCTCTCACGGGAGCATTTGCAACCGTTTCGCACCATTTTTCTGCCGGTTATGTTGTCCATGGCTGATTTCTTGCTCTGTGATATAAAGCCTTCTCTTTCGACCGCCAAACCTCTCAGGGGAGCATTTGCAACCGTTTGGCACCATTTTTGAGTGAAATGCCGAAAGTCAGATTTTTCATGAAATTGTGACCCCGGGGCTTAGGAATTTTTTGAAAAAAATCTTTTTCTGCCGGTTAATTTGTCTTGGGCTGATTTCTTTTCCCGTGATAAAAAGCCTTCTGTTTCGACCGCCAAACCTCTCAGGGGAGCATTTGCAACCGTTTGGCACCATTTTTGAGTGAATAGCCGAAAGTCAGATATTTGATGAAATTGTGTCCCTGCGGCTTATGGATTTTTTCAAAAAAATCTTTTTCTGCCGGTTAAGTTGTCTTGGGCTGATTTCTTTTCCCGTGATAAAAAGCCTTCTGTTTCGACCGCCAAACTTCTCAGGGGAGCATTTGCAACCTTTTGGGACCATTTTTGATTGAAATGCCGAAAGTCAGATTTTTGATGAAATTGTGACCCCGGCTTAGGGATTTTTTCAAAATAATATTTTTCTGCCGGTTAAGTTGTTTTGGGCTGATTTCCTTTCCCGTGATAAAAAGCCTTCTGTTTTGACCGCCAAACCTCTCAGGGGAGCATTTGCAACCGTTTGGCACCATTTTGGAGTGAATTGCCGAAAGTCAGATTTTTGATGAAATTGTGACCCCGGGGCTTTGAGATTTTTTCAAAAAAATCTTTTTCTGCCGGTTAAGTTGTTTTGGGCTGATTTCCTTTCCCGTGATAAAAAGCCTTCTGTTTCGACCGCCAAACCGCTCAGGGGAGCATTTGCAACCGTTTGGCACCATTTTTGAGTGAATTGCCGAAAGTCAGATTTTTTATGAAATTGTGACCCCTGGGCTTAGGGATTTTTTCCAAAACATCTTTTTCTGCCGGTTAAGTTGTCGAGGGCTGTTTTCTTTTCCTGTGATAAAAAGCCTTTTCTTTCGACCGCCAAACCTCTCACGGGAGCATTTGCAACCGTTTCGCACAATTTTTCTGCCGGTTATGTTGTCCATGGCTGATTTCTTGCTCTGTGATATAAAGCCTTCTCTTTCGACCGCCAAACCTCTCAGGGGAGCATTTGCAACCGTTTGGCACCATTTTTGAGTGAAATGCCGAAAGTCAGATTTTTGATGAAATTGTGACCCCGGGGCTTAGGAATTTTTTGAAAAAAATCTTTTTCTGCCGGTTAATTTGTCTTGGGCTGATTTCTTTTCCCGTGATAAAAAGCCTTCTGTTTCGACCGCCAAACCTCTCAGGGGAGCATTTGCAACCGTTTGGCACCATTTTTGAGTGAATTGCCGAAAGTCAGATATTTGATGAAATTGTGACCCTGCGGATTATGGATTTTTTCAAAAAAATCTTTTTCTGCCGGTTAAGTTTTCGAGGGCTGATTTCTTTTCCTTTGATAAAAAGCCTTCTGTTTCGACCGCCAAACCTCTCAGGGGAGCATTTGCAACCGTTTGGGACCATTTTTGATTGAAATGCCGAAAGTCAGATTTTTGATGAAATTGTGACCCCGGGGCTTAGGGATTTTTTCAAAAAAATATTTTTCTGCCGGTTAAGTTGTTTTGGGCTGATTTCCTTTCCCGTGATAAAAAGCCTTCTGTTTTGACCGCCAAACGTCTCAGGGGAGCATTTGCAACAGTTTGGCACCAGTTTTGAGTGAATTGCCGAAAGTCAGATTTTTGATGAAATTGTGACCCCGGGGCTTAGGGATTTTTTCAAAAAAATATTTTTCTGCCGGTTAAGTTGTCTTGGGCTGATTTCTTTTCCCGTGATAAAAAGCCTTCTGTTTCGACCGCCAAACCTCTCAGGGGAGCATTTGAAACCGTTTGGCACCATTTTTGAGTGAATTGCGGAAAGTCAGATTTTTTATGAAATTGTGACCCCTGGGCTTAGGGTTTTTTTCAAAAACATCTTTTTCTGCCGGTTAAGTTGTCGAGGGCTGTTTTCTTTTCCTGTGATAAAAAGCCTTTTCTTTCGACCGCCAAACCTCTCACGGGAGCATTTGCAACCGTTTCGCACCATTTTTCTGCCGGTTATGTTGTCCATGGCTGATTTCTTGCTCTGTGATATAAAGCCTTCTCTTTCGACCGCCAAACCTCTCAGGGGAGCATTTGCAACCGTTTGGCACCATTTTTGAGTGAATTGCCGAAAGTCAGATATTTGATGAAATTGTGACCCTGCGGCTTATGGATTTTTTCAAAAAAATCTTTTTCTGCCGGTTAAGTTTTCGAGGGCTGATTTCTTTTCCTTTGATAAAAAGCCTTCTGTTTCGACCGCCAAACCTCTCACGGGAGCATTTGAAACCGTTTGGCACCATTTTTGATTGAAATGCCGAAAGTCAGATTTTTGATGAAATTGTGACCCCGGGGCTTAGGGATTTTTTCAAAAAAATCTTTTTCTGCCGGTTAATTTGCATTGGGCTGATTTCTTTTTCCGTGATAAAAAGCCTTCTGTTTCGACCGCCAAACCTCTCACGGGAGCATTTGAAACCTTTTGGCACCATTTTTGAGTGAAATGCCGAAAGTCAGATTTTTGATGAAATTGTGACTCCGCGGCTTAGGGATTTTTTCAAAAACATATTTATCTGCCGGTTAAGTTGTTTTGGGCTGATTTCCTTTCCCGTGATAAAAAGCCTTCTGTTTCGACTGCCAAACCTGTCAGGGGAGCATTTGAAACCTTTTGGCACCATTTTTGAGTGAAATGCCGAAAGTCAGATTTTTGATGAAATTGTGACTCCGCGGCTTAGGGATTTTTTCAAAAAAATATTTTTCTGCCGGTTAAGTTGTTTTGGGCTGATTTCCTTTCCCGTGATAAAAAGCCTTCTGTTTTGACCGCCAAACCTCTCAGGGGAGCATTTGCAACCGTTTGGCCCCATTTTTGAGTGAATTGCCGAAAGTCAGATTTTTGATGAAATTGTGACCGGGGGGATTAGGGATTTTTTCAAAAAAATATTTTTCTGCCGGTTAAGTTGTTTTGGGCTGATTTCTTTTCCTGTGATAAAAAGCCTTCTGTTTCGACCACCAAACCTCTCAGGGGAGCATTTGCAACCGTTTGGCACCATTTTGGAGTGAATTGCCAAAAGTCAGATTTTTGATGAAATTGTGACCCCTTGGCTTAGGGATTTTTTCAAAAAAATATTTTTCTGCCGGTTAAGTTGTTTTGGGCTGATTTCCTTTCCCGTGATAAAAAGCCTTCTGTTTCGACCGCCAAACCGCTCAGGGGAGCATTTGCAACCGTTTGGCAACATTTTTGAGTGAAATGCCGAAAGTCAGAATTTGATGAGATTGTGACCCCGCGGCTTAGGCATTTTTTGAAAAAAATATTTTTCTGCCGGTTAAGTTGTTTTGGGCTAATTTCCTTTCCCGTGATAAAAAGCCTTCTGTTTTGACCGCCAAACCTCTCAGGGGAGCATTTGCAACCGTTTGGCACCATTTTTGAGTGAATTGCCGAAAGTTAGATTTTTGATGAAATTGTGACCGGGGGGATTAGGGATTTTTTCAAAAAAATCTTTTTCTGCTGGTTAAGTTTTCGAGGGCTGATTTCTTTTCCCGTGATTAAAAGCGTTCTGTTTCGACCACCAAACCTCTCACGGGAGCATTTGAAACCGTTTGGCACCATTTTTGAGTGAAATGCCGAAAGTCAGAATTTGATGAAATTGTGACCCCGCGGCTTAGGCATTTTTTCAAAAAAATATTTTTCTGCCGGTTAAGTTGTTTTGGGCTGATTTCCTTTCCCGTGATAAAAAGCCTTCTGTTTTGACCGCCAAACCTCTCAGGGGAGCATTTGCAACCGTTTGGCCCCATTTTTGAGTGAATTGCCGAAAGTCAGATTTTTGATGAAATTGTGACCGGGGGGATTAGGGATTTTTTCAAAAAAATATTTTTCTGCCGGTTAAGTTGTTTTGGGCTGATTTCTTTTCCTGTGATAAAAAGCCTTCTGTTTCGACCACCAAACCTCTCAGGGGAGCATTTGCAACCGTTTGGCACCATTTTGGAGTGAATTGCCGAAAGTCAGATTTTTGATGAAATTGTGACCCCTTGGCTTAGGGATTTTTTCAAAAAAATATTTTTCTGCCGGTTAAGTTGTTTTGGGCTGATTTCCTTTCCCGTGATAAAAAGCCTTCTGTTTCGACCGCCAAACCGCTCAGGGGAGCATTTGCAACCGTTTGGCAACATTTTTGAGTGAATTGCCGAAAGTCAGATTTTTGATGAAATTGTAACCCCGGGGCTTAGGGATTTTTTCAAAAAAATCTTTTTCTGCCGGTTAAGTTTTCGAGGGCTGATTTCTTTTCCTGTGATAAAAAGCCTTCTGTTTCGACCACCAAACCTCTCACGGGAGCATTTGAAACCGTTTGGCACCATTTTTGAGTGAAATGCCGAAAGTCAGATTTTTGATGAAATTGTGACTCCGCGGCTTAGGGATTTTTTCAAAAAAATATTTTTTTGCCGGTTAAGTTGTCTTGGGCTGATTTCCTTTCCCGTGATAAAAAGCCTTCTGTTTCGACCGCCAAACCTCTCAGGGGAGCATTTGCAACCGTTTGGCACCATTTTTGAGTGAATTGACGAAAGTCAGATTTTTTATGAAATTGTGACCCCTGGGCTTAGGGATTTTTTCAAAAACATCTTTTTCTGCCGGTTAAGTTGTCGAGGGCTGTTTTCTTTTCCTTTGATAAAAAGCCTTTTCTTTCGACCGCCAAACCTCTCACGGGAGCATTTGCAACCGTTTCGCACCATTTTTCTGCCGGTTATGTTGTCCATGGCTGATTTCTTGCTCTGTGATATAAAGCCTTCTCTTTCGACCGCCAAACCTCTCAGGGGAGCATTTGCAACCGTTTGGCACCATTTTTGAGTGAAATGCCGAAAGTCAGATTTTTCATGAAATTGTGACCCCGGGGCTTAGGAATTTTTTGAAAAAAATCTTTTTCTGCCGGTTAATTTGTCTTGGGCTGATTTCTTTTCCCGTGATAAAAAGCCTTCTGTTTCGACCGCCAAACCTCTCAGGGGAGCATTTGCAACCGTTTGGCACCATTTTTGAGTGAATAGCCGAAAGTCAGATATTTGATGAAATTGTGTCCCTGCGGCTTATGGATTTTTTCAAAAAAATCTTTTTCTGCCGGTTAAGTTGTCTTGGGCTGATTTCTTTTCCCGTGATAAAAAGCCTTCTGTTTCGACCGCCAAACTTCTCAGGGGAGCATTTGCAACCTTTTGGGACCATTTTTGATTGAAATGCCGAAAGTCAGATTTTTGATGAAATTGTGACCCCGGCTTAGGGATTTTTTCAAAATAATATTTTTCTGCCGGTTAAGTTGTTTTGGGCTGATTTCCTTTCCCGTGATAAAAAGCCTTCTGTTTTGACCGCCAAACCTCTCAGGGGAGCATTTGCAACCGTTTGGCACCATTTTGGAGTGAATTGCCGAAAGTCAGATTTTTGATGAAATTGTGACCCCGGGGCTTTGAGATTTTTTCAAAAAAATCTTTTTCTGCCGGTTAAGTTGTTTTGGGCTGATTTCCTTTCCCGTGATAAAAAGCCTTCTGTTTCGACCGCCAAACCGCTCAGGGGAGCATTTGCAACCGTTTGGCACCATTTTTGAGTGAATTGCCGAAAGTCAGATTTTTTATGAAATTGTGACCCCTGGGCTTAGGGATTTTTTCCAAAACATCTTTTTCTGCCGGTTAAGTTGTCGAGGGCTGTTTTCTTTTCCTGTGATAAAAAGCCTTTTCTTTCGACCGCCAAACCTCTCACGGGAGCATTTGCAACCGTTTCGCACAATTTTTCTGCCGGTTATGTTGTCCATGGCTGATTTCTTGCTCTGTGATATAAAGCCTTCTCTTTCGACCGCCAAACCTCTCAGGGGAGCATTTGCAACCGTTTGGCACCATTTTTGAGTGAAATGCCGAAAGTCAGATTTTTGATGAAATTGTGACCCCGGGGCTTAGGAATTTTTTGAAAAAAATCTTTTTCTGCCGGTTAATTTGTCTTGGGCTGATTTCTTTTCCCGTGATAAAAAGCCTTCTGTTTCGACCGCCAAACCTCTCAGGGGAGCATTTGCAACCGTTTGGCACCATTTTTGAGTGAATTGCCGAAAGTCAGATATTTGATGAAATTGTGACCCTGCGGATTATGGATTTTTTCAAAAAAATCTTTTTCTGCCGGTTAAGTTTTCGAGGGCTGATTTCTTTTCCTTTGATAAAAAGCCTTCTGTTTCGACCGCCAAACCTCTCAGGGGAGCATTTGCAACCGTTTGGGACCATTTTTGATTGAAATGCCGAAAGTCAGATTTTTGATGAAATTGTGACCCCGGGGCTTAGGGATTTTTTCAAAAAAATATTTTTCTGCCGGTTAAGTTGTCTTGGGCTGATTTCTTTTCCCGTGATAAAAAGCCTTCTGTTTCGACCGCCAAACCTCTCAGGGGAGCATTTGAAACCGTTTGGCACCATTTTTGAGTGAATTGCGGAAAGTCAGATTTTTTATGAAATTGTGACCCCTGGGCTTAGGGTTTTTTTCAAAAACATCTTTTTCTGCCGGTTAAGTTGTCGAGGGCTGTTTTCTTTTCCTGTGATAAAAAGCCTTTTCTTTCGACCGCCAAACCTCTCACGGGAGCATTTGCAACCGTTTCGCACCATTTTTCTGCCGGTTATGTTGTCCATGGCTGATTTCTTGCTCTGTGATATAAAGCCTTCTCTTTCGACCGCCAAACCTCTCAGGGGAGCATTTGCAACCGTTTGGCACCATTTTTGAGTGAATTGCCGAAAGTCAGATATTTGATGAAATTGTGACCCTGCGGCTTATGGATTTTTTCAAAAAAATCTTTTTCTGCCGGTTAAGTTTTCGAGGGCTGATTTCTTTTCCTTTGATAAAAAGCCTTCTGTTTCGACCGCCAAACCTCTCACGGGAGCATTTGAAACCGTTTGGCACCATTTTTGATTGAAATGCCGAAAGTCAGATTTTTGATGAAATTGTGACCCCGGGGCTTAGGGATTTTTTCAAAAAAATCTTTTTCTGCCGGTTAATTTGCATTGGGCTGATTTCTTTTTCCGTGATAAAAAGCCTTCTGTTTCGACCGCCAAACCTCTCACGGGAGCATTTGAAACCTTTTGGCACCATTTTTGAGTGAAATGCCGAAAGTCAGATTTTTGATGAAATTGTGACTCCGCGGCTTAGGGATTTTTTCAAAAACATATTTATCTGCCGGTTAAGTTGTTTTGGGCTGATTTCCTTTCCCGTGATAAAAAGCCTTCTGTTTCGACTGCCAAACCTGTCAGGGGAGCATTTGAAACCTTTTGGCACCATTTTTGAGTGAAATGCCGAAAGTCAGATTTTTGATGAAATTGTGACTCCGCGGCTTAGGGATTTTTTCAAAAAAATATTTTTCTGCCGGTTAAGTTGTTTTGGGCTGATTTCCTTTCCCGTGATAAAAAGCCTTCTGTTTTGACCGCCAAACCTCTCAGGGGAGCATTTGCAACCGTTTGGCCCCATTTTTGAGTGAATTGCCGAAAGTCAGATTTTTGATGAAATTGTGACCGGGGGGATTAGGGATTTTTTCAAAAAAATATTTTTCTGCCGGTTAAGTTGTTTTGGGCTGATTTCTTTTCCTGTGATAAAAAGCCTTCTGTTTCGACCACCAAACCTCTCAGGGGAGCATTTGCAACCGTTTGGCACCATTTTGGAGTGAATTGCCAAAAGTCAGATTTTTGATGAAATTGTGACCCCTTGGCTTAGGGATTTTTTCAAAAAAATATTTTTCTGCCGGTTAAGTTGTTTTGGGCTGATTTCCTTTCCCGTGATAAAAAGCCTTCTGTTTCGACCGCCAAACCGCTCAGGGGAGCATTTGCAACCGTTTGGCAACATTTTTGAGTGAAATGCCGAAAGTCAGAATTTGATGAGATTGTGACCCCGCGGCTTAGGCATTTTTTGAAAAAAATATTTTTCTGCCGGTTAAGTTGTTTTGGGCTAATTTCCTTTCCCGTGATAAAAAGCCTTCTGTTTTGACCGCCAAACCTCTCAGGGGAGCATTTGCAACCGTTTGGCACCATTTTTGAGTGAATTGCCGAAAGTTAGATTTTTGATGAAATTGTGACCGGGGGGATTAGGGATTTTTTCAAAAAAATCTTTTTCTGCTGGTTAAGTTTTCGAGGGCTGATTTCTTTTCCCGTGATTAAAAGCGTTCTGTTTCGACCACCAAACCTCTCACGGGAGCATTTGAAACCGTTTGGCACCATTTTTGAGTGAAATGCCGAAAGTCAGAATTTGATGAAATTGTGACCCCGCGGCTTAGGCATTTTTTCAAAAAAATATTTTTCTGCCGGTTAAGTTGTTTTGGGCTGATTTCCTTTCCCGTGATAAAAAGCCTTCTGTTTTGACCGCCAAACCTCTCAGGGGAGCATTTGCAACCGTTTGGCCCCATTTTTGAGTGAATTGCCGAAAGTCAGATTTTTGATGAAATTGTGACCGGGGGGATTAGGGATTTTTTCAAAAAAATATTTTTCTGCCGGTTAAGTTGTTTTGGGCTGATTTCTTTTCCTGTGATAAAAAGCCTTCTGTTTCGACCACCAAACCTCTCAGGGGAGCATTTGCAACCGTTTGGCACCATTTTGGAGTGAATTGCCAAAAGTCAGATTTTTGATGAAATTGTGACCCCTTGGCTTAGGGATTTTTTCAAAAAAATATTTTTCTGCCGGTTAAGTTGTTTTGGGCTGATTTCCTTTCCCGTGATAAAAAGCCTTCTGTTTCGACCGCCAAACCGCTCAGGGGAGCATTTGCAACCGTTTGGCAACATTTTTGAGTGAATTGCCGAAAGTCAGATTTTTGATGAAATTGTGACCCCGGGGCTTAGGGATTTTTTCAAAAAAATATTTTTCTGCCGGTTAAGTTTTCGAGGGCTGATTTCTTTTCCTGTGATAAAAAGCCTTCTGTTTCGACCACCAAACCTCTCACGGGAGCATTTGAAACCGTTTGGCACCATTTTTGAGTGAAATGCCGAAAGTCAGATTTTTGATGAAATTGTGACTCCGCGGCTTAGGGATTTTTTCAAAAAAATATTTTTTTGCCGGTTAAGTTGTCTTGGGCTGATTTCCTTTCCCGTGATAAAAAGCCTTCTGTTTCGACCGCCAAACCTCTCAGGGGAGCATTTGCCTCCGTTTGGCACCATTTTTGAGTGAATTGACGAAAGTCAGATTTTTTATGAAATTGTGACCCCTGGGCTTAGGGATTTTTTCAAAAACATCTTTTTCTGCCGGTTAAGTTGTCGAGGGCTGTTTTCTTTTCCTTTGATAAAAAGCCTTTTCTTTCGACCGCCAAACCTCTCACGGGAGCATTTGCAACCGTTTCGCACCATTTTTCTGCCGGTTATGTTGTCCATGGCTGATTTCTTGCTCTGTGATATAAAGCCTTCTCTTTCGACCGCCAAACCTCTCAGGGGAGCATTTGCAACCGTTTGGCACCATTTTTGAGTGAAATGCCGAAAGTCAGATTTTTCATGAAATTGTGACCCCGGGGCTTAGGAATTTTTTGAAAAAAATCTTTTTCTGCCGGTTAATTTGTCTTGGGCTGATTTCTTTTCCCGTGATAAAAAGCCTTCTGTTTCGACCGCCAAACCTCTCAGGGGAGCATTTGCAACCGTTTGGCACCATTTTTGAGTGAATAGCCGAAAGTCAGATATTTGATGAAATTGTGTCCCTGCGGCTTATGGATTTTTTCAAAAAAATCTTTTTCTGCCGTTTAAGTGGTCTTGGGCTGATTTCTTTTCCCGTGATAAAAAGCCTTCTGTTTCGACCGCCAAACTTCTCAGGGGAGCATTTGCAACCTTTTGGGACCATTTTTGATTGAAATGCCGAAAGTCAGATTTTTGATGAAATTGTGACCCCGGCTTAGGGATTTTTTCAAAATAATATTTTTCTGCCGGTTAAGTTGTTTTGGGCTGATTTCCTTTCCCGTGATAAAAAGCCTTCTGTTTTGACCGCCAAACCTCTCAGGGGAGCATTTGCAACCGTTTGGCACCATTTTGGAGTGAATTGCCGAAAGTCAGATTTTTGATGAAATTGTGACCCCGGGGCTTTGAGATTTTTTCAAAAAAATCTTTTTCTGCCGGTTAAGTTGTTTTGGGCTGATTTCCTTTCCCGTGATAAAAAGCCTTCTGTTTCGACCGCCAAACCGCTCAGGGGAGCATTTGCAACCGTTTGGCACCATTTTTGAGTGAATTGCCGAAAGTCAGATTTTTTATGAAATTGTGACCCCGGGGCTTAGGGATTTTTTCCAAAACATCTTTTTCTGCCGGTTAAGTTGTCGAGGGCTGTTTTCTTTTCCTGTGATAAAAAGCCTTTTCTTTCGACCGCCAAACCTCTCACGGGAGCATTTGCAACCGTTTCGCACCATTTTTCTGCCGGTTATGTTGTCCATGGCTGATTTCTTGCTCTGTGATATAAAGCCTTCTCTTTCGACCGCCAAACCTCTCAGGGGAGCATTTGCAACCGTTTGGCACCATTTTTGAGTGAATTGCCGAAAGTCAGATATTTGATGAAATTGTGACCCTGCGGCTTATGGATTTTTTCAAAAAAATCTTTTTCTGCCGGTTAAGTTTTCGAGGGCTGATTTCTTTTCCTTTGATAAAAAGCCTTCTGTTTCGACCGCCAAACCTCTCACGGGAGCATTTGAAACCGTTTGGCACCATTTTTGATTGAAATGCCGAAAGTCAGATTTTTGATGAAATTGTGACCCCGGGGCTTAGGGATTTTTTCAAAAAAATCTTTTTCTGCCGGTTAATTTGCATTGGGCTGATTTCTTTTTCCGTGATAAAAAGCCTTCTGTTTCGACCGCCAAACCTCTCACGGGAGCATTTGAAACCTTTTGGCACCATTTTTGAGTGAAATGCCGAAAGTCAGATTTTTGATGAAATTGTGACTCCGCGGCTTAGGGATTTTTTCAAAAAAATATTTATCTGCCGGTTAAGTTGTTTTGGGCTGATTTCCTTTCCCGTGATAAAAAGCCTTCTGTTTCGACTGCCAAACCTGTCAGGGGAGCATTTGCAACCGTTTGGCACCATTTTTGAGTGAATTGCCGAAAGTCAGATTTTTGATGAAATTGTGACACAGGGGCTTAGGGATTTTTTCAAAAAAATATTTTTCTGCCCGTTAAGTTGTCTTGGGCTGATTTCTTTTCCCGTGATAAAAAGCGTTCTGTTTTGACCGCCAAACCTCTCAGGGGAGCATTTGCAACCGTTTGGCACCATTTTTGAGTGAATTGCCGAAAGTCAGATTTTTTATAAAATTGTGACCCCTGGGCTTAGGGATTTTTTCAAAAACATCTTTTTCTGCCGGTTAAGTTGTCGAGGGCTGTTTTCTTTTCCTGTGATAAAAAGCCTTTTCTTTCGACCGCCAAACCTCTCACGGGAGCATTTGCAACCGTTTGGCACCATTTTTCTGCCGGTTATGTTGTCCATGGCTGATTTCTTGCTCTGTGATATAAAGCCTTCTGTTTCGACCGCCAAACCTCTCAGGGGAGCATTTGCAACCGTTTGGCACCATTTTTGAGTGAAATGCCGAAAGTCAGATTTTTGATGAAATTGTGACCCTGGGGCTTAGGGATTTTTTCAAAAAAATATTTTTCTGTCGGTTAATTTGTCTTGGGCTGATTTTTTTCCCCGTGATAAAAAGCCTTCTGTTTCGACCGCCAAACCTCTCAGGGGAGCATTTGCAACCGTTTGGCACCATTTTTGAGTGAATTGCCGAAAGTCAGATTTTTTATGAAATTGTGACCCCGGGGCTTAGGGATTTTTTCAAAAACATCTTTTTCTGCCGGTTAAGTTGTCGAGGGCTGTTTTCTTTTCCTGTGATAAAAAGCCTTTTCTTTCGACCGCCAAACCTCTCACGGGAGCATTTGCAACCGTTTGGCACCATTTTTCTGCCAGTTATGTTGTCCATGGCTCATTTCTTGCTCTGTGATATAAAGCCTTCTGTTTCGACCGCCAAACCTCTCAGGGGAGCATTTGCAACCGTTTGGCACCATTTTTGAGTGAAATGCCGAAAGTCAGATTTTTGATGAAATTGTGACCCCGGGGCTTAGGGATTTTTTCAAAAAAATCTTTTTCTGCCGGTTAAGTTGTCTTGGGCTGATTTCTTTTCCCGTGATAAAAAGCCTTCTGTTTCGACCGCCAAACCTCTCAGGGGAGCATTTGCAACCGTTTGGCACCATTTTGGAATGAACTGCCGAAAGTCAGATTTTGATGAAATTGTGACCCCGGGGCTTAGGGATTTTTTCAAAAAAATCTTTTTCTGCTGGTTAAGTTTTCGAGGGCTGATTTCTTTTCCTGTGATAAAAAGCCTTCTGTTTCGACCGCCAAACCGCTCAGGGGAGCATTTGCAACCGTTTGGCACCATTTTTGAGTGAATTGCCGAAAGTCAGATTTTTGATGAAATTGTGACCCCGGGGCTTAGGGATTTTTTCAAAAAAAATCTTTTTCTGCCGGTTAAGTTTTCGAGGGCTGATTTCTTTTCCTGTGATAAAAAGCCTTCTGTTTCGACCACCAAACCTCTCACGGGAGCATTTGAAACCGTTTGGCACCATTTTTGAGTGAAATGCCGAAAGTCAGATTTTTGATGAAATTGTGACTCCGCGGCTTAGGGATTTTTTCAAAAAAATCTTTTTCTGCCGGTTAAGTTGTTTTGGGCTGATTTCCTTTCCCGTGATAAAAAGCCTTCTGTTTCGACTGCCAAACCTCTCAGGGGAGCATTTGCAACCGTTTGGCACCATTTTTAAGTGAATTGCCGAAAGTCAGATTTTTGATGAAATTGTGACCCCGGGGCGTAGGGATTTTTTCAAAAAAATATTTTTCTGCCCGTTAAGTTGTCTTGGGCTGATTTCTTTTCCCGTGATAAAAAGCGTTCTGTTTCGACCGCCAAACCTCTCAGGGGAGCATTTGCAACCGTTTGGCACCATTTTTGAGTGAATTGCCGAAAGTCAGATTTTTTATGAAATTGTGACCCCTGGGCTTAGGGATTTTTTCAAAAACATCTTTTTCTGCCGGTTAAGTTGTCGAGGGCTGTTTTCTTTTCCTGTGATAAAAAGCCTTTTCTTTCGACCGCCAAACCTCTCACGGGAGCATTTGCAACCGTTTGGCACCATTTTTCTGCCGCTTATGTTGTCCATGGCTGATTTCTTGCTCTGTGATATAAAGCCTTCTGTTTCGACCGCCAAACCTCTCAGGGGAGCATTTTCAACCGTTTGGCACCATTTTTGAGTGAAATGCCGAAAGTCAGATTTTTGATGAAATTGTGACCCCGGGGCTTAGGGATTTTTTCAAAAAAATCTTTTTCTGCCGGTTAAGTTTTCGAGGGCTGATTTCCTTTCCTGTGATAAAAAGCCTTCTGTTTCGACCGCCAAACCTCTCACGGGAGCATTTGAAACCGTTTGGCACCATTTTTGAGTGAAATGCCGAAAGTCAGATTTTTGATGAAATTGTGACTCCGCGGCTTAGGGATTTTTTCAAAAAAATATTTATCTGCCGGTTAAGTTGTTTTGGGCTGATTTCCTTTCCCGTGATAAAAAGCCTTCTGTTTCAACTGCCAAACCTGTCAGGGGAGCATTTGCAACCGTTTGGCACCATTTTTGAGTGAATTGCCGAAAGTCAGATTTTTGATGAAATTGTGACCCCTGGGCTTAGGGATTTTTTCAAAAACATCTTTTTCTGCCGGTTAAGTTGTCGAGGGCTGTTTTCTTTTCCTGTGATAAAAAGCCTTTTCTTTCGACCGCCAAACCTCTCACGGGAGCATTTGCAACCGTTTGGCACCATTTTTCTGCCGGTTATGTTGTCCATGGCTGATTTCTTGCTCTGTGATATAAAGCCTTCTGTTTCGACCGCCAAACCTCTCAGGGGAGCATTTGCAACCGTTTGGCACCATTTTTGAGTGAAATGCCGAAAGTCAGATTTTTGATGAAATTGTGACCCTGGGGCTTAGGGATTTTTTCAAAAAAATATTTTTCTGTCAGTTAATTTGTCTTGGGCTGATTTTTTTCCCCGTGATAAAAAGCCTTCTGTTTCGACCGCCAAACCTCTCAGGGGAGCATTTGCAACCGTTTGGCACCATTTTTGAGTGAATTGCCGAAAGTCAGATTTTTTATGAAATTGTGACCCCGGGGCTTAGGGATTTTTTCAAAAACATCTTTTTCTGCCGGTTAAGTTGTCGAGGGCTGTTTTCTTTTCCTGTGATAAAAAGCCTTTTCTTTCGACCGCCAAACCTCTCACGGGAGCATTTGCAACCGTTTGGCACCATTTTTCTGCCAGTTATGTTGTCCATGGCTCATTTCTTGCTCTGTGATATAAAGCCTTCTGTTTCGACCGCCAAACCTCTCAGGGGAGCATTTGCAACCGTTTGGCACCATTTTTGAGTGAAATGCCGAAAGTCAGATTTTTGATGAAATTGTGACCCCGGGGCTTAGGGATTTTTTCAAAAAAATCTTTTTCTGCCAGTTAAGTTGTCTTGGGCTGATTTCTTTTCCCGTGATAAAAAGCCTTCTGTTTCGACCGCCAAACCTCTCAGGGGAGCATTTGCAACCCTTTGGCACCATTTTGGAGTGAATTGCCGAAAGTCAGATTTTGATGAAATTGTGACCCCGGGGCTTAGGGATTTTTTCAAAAAAATCTTTTTCTGCTGGTTAAGTTTTCGAGGGCTGATTTCTTTTCCTGTGATAAAAAGCCTTCTGTTTCGACCGCCAAACCGCTCAGGGGAGCATTTGCAACCGTTTGGCACCATTTTTGAGTGAATTGCCGAAAGTCAGATTTTTGATGAAATTGTGACCCCGGGGCTTAGGGATTTTTTCAAAAAAAATCTTTTTCTGCCGGTTAAGTTTTCGAGGGCTGATTTCTTTTCCTGTGATAAAAAGCCTTCTGTTTCGACCACCAAACCTCTCACGGGAGCATTTGAAACCGTTTGGCACCATTTTTAAGTGAATTGCCGAAAGTCAGATTTTTGATGAAATTGTGACCCCGGGGCTTAGGGATTTTTTCAAAAAAATATTTTTCTGCCCGTTAAGTTGTCTTGGGCTGATTTCTTTTCCCGTGATAAAAAGCGTTCTGTTTCGACCGCCAAAGCTCTCAGGGGAGCATTTGCAACCGTTTGGCACCATTTTTGAGTGAATTGCCGAAAGTCAGATTTTTTATGAAATTGTGACCCCTGGGCTTAGGGATTTTTTCAAAAACATCTTTTTCTGCCGGTTAAGTTGTCGAGGGCTGTTTTCTTTTCCTGTGATAAAAAGCCTTTTCTTTCGACCGCCAAACCTCTCACGGGAGCATTTGCAACCGTTTGGCACCATTTTTCTGCCGCTTATGTTGTCCATGGCTGATTTCTTGCTCTGTGATAAAAAGCCTTCTGTTTCGACCGCCAAACCTCTCAGGGGAGCATTTTCAACCGTTTGGCACCATTTTTGAGTGAAATGCCGAAAGTCAGATTTTTGATGAAATTGTGACCCCGGGGCTTAGGGATTTTTTCAAAAAAATCTTTTTCTGCCGGTTAAGTTTTCGAGGGCTGATTTCCTTTCCTGTGATAAAAAGCCTTCTGTTTCGACCGCCAAACCTCTCACGGGAGCATTTGAAACCGTTTGGCACCACTTTTGAGTGAAATGCCGAAAGTCAGATTTTTGATGAAATTGTGACTCCGCGGCTTAGGGATTTTTTCAAAAAAATATTTATCTGCCGGTTAAGTTGTTTTGGGCTGATTTCCTTTCCCGTGATAAAAAGCCTTCTGTTTCGACTGCCAAACCTGTCAGGGGAGCATTTGCAACCGTTTGGCACCATTTTTGAGTGAATTGCCGAAAGTCAGATTTTTGATGAAATTGTGACCCCTGGGCTTAGGGATTTTTTCAAAAACATCTTTTTCTGCCGGTTAAGTTGTCGAGGGCTGTTTTCTTTTCCTGTGATAAAAAGCCTTTTCTTTCGACCGCCAAACCTCTCACGGGAGCATTTGCAACCGTTTGGCACCATTTTTCTGCCGGTTATGTTGTCCATGGCTGATTTCTTGCTCTGTGATATAAAGCCTTCTGTTTCGACCGCCAAACCTCTCAGGGGAGCATTTGCAACCGTTTGGCACCATTTTTGAGTGAAATGCCGAAAGTCAGATTTTTGATGAAATTGTGACCCTGGGGCTTAGGGATTTTTTCAAAAAAATATTTTTCTGTCAGTTAATTTGTCTTGGGCTGATTTTTTTCCCCGTGATAAAAAGCCTTCTGTTTCGACCGCCAAACCTCTCAGGGGAGCATTTGCAACCGTTTGGCACCATTTTTGAGTGAATTGCCGAAAGTCAGATTTTTTATGAAATTGTGACCCCGGGGCTTAGGGATTTTTTCAAAAACATCTTTTTCTGCCGGTTAAGTTGTCGAGGGCTGTTTTCTTTTCCTGTGATAAAAAGCCTTTTCTTTCGACCGCCAAACCTCTCACGGGAGCATTTGCAACCGTTTGGCACCATTTTTCTGCCAGTTATGTTGTCCATGGCTCATTTCTTGCTCTGTGATATAAAGCCTTCTGTTTCGACCGCCAAACCTCTCAGGGGAGCATTTGCAACCGTTTGGCACCATTTTTGAGTGAAATGCCGAAAGTCAGATTTTTGATGAAATTGTGACCCCGGGGCTTAGGGATTTTTTCAAAAAAATCTTTTTCTGCCGGTTAAGTTGTCTTGGGCTGATTTCTTTTCCCGTGATAAAAAGCCTTCTGTTTCGACCGCCAAACCTCTCAGGGGAGCATTTGCAACCCTTTGGCACCATTTTGGAGTGAATTGCCGAAAGTCAGATTTTGATGAAATTGTGACCCCGGGGCTTAGGGATTTTTTCAAAAAAATCTTTTTCTGCCGGTTAAGTTGTTTTGGGCTGATTTCCTTTCCCGTGATAAAAAGCCTTCTGTTTCGACCGCCAAACCGCTCAGGGGAGCATTTGCAACCGTTTGGCACCATTTTTGAGTGAATTGCCGAAAGTCAGATTTTTGATGAAATTGTGACCCCGGGGCTTAGGGATTTTTTCAAAAAAAATCTTTTTCTGCCGGTTAAGTTTTCGAGGGCTGATTTCTTTTCCTGTGATAAAAAGCCTTCTGTTTCGACCACCAAACCTCTCACGGGAGCATTTGAAACTTTTTGGCACCATTTTTGAGTGAAATGCCGAAAGTCAGATTTTTGATGAAATTGTGACTCCGCGGCTTAGGGATTTTTTCAAAAAAATCTTTTTCTGCCGGTTAAGTTGTTTTGGGCTGATTTCCTTTCCCGTGATAAAAAGCCTTCTGTTTCGACTGCCAAACCTCTCAGGGGAGCATTTGCAACCGTTTGGCACCATTTTTAAGTGAATTGCCGAAAGTCAGATTTTTGATGAAATTGTGACCCCGGGGCTTAGGGATTTTTTCAAAAAAATATTTTTCTGCCCGTTAAGTTGTCTTGGGCTGATTTCTTTTCCCGTGATAAAAAGCCTTCTGTTTCGACCGCCAAACCTCTCAGGGGAGCATTTGCAACCGTTTGGCACCATTTTTGAGTGAATTGCCGAAAGTCAGATTTTTTATGAAATTGTGACCCCTGGGCTTAGGGATTTTTTCAAAAACATCTTTTTCTGCCGGTTAAGTTGTCGAGGGCTGTTTTCTTTTCCTGTGATAAAAAGCCTTTTCTTTTGACCGCCAAACCTCTCACGGGAGCATTTGCAACCGTTTGGCACCATTTTTCTGCCGCTTATGTTGTCCATGGCTGATTTCTTGCTCTGTGATATAAAGCCTTCTGTTTCGACCGCCAAACCTCTCAGGGGAGCATTTTCAACCGTTTGGCACCATTTTTGAGTGAAATGCCGAAAGTCAGATTTTTGATGAAATTGTGACCCCTGGGCTTAGGGATTTTTTCAAAAACATCTTTTTCTGCCGGTTAAGTTGTCGAGGGCTGTTTTCTTTTCCTGTGATAAAAAGCCTTTTCTTTCGACCGCCAAACCTCTCACGGGAGCATTTGCAACCGTTTGGCACCATTTTTCTGCCGCTTAGGTTGTCCATGGCTGATTTCTTGCTCTGTGATATAAAGCCTTCTGTTTCGACCGCCAAACCTCTCAGGGGAGCATTTTCAACCGTTTGGCACCATTTTTGAGTGAAATGCCGAAAGTCAGATTTTTGATGAAATTGTGACCCCGGGGCTTAGGGATTTTTTCAAAAAAATCTTTTTCTGCCGGTTAATTTGTCTTGGGCTGATTTCTTTTCCCGTGATAAAAAGCCTTCTGTTTCGACCGCCAAACCTCTCACAGGAGCATTTGAAACCGTTTGGCACCATTTTTGAGTGAAATGCCGAAAGTCAGATTTTTGATGAAATTGTGACTCCGCGGCTTAGGGATTTTTTCAAAAAAATATTTTTCTGCCGGTTAAGTTGTTTTGGGCTGATTTCCTTTCCCTTGATAAAAAGCCTTCTGTTTCGACTGCCAAACCTCTCAGGGGAGCATTTGCAACCGTTTGGCACCATTTTTGAGTGAATTGCCGAAAGTCAGATTTTTGATGAAATTGTGACCCCGGGGCTTAGGGATTTTTTCCAAAAAATCTTTTTCTGCCCGTTAAGTTGTCTTGGGCTGATTTCTTTTCCCGTGATAAAAAGCGTTCTGTTTTGACCGCCAAACCTCTCAGGGGAGCATTTGCAACCGTTTGGCACCATTTTTGAGTGAATTGCCGAAAGTCAGTTTTTTTATAAAATTGTGACCCCTGGGCTTAGGGATTTTTTCAAAAACATCCTTTTCTGCCGGTTAAGTTGTCGAGGGCTGTTTTCTTTTCCTGTGATAAAAAGCCTTTTCTTTCGACCGCCAAACCTCTCACGGGAGCATTTGCAACCGTTTGGCACCATTTTTCTGCCGGTTATGTTGTCCATGGCTGATTTCTTGCTCTGTGATATAAAGCCTTCTGTTTCGAACGCCAAACCTCTCAGGGGAGCATTTGCAACCGTTTGGCACCATTTTTGAGTGAAATGCCGAAAGTCAGATTTTTGATGAAATTGTGACCCCGGGGCTTAGGGATTTTTTCAAAAAAATATTTTTCTGTCGGTTAATTTGTCTTGGGCTGATTTTTTTTCCCGTGATAAAAAGCCTTCTGTTTCGACCGCCAAACCTCTCAGGGGAGCATTTGCAACCGTTTGGCACCATTTTTGAGTGAATTGCCGAAAGTCAGATTTTTTATGAAATTGTGACCCCTGGGCTTAGGGATTTTTTCAAAAACATCTTTTTCTGCCGGTTAAGTTGTCGAGGGCTGTTTTCTTTTCCTGTGATAAAAAGCCTTTTCTTTCGACCGCCAAACCTCTCACGGGAGCATTTGCAACCGTTTGGCACCATTTTTCTGCCGGTTATGTTGTCCATGGCTGATTTCTTGCTCTGTGATATAAAGCCTTCTGTTTCGACCGCCAAACCTCTCAGGGGAGAATTTGCAACCGTTTGGCACCATTTTTGAGTGAAATGCCGAAAGTCAGATTTTTGATGAAATTGTGACCCCGGGGCTTAGGGATTTTTTCAAAAAAATCTTTTTCTGCCGGTTAATTTGTCTGGGGCTGATTTCTTTTCCCGTGATAAAAAGCCTTCTGTTTTGACTGCCAAACCTCTCAGGGGAGCATTTGCAACCGTTTGGCACCATTTTTGAGAGAATTGCCGAAAGTCAGATTTTTGATGAAATTGTGACTCCGCGGCTTAGGGATTTTTTCAAAAAAATCTTTTTCTGCCGGTTAAGTTGTTTTGGGCTGATTTCCTTTCCCGTGATAAAAAGCCTTCTGTTTCGACTGCCAAACCTCTCAGGGGAGCATTTGCAACCGTTTGGCACCATTTTTAAGTGAATTGCCGAAAGTCAGATTTTTGATGAAATTGTGACCCCGGGGCTTAGGGATTTTTTCAAAAAAATATTTTTCTGCCCGTTAAGTTGTCTTGGGCTGATTTCTTTTCCCGTGATAAAAAGCGTTCTGTTTCGACCGCCAAACCTCTCAGGGGAGCATTTGCAACCGTTTGGCACCATTTTTGAGTGAATTGCCGAAAGTCAGATTTTTTATGAAATTGTGACCCCTGGGCTTAGGGATTTTTTCAAAAACATCTTTTTCTGCCGGTTAAGTTGTCGAGGGCTGTTTTCTTTTCCTGTGATAAAAAGCCTTTTCTTTCGACCGCCAAACCTCTCACGGGAGCATTTGCAACCGTTTGGCACCATTTTTCTGCCGCTTATGTTGTCCATGGCTGATTTCTTGCTCTGTGATATAAAGCCTTCTGTTTCGACCGCCAAACCTCTCAGGGGAGCATTTTCAACCGTTTGGCACCATTTTTGAGTGAAATGCCGAAAGTCAGATTTTTGATGAAATTGTGACCCCGGGGCTTAGGGATTTTTTCAAAAAAATCTTTTTCTGCCGGTTAAGTTTTCGAGGGCTGATTTCTTTTCCTGTGATAAAAAGCCTTCTGTTTCGACCGCCAAACCTCTCACGGGAGCATTTGAAACCGTTTGGCACCATTTTTGAGTGAAATGCCGAAAGTCAGATTTTTGATGAAATTGTGACTCCGCGGCTTAGGGATTTTTTCAAAAAAATCTTTTTCTGCCGGTTAAGTTGTCTTGGGCTGATTTCTTTTCCCGTGATAAAAAGCGTTCTGTTTCGACCGCCAAACCTCTCAGGGGAGCATTTGCAACCGTTTGGCACCATTTTTGAGTGAATTGCCGAAAGTCAGATTTTTTATGAAATTGTGACCCCTGGGCTTAGGGATTTTTTCAAAAACATCCTTTTCTGCCGGTTAAGTTGTCGAGGGCTGTTTTCTTTTCCTGTGATAAAAAGCCTTTTCTTTCGACCGCCAAACCTCTCACGGGAGCATTTGCAACCGTTTGGCACCATTTTTCTGCCGGTTATGTTGTCCATGGCTGATTTCTTGCACTGTGATATAAAGCCTTCTGTTTCGACCGCCAAACCTCTCAGGGGAGCATTTGCAACCGTTTGGCACCATTTTTGAGTGAAATGCCGAAAGTCAGATTTTTGATGAAATTGTGACCCCGGGGCTTAGGGATTTTTTCAAAAAAATATTTCTCTGTCGGTTAATTTGTCTTGGGCTGATTTTTTTTCCCGTGATAAAAAGCCTTCTGTTTCGACCGCCAAACCTCTCAGGGGAGCATTTGCAACCGTTTGGCACCATTTTTGAGTGAATTGCCGAAAGTCAGATTTTTTATGAAATTGTGACCCCTGGGCTTAGGGATTTTTTCAAAAACATCTTTTTCTGCCGGTTAAGTTGTCGAGGGCTGTTTTCTTTTCCTGTGATAAAAAGCCTTTTCTTTCGACCGCCAAACCTCTCACGGGAGCATTTGCAACCGTTTGGCACCATTTTTCTGCCGGTTATGTTGTCCATGGCTGATTTCTTGCTCTGTGATATAAAGCCTTCTGTTTCGACCGCCAAACCTCTCAGGGGAGAATTTGCAACCGTTTGGCACCATTTTTGAGTGAAATGCCGAAAGTCAGATTTTTGATGAAATTGTGACCCCGGGGCTTAGGGATTTTTTCAAAAAAATCTTTTTCTGCCGGTTAATTTGTCTGGGGCTGATTTCTTTTCCCGTGATAAAAAGCCTTCTGTTTTGACTGCCAAACCTCTCAGGGGAGCATTTGCAACCGTTTGGCACCATTTTTGAGAGAATTGCCGAAAGTCAGATTTTTGATGAAATTGTGACTCCGCGGCTTAGGGATTTTTTCAAAAAAATCTTTTTCTGCCGGTTAAGTTGTTTTGGGCTGATTTCCTTTCCCGTGATAAAAAGCCTTCTGTTTCGACTGCCAAACCTCTCAGGGGAGCATTTGCAACCGTTTGGCACCATTTTTAAGTGAATTGCCGAAAGTCAGATTTTTGATGAAATTGTGACCCCGGGGCTTAGGGATTTTTTCAAAAAAATATTTTTCTGCCCGTTAAGTTGTCTTGGGCTGATTTCTTTTCCCGTGATAAAAAGCGTTCTGTTTCGACCGCCAAACCTCTCAGGGGAGCATTTGCAACCGTTTGGCACCATTTTTGAGTGAATTGCCGAAAGTCAGATTTTTTATGAAATTGTGACCCCTGGGCTTAGGGATTTTTTCAAAAACATCTTTTTCTGCCGGTTAAGTTGTCGAGGGCTGTTTTCTTTTCCTGTGATAAAAAGCCTTTTCTTTCGACCGCCAAACCTCTCACGGGAGCATTTGCAACCGTTTGGCACCATTTTTCTGCCGCTTATGTTGTCCATGGCTGATTTCTTGCTCTGTGATATAAAGCCTTCTGTTTCGACCGCCAAACCTCTCAGGGGAGCATTTTCAACCGTTTGGCACCATTTTTGAGTGAAATGCCGAAAGTCAGATTTTTGATGAAATTGTGACCCCGGGGCTTAGGGATTTTTTCAAAAAAATCTTTTTCTGCCGGTTAAGTTTTCGAGGGCTGATTTCTTTTCCTGTGATAAAAAGCCTTCTGTTTCGACCGCCAAACCTCTCACGGGAGCATTTGAAACCGTTTGGCACCATTTTTGAGTGAAATGCCGAAAGTCAGATTTTTGATGAAATTGTGACTCCGCGGCTTAGGGATTTTTTCAAAAAAATCTTTTTCTGCCGGTTAAGTTGTTTTGGGCTGATTTCCTTTCCCGTGATAAAAAGCCTTCTGTTTCGACTGCCAAACCTCTCAGGGGAGCATTTGCAACCGTTTGGCACCATTTTTGAGTGAATTGCCGAAAGTCAGATTTTTGATGAAATTGTGACCCCGGGGCTTAGGGATTTTTTCCAAAAAATCTTTTTCTGCCCGTTAAGTTGTCTTGGGCTGATTTCTTTTCCCGTGATAAAAAGCGTTCTGTTTCGACCGCCAAACCTCTCAGGGGAGCATTTGTAACCGTTTGGCACCATTTTTGAGTGAATTGCCGAAAGTCAGATTTTTTATGAAATTGTGACCCCTGGGCTTAGGGATTTTTTCAAAAACATCCTTTTCTGCCGGTTAAGTTGTCGAGGGCTGTTTTCTTTTCCTGTGATAAAAAGCCTTTTCTTTCGACCGCCAAACCTCTCACGGGAGCATTTGCAACCGTTTGGCACCATTTTTCTGCCGGTTATGTTGTCCATGGCTGATTTCTTGCACTGTGATATAAAGCCTTCTGTTTCGACCGCCAAACCTCTCAGGGGAGCATTTGCAACCGTTTGGCACCATTTTTGAGTGAAATGCCGAAAGTCAGATTTTTGATGAAATTGTGACCCCGGGGCTTAGGGATTTTTTCAAAAAAATATTTCTCTGTCGGTTAATTTGTCTTGGGCTGATTTTTTTCCCCGTGATAAAAAGCCTTCTGTTTCGACCGCCAAACCTCTCAGGGGAGCATTTGCAACCGTTTGGCACCATTTTTGAGTGAATTGCCGAAAGTCAGATTTTTTATGAAATTGTGACCCCTGGGCTTAGGGATTTTTTCAAAAACATCTTTTTCTGCCGGTTAAGTTGTCGAGGGCTGTTTTCTTTTCCTGTGATAAAAAGCCTTTTCTTTCGACCGCCAAACCTCTCACGGGAGCATTTGCAACCGTTTGGCACCATTTTTCTGCCGGTTATGTTGTCCATGGCTGATTTCTTGCTCTGTGATATAAAGCCTTCTGTTTCGACCGCCAAACCTCTCAGGGGAGCATTTGCAACCGTTTGGCACCATTTTTGAGTGAAATGCCGAAAGTCAGATTTTTGATGAAATTGTGACCCCGGGGCTTAGGGATTTTTTCAAAAAAATCTTTTTCTGCCGGTTAATTTGTCTGGGGCTGATTTCTTTTCCCGTGATAAAAAGCCTTCTGTTTTGACTGCCAAACCTCTCAGGGGAGCATTTGCAACCGTTTGGCACCATTTTTGAGTGAATTGCCGAAAGTCAGATATTTGATGAAATTGTGACCCCGGGCTTAGGGATTTTTTCAAAAAAAAATCTTTTTCTGCCGGTTAAGTTGTCTTGGGCTGATTTCTTTTCCCGTGATAAAAAGCCTTCTGTTTCGACCGCCAAACCTCTCAGGGGAGCATTTGCAACCGTTTGGGACCATTTTTGATTGAAATGCCGAAAGTCAGATTTTTGATGAAATTGTGACCCCGGGGCTTAGGGATTTTTTCAAAAAAAATCTTTTTCTGCCGGTTAAGTTTTCGAGGGCTGTTTTCTTTTCCTGTGATAAAAAGCCTTTTCTTTCGACCGCCAAACCTCTCACGGGAGCATTTGCAACCGTTTGGCACCATTTTTCTGCCGGTTATGTTGTCCATGGCTGATTTCTTGCACTGTGATATAAAGCCTTCTGTTTCGACCGCCAAACCTCTCAGGGGAGCATTTGCAACCGTTTGGCACCATTTTTGAGTGAAATGCCGAAAGTCAGATTTTTGATGAAATTGTGACCCCGGGGCTTAGGGATTTTTTCAAAAAAATATTTCTCTGTCGGTTAATTTGTCTTGGGCTGATTTTTTTTCCCGTGATAAAAAGCCTTCTGTTTCGACCGCCAAACCTCTCAGGGGAGCATTTGCAACCGTTTGGCACCATTTTTGAGTGAATTGCCGAAAGTCAGATTTTTTATGAAATTGTGACCCCTGGGCTTAGGGATTTTTTCAAAAACATCTTTTTCTGCCGGTTAAGTTGTCGAGGGCTGTTTTCTTTTCCTGTGATAAAAAGCCTTTTCTTTCGACCGCCAAACCTCTCACGGGAGCATTTGCAACCGTTTGGCACCATTTTTCTGCCGGTTATGTTGTCCATGGCTGATTTCTTGCTCTGTGATATAAAGCCTTCTGTTTCGACCGCCAAACCTCTCAGGGGAGAATTTGCAACCGTTTGGCACCATTTTTGAGTGAAATGCCGAAAGTCAGATTTTTGATGAAATTGTGACCCCGGGGCTTAGGGATTTTTTCAAAAAAATCTTTTTCTGCCGGTTAATTTGTCTGGGGCTGATTTCTTTTCCCGTGATAAAAAGCCTTCTGTTTTGACTGCCAAACCTCTCAGGGGAGCATTTGCAACCGTTTGGCACCATTTTTGAGAGAATTGCCGAAAGTCAGATTTTTGATGAAATTGTGACTCCGCGGCTTAGGGATTTTTTCAAAAAAATCTTTTTCTGCCGGTTAAGTTGTTTTGGGCTGATTTCCTTTCCCGTGATAAAAAGCCTTCTGTTTCGACTGCCAAACCTCTCAGGGGAGCATTTGCAACCGTTTGGCACCATTTTTAAGTGAATTGCCGAAAGTCAGATTTTTGATGAAATTGTGACCCCGGGGCTTAGGGATTTTTTCAAAAAAATATTTTTCTGCCCGTTAAGTTGTCTTGGGCTGATTTCTTTTCCCGTGATAAAAAGCGTTCTGTTTCGACCGCCAAACCTCTCAGGGGAGCATTTGCAACCGTTTGGCACCATTTTTGAGTGAATTGCCGAAAGTCAGATTTTTTATGAAATTGTGACCCCTGGGCTTAGGGATTTTTTCAAAAACATCTTTTTCTGCCGGTTAAGTTGTCGAGGGCTGTTTTCTTTTCCTGTGATAAAAAGCCTTTTCTTTCGACCGCCAAACCTCTCACGGGAGCATTTGCAACCGTTTGGCACCATTTTTCTGCCGCTTATGTTGTCCATGGCTGATTTCTTGCTCTGTGATATAAAGCCTTCTGTTTCGACCGCCAAACCTCTCAGGGGAGCATTTTCAACCGTTTGGCACCATTTTTGAGTGAAATGCCGAAAGTCAGATTTTTGATGAAATTGTGACCCCGGGGCTTAGGGATTTTTTCAAAAAAATCTTTTTCTGCCGGTTAAGTTTTCGAGGGCTGATTTCTTTTCCTGTGATAAAAAGCCTTCTGTTTCGACCGCCAAACCTCTCACGGGAGCATTTGAAACCGTTTGGCACCATTTTTGAGTGAAATGCCGAAAGTCAGATTTTTGATGAAATTGTGACTCCGCGGCTTAGGGATTTTTTCAAAAAAATCTTTTTCTGCCGGTTAAGTTGTTTTGGGCTGATTTCCTTTCCCGTGATAAAAAGCCTTCTGTTTCGACTGCCAAACCTCTCAGGGGAGCATTTGCAACCGTTTGGCACCATTTTTGAGTGAATTGCCGAAAGTCAGATTTTTGATGAAATTGTGACCCCGGGGCTTAGGGATTTTTTCCAAAAAATCTTTTTCTGCCCGTTAAGTTGTCTTGGGCTGATTTCTTTTCCCGTGATAAAAAGCGTTCTGTTTCGACCGCCAAACCTCTCAGGGGAGCATTTGTAACCGTTTGGCACCATTTTTGAGTGAATTGCCGAAAGTCAGATTTTTTATGAAATTGTGACCCCTGGGCTTAGGGATTTTTTCAAAAACATCCTTTTCTGCCGGTTAAGTTGTCGAGGGCTGTTTTCTTTTCCTGTGATAAAAAGCCTTTTCTTTCGACCGCCAAACCTCTCACGGGAGCATTTGCAACCGTTTGGCACCATTTTTCTGCCGGTTATGTTGTCCATGGCTGATTTCTTGCACTGTGATATAAAGCCTTCTGTTTCGACCGCCAAACCTCTCAGGGGAGCATTTGCAACCGTTTGGCACCATTTTTGAGTGAAATGCCGAAAGTCAGATTTTTGATGAAATTGTGACCCCGGGGCTTAGGGATTTTTTCAAAAAAATATTTCTCTGTCGGTTAATTTGTCTTGGGCTGATTTTTTTCCCCGTGATAAAAAGCCTTCTGTTTCGACCGCCAAACCTCTCAGGGGAGCATTTGCAACCGTTTGGCACCATTTTTGAGTGAATTGCCGAAAGTCAGATTTTTTATGAAATTGTGACCCCTGGGCTTAGGGATTTTTTCAAAAACATCTTTTTCTGCCGGTTAAGTTGTCGAGGGCTGTTTTCTTTTCCTGTGATAAAAAGCCTTTTCTTTCGACCGCCAAACCTCTCACGGGAGCATTTGCAACCGTTTGGCACCATTTTTCTGCCGGTTATGTTGTCCATGGCTGATTTCTTGCTCTGTGATATAAAGCCTTCTGTTTCGACCGCCAAACCTCTCAGGGGAGCATTTGCAACCGTTTGGCACCATTTTTGAGTGAAATGCCGAAAGTCAGATTTTTGATGAAATTGTGACCCCGGGGCTTAGGGATTTTTTCAAAAAAATCTTTTTCTGCCGGTTAATTTGTCTGGGGCTGATTTCTTTTCCCGTGATAAAAAGCCTTCTGTTTTGACTGCCAAACCTCTCAGGGGAGCATTTGCAACCGTTTGGCACCATTTTTGAGTGAATTGCCGAAAGTCAGATATTTGATGAAATTGTGACCCCGGGCTTAGGGATTTTTTCAAAAAAAAATCTTTTTCTGCCGGTTAAGTTGTCTTGGGCTGATTTCTTTTCCCGTGATAAAAAGCCTTCTGTTTCGACCGCCAAACCTCTCAGGGGAGCATTTGCAACCGTTTGGGACCATTTTTGATTGAAATGCCGAAAGTCAGATTTTTGATGAAATTGTGACCCCGGGGCTTAGGGATTTTTTCAAAAAAAATCTTTTTCTGCCGGTTAAGTTTTCGAGGGCTGATTTCTTTTCCTGTGATAAAAAGCCTTCTGTTTCGACCACCAAACCTCTCACGGGAGCATTTGAAACCGTTTGGCACCATTTTTGAGTGAAATGCCGAAAGTCAGATTTTTGATGAAATTGTGACTCCGCGGCTTAGGGATTTTTTCAAAAAAATCTTTTTCTGCCGGTTAAGTTGTTTTGGGCTGATTTCCTTTCCCGTGATAAAAAGCCTTCTGTTTCGACTGCCAAACCTCTCAGGGGAGCATTTGCAACCGTTTGGCACCATTTTTAAGTGAATTGCCGAAAGTCAGATTTTTGATGAAATTGTGACCCCGGGGCTTAGGGATTTTTTCAAAAAAATATTTTTCTGCCCGTTAAGTTGTCTTGGGCTGATTTCTTTTCCCGTGATAAAAAGCGTTCTGTTTCGACCGCCAAACCTCTCAGGGGAGCATTTGCAACCGTTTGGCACCATTTTTGAGTGAATTGCCGAAAGTCAGATTTTTTATGAAATTGTGACCCCTGGGCTTAGGGATTTTTTCAAAAACATCTTTTTCTGCCGGTTAAGTTGTCGAGGGCTGTTTTCTTTTCCTGTGATAAAAAGCCTTTTCTTTCGACCGCCAAACCTCTCACGGGAGCATTTGCAACCGTTTGGCACCATTTTTCTGCCGCTTATGTTGTCCATGGCTGATTTCTTGCTCTGTGATATAAAGCCTTCTGTTTCGACCGCCAAACCTCTCAGGGGAGCATTTTCAACCGTTTGGCACCATTTTTGAGTGAAATGCCGAAAGTCAGATTTTTGATGAAATTGTGACCCCGGGGCTTAGGGATTTTTTCAAAAAAATCTTTTTCTGCCGGTTAAGTTTTCGAGGGCTGATTTCTTTTCCTGTGATAAAAAGCCTTCTGTTTCGACCGCCAAACCTCTCACGGGAGCATTTGAAACCGTTTGGCACCATTTTTGAGTGAATTGCCGAAAGTCAGATTTTTTATGAAATTGTGACCCCTGGGCTTAGGGATTTTTTCAAAAAAATCTTTTTCTGCCGGTTAAGTTGTTTTGGGCTGATTTCCTTTCCCGTGATAAAAAGCCTTCTGTTTCGACTGCCAAACCTCTCAGGGGAGCATTTGCAACCGTTTGGCACCATTTTTAAGTGAATTGCCGAAAGTCAGATTTTTGATGAAATTGTGACCCCGGGGCTTAGGGATTTTTTCAAAAAAATATTTTTCTGCCCGTTAAGTTGTCTTGGGCTGATTTCTTTTCCCGTGATAAAAAGCCTTCTGTTTCGACCGCCAAACCTCTCAGGGGAGCATTTGGAACCGTTTGGCACCATTTTTGAGTGAATTGCCGAAAGTCAGATTTTTTATGAAATTGTGACCCCTGGGCTTAGGGATTTTTTCAAAAACATCTTTTTCTGCCGGTTAAGTTGTCGAGGGCTGTTTTCTTTTCCTGTGATAAAAAGCCTTTTCTTTCGACCGCCAAACCTCTCACGGGAGCATTTGCAACCGTTTGGCACCATTTTTCTGCCGCTTATGTTGTCCATAGCTGATTTCTTGCTCTGTGATATAAAGCCTTCTGTTTCGACCGCCAAACCTCTCAGGGGAGCATTTTCAACCGTTTGGCACCATTTTTGAGTGAAATGCCGAAAGTCAGATTTTTGATGAAATTGTGACCCCGGGGCTTAGGGATTTTTTCAAAAAAATCTTTTTCTGCCGGTTAATTTGTCTTGGGCTGATTTCTTTTCCCGTGATAAAAAGCCTTCTGTTTCGACTGCCAAACCTCTCACAGGAGCATTTGAAACCGTTTGGCACCATTTTTGAGTGAAATGCCGAAAGTCAGATTTTTGATGAAATTGTGACCCCGGGGCTTAGGGATTTTTTCCAAAAAATCTTTTTCTGCCCGTTAAGTTGTCTTGGGCTGATTTCTTTTCCCGTGATAAAAAGCGTTCTGTTTTGACCGCCAAACCTCTCAGGGGAGCATTTGCAACCGTTTGGCACCATTTTTGATTGAATTGCCGAATGTCAGTTTTTTTATAAAATTGTGACCCCTGGGCTTAGGGATTTTTTCAAAAACATCCTTTTCTGCCGGTTAAGTTGTCGAGGGCTGTTTTCTTTTCCTGTGATAAAAAGCCTTTTCTTTCGACCGCCAAACCTCTCACGGGAGCATTTGCAACCGTTTGGCACCATTTTTCTGCCGGTTATGTTGTCCATGGCTGATTTCTTGCTCTGTGATATAAAGCCTTCTGTTTCGACCGCCAAACCTCTCAGGGGAGCATTTGCAACCGTTTGGCACCATTTTTAAGTGAATTGCCGAAAGTCAGATTTTTGATGAAATTGTGACCCCGGGGCTTAGGGATTTTTTCAAAAAAATATTTTTCTGTCGGTTAATTTGTCTTGGGCTGATTTTTTTTCCCGTGATAAAAAGCCTTCTGTTTCGACCGCCAAACCTCTCAGGGGAGCATTTGCAACCGTTTGGCACCATTTTTGAGTGAATTGCCGAAAGTCAGATTTTTTATGAAATTGTGACCCCTGGGCTTAGGGATTTTTTCAAAAACATCTTTTTCTGCCGGTTAAGTTGTCGAGGGCTGTTTTCTTTTCCTGTGATAAAAAGCCTTTTCTTTCGACCGCCAAACCTCTCACGGGAGCATTTGCAACCGTTTGGCACCATTTTTCTGCCGGTTATGTTGTCCATGGCTGATTTCTTTCTCTGTGATATAAAGCCTTCTGTTTCGACCGCCAAACCTCTCAGGGGAGCATTTGCAACCGTTTGGCACCATTTTTGAGTGAAATGCCGAAAGTCAGATTTTTGATGAAATTGTGACCCCGGGGCTTAGGGATTTTTTCAAAAAAATCTTTTTCTGCCGGTTAATTTGTCTGGGGCTGATTTTTTTTCCCGTGATAAAAAGCCTTCTGTTTTGACTGCCAAACCTCTCAGGGGAGCATTTGCAACCGTTTGGCACCATTTTTGAGTGAATTGCCGAAAGTCTGATTTTTGATGAAATTGTGACCCCGGGCTTAGGGATTTTTTCAAAAAAAATCTTTTTCTGCCGGTTAAGTTGTCTTGGGCTGATTTCTTTTCCCGTGATAAAAAGCCTTCTGTTTCGACCGCCAAACCTCTCAGGGGAGCATTTGCAACCGTTTAGGACCATTTTTGATTGAAATGCCGAAAGTCAGATTTTTGATGAAATTGTGACCCCGGGGCTTAGGGATTTTTTCTAAAAAATATTTTTCTGTCGGTTAATTTGTCTTGGGCTGATTTTTTTTCCCGTGATAAAAAGCCTTCTGTTTCGACCGCCAAACCTCTCAGGGGAGCATTTGCAACCATTTGGCACCATTTTTGAGTGAATTGCCGAAAGTCTGTTTTTTGATGAAATTGTGACTCCGCGGCTTAGGGATTTTTTCAAAAAAATCTTTTTCTGCCGGTTAAGTTTTCGAGGGCTGATTTCTTTTCCCGTGATAAAAAGCCTTCTGTTTCGACCGCCAAGCCTCTCAGGGGAGCATTTGCAACCGTTTGGCACCATTTTTGAGTGAAATGCCGAAAGTCAGATTTTTGATGAAATTGTGACCCCGGGGCTTAGGGATTTTTTCAAAAAAATCTTTTTCTGCCGGTTAAGTTGTTTTGGGCTGATTTCCTTTCCGTGATAAAAAGCCTTCTGTTTCGACCGCCAAACCTCTCAGGGGAGCATTTGCAACCGTTTGGCACCATTTTTGAGTGAATTGCCGAAAGTCAGATATTTGATGAAATTGTGACTCCGCGGCTTGAGCCAGTCCGGGGGTCCGGCACGCTTCCTCTGCGCGGCTCTGTGTTTTCTCCCCCAGGGACCTCCGACTCCAGCAGCACGTAAACACAGCGGAACAGAAGCAGAAACGTCGTTCGTGTGTGGTGAGGGCAATAACTCAGGCTGAAACGCAGGCTGTCTCCTTATCTATGTTTTAAGTCTTTATTCCTTAGCATAACACAACAGCTATAAATCCTGGCGACAATTCACTCATCGCTGCTCTCTCGCAAAGGAGCAGAACACACACTGAGAGAAACACAGGAAACCACTCCCCTCAGTATTCTAAAACCACGCCTCAAAATGTGAGACGTCACTCAGAACTTCTTAACCCTGTGAGTTCTGAGCCTCTCTCCACACCCCCTCTCGAATCATATTTTGAGAGGACTTCTGAGTGTTCAACACCTTCCCCATTGCCTTCCGCCCCTTCCTGGCATCGTTGTTAGGCACCTGTTGAACCTCACAAATCTCAGGTTCGCACTGTGCGAAACCAACCCACGCATTTGTGACCTGAAACCTCTCTGGCGGAATTCCCTTTGTAGCCCGAGATGACCGCCTGGGCACAAACTGGGGTGCTACCTCTGACCCACTGGGGCCAGCATGTGCGTCTTCCTCATCAGAAGATTCCCCCTCTGACTTGACACGTCTGTGAGCTTTCTCCATTATGCACACAGGAGATGAGGGCTCACTCTTGGACACTCTCTTAACAACCTGTGGAGACGCCCTACTCTGTTCAGGGACCTGGTCTCCACCAGCAGGTTCAGGCTCTGGCTCTCCCTCCTCCTCAGAGTCAGACAGACAATCTGAGTGAACGTCAGGGCTCGCTTTGCGCCTTGCCCAACCATCCTGCTCAAAGAACTCAGCCTGTTTACTGACCAGAAGCTTGGTCTGATCACCTTCTGGATATGCGAATCTCCACCCTTTAGTCGCAGGCTCATATCCACAGAAGATCATTTCCTGGTACCTTGGGCCACCCTCCTGCTGCAGAAACTTTGGTACAGGCACCATGGCTCTGCTACCAAAAGTGCGAAAGAAATGCACAAACGGCTTCTGTCGATGAAGCAGGAAATACGGGGTGTCACCTACCACTGAATTGTAGCACCTGTTCATCGTGAAATTGGCTCTTTACCGCCTCCCCCCAAAAACTTTGAGGCAAACCAGAGTCATCCAGTAGAATCTCTGATGCTCGAACCAGAGCTTTACTCCTAAGCTCTGCCACGCCACTGTCCTGAGGAGAAGTCACCTTGTGACGTATCCCCCTCTGGCGAAAGAAACCCTTTAGAGCAGACCCAGTGACCTCTGAACTCCGGTCACACTTGAACCCCTGCACCTTGGTGGAGAACCTTAGTTCCACCTCTGCAACCCAATCTTTGATAAGTTGTGTTGCCTCCTCCTTGGTTCTCAGCGTGAACGCCCATGCGTTCCACGTAAAATCATCTGTCAGCACCATCAGAACCTTGGCCTTGCCCAGACTTGGCTGTGGCATATCAAAAATGTCTGCATGTACAAGCTCAAAAGGCTTTGTGGTTACTCTCTCCACTCTGGGATGATTAAATCCCTTGTTCCTTGCTTTTCTGCAAGCTCTGCAATTCAAAGGTTGACCACATTCTTTTACCCGGCACCCTTTGGTGCACTCTGATAACATCTGAATGTCCTCACAGGAACCATGTGACATTCTCTTGTGCCACACGCAAGCACACGACACATGAGTGTGATCAGTGGCTTTCCCAGCATTCCCCTCACCCTCCAGAGGTGTTTCCAGAACAAAGAGGTTGTTCTGATTCTTCTCAACACTTATTAGTCGCTTCCCCCCTCTGGAAATTGTACAAACATTTTTCTCAAAACACACTTCAAATCCCTCCTGTAAAAGACAAGGTACAGATAAAAGGCAATGTTTTATCTCAGGTATGATGTAGACCTTTAGCTCAGCCTGTAAGAAAGAGACAAACAAGTTAGCAACATGAGTCACATGTCCCTGTGAACCAGTAGCAAAAGCAACTGTTTTCTCAGTTGAAACAGCCTTGCAGTTCCACATTTGTCCATCAGGTGGCGCTGTCACCAAATGGGCGTTAGCAGCCGAGTCCACAACCCAACGTAGCACTCCCCCCTCTCTGGAGTTGTCCTTCTTTGTTGCCTTAGCAACAGACTTCCTGCTGCCCCCGACCTTGGGGCGTTCGCTGCAGGTGTTCTTCAAAACTGCCATCGAAGCAGACAGCTGATAAGCGTTTTCTTCCCCCTCTGGAGCGCGTACTATCTGCGGTTTCCGATGCCTGCCTCCTCTGCAGGACTTGTTGCCATGGAAACCCGGCTGGTTCCCATGGGAAGCAACCTTGGACACATCCTGCCCTGTCTCCCTTGCTCTCTGTGGGCAGCTGCGACACAAATGGTCAGCAGAATTGCAGACGAAACATCGCCGAGTGGAAAACTTTGCAAACTTGCCTTTGGTCTTCTCTGCCCCCCCCACCTTTCCAGCAGCACTCCTTGAAGCTTTCCTGCCTTTGGGGACATGGCCTTTGGCTTCTGCTGTGGTTTCTCTGCAAACCCCCTCCAGCTCCTGCCAAACAGCCTGGGCACTCTCAAGACCCTTGGAATGGCCTGCACCCCCACTCTCAGGTGCATCTCTCTTCTCTTCTCTCAGCTGCTCTCCAGCACACAGCTCATGTGTTGGTGCATTGCAATAGCTTCCCAACACAGTCCCAGCCCCCTCTGGGCTTTCTGGGCGTCCCTCAGCCCCTCCTGGGCTTGGTGCTTCCTCAGAGCAACTCTCAGCCCCCTCTGGTCTGGCTCCCACTGTCTTCTTCAGTGCCTGCCTCCTGACCCAGGGCTTGCTCCCGTCCACCTTATTAAAAGGGATTGACGATTTCTGGCTGTCTGCCATCTTCTCCCGGGGCCCAGCCTACTTACGGTACAGTAGCACCTCCCGGTCCAGCAGATCTCAGATCTTGCCAGCGAGCTCCCCTCTGCCTCTGGCACCAGCTTCTCCTTAGCTGGCTTTTAGCTGCCCCTCAGCCGACTCTGACTGCAGTCTTCCTTCCCAGCGTCTCATCGGCTGGCTTTTGGCTGCAATCTTTTCCTCAGCCGGCTTCTCCCACACGCACGAACATTGCTTATCTCTGCTTCAGTCGTTTGCTGGTGACCCCATAACCTGAGCCAGCCCGGGGGGTCCGGCACGCTTCCTCTGCGCGGCTCTGTGTTTTCTCCCCCAGGGACCTCCGACTCCAGCACCACGTAAACACAGCGGAACAGAAGCAGGAACGTCGTTCGTGTGTGGTGAGGGCAATAACTCAGGCTGAAACGCAGGCTGTCTCCTTATCTATGTTTTAAGTCTTTATTCCTTAGCATAACACAACAGCTATAAATCCTGGCGACAATACACTCATCGCTGCTCTCTCGCAAAGGAGCAGAACACACACTGAGAGAAACACAGGAAACCACTCCCCTCAGTATTCTAAAACCACGGCTCAAATAGTGAGACGTCACTCAGAACATCTTAACCCTGTGAGTTCTGAGCCTCTCTCCACAGGGCTTAGGGATTTTTTCAAAAAAATCTTTTTCTGCCGGTTAAGTTGTCTTCGGCTGATTTCTTTTCCCGTGATAAAAAGCCTTCTGTTTCGACCGCCAAACCTCTCAGGGGAGCATTTGCAACCGTTTGGCACCATTTTTCTGCGGGTTATGTTGTCCATGGCTGATTTGTTGCTCTGTGATATAAAGCCTTCTGTTTCGACCGCCAAACCTCTCAGGGGAGCATTTGCAACCGTTTGGCACCATTTTTGAGTGAATTGCCGAAAGTCAGATTTTTGATGAAATTGTGACTCCGCGGCTTAGGGATTTTTTCAAAAAAATATTTTTCTGCCGGTTAAGTTTTCGAGGGCTGATTTCTTTTCCTTTGATAAAAAGCCTTCTGTTTCGACCGCCAAACCTCTCAGGGGAGCATTTGCAACCGTTTGGCACCATTTTTGAGTGAATTGCTGAAAGTCAGATTTTTTATGAAATTGTGACCCCGGGGCTTAGGGATTTTTTCAAAAAAATCTTTCTCTGCCGGTTAAGTTGTCTTGGGCTGATTTCTTTTCCCGTGATAAAAAGCCTTCTGTTTCGACCGCCAAACCTCTCAGGGGAGCATTTGCAACCGTTTGGCACCATTTTTGAGTGAATTGCCGAAAGTCAGATTTTTGATGAAATTGTGACTCCGCGGCTTAGGGTTTTTTTCAAAAAAATATTTTTCTGCCGGTTAAGTTGTTTTGGGCTGATTTCCTTTCCCGTGATAAAAAGCCTTCTGTTTCGACCGCCAAACCTCTCAGGGGAGCATTTGCAACCGTTTGGGACCATTTTTGAGTGAAATGCCGAAAGTCAGATTTTTGATGAAATTGTGACCCCGAGGCTTAGGGATTTTTTCAAAAAAATATTTTTCTGCTGGTTAAGTTGTCTTGGGCTGATTTCTTTTCCCGTGATAAAAAGTCTTCTGTTTCGACCGCCAAACCTCTCAGGGGAGCATTTGCAATCGTTTTGCACCATTTTTGATTGAATTGCCGAAAGTCAGATTTTTGATGAAATTGTGACCCCGGGGCTTAGGGATTTTTTCAAAAAAATATTTTCTGCCGGTTAATTTGTCTTGGGCTGATTTCTTTTCCCGTGATAAAAAGCCTTCTGTTTCGACCGCCAAACCTCTCAGGGGAGCATTTGCAACCGTTTGGCACCATTTTTGAGTGAATTGCCGAAAGTCAGATTTTTGATGTAATTGTGACCCCGGGGCTTAGGGATTTTTTCAAAAACATCGTTTTCTGCCGCTTCAGTTTTCGAGGGCTGATTTCTTTTCCTGTGATAAAAAGCCTTCTGTTTCGACCACCAAACCTCTCACGGGAGCATTTGAAACCGTTTGGGACCATATTTGAGTGAAATGCCGAAAGTCAGATTTTTGATGAAATTGTGACCCCGCGGCTTAGGGATTTTTTCAAAAAAATATTTTTCTGCCGGTTAAGTTGTTTTGGGCTGATTTCCTTTCCCGTGATAAAAAGCCTTCTGTTTCGACCGCCAAACCTCTCAGGAGAGCATTTGCAACCGTTTGGCACCATTTTGGAGTGAATTGCCGAAAGTCAGATTTTTGATGAAATTGTGACCCCGGGGCTTAGGGATTTTTTCAAAAAAATCTTTTTCTGCCGGTTAAGTTGTCTTGGGCTGATTTCTTTTCCCGTGATAAAAAGCGTTCTGTTTCGACCACCAAACCTCTCAGAGGGAGCATTTGAAACCGTTTGGGACCATATTTGAGTGAAATGCCGAAAGTCAGATTTTTGATGAAATTGTGACCCCGGGGCTCAGGGATTTTTTCAAAAACATCTTTTTCTGCCGGTTAAGTTGTCGAGGGCTGTTTTCTTTTCCTGTGATAAAAAGCCTTTTCTTTCGACCGCCAAACCTCTCACGGGAGCATTTGCAACCGTTTGGCACCATTTTTCTGCCGGTTATGTTGTCCATGGCTGATTTCTTGCTCTGTGATATAAAGCCTTCTGTTTTGACCGCCAAACCTCTCAGGGGAACATTTGCAACCGTTTGGCACCATTTTTGAGTGAATTACCGAAAGTCAGATTTTTGATGAAATTGTGACCCCGGGGCTTAGGGATTTTTTCAAAAAAATCTTTTTCTGCCGGTTAATTTGTCTTGGGCTGATTTCTTTTCCCGTGATAAAAAGCCTTCTGTTTCGACCGCCACAACTCTCAGGGGAGCATTTGCAACCGTTTGGCACCATTTTTGAGTGAAATGCCGAAAGTCAGAATTTGATGAAATTGTGACCCCGCGGCTTAGGCATTTTTTCAAAAAAAATATTTTTCTGCCGGTTAAGTTGTTTTGGGCTCATTTCCTTTCCCATGATAAAAAGCCTTCTGTTTCGAACGCCAAACCTCTCAGGGTAGCAATTGCAACCGTTTGGCACCATTTTTGAGTGAATTGCCGAAAGTCAGATTTTTGATGAAATTGTGACCCCGGGGCTTAGGGATTTTTTCAAAAAAATCTTTTTCTGCCGGTTAATTTTTCTTGGGCTGATTTCTTTTCCTGTGATAAAAAGCCTTCTGTTTCGACCGCCAAACCTCTCAGGGGAGCATTTGCAACCGTTTGGCACCATTTTTGAGTGAATTGCCGAAAGTCAGATTTTTGATGAAATTGTGACTCCGCGGCTTAGGGTTTTTTCAAAAAAATATTTTTCTGCCGGTTAAGTTGTCTTGGGCTAATTTCTTTTCCCGTGATAAAAAGCCTTCTGTTTCGACCGCCAAACCTCTCAGGGGAGCATTTGCAACCGTTTGGCACCATTTTTGAGTGAATTGCCGAAAGTCTGATTTTTGATGAAATTGTGACCCCGGGGCTTAGGGATTTTTTCAAAAAAATATTTTTCTGCCGGTTAATTTTTCTTGGGCTGATTTCTTTTCCCGTGATAAAAAGCCTTCTGTTTCGACCGCCAAACCTCTCAGGGGAGCATTTGCAACCGTTTGGCACCATTTTTGAGTGAATTGCCGAAAGTCAGATATTTGATGAAATTGTGGCTTAGGGATTTTTTCAAAAAAATCTTTTTCTGTCGGTTAAGTTTTCGAGGGCTGATTTCTTTTCCTTTGATAAAAAGCCTTCTGTTTCGACCGCCAAACCTCTCAGGGGAGCATTTGCAACCGTTTGGGACCATTTTTGAGTGAAATGCCAAAAGTCAGATTTTTGATGAAATTGTGACTCCGCGGCTTAGGGATTTTTTCAAAAAAATCTTTTTCTGCCGGTTAAGTTGTCTTGGGCTGATTTCTTTTCCCGTGATAAAAAGCCTTCTATTTCGACCGCCAAACCTCTCAGGGGAGCATTTGCAACCGTTTGGGACCATTTTTGAGTGAAATGCCAAAAGTCAGATTTTTGATGAAATTGTGACCCCGCGGCTTAGGGATTTTTTCAAAAAAATCTTTTTCTGCCGGTTAAGTTGTCTTGGGCTGATTTCTTTTCCCGTGATAAAAAGCCTTCTGTTTCGACCGCCAAACCTCTCAGGGGAGCATTTGCAACCGTTTGGCACCATTTTTGAGTGAATTGCCGAAAGTCAGATTTTTGATAAAATTGTGACCCCGGGGCTTAGGGTTTTTTTCAAAAAAATATTTTTCTGCCGGTTAAGTTGTTTTGGGCTGATTTCCTTTCCCGTGATAAAAAGCCTTCTATTTCGACCGCCAAACCTCACAGGGGAGCATTTGAAACCGTTTGGCACCATTTTTGAGTGAATTGCCGAAAGTCAGATTTTTGATGAAATTGTGACCCCAGGGCTTAGGGATTTTTTCAAAAAAATCTTTTTCTGCTGGTTAAGTTTTCGAGGGCTGATTTTTTTCCCTGTGATAAAAAGCCTTCTGTTTCGACCACCAAACCTCTCACGGGAGCATTTGAAACCGTTTCGGACCATTTTTGAGTGAAATGCCGAAAGTCAGATTTTTGATGAAATTGTGACCCCGGGGCTTAGGGATTTTTTCAAAAAAATAGTTTTCTGCCGGTTAAGTTTTCGAGGGCTGATTTGTCTTCTTTTGATAAAAAGCCTTCTGTTTCGACCACCAAACCTCTCACGGGAGCATTTGAAACCGTTTGGGACCATTTTTGAGTGAAATGCCGAAAGTCAGATTTTTGATGAAATTGTGACCCCGCGGCTTAGGGATTTTTTCAAAAAAATATTTTTCTGCCGGTTAATTTTTCTTGGGCTGATTTCTTTTCCCGTGATAAAAAGCCTTCTGTTTCGACCGCCAAACCTCTCAGGGGAGCATTTGCAACCGTTTGGCACCATTTTTGAGTGAATTGCCGAAAGTCAGATATTTGATGAAATTGTGGCTTAGGGATTTTTTCAAAAAAATCTTTTTCTGCCGGTTAAGTTTTCGAGGGCTGATTTCTTTTCCTTTGATAAAAAGCCTTCTGTTTCGACCGCCAAACCTCTCAGGGGAGCATTTGCAACCGTTTGGCACCATTTTTGAGTGAAATGCCAAAAGTCAGATTTTTGATGAAATTGTGACCCCGCGGCTTAGGGATTTTCTCAAAAAAATCTTTTTCTGCCGGTTAAGTTGTCTTGGGCTGATTTCTTTTCCCGTGATAAAAAGCCTTCTGTTTCGACCGCCAAACCTCTCAGGGGAGCATTTGCAACCGTTTGGCACCATTTTTGAGTGAATTGCCGAAAGTCAGATTTTTGATAAAATTGTGACCCCGCGGCTTAGGGTTTTTTTCAAAAAAATATTTTTCTGCCGGTTAAGTTGTTTTGGGCTGATTTCCTTTCCCGTGATAAAAAGCCTTCTATTTCGACCGCCAAACCTCTCAGGGGAGCATTTGCAACCGTTTGGCACCATTTTTGAGTGAATTGCCGAAAGTCAGATTTTTGATGAAATTGTGACCCCGCGGCTTAGGGCTTTTTCAAAAAAATATTTTTCTGCCGGTTAAGTTGTCTTGGGCTGATTTCTTTTCCCGTGATAAAAAGCCTTCTGTTTCGACCGCCAAACCTCTCAGGGGAGCATTTGCAACCGTTTGGCACCATTTTTGAGTGAATTGCCGAAAGTCTGATTTTTGATGAAATTGTGACCCCGGGGCTTAGGGATTTTTTCAAAAACATCTTTTTCTGCCGCTTAAGTTTTCGAGGGCTGATTTCTTTTCCTTTGATAAAAAGCCTTCTGTTTCGACCACCAAACCTCTCACGGGAGCATTTGAAACCGTTTGGGACCATTTTTGAGTGAAATGCCAAAAGTCAGATTTTTGATGAAATTGTGGCTTAGGGATTTTTTCAAAAAAATATTTTTCTGCCGGTTAAGTTTTCGAGGGCTGATTTCTTTTCCCGTGATAAAAAGCCTTCTGTTTCGACCGCCAAACCTCTGAGGGGAGCATTTGCAATCGTTTGGGACCATTTTTGAGTGAATTGCCGAAAGTCAGAGTTTTGATGAAATTGTGACTCCGCGGCTTAGGGTTTTTTTCAAAAAAATATTTTTCTCCCGGTTAAGTTGTTTTGGGCTGATTTCCTTTCCCGTGATAAAAAGCCTTCTATTTCGACCGCCAAACCTCTCAGGGGAGCATTTGCAACCGTTTGGCACCATTTTTGAGTGAATTGCCGAAAGTCAGATTTTTGATGAAATTGTGACCCCGCGGATTAGGGTTTTTTCAAAAAAATATTTTTCTGCCGATTAAGTTGTCTTGGGCTGATTTCTTTTCCCGTGATAAAAAGCCTTCTGTTTCGACCGCCAAACCTCTCAGGGGAGCATTTGCAACCGTTTGGCACCATTTTTGAGTGAATTGCCGAAAGTCTGATTTTTGATGAAATTGTGACCCCGGGGCTTAGGGATTTTTTCAAAAACATCTTTTTCTGCCGCTTAAGTTTTCGAGGGCTGATTTCTTTTCCTTTGATAAAAAGCCTTCTGTTTCGACCACCAAACCTCTCACGGGAGCATTTGAAACCGTTTGGGACCATTTTTGAGTGAAATGCCGAAAGTCAGATTTTTGATGAAATTGTGACCCCGCCGCTTAGGGATTTTTTCAAAAAAATATTTTTCTGCCGGTTAATTTTTCTTGGGCTGATTTCTTTTCCCGTGATAAAAAGCCTTCTGTTTCGACCGCCAAACCTCTCAGGGGAGCATTTGCAACCGTTTGGCACCATTTTTGAGTGAATTGCCGAAAGTCAGATATTTGATGAAATTGTGGCTTAGGGATTTTTTCAAAAAAATCTTTTTCTGCCGGTTAAGTTTTCGAGGGCTGATTTCTTTTCCTTTGATAAAAAGCCTTCTGTTTCGACCGCCAAACCTCTCAGGGGAGCATTTGCAACCGTTTGGCACCATTTTTGAGTGAAATGCCAAAAGTCAGATTTTTGATGAAATTGTGACCCCGCGGCTTAGGGATTTTCTCAAAAAAATCTTTTTCTGCCGGTTAAGTTGTCTTGGGCTGATTTCTTTTCCCGTGATAAAAAGCCTTCTGTTTCGACCGCCAAACCTCTCAGGGGAGCATTTGCAACCGTTTGGCACCATTTTTGAGTGAATTGCCGAAAGTCAGATTTTTGATGAAATTGTGACTCCGCGGCTTAGGGTTTTTTTCAAAAAAATATTTTTCTGCCGGTTAAGTTGTTTTGGGCTAATTTCTTTTCCCGTGATAAAAAGCCTTCTGTTTCGACCACCAAACCTCTCACGGGAGCATTTGAAACCGTTTGGGACCATTTTTGAGTGAAATGCCGAAAGTCAGATTTTTTATGAAATTGTGACCCCAGGGCTCAGGGATTTTTTCAAAAACATCTTTTTCTGCCGGTTAAGTTGTCGAGGGCTGTTTTCTTTTCCTGTGATAAAAAGCCTTTTCTTTCGACCGCCAAACCTCTCACGGGAGCATTTGCAACCGTTTGGCACCATTTTTCTGCCGGTTATGTTGTCCATGGCTGATTTCTTGCTCTGTGATATAAAGCCTTCTGTTTCGACCGCTAAACCTCTCAGGGGAGCATTTGCAACCGTTTGGCACCATTTTTGAGTGAATTGCCGAAAGTCAGATTTTTCATGAAATTGTGACCCCGGGGCTTAGGGATTTTTTCAAAAAAATCTTTTTCTGCCGGTTAAGTTGTCTTGGGCTGATTTCTTTTCCCGTGATAAAAAGCCTTATGTTTCGACCGCCAAACCTCTCAGGGGAGCATTTGCAATCGTTTGGGACCATTTTTGAGTGAATTGCCGAAAGTCAGATTTTTGATGAAATTGTGACTCCGCGGCTTAGGGTTTTTTTCAAAAAAATATTTTTCTGCCGGTTAAGTTGTTTTGGGCTGATTTCCTTTCCCGTGATAAAAAGCCTTCTATTTCGACCGCCAAACCTCTCAGGGGAGCATTTGCAACCGTTTGGCACCATTTTTGAGTGAATTGCCGAAAGTCAGATTTTTGATGAAATTGTGACCCCGCGGATTAGGGTTTTTTCAAAAAAATATTTTTCTGCCGGTTAAGTTGTCTTGGGCTGATTTCTTTTCCCGTGATAAAAAGCCTTCTGTTTCGACCGCCAAACCTCTCAGGGGAGCATTTGCAACCGTTTGGCACCATTTTTGAGTGAATTGCCGAAAGTCTGATTTTTGATGAAATTGTGACCCCGGGGTTTAGGGATTTTTTCAAAAACATCTTTTTCTGCCGCTTAAGTTTTCGAGGGCTGATTTCTTTTCCTTTGATAAAAAGCCTTCTGTTTCGACCACCAAACCTCTCACGGGAGCATTTGAAACCGTTTGGGACCATTTTTGAGTGAAATGCCGAAAGTCAGATTTTTGATGAAATTGTGACCCCGCCGCTTAGGGATTTTTTCAAAAAAATATTTTTCTGCCGGTTAATTTTTCTTGGGCTGATTTCTTTTCCCGTGATAAAAAGCCTTCTGTTTCGACCGCTAAACCTCTCAGGGGAGCATTTGCAACCGTTTGGCACCATTTTTGAGTGAATTGCCGAAAGTCAGATTTTTGATGAAATTGTGACCCCGGGGCTTAGGGATTTTTTCAAAAAAATATTTTTCTGCCGGTTAAGTTGTCTTGGGCTGATTTCTTTTCCCGTGATAAAAAGCCTTATGTTTCGACCGCCAAACCTCTCAGGGGAGCATTTGCAATCGTTTGGGACCATTTTTGAGTGAATTGCCGAAAGTCAGATTTTTGATGAAATTGTGACTCCGCGGCTTAGGGTTTTTTTCAAAAAAATATTTTTCTGCCGGTTAAGTTGTTTTGGGCTGATTTCCTTTCCCGTGATAAAAAGCCTTCTATTTCGACCGCCAAACCTCTCAGGGGAGCATTTGAAACCGTTTGGCACCATTTTTGAGTGAATTGCCGAAAGTCAGATTTTTGATGAAATTGTGACCCCGCGGATTAGGGTTTTTTCAAAAAATATTTTTCTGCCGGTTAAGTTGTCTTGGGCTGATTTCTTTTCCCGTGATAAAAAGCCTTCTGTTTCGACCGCCAAACCTCTCAGGGGAGCATTTGCAACCGTTTGGCACCATTTTTGAGTGAATTGCCGAAAGTCTGATTTTTGATGAAATTGTGACCCCGGGGTTTAGGGATTTTTTCAAAAACATCTTTTTCTGCCGCTTAAGTTTTCGAGGGCTGATTTCTTTTCCTTTGATAAAAAGCCTTCTGTTTCGACCACCAAACCTCTCACGGGAGCATTTGAAACCGTTTGGGACCATTTTTGAGTGAAATGCCGAAAGTCAGATTTTTGATGAAATTGTGACCCCGCGGCTTAGGGATTTTTTCAAAAAAATATTTTTCTCCCGGTTAATTTTTCTTGGGCTGATTTCTTTTCCCGTGATAAAAAGCCTTCTGTTTCGACCGCCAAACCTCTCACGGGAGCATTTGAAACCGTTTGGGACCATTTTTGAGTGAAATGCCAAAAGTCAGATTTTTGATGAAATTGTGGCTTAGGGATTTTTTCAAAAAAATCTTTTTCTGCCGGTTAAGTTTTCGAGGGCTGATTTCTTTTCCCGTGATAAAAAGCCTTCTGTTTCGACCGCCAAACCTCTGAGGGGAGCATTTGCAATCGTTTGGGACCATTTTTGAGTGAATTGCCGAAAGTCAGATTTTTGATGAAATTGTGACTCCGCGGCTTAGGGTTTTTTTCAAAAAAATATTTTTCTCCCGGTTAAGTTGTTTTGGGCTGATTTCCTTTCCCGTGATAAAAAGCCTTCTATTTCGACCGCCAAACCTCTCAGGGGAGCATTTGCAACCGTTTGGCACCATTTTTGAGTGAATTGCCGAAAGTCAGATTTTTGATGAAATTGTGATGCCGCGGATTAGGGTTTTTTCAAAAAAATCTTTTTCTGCCGGTTAAGTTGTCTTGGGCTGATTTCTTTTCCCGTGATAAAAAGCCTTCTGTTTCGACCACCAAACCTCTCACGGGAGCATTTGAAACCGTTTGGGACCATTTTTGAGTGAAATGCCGAAAGTCAGATTTTTTATGAAATTGTGACCCCGGGGCTTAGGGATTTTTTCAAAAACATCTTTTTCTGCCACTTAAGTTTTCGAGGGCTGATTTCTTTTCCTTTGATAAAAAGCCTTCTGTTTCGACCACCAAACCTCTCACGGGAGCATTTGAAACCGTTTGGGACCATTTTTGAGTGAAATGCCGAAAGTCAGATTTTTGATGAAATTGTGACCCCGCGGCTTAGGGATTTTTTCAAAAAAATATTTTTCTGCCGGTTAATTTTTCTTGGGCTGATTTCTTTTCCCGTGATAAAAAGCCTTCTGTTTCGACCGCCAAACCTCTCAGGGGAGCATTTGCAACCGTTTGGCACCATTTTTGAGTGAATTGCCGAAAGTCAGATATTTGATGAAATTGTGGCTTAGGGATTTTTTCAAAAAAATCTTTTTCTGCCGGTTAAGTTGTCTTGGGCTGATTTCTTTTCCCGTGATAAAAAGCCTTCTGTTTCGACCGCCAAACCTCTCAGGGGAGCATTTGCAACCGTTTGGCACCATTTTTGAGTGAATTGCCGAAAGTCAGATTTTTGATGAAATTGTGACTCCGCGGCTTAGGGTTTTTTCCAAAAAAATATTTTTCTGCCGGTTAAGTTGTTTTGGGCTGATTTCTTTTCCCGTGATAAAAAGCCTTCTGTTTCGACCACCAAACCTCTCACGGGAGCATTTGAAACCGTTTGGGACCATTTTTGAGTGAAATGCCGAAAGTCAGATTTTTTATGAAATTGTGACCCCGGGGCTCAGGGATTTTTTCAAAAACATCTTTTTCTGCCGGTTAAGTTGTCGAGGGCTGTTTTCTTTTCCTGTGATAAAAAGCCTTTTCTTTCGACCGCCAAACCTCTCACGGGAGCATTTGCAACCGTTTGGCACCATTTTTCTGCCGGTTATGTTGTCCATGGCTGATTTCTTGCTCTGTGATATAAAGCCTTCTGTTTCGACCGCTAAACCTCTCAGGGGAGCATTTGCAACCGTTTGGCACCATTTTTGAGTGAATTGCCGAAAGTCAGATTTTTGATGAAATTGTGACCCCGGGGCTTAGGGATTTTTTCAAAAAAATCTTTTTCTGCCGGTTAAGTTGTCTTGGGCTGATTTCTTTTCCCGTGATAAAAAGCCTTATGTTTCGACCGCCAAACCTCTCAGGGGAGCATTTGCAATCGTTTGGGACCATTTTTGAGTGAATTGCCGAAAGTCAGATTTTTGATGAAATTGTGACTCCGCGGCTTAGGGTTTTTTTCAAAAAAATATTTTTCTGCCGGTTAAGTTGTTTTGGGCTGATTTCCTTTCCCGTGATAAAAAGCCTTCTATTTCGACCGCCAAACCTCTCAGGGGAGCATTTGAAACCGTTTGGCACCATTTTTGAGTGAATTGCCGAAAGTCAGATTTTTGATGAAATTGTGACCCCGCGGCTTAGGGATTTTTTCAAAAAAATATTTTTCTGCCGGTTAATTTTTCTTGGGCTGATTTCTTTTCCCGTGATAAAAAGCCTTCTGTTTCGACCGCCAAACCTCTCAGGGGAGCATTTGCAACCGTTTGGCACCATTTTTGAGTGAATTGCCGAAAGTCAGATATTTGATGAAATTGTGGCTTAGGGTTTTTTTCAAAAAAATATTTTTCTCCCGGTTAAGTTGTTTTGGGCTGATTTCCTTTCCCGTGATAAAAAGCCTTCTATTTCGACCGCCAAACCTCTCAGGGGAGCATTTGCAACCGTTTGGCACCATTTTTGAGTGAATTGCCGAAAGTCAGATTTTTGATGAAATTGTGATGCCGCGGATTAGGGTTTTTTCAAAAAAATCTTTTTCTGCCGGTTAAGTTGTCTTGGGCTGATTTCTTTTCCCGTGATAAAAAGCCTTCTGTTTCGACCGCCAAACCTCTCAGGGGAGCATTTGCAACCGTTTGGCACCATTTTTGAGTGAATTGCCGAAAGTCAGATTTTTGATGAAATTGTGACCCCGCGGCTTAGGGATTTTTTCAAAAAAATATTTTTCTGCCGGTTAATTTTTCTTGGGCTGATTTCTTTTCCCGTGATAAAAAGCCTTCTGTTTCGACCGCCAAACCTCTCAGGGGAGCATTTGCAACCGTTTGGCACCATTTTTGAGTGAATTGCCGAAAGTCAGATATTTGATGAAATTGTGGCTTAGGGATTTTTTCAAAAAAATCTTTTTCTGCCGGTTAAGTTTTCGAGGGCTGATTTCTTTTCCTTTGATAAAAAGCCTTCTGTTTCGACCGCCAAACCTCTCAGGGGAGCATTTGCAACCGTTTGGCACCATTTTTGAGTGAAATGCCAAAAGTCAGATTTTTGATGAAATTGTGACCCCGCGGCTTAGGGATTTTCTCAAAAAAATCTTTTTCTGCCGGTTAAGTTGTCTTGGGCTGATTTCTTTTCCCGTGATAAAAAGCCTTCTGTTTCGACCGCCAAACCTCTCAGGGGAGCATTTGCAACCGTTTGGCACCATTTTTGAGTGAATTGCCGAAAGTCAGATTTTTGATGAAATTGTGACTCCGCGGCTTAGGGTTTTTTCCAAAAAAATATTTTTCTGCCGGTTAAGTTGTTTTGGGCTGATTTCTTTTCCCGTGATAAAAAGCCTTCTGTTTCGACCACCAAACCTCTCACGGGAGCATTTGAAACCGTTTGGGACCATTTTTGAGTGAAATGCCGAAAGTCAGATTTTTTATGAAATTGTGACCCCGGGGCTCAGGGATTTTTTCAAAAACATCTTTTTCTGCCGGTTAAGTTGTCGAGGGCTGTTTTCTTTTCCTGTGATAAAAAGCCTTTTCTTTCGACCGCCAAACCTCTCACGGGAGCATTTGCAACCGTTTGGCACCATTTTTCTGCCGGTTATGTTGTCCATGGCTGATTTCTTGCTCTGTGATATAAAGCCTTCTGTTTCGACCGCTAAACCTCTCAGGGGAGCATTTGCAACCGTTTGGCACCATTTTTGAGTGAATTGCCGAAAGTCAGATTTTTGATGAAATTGTGACCCCGGGGCTTAGGGATTTTTTCAAAAAAATCTTTTTCTGCCGGTTAAGTTGTCTTGGGCTGATTTCTTTTCCCGTGATAAAAAGCCTTATGTTTCGACCGCCAAACCTCTCAGGGGAGCATTTGCAATCGTTTGGGACCATTTTTGAGTGAATTGCCGAAAGTCAGATTTCTGATGAAATTGTGACTCCGCGGCTTAGGGTTTTTTTCAAAAAAATATTTTTCTGCCGGTTAAGTTGTTTTGGGCTGATTTCCTTTCCCGTGATAAAAAGCCTTCTATTTCGACCGCCAAACCTCTCAGGGGAGCATTTGAAACCGTTTGGCACCATTTTTGAGTGAATTGCCGAAAGTCAGATTTTTGATGAAATTGTGACCCCGCGGATTAGGGTTTTTTCAAAAAAATATTTTTCTGCCGGTTAAGTTGTCTTGGGCTGATTTCTTTTCCCGTGATAAAAAGCCTTCTGTTTCGACCGCCAAACCTCTCAGGGGAGCATTTGCAACCGTTTGGCACCATTTTTGAGTGAATTGCCGAAAGTCTGATTTTTGATGAAATTGTGACCCCGGGGTTTAGGGATTTTTTCAAAAACATCTTTTTCTGCCGCTTAAGTTTTCGAGGGCTGATTTCTTTTCCTTTGATAAAAAGCCTTCTGTTTCGACCACCAAACCTCTCACGGGAGCATTTGAAACCGTTTGGGACCATTTTTGAGTGAAATGCCGAAAGTCAGATTTTTGATGAAATTGTGACCCCGCGGCTTAGGGATTTTTTCAAAAAAATATTTTTCTGCCGGTTAATTTTTCTTGGGCTGATTTCTTTTCCCGTGATAAAAAGCCTTCTGTTTCGACCGCCAAACCTCTCAGGGGAGCATTTGCAACCGTTTGGCACCATTTTTGAGTGAATTGCCGAAAGTCAGATATTTGATGAAATTGTGGCTTAGGGATTTTTTCAAAAAAATCTTTTTCTGCCGGTTAAGTTTTCGAGGGCTGATTTCTTTTCCTTTGATAAAAAGCCTTCTGTTTCGACCGCCAAACCTCTCAGGGGAGCATTTGCAACCGTTTGGCACCATTTTTGAGTGAAATGCCAAAAGTCAGATTTTTGATGAAATTGTGACCGCGCGGCTTAGGGATTTTCTCAAAAAAATCTTTTTCTGCCGGTTAAGTTGTCTTGGGCTGATTTCTTTTCCCGTGATAAAAAGCCTTCTGTTTCGACCGCCAAACCTCTCAGGGGAGCATTTGCAACCGTTTGGCACCATTTTTGAGTGAATTGCCGAAAGTCAGATTTTTGATGAAATTGTGACCCCGCGGCTTAGGGCTTTTTTCAAAAAAATATTTTTCTGCCGGTTAAGTTGTTTTGGGCTGATTTCCTTTCCCGTGATAAAAAGCCTTCTGTTTCGACCACCAAACGTCTCAGGGGAGCATTTGCAACCGTTTGGCACCATTTTTGAGTGAATTGCCGAAAGTCAGATTTTTGATGAAATTGTGACCCCGCGGCTTAGGGCTTTTTCAAAAAAATCTTTTTCTGCCGGTTAAGTTGTCTTGGGCTGATTTCTTTTCCCGTGATAAAAAGCCTTCTGTTTCGACCGCCAAACCTCTCAGGGGAGCATTTGCAACCGTTTGGCACCATTTTTGAGTGAATTGCCGAAAGTCTGATTTTTGATGAAATTGTGACCCCGGGGCTTAGGGATTTTTTCAAAAACATCTTTTTCTGCCGCTTAAGTTTTCGAGGGCTGATTTCTTTTCCTTTGATAAAAAGCCTTCTGTTTCGACCACCAAACCTCTCACGGGAGCATTTGAAACCGTTTGGGACCATTTTTGAGTGAAATGCCAAAAGTCAGATTTTTGATGAAATTGTGGCTTAGGGATTTTTTCAAAAAAATCTTTTTCTGCCGGTTAAGTTTTCGAGGGCTGATTTCTTTTCCCGTGATAAAAAGCCTTCTGTTTCGACCGCCAAACCTCTGAGGGGAGCATTTGCAATCGTTTGGGACCATTTTTGAGTGAATTGCCGAAAGTCAGATTTTTGATGAAATTGTGACTCCGCGGCTTAGGGTTTTTTTCAAAAAAATATTTTTCTCCCGGTTAAGTTGTTTTGGGCTGATTTCCTTTCCCGTGATAAAAAGCCTTCTATTTCGACCGCCAAACCTCTCAGGGGAGCATTTGCAACCGTTTGGCACCATTTTTGAGTGAATTGCCGAAAGTCAGATTTTTGATGAAATTGTGACCCCGCGGATTAGGGTTTTTTCAAAAAAATATTTTTCTGCCGGTTAAGTTGTCTTGGGCTGATTTCTTTTCCCGTGATAAAAAGCCTTCTGTTTCGACCGCCAAACCTCTCAGGGGAGCATTTGCAACCGTTTGGCACCATTTTTGAGTGAATTGCCGAAAGTCAGATTTTTGATGAAATTGTGACCCCGGGGCTTAGGGATTTTTTCAAAAACATCTTTTTCTGCCGCTTAAGTTTTCGAGGGCTGATTTCTTTTCCTTTGATAAAAAGCCTTCTGTTTCGACCACCAAACCTCTCACGGGAGCATTTGAAACCGTTTGGGACCATTTTTGAGTGAAATGCCGAAAGTCAGATTTTTGATGAAATTGTGACCCCGCGGCTTAGGGATTTTTTCAAAAAAATATTTTTCTGCCGGTTAATTTTTCTTGGGCTGATTTCTTTTCCCATGATAAAAAGCCTTCTGTTTCGACCGCCAAACCTCTCAGGGGAGCATTTGCAACCGTTTGGCACCATTTTTGAGTGAATTGCCGAAAGTCAGATATTTGATGAAATTGTGGCTTAGGGATTTTTTCAAAAAAATCTTTTTCTGCCGGTTAAGTTTTCGAGTGCTGATTTCTTTTCCTTTGATAAAAAGCCTTCTGTTTCGACCGCCAAACCTCTCAGGGGAGCATTTGCAACCGTTTGGCACCCTTTTTGAGTGAAATGCCAAAAGTCGGATTTTTGATGAAATTGTGACCCCGCGGCTTAGGGATTTTCTCAAAAAAATCTTTTTCTGCCGGTTAAGTTGTCTTGGGCTGATTTCTTTTCCCGTGATAAAAAGCCTTCTGTTTCGACCGCCAAACCTCTCAGGGGAGCATTTGCAACCGTTTGGCACCATTTTTGAGTGAATTGCCGAAAGTCAGATTTTTGATGAAATTGTGACTCCGCGGCTTAGGCATTTTTTCAAAAAACTATTTTTCTGCCGGTTAAGTTGTCTTGGGCTGATTTCTTTTCCCGTGATAAAAAGCCTTCTGTTTCGACCGCCAAACCTCTCAGGGGAGCATTTGCAACCGTTTGGCACCATTTTTGAGTGAATTGCCGAAAGTCTGATTTTTGATGAAATTGTGACCCCGCGGGTTAGGCATTTTTCAAAAAAATCTTTTTCTGCCGCTTAAGTTTTCGAGGGCTGATTTCTTTTCCTGTGATAAAAAGCCTTCTGTTTCGACCACCAAACCTCTCACGGGAGCATTTGCAACCGTTTGGGACCATTTTTGAGTGCATTGCCGAAAGTCAGATTTTTGATGAAATTGTGACCCCGCGGCTTAGGGTTTTTTCAAAAAAATATTTTTCTGCCGGTTAAGTTGTTTTGGGCTTATTTCCTTTCCCGTGATAAAAAGCCTTCTGTTTCGACCGCCAAACCTCTCAGGGAAGCATTTGCAACCGTTTGGCACCATTTTTGAGTGAATTGCCGAAAGTCAGATTTTTGATGAAATTGTGACCCCGGGGCTTAGGGATTTTTTCAAAAAAATCTTTTTCTGCCGATTAAGTTGTTTTGGGCTCATTTCCTTTCCCGTGATAAAAAGCCTTCTGTTTCGACCGCCAAACCTCTCAGGGTAGCAATTGCAACCGTTTGGCACCATTTTTGAGTGAATTGCCGAAAGTCAGATTTTTGATGAAATTGTAACCCCGGGGCTTAGGCATTTTTTCAAAAAAATCTTTTTCTGCCGGTTAAGTTGTCTTGGGCTGATTTCTTTTCCTGTGATAAAAAGCCTTCTGTTTCGACCGCCAACCCTCTCAGGGGAGCATTTGCAACCGTTTGGCACCATTTTTGAGTGAATCGCCGAAATTCAGATATTTGATGAAATTGTGACCCCGCGGCTTAGGGATTTTTTCAAAAAAATATTTTTCTCCCTGTTAAGTTGTTTTGGGCTGATTTCCTTTCCCGTGATAATAAGCCTTCTGTTTCGACCACCAAACCTCTCAGGGGAGCATTTGCAACCGTTTGGCACCATTTTTGAGTGAAATGCCGAAAGTCAGATTTTTGATGAAATTGTGACCCCGGGGCTCAGGGATTTTTTCAAAAAAATATTTTTCTCCCGGTTAAGTTGTTTTGGGCTGATTTCCTTTCCCGTGATAATAAGCCTTCTGTTTCGACCACCAAACCTCTCAGGGGAGCATTTGCAACCGTTTGGCACCATTTTTGAGTGAAATGCCGAAAGTCAGATTTTTGATGAAATTGTGACCCCGGGGCTTAGGGATTTTTTCAAAAAAATATTTTTCTGCCGGTTAAGTTGTTTTGGGCTGATTTCCCTTCCCGTGATAAAAAGCCTTCTGTTTCGACCAACAAACCTCTCAGGAGAGCATTTGCAACCGTTTGGCACCATTTTTGAGTGAATTGCCGAAAGTCAGATTTTTGATGAAATTGTGACTCCACGGCTTAGGGTTTTTTTCAAAAAAATATTTTTCTGCCGGTTATGTTGTTTTGGGCTGATTTCCTTTCCCGTGATAAAAAGCCTTCTGTTTCGACCGCCAAACCTCTCAGGGGAGCATTTGCAACCGTTTGGCACCATTTTTGAGTGAATTGCCGAAAGTCAGATATTTGATGAAATTGTGGCTTAGGGATTTTTTCAAAAAAATCTTTTTCTGCCGGTTAAGTTGTTTTGGGCTGATTTCTTTTCCCGTGATAAAAAGCCTTCTGTTTCGACCGCCAAACCTCTCAGGGGAGCATTTGCAACCGTTTGGCACCATTTTTGATTGAATTGCCGAAAGTCAGATTTTTGATGAAATTGTGACTCCGCCGCTTAGGGATTTTTTCAAAAAAATATTTTTCTGCCGGTTAAGTTTTCTTGGGTTGATTTCTTTTCCCGTGATAAAAAGTCTTCTGTTTCGACCGCCAAACCTCTCAGGGGAGCATTTGCAACCGTTTGGCACCATTTTTGAGTGAATTGCCGAAAGTCAGATTTTTGATGAAATTGTTACCCCGGGGTTTAGGGATTTTTTCAAAAAAATCTTTTTCTGCCGGTTAATTTGTCTTCGGCTGATTTCTTTTCCCGTGATAAAAAGCCTTCTGTTTCGACCGCCAAACCTCTCAGGGGAGCATTTGCAACCGTTTGGCACCATTTTTGAATGAAATGCCGAAAACCAGAATTTGATGAAATTGTGACCCCGGGGCTTAGGGATTTTTTCAAAAAAATCTTTTTCTGCCGGTTAAGTTGTTTTGGGCTGATTTCCTTTCCCATGATAAAAAGCCTTCTGTTTCGACCGCCAAACCTCTCAGGGGAGCATTTGCAACCGTTTGGCACCATTTTTGAATGAAATGCCGAAAACCAGAATTTGATGAAATTGTGACCCCGGGGCTTAGGGATTTTTTCAAAAAAATATTTTTCTGCCGGTTAAGTTGTTTTGGGCTGATTTCCTTTCCCGTGATAATAAGGCTTCTGTTTCGACCACCAAACATCTCAGGGGAGCATTTGCAACCGTTTGCCACCATTTTTGAGTGAATTGCCGAAAGTCATATTTTTGATGAAATTGTGACCCCGGGGCTTAGGGATTTTTTCAAAAAAATCTTTTTCTGCCGGTTAAGTTTTCGAGGGCTGATTTCTTTTCCTGGGATAAAAAGCCTTCTGTTTCGACCACCAAACCTCTCAAGGGAGCATTTGCAACCGTTTGGCACCATTTTTCTGCCAGTTATGTTCTCCATGGCTGATTTCTTGCTCTGTGATATAAAGCCTTCTGTTTCAACCGCCAAACCTCTCAGGGGAGCATTTGCAACCGTTTGGCACCATTTTTGAGTGAATTGCCGAAAGTCAGAATTTGATGAAATTGTGACCCCGTGGCTAAGGGATTTTTTCAAAAAAAATATTTTTCTGCCGGTTAAGTTGTTTTGGGCTCATTTCCTTTCCCGTGATAAAAAGCCTTCTGTTTCGACCGCCAAACCTCTCAGGGTAGCAATTGCAACCGTTTGGCACCATTTTTGAGTGAATTGCCGAAAGTCAGATTTTTGATGAAATTGTGACCCCGGGGCTTAGGGATTTTTTCAAAAAAATCTTTTTCTGCCGGTTAAGTTGTCTTGGGCTGATTTCTTTTCCTGTGATAAAAAGCCTTCTGTTTCGACCGCCAACCCTCTCAGGGGAGCATTTGCAACCATTTGGCACCATTTTTGAGTGAATCGCCGAAATTCAGATATTTGATGAAATTGTGACCCCAGGGCTTAGGGATTTTTTCAAAAAAATATTTTTCTGCCGGTTAAGTTTTTTGGGCTGATTTCCTTTCCCGTGATAATAAGCCTTCTGTTTCGACCACCAAACCTCTCAGGGGAGCATTTGCAACCGTTTGGCACCATTTTTGAGAGAATTGCCGAAAGTCATATTTTTGATGAAATTGTGACCCCGGGGCTTAGGGATTTTTTCAAAAAAATATTTTTCTGCCGGTTAAGTTGTTTTGGGCTGATTTCCTTTCCCGTGATAAAAAGCCTTCTGTTTCGACCGCCAAACCTCTCAGGGGAGCATTTGCAACCGTTTGGCACCATTTTTGAGTGAATTGCCGAAAGTCAGATATTTGATGAAATTGTGGCTTAGGGATTTTTTCAAAAAAGTCTTTTTCTGCCGGTTAAGTTGTTTTGGGCTGATTTCCTTTCCCGTGATAAAAAGCCTTCTGTTTCGACCGCCAAACCTCTCAGGGAAGCATTTGCAACCGTTTGGCACCATTTTTGAGTGAATTGCCGAAAGTCAGATTTTTGATGAAATTGTGACTCCACGGCTTAGGGTTTTTTTCAAAAAAATATTTTTCTGCCGGTTATGTTGTTTTGGGCTGATTTCCTTTCCCGTGATAAAAAGCCTTCTGTTTCGACCGCCAAACCTCTCAGGGAAGCATTTGCAACCGTTTGGCACCATTTTTGAGTGAATTGCCGAAAGTCAGATTTTTGATGAAATTGTGACCCCGGGGCTTAGGGATTTTTTCAAAAAAATCTTTTTCTGCCGATTAAGTTGTTTTGGGCTCATTTCCTTTCCCGTGATAAAAAGCCTTCTGTTTCGACCGCCAAACCTCTCAGGGTAGCAATTGCAACCGTTTGGCACCATTTTTGAGTGAATTGCCGAAAGTCAGATTTTTGATGAAATTGTAACCCCGGGGCTTAGGCATTTTTTCAAAAAAATCTTTTTCTGCCGGTTAAGTTGTCTTGGGCTGATTTCTTTTCCTGTGATAAAAAGCCTTCTGTTTCGACCGCCAACCCTCTCAGGGGAGCATTTGCAACCGTTTGGCACCATTTTTGAGTGAATCGCCGAAATTCAGATATTTGATGAAATTGTGACCCCGCGGCTTAGGGATTTTTTCAAAAAAATATTTTTCTCCCTGTTAAGTTGTTTTGGGCTGATTTCCTTTCCCGTGATAATAAGCCTTCTGTTTCGACCACCAAACCTCTCAGGGGAGCATTTGCAACCGTTTGGCACCATTTTTGAGTGAAATGCCGAAAGTCAGATTTTTGATGAAATTGTGACCCCGGGGCTCAGGGATTTTTTCAAAAAAATATTTTTCTCCCGGTTAAGTTGTTTTGGGCTGATTTCCTTTCCCGTGATAATAAGCCTTCTGTTTCGACCACCAAACCTCTCAGGGGAGCATTTGCAACCGTTTGGCACCATTTTTGAGTGAAATGCCGAAAGTCAGATTTTTGATGAAATTGTGACCCCGGGGCTTAGGGATTTTTTCAAAAAAATATTTTTCTGCCGGTTAAGTTGTTTTGGGCTGATTTCCCTTCCCGTGATAAAAAGCCTTCTGTTTCGACCAACAAACCTCTCAGGAGAGCATTTGCAACCGTTTGGCACCATTTTTGAGTGAATTGCCGAAAGTCAGATTTTTGATGAAATTGTGACTCCACGGCTTAGGGTTTTTTTCAAAAAAATATTTTTCTGCCGGTTATGTTGTTTTGGGCTGATTTCCTTTCCCGTGATAAAAAGCCTTCTGTTTCGACCGCCAAACCTCTCAGGGGAGCATTTGCAACCGTTTGGCACCATTTTTGAGTGAATTGCCGAAAGTCAGATATTTGATGAAATTGTGGCTTAGGGATTTTTTCAAAAAAATCTTTTTCTGCCGGTTAAGTTGTTTTGGGCTGATTTCTTTTCCCGTGATAAAAAGCCTTCTGTTTCGACCGCCAAACCTCTCAGGGGAGCATTTGCAACCGTTTGGCACCATTTTTGATTGAATTGCCGAAAGTCAGATTTTTGATGAAATTGTGACTCCGCCGCTTAGGGATTTTTTCAAAAAAATATTTTTCTGCCGGTTAAGTTTTCTTGGGTTGATTTCTTTTCCCGTGATAAAAAGTCTTCTGTTTCGACCGCCAAACCTCTCAGGGGAGCATTTGCAACCGTTTGGCACCATTTTTGAGTGAATTGCCGAAAGTCAGATTTTTGATGAAATTGTTACCCCGGGGTTTAGGGATTTTTTCAAAAAAATCTTTTTCTGCCGGTTAATTTGTCTTCGGCTGATTTCTTTTCCCGTGATAAAAAGCCTTCTGTTTCGACCGCCAAACCTCTCAGGGGAGCATTTGCAACCGTTTGGCACCATTTTTGAATGAAATGCCGAAAACCAGAATTTGATGAAATTGTGACCCCGGGGCTTAGGGATTTTTTCAAAAAAATCTTTTTCTGCCGGTTAAGTTGTTTTGGGCTGATTTCCTTTCCCATGATAAAAAGCCTTCTGTTTCGACCGCCAAACCTCTCAGGGGAGCATTTGCAACCGTTTGGCACCATTTTTGAATGAAATGCCGAAAACCAGAATTTGATGAAATTGTGACCCCGGGGCTTAGGGATTTTTTCAAAAAAATATTTTTCTGCCGGTTAAGTTGTTTTGGGCTGATTTCCTTTCCCGTGATAATAAGGCTTCTGTTTCGACCACCAAACATCTCAGGGGAGCATTTGCAACCGTTTGCCACCATTTTTGAGTGAATTGCCGAAAGTCATATTTTTGATGAAATTGTGACCCCGGGGCTTAGGGATTTTTTCAAAAAAATCTTTTTCTGCCGGTTAAGTTTTCGAGGGCTGATTTCTTTTCCTGGGATAAAAAGCCTTCTGTTTCGACCACCAAACCTCTCAAGGGAGCATTTGCAACCGTTTGGCACCATTTTTCTGCCAGTTATGTTCTCCATGGCTGATTTCTTGCTCTGTGATATAAAGCCTTCTGTTTCAACCGCCAAACCTCTCAGGGGAGCATTTGCAACCGTTTGGCACCATTTTTGAGTGAATTGCCGAAAGTCAGAATTTGATGAAATTGTGACCCCGTGGCTAAGGGATTTTTTCAAAAAAAATATTTTTCTGCCGGTTAAGTTGTTTTGGGCTCATTTCCTTTCCCGTGATAAAAAGCCTTCTGTTTCGACCGCCAAACCTCTCAGGGTAGCAATTGCAACCGTTTGGCACCATTTTTGAGTGAATTGCCGAAAGTCAGATTTTTGATGAAATTGTGACCCCGGGGCTTAGGGATTTTTTCAAAAAAATCTTTTTCTGCCGGTTAAGTTGTCTTGGGCTGATTTCTTTTCCTGTGATAAAAAGCCTTCTGTTTCGACCGCCAACCCTCTCAGGGGAGCATTTGCAACCATTTGGCACCATTTTTGAGTGAATCGCCGAAATTCAGATATTTGATGAAATTGTGACCCCAGGGCTTAGGGATTTTTTCAAAAAAATATTTTTCTGCCGGTTAAGTTTTTTGGGCTGATTTCCTTTCCCGTGATAATAAGCCTTCTGTTTCGACCACCAAACCTCTCAGGGGAGCATTTGCAACCGTTTGGCACCATTTTTGAGAGAATTGCCGAAAGTCATATTTTTGATGAAATTGTGACCCCGGGGCTTAGGGATTTTTTCAAAAAAATATTTTTCTGCCGGTTAAGTTGTTTTGGGCTGATTTCCTTTCCCGTGATAAAAAGCCTTCTGTTTCGACCGCCAAACCTCTCAGGGGAGCATTTGCAACCGTTTGGCACCATTTTTGAGTGAATTGCCGAAAGTCAGATATTTGATGAAATTGTGGCTTAGGGATTTTTTCAAAAAAGTCTTTTTCTGCCGGTTAAGTTGTTTTGGGCTGATTTCCTTTCCCGTGATAAAAAGCCTTCTGTTTCGACCGCCAAACCTCTCAGGGAAGCATTTGCAACCGTTTGGCACCATTTTTGAGTGAATTGCCGAAAGTCAGATTTTTGATGAAATTGTGACTCCACGGCTTAGGGTTTTTTTCAAAAAAATATTTTTCTGCCGGTTATGTTGTTTTGGGCTGATTTCCTTTCCCGTGATAAAAAGCCTTCTGTTTCGACCGCCAAACCTCTCAGGGGAGCATTTGCAACCGTTTGGCACCATTTTTGAGTGAATTGCCGAAAGTCAGATATTTGATGAAATTGTGGCTTAGGGATTTTTTCAAAAAAATCTTTTTCTGCCGGTTAAGTTGTTTTGGGCTGATTTCTTTTCCCGTGATAAAAAGCCTTCTGTTTCGACCGCCAAACCTCTCAGGGGAGCATTTGCAACCGTTTGGCACCATTTTTGAGTGAATTGCCGAAAGCCAGAATTTGATGAAATTGTGACCCCGGGGCTTAGGGATTTTTTCAAAAAAATCTTTTTCTGCCGATTAAGTTGTTTTGGGCTGATTTCCTTTCCCGTGATAATAAGGCTTCTGTTTCGACCGCCAAACCTCTCAGGGGAGCATTTGCAACCGTTTGGCACCATTTTTGAGTGAATTGCCGAAAGTCATATTTTTGATGAAATTGTGACCCCGGGGCTTAGGGATTTTTTCAAAAAAATCTTTTTCTGCCGGTTAAGTTTTCGAGGGCTGATTTCTTTTCCTGGGATAAAAAGCCTTCTGTTTCGACCACCAAACCTCTCACGGGAGCATTTGAAACCGTTTCGGACCATTTTTGAGTGAAATGCCGAAAGTCAGATTTTTGATGAAATTGTGACCCCGGGGCTTAGGGATTTTTTCAAAAAAATCTTTTTCTGCCGGTTAATTTGTCTTCGGCTGATTTCTTTTCCCGTGATAAAAAGCCTTCTGTTTCGACCGCCAAACCTCTCAGGGGAGCATTTGCAACCGTTTGGCACCATTTTTCTGCCGGTTATGTTGTCCTTGGCTGATTTCTTGCTCTGTGATATAAAGCCTTCTGTTTCAACCGCCAAACCTCTCAGGGGAGCATTTGCAACCGTTTGGCACCATTTTTGAGTGAATTGCCGAAAGTCAGATTTTTGATGAAATTGTGACCCCGCTGCTTAGGGATTTTTTCAAAACAATATTTTTCTGCCGGTTAAGTTGTTTTGGGCTGATTTCCTTTCCCATGATAAAAAGCCTTCTGTTTCGACCGCCAAACCACTTAGGGAAGCATTTGCAACCGTTTGGCACCATTTTTGAGTGAATTGCCGAAAGTCAGATTTTTGATGAAATTGTGACCCCGGGGCTTAGGGATTTTTTCAAAAAAATCTTTTTCTGCCGGTTAAGTTGTCTTGGGCTGATTTCTTTTCCCGTGATAAAAAGCCTTCTGTTTCGACCGCCAAACCTCTCAGTGGAGCATTTGCAACCGTTTGGCACCATTTTTGAGTGAATTGCCGAAAGTCTGATTTTTGATGAAATTGTGACCCCGGGGCTTAGGGATTTTTTCAAAAACATCTTTTTTTGCAGGTTAAGTTTTCGAGGGCTGATTTCTTTTCCTGTGATAAAAAGCCTTCTGTTTCGACCACCAAACCTCTCACGGGAGCATTTGAAACCGTTTCGGACCATTTTTGAGTGAAATGCCGAAAGTCAGATTTTTGATGAAATTGAGACCCCGCCGTTTAGGGATTTTTTCGAAAAAATATTTTTCTGCCGGTTAAGTTGTTTTGGGCTGATTTCCTTTCCCGTGATATAAAGCCTTCTCTTTCGACCGCCAAGCCTCTCAGGGGAGCATTTGCAACCGTTTGGCACCATTTTTGAGTGAATTGCCGAAAGTCAGATTTTTGATGAAATTGTGACCCCTCGGTTTAGGGATTTTTTCAAAAAAATATTTTTCTGCCGGTTAAGTTGTTTTGGGCTGATTTCCTTTCCCATGATAAAAACCCTTCTGTTTCGACCGCCAAACCTCTCAGGGAAGCATTTGCAACCGTTTGGCACCATTTTTGAGTGAATTGCCGAAAGTCATATTTTTGATGAAATTGTGACCCCGGGGCTTAGGGATTTTTTCAAAAACATCTTTTTCTGCCGGTTAAGTTTTCGAGGGCTGATTTCTTTTCCTGTGATAAAAAGCCTTCTGTTTCGACCACCAAACCTCTCACGGGAGCATTTGAAACCGTTTCGGACCATTTTTCAGTGAAATACCGAAAGTCAGATTTTTGATGAAATTGTGACCCCGCGGCTTAGGGATTTTTTCGAAAAAATATTTTTCTGCCGGTTAAGTTGTTTGGGGCTGATTTCCTTTCCCGTGATAAAAAGCCTTCTGTTTCGACCGCCAAACCTCTCAGGAGAGCATTTGCAACCGTTTGGCACCATTTTTGAGTGAATTGCCGAAAGTCAGATTTTTGATGAAATTGTGACCCCGGGGCTTAGGGATTTTTTCAAAAAAATCTTTTTCTGCCGGTTAAGTTGTCTTGGGCTGATTTCTTTTCCCGTGATAAAAAGCATTCTGTTTCGACCGCCAAACCTCTCAGTGGAGCATTTGCAACCGTTTGGCACCATTTTTGAGTGAATTGCCGAAAGTCTGATTTTTGATGAAATTGTGACCCCGGGGCTTAGGGATTTTTTCAAAAACATCTTTTTCTGCTGGTTAAGTTGTCGAGGCCTGTTTTCTTTTCCTGTGATAAAAAGCCTTTTCTTTCGACCGCCAAACCTCTCACGGGAGCATTTGAAACCGTTTCGGACCATTTTTGAGTGAAATGCCGAAAGTCAGATTTTTGATGAAATTGAGACCCCGCGGTTTAGGGATTTTTTCGAAAAAATATTTTTCTGCCGGTTAAGTTGTTTTGGGCTGATTTCCTTTCCCGTGATATAAAGCCTTCTCTTTCGACCGCCAAACCTCTCAGGGGAGCATTTGCAACCGTTTGGCACCATTTTTGAGTGAATTGCCGAAAGTCAGATTTTTGATGAAATTGTGACCCCGCGGCTTAGGGATTTTTTCAAAAAAATATTTTTCTGCCGGTTAAGTTGTTTTGGGCTGATTTCCTTTCCCATGATAAAAACCCTTCTGTTTCGACCGCCAAACCTCTCAGGGAAGCATTTGCAACCGTTTGGCACCATTTTTGAGTGAATTGCCGAAAGTCATATTTTTGATGAAATTGTGACCCCGGGGCTTAGGGATTTTTTCAAAAACATCTTTTTCTGCCGGTTAAGTTGTCTTGGGCTGATTTCTTTTCCCGTGATAAAAAGCCTTCTGTTTCGACCGCCAAACCTCTCAGTGGAGCATTTGCAACCGTTTGGCACCATTTTTGAGTGAATTGCCGAAAGTCTGATTTTTGATGAAATTGTAACCCCGGGGCTCAGGAATTTTTTCAAAAACATCTTTTTCTGCCGGTTAAGTTGTCGAGGCCTGTTTTCTTTTCCTGTGATAAAAAGCCTTTTCTTTCGACCGCCAAACCTCTCACGGGAGCATTTGCAACCGTTTGGCACCATTTTTCTGCCGGTTATGTTGTCCTTGGCTGATTTCTTGCTCTGTGATATAAAGCCTTCTGTTTCAACCGCCAAACCTCTCAGGGGAGCATTTGCAACCGTTTGGCACCATTTTTGAGTGAATTGCCGAAGGTCAGATTTTTGATGAAATTGTGACCCCGTGGCTTAGGGATTTTTTCAAAAAAATATTTTTCTGCCGGTTAAGTTGTTTTGGGCTGATTTCCTTTCCCATGATAAAAAGCCTTCTGTTTCGACCGCCAAACCTCTCAGGGAAGCATTTGCAACCGTTTGGCACCATTTTTGAGTGAATTGCCGAAAGTCAGATTTTTGATGAAATTGTGACCCCGGGGCTTAGGGATTTTTTCAAAAAATTCTTTTTCTGCCGGTAAAGTTGTCTTGGGCTGATTTCTTTTCCCGTGATAAAAAGCCTTCTGTTTCGACCGCCAAACCTCTCAGTGGAGCATTTGCAACCGTTTGGCACCATTTTTGAGTGAATTGCCGAAAGTCTGATTTTTGATGAAATTGTGACCCCGGGGCTTAGGGATTTTTTCAAAAACATCTTTTTCTGCCGGTTAAGTTTTCGAGGGCTGATTTCTTTTCCTGTGATAAAAAGCCTTCTGTTTCGACCACCAAACCTCTCACGGGAGCATTTGAAACCGTTTCGGACCATTTTTGAGTGAAATGCCGAAAGTCAGATTTTTGATGAAATTGTGACCCCGCGGCTTAGGGATTTATTGGAAAAAATATTTTTCTGCCGGTTAAGTTGTTTTGGGCTGATTTCCTTTCCCGTGATAAAAAGCCTTCTGTTTCGACCGCCAAACCTCTCAGGAGAGCATTTGCAACCGTTTGGCACCATTTTGGAGTGAATTGCCGAAAGTCAGATTTTTGATGAAATTGTGACCCCGGGGCTTAGGGATTTTTTCAAAAAAATCTTTTTTTGCCGGTTAATTTGTCTTCGGATGATTTCTTTTCCCGTGATAAAAAGCCTTCTGTTTCGACCGCCAAACCTCTCAGGGGAGCATTTGCAACCGTTTGGCACCATTTTTGAATGAAATGCCGAAAGCCAGAATTTGATGAAATTGTGACCCCGGGGCTTAGGGATTTTTTCAAAAACATCTTTTTCTGCCCGTTAAGTTTTCGAGGGCTGATTTCTTTTCCTGTGAAAAAAAGCCTTCTGTTTCGACCACCAAACCTCTCACGGGAGCATTTGAAACCGTTTCGGACCATTTTTGAGTGAAATGCCGAAAGTCAGATTTTTGATGAAATTGTGACCCCGGGGCTTAGGGATTTTTTCAAAAAAATCTTTTTCTGCCGGTTAAGTTGTTTTGGGCTGATTTCCTTTCCCGTGATAATAAGCCTTCTGTTTCGACCGCCAAACCTCTCAGGGGAGCATTTGCAACCGTTTGGTACCATTTTTGAGTGAATTGCCGAAAGTCACGGGGCTCAGGGATTTTTTCAAAAACATCTTTTTCTGCCGGTTAAGTTGTCGAGGCCTGTTTTCTTTTCCTGTGATAAAAAGCCTTTTCTTTCGACCGCCAAACCTCTCACGGGAGCATTTGCAACCGTTTGGCACCATTTTTCTGCCGGTTATGTTGTCCATGGCTGATTTCTTGCTCTGTGATATAAAGCCTTCTGTTTCGACTGCCAAACCTCTCAGGGGAGCATTTGCAACCGTCTGGCACCATTTTTGAGTGAATTGCTGAAAGTCTGATTTTTGATGAAATTGTGACCCCGGAGCTTAGGGATTTTTTCAAAAACATCTTTTTCTGCCGGTTAAGTTTTCGAGGGCTGATTTCTTTTCCTGTGATAAAAAGCCTTCTGTTTCGACCACCAAACCTCTCACGGGAGCATTTGCAACCGTTTGGCACCATTTTTGAGTGAATTGCCGAAAGTCAGATTTTTGATGAAATTGTGACTCCGCGGCTTAGGGATTTTTTCAAAAAAATATTTTTCTGCCGGTTAAGTTGTTTTGGGCTGATTTCCTTTCCCGTGATAACAAGCCTTCTGTTTCGACCGCCAAACCTCTCAGGGAAGCATTTGCAACCGTCTGGCACCATTTTTGAGTGAATTGCCGAAAGTCAGATTTCTGATGAAATTGTGACCCCGGGGCTTAGGGATTTTTTCAAAAAAATCTTTTTCTGCCGGTTAAGTTGTCTTGGGCTGATTTCTTTTCCCGTGATAAAAAGCATTCTGTTTCGACCACCAAACCTCTCAGGGGAGCATTTGCAACCGTTTGGTACCATTTTTGAGTGAATTGCCGAAAGTCAGATTTTTGATGAAATTGTGACCCCGGGGCTCAGGGATTTTTTCAAAAACATCTTTTTCTGCCGGTTAAGTTGTCGAGGCCTGTTTTCTTTTCCTGTGATAAAAAGCCTTTTCTTTCGACCGCCAAACTCTCACGGGAGCATTTGCAACCGTTTGGCACCATTTTTCTGCCGGTTATGTTGTCCATGGCTGATTTCTTGCTCTGTGATAAAAAGCCTTCTGTTTCGACCGCCAAACCTCTCAGGGGAGCATTTGCAACCGTTTGGCACCATTTTTGAGTGAATTGCCGAAAGTCAGATTTTTGATGAAATTGTGACCCCGCGGCTTAGGGATTTTTTCGAAAAAATATTTTTCTGCCGGTTAAGTTGTTTTGGGCTGATTTCCTTTCCCGTGATAAAAAGCTTTCTGTTTCGACCGCCAAACCTCTCAGGGAAGCATTTGCAACCGTTTGGCACCATTTTTCAGTGAATTGCCGAAAGTCAGATTTTTGATGAAATTGTGACCCCGGGGCTTAGGGATTTTTTCAAAAAAATCTTTTTCTGCCGGTTATGTTGTCCATGGCTGATTTCTTGCTCTGTGATATAAAGCCTTCTGTTTCGACCGCCAAACCTCTCAGGGGAGCATTTGCAACCGTTTGGCACGATTTTTGAGTGAATTGCCGAAAGTCAGATTTTTGATGAAATTGTGACCCCGCCGCGGCTTGGGAATTTTTTCAAATAAATATTTTTCTGCCGGTTAAGTTGTCTTGGGCTGATTTCTTTTCCCATGATAAAAAGCCTTCTGTTTCGACCACCAAACCTCTCACGGGAGCATTTGAAACCGTTTGGGACCATTTTTGATTGAAATGCCGAAAGTCAGATTTTTGATGAAATTGTGACCCCGGGGCTTAGGGATTTTTTCAAAAAAATCTTTTTCTGCCGGTTAATTTGTCTTGGGCTGATTTCTTTTCCCGTGATAAAAAGCCTTCTGTTTCGACTGCCAAACCTCTCAGGGGAGCATTTGCAACCGTTTGGCACCATTTTTTAGTGAAATGCCGAAAGTTAGAATTTGATGAAATTGTGACCCCGCGGCTTAGGCATTTTTTCAAAAAAATATTTTTCTGCCGGTTAAGTTGTTTTGGGCTCATTTCCTTTCCAGTGATAAAAAGCCTTCTGTTTCAACCGCCAAACCTCTCAGGGTAGCAATTGCAACCGTTTGGCACCATTTTTGAGTGAATTGCCGAAAGTCAGATTTTTGATGAAATTGTGACCCCGGGGCTTAGGGATTTTTTCAAAAAAATCTTTTTCTGCCGGTTAATTTGTCTTGGGCTGATTTCTTTTCCCGTGATAAAAAGCCTTCTGTTTCGACCGCCAAAACTCTCAGGGGTGCAATTGCAACCGTTTGACAGCATTTTTGAGTGAATTGCCGAAAGTCAGATTTTTGATGAAATTGTGACCCCGGGGCTTAGGGATTTTTTCAAAAAAATCTTTTTCTGCCGGTTAATTTGTCTTGGGCTGATTTCTTTTCTCGTGATAAAAAGCCTACTGTTTCGACCGCCAAACCTCTCAGGGGTGCATTTGCAACCGTTTGGCACCATTTTTGAGTGAATTGCCAAAAGTCAGATATTTGATGAAATTGTGACCCCGGGGCTTAGGGATTTTTTCAAAAAAATCTTTTTCTGCCGGTTAAGTTTTCGAGGGCTGATTTCTTTTCCTTTGATAAAAAGCCTTCTGTTTCGACCGCCAAATCTCTCAGGGGAGCATTTGCAACCGTTTGGCACCATTTTTGAGTGAAATGCCGAAAGTCAGAATTTGATGAAATTGTGACCCCGCGGTTTAGGCATTTTTTCAAAAAAAATATTTTTCTGCCGGTTAAGTTGTTTTGGGCTCATTTCCTTTCCCGTGATAAAAAGCCTTCTGTTTCGACCGCCAAACCTCTCAGGGTAGCAATTGCAACCGTTTGGCACCATTTTTGAGTGAATTGCCGAAAGTCAGATTTTTGATGAAATTGTGACCCCGGGGCTTAGGGATTTTTTCAAAAAAATCTTTTTCTGCCGGTTAATTTGTCTTCGGCTGATTTCTTTTCCCGTGATAAAAAGCCTTATGTTTCGACCGCCAAACCTCTCAGGGGTGCATTTGCAACCGTTTGGCACCATTTTTGAGTGAATTGCCGAAAGTCAGATTTTTGATGAAATTGTGACCCCGGGGCTTAGGGATTTTTTCAAAAAAATCTTTTTCTGCCGGTTAATTTGTCTTAGGCTGATTTCTTTTCCCGTGATAAAAAGCCTTCTGTTTCGACCACCAAACCTCTCAGGGGAGCATTTGCAACCGTTTGGCACCATTTTTGAGTGAATTGCCGAAAGTCAGATTTTTGATGAAATTGTGACCCCTGGGCTTAGGGATTTTTTCAAAAAAATAGTTTTCTGCCGGTTAAGTTGTTTTGGGCTGATTTCCTTTCCCGTGATAAAAAGCCTTCTGTTTCGATCGCCAAACCTCTCAGGGGAGCATTTGCAACCGTTTGGCAACATTTTTCTGCCGGTTATGTTGTCCATGGCTGATTTCTTTTCCCGTGATAAAAAGCCTTCTGTTTCGACCGCCACACCTCTCATGGGAGCATTTGCAACCGTTTGGCACCATTTTTGAGTGAATTGCCGAAAGTCAGAATTTGGTGAAATTGTGACCCCGGGGCTTAGGGATTTTTTCAAAAACATATTTTTCTGCCGGTTAAGTTGTCGAGGGCTGTTTTCTTTTCCTGTGATAAAAAGCCTTTTCTTTCGACCGCCAAACCTCTCACGGGAGCATTTGCAACCGTTTGGCACCATTTTTGAGTGAATTGCCGAAAGTCAGATTTTTGATGAAATTGTGACCCCGGGGCTTAGGGATTTTTTCAAAAAAATCTTTTTCTGCTGGTTAAGTTTTCGAGGGCTGATTTTTTTCCCTGTGATAAAAAGCCTTCTGTTTCGACCACCAAACCTCTCACGGGAGCATTTGAAACCGTTTCGGACCATTTTTGAGTGAAATGCCGAAAGTCAGATTTTTGATGAAATTGTGACCCCGGGGCTTAGGGATTTTTTCAAAAAAATATTTTTCTGCCGGTTAAGTTGTTTTGGGCTGATTTCCTTTCCCGTGATAAAAAGCCTTCTGTTTCGACCGCCAAACCTCTCAGGGGAGCATTTGTAACCGTTTGGCACCATTTTTGAGTGAATTGCCGAAAGTCAGATTTTTGATGAAATTGTGACCCCGGGGCTTAGCGATTTTTTCCCAAAAAAAAATTTTTGCCGGTTAAATTGTTTTGGGCTGATTTCCTTTCCCATGATAAAAAGCCTTCTGTTTCGACCGCCAAACCTCTCACGGGAGCATTTGCAACCGTTTTTGCAACATTTTTCTGCCGGTTATGTTGTCCATGGCTGATTTCTTTTCCCGTGATAAAAAGCCTTCTGTTTCGACCGCCAAACCTCTCAGGGGAGCATTTGCAACCGTTTGGCACCATTTTTGAGTGAATTGCCGAAAGTCAGAATTTGGTGAAATTGTGACCCCGGGGCTTAGGGATTTTTTCAAAAACATATTTTTCTTCCGGTTAAGTTGTCGAGGGCTGTTTTCTTTTCCTGTGATAAAAAGCCTTTTCTTTCGACTGCCAAACCTCTCACGGGAGCATTTGCAACCGTTTGGCACCATTTTTGTGCCTGTTAAGTTGTCCATGGCTGATTTAATGCTCTGTGATATGAAGCCTTCTGTTTCGACGGCCAAAACTCTCAGGGGAGCATTTGCAACCGTTTGGCACCATTTTTGAGTGAACTGCCGAAAGTCAGATTTTTGATGAAATTGTGACCCCGGGGCTTAGGTATTTTTTTTTAAAAAAAAATTCTGCCGGTTAAGTTGTCTTGGGCTGATTTCTTTTCCCGTGATAAAAAGTCTTCTTTTTCGACCGCCAAACCTCTCAGGGGAGCATTTGCAACCGTTTGGCACCATTTTTGAGTGAATTGCCGAAAGTCAGATATTTGATGAAATTGTGACCCCAGGGCTTAGGGATTTTTTCAAAAAAATCTTTTTCTGCCGGTTAAGTTTTCGAGGGCAGATTTTTTTCCCTGTGATAAAAAGCCTTCTGTTTCGACCACCAAACCTCTCAGGGGAGCATTTGCAACCGTTTGGCACCATTTTTGAGTGAATTGCCGAAAGTCAGATTTTTTATAAAATTGTGACTCCGCGGGTTAGGGATTTTTTCAAAAAAATATTTTTCTGCCGGTTAAGTTGTTTTGGGCTGATTTCCTTTCCCGTGATAAAAAGCCTTCTGTTTCGACCGCCAAACCTCTCAGGGGAGCATTTGTAACCGTTTGGCACCATTTTTGAGTGAATTGCCGAAAGTCAGATTTTTTATAAAATTGTGACTCCGCGGGTTAGGGATTTTTTCAAAAAAATATTTTTCTGCCGGTTAAGTTGTCTTGGGCTGATTTCCTTTCCCATGATAAAAAGCCTTCTGTTTCGACCGCCAAACCTCTCAGGGGAGCATTTGCAAACGTTTGGCACCATTTTTGAGTGAATTGCCGAAAGCCTGATTTTTGATGAAATTGTGACCCCGGGGCTTAGGCATTTTTTCAAAAAGATCTTTTTCTGCCGGTTAAGTTGTCGAGGGCTGTTTTCTTTTCCTGCGATAAAAAGCCTTTTCTTTCGACTGCCAAACCTCTCACGGGAGCATTTGCAACCGTTTGGCACCATTTTTGAGTGAATTGCCGAAAGTCAGATTTTTTATGAAATTGTGACTCCGCGGCTTAGGGATTTTTTCCAAAAAAAATTTTTTTGCCGGTTAAATTGTTTTGGGCGGATTTCCTTTCCCGTGATAAAAAGCCTTCTGTTTCGACCGCCAAACCTCTCAGGGGAACATTTGCAACCGTTTGGCACCATTTTTGAGTGAATTGCCGAAAGTCAGATTTTTGATGAAATTGTTACCCCGGGGCTTAGGCATTTTTTCAAAAAAAATTTTTTCTGCCGGTTAAGTTGTTGAGGACTGATTTCTTTTCCCGTGATGAAAAGCCTTCTGTTTCGACCGCCAAACCTCTCAGGGGAGCATTTGCAACCGTTTGGCACCATTTTTGAGTGAATTGCCGAAAGTCAGATTTTTGATGAAATTGTGACCCCGCGGCTTAGGGATTTTTTCAAAAAAATATTTTTCTGCCGGTTAAGTTGTTTTGGGCTGATTTCCTTTCCCATGATAAAAAGCCTTCTGTTTCGACCGCCAAACCTCTCAGGGAAGCATTTGCAACCGTTTGGCACCATTTTTGAGTGAATTGCCGAAAGTCAGATTTTTGATGAAATTGTGACCGTGGGGCTTAGGGATTTTTTCAAAAAAATCTTTTTCTGCCGGTTAAGTTTTCGAGGGCTGATTTCTTTTCCCGTGATAAAAAGCCTTCTGTTTTGACCGCCAAACCTCTCAGGGGAGCAATTGCAACCGTTTGGCACCATTTTTGAGTGAATTGCCGAAAGTCAGATTTTTTATAAAATTGTGACTCCGCGGGTTAGGGATTTTTTCAAAAAAATATTTTTCTGCCGGTTAAGTTGTTTTGGGCTGATTTCCTTTCCCGTGATAAAAAGCCTTCTGTTTCGACCGCCAAACCTCTCAGGGGAGCATTTGTAACCGTTTGGCACCATTTTTGAGTGAATTGCCGAAAGTCAGATTTTTTATAAAATTGTGACTCCGCGGGTTAGGGATTTTTTCAAAAAAATATTTTTCTGCCGGTTAAGTTGTCTTGGGCTGATTTCCTTTCCCATGATAAAAAGCCTTCTGTTTCGACCGCCAAACCTCTCAGGGGAGCATTTGCAAACGTTTGGCACCATTTTTGAGTGAATTGCCGAAAGCCTGATTTTTGATGAAATTGTGACCCCGGGGCTTAGGCATTTTTTCAAAAAGATCTTTTTCTGCCGGTTAAGTTGTCGAGGGCTGTTTTCTTTTCCTGCGATAAAAAGCCTTTTCTTTCGACTGCCAAACCTCTCAGGGGAGCATTTGCAACCGTTTGGCACCATTTTTGAGTGAATTGCCGAAAGTCAGATTTTTTATGAAATTGTGACTCCGCGGCTTAGGGATTTTTTCCAAAAAAAATTTTTTTGCCGGTTAAATTGTTTTGGGCGGATTTCCTTTCCCGTGATAAAAAGCCTTCTGTTTCGACCGCCAAACCTCTCAGGGGAACATTTGCAACCGTTTGGCACCATTTTTGAGTGAATTGCCGAAAGTCAGATTTTTGATGAAATTGTTACCCCGGGGCTTAGGCATTTTTTCAAAAAAAAATTTTTCTGCCGGTTAAGTTGTTGAGGACTGATTTCTTTTCCCGTGATGAAAAGCCTTCTGTTTCGACCGCCAAACCTCTCAGGGGAGCATTTGCAACCGTTTGGCACCATTTTTGAGTGAATTGCCGAAAGTCAGATTTTTGATGAAATTGTGACCCCGCGGCTTAGGGATTTTTTCAAAAAAATATTTTTCTGCCGGTTAAGTTGTTTTGGGCTGATTTCCTTTCCCATGATAAAAAGCCTTCTGTTTCGACCGCCAAACCTCTCAGGGAAGCATTTGCAACCGTTTGGCACCATTTTTGAGTGAATTGCCGAAAGTCAGATTTTTGATGAAATTGTGACCGTGGGGCTTAGGGATTTTTTCAAAAAAATCTTTTTCTGCCGGTTAAGTTTTCGAGGGCTGATTTCTTTTCCCGTGATAAAAAGCCTTCTGTTTTGACCGCCAAACCTCTCAGGGGAGCAATTGCAACCGTTTGGCACCATTTTTGAGTGAATTGCCGAAAGTCAGATTTTTGATGAAATTGTGACCCCGGGGCTTAGGGATTTTTTCAAAAACATCTTTTTCTGCCGGTTAAGTTGTCGAGGGCTGTTTTCTTTTCCTGTGATAAAAAGCCTTCTGTTTCGACCACCAAACCTCTCACGGGAGCACTTGCAACCGTTTGGCACCATTTCTGAGTGAATTGCCGAAAGTCAGATTTTTTATAAAATTGTGACTCCGTGGCTTAGGGATTTTTTCAAAAAAATATTTTTCTGCCGGTTAAGTTGTCTTGGGCTGATTTCCTTTCCTGTGATAAAAAGCCTTCTGTTTCGACCGCCAAACCTTTCAGGGGAGCATTTGCAACCGTTTGGCACCATTTTTGAGTGAATTGCCGAAAGTCAGATTTTTGATGTAATTGTGACCCCGGGGCTTAGGGATTTTTTCAAAAAAATCTTTTTCTTCCGGTTAAGTTGTCTAGGGCTGATTTCTTTTCCCGTGATAAAAAGCCTTCTGTTTCGACCGCCAAACCTTTCACTGGAGCATTTGCAAAAATGGTTTGGCACCCTTTTTCTGCCGGTTAAGTTGTCAATGGTTGATTTCTTGCTCTGTGATATAAAGCCTTCTGTTTCGACGACCAAACCTCTCAGGGGAGCATTTGCAACCGTTTGGCACTATTTTTGAGTGAATTGACGAAAGTCAGATTTTTGATGAAATTGTGACCCCGGGGCTTATGCATTTTTTCAAAAAAATATTTTTCTGCCGGTTAAGTTGTTGAGGGCTGATTTCTTTTCCCGTGATGAAAAGCCTTCTGTTTCGACCGCCAAACCTCTCAGGGGAGCATTTGCAACCGTTTGGCACCATTTTTCTGCTGGTTAAGTTGTCCATGGCTGATTTAATGCTCTGTGATATAAAGCCTTCTGTTTCGACGGCCAAAACTCTCAGGGGAGCATTTTCAACCGTTTGGCACCATTTTTGAGTGAATTGCCGAAAGTCAGATTTCTGATGAAATTGTGACCCCGGGGCTTAGGGATTTTTTCAAAAAAATCTTTTTCTGCCCGTTAAGTTGTCTTGGGCTGATTTCCTTTCCCGTGATAAAAAGCCTTCTTTTTCGACCGCCAAACCTCTCAGGGGAGCATTTGCAACCGTTTGGCATCATTTTTGAGTGAATTGCCGAAAGTCAGATTTTTGATGAAATTGTGACCCCGGGGCTTAGGGATTTTTTCAAAAAAATCTTTTTCTGCCGGTTAAGTTGTCTTCGGCTGATTTCTTTTCCCGTGATAAAAAGCCTTCTGTTTCGACCGCCAAACCTCTCAGGGGAGCATTTGCAAACGTTTGGCACCATTTTTGAGTGAATTGCCGAAAGTCTGATTTTTGATGAAATTGTGACCCCGGGGCTTAGGGATTTTTTCAAAAAAATCTTTTTCTGCCGGTTAAGTTTTCGAGGGCTGATTTCTTTTCCCGTGATTAAAAGCGTTCTGTTTTGACCGCCAAACCTCTCAGGGGAGCATTTGCAACCGTTTGGCACCATTTTTGACTGAATTGCCGAAAGTCAGATTTTTGATGAAATTGTGACCCCGGGGGTTAGGCATTTTTTCAAAAAAATCTTTTTCTGCCGGTTAAGTTGTTTTGGGCTGATTTCCTTTCCCGTGATAAAAAGCCTTCTGTTTCGACCGCCAAACCTCTCAAGGGAGCAATTGCAACCGTTTGGCACCATTTTTGAGTGAATTGCCGAAAGTCAGATTTTTGATGAAATTGTGACCCCGGGGCTTAGGGATTTTTTCAAAAACATCTTTTTCTGCCGGTTAAGTTGTCGAGGGCTGTTTTTTTTTCCTGTGATAAAAAGCCTTTTCTTTCGACCGCCAAACCTCTCAGGGGAGCATTTGCAACTGTTTGGCACCATTTTTGAGTGAATTGCCGAAAGTCAGATATTTGATGAAATTGTGACCCCGGGGCTTAGGGATTTTTTCAAAAAAATATTTTTCTGCGGGTTAAGTTGTCTTGGGCTGATTTCCTTCCTGTGATAAAAAGCCTTCTGTTTCGACCGCCAAACCTCTCAGGGGAGCATTTGCAACCGTTTGGCACCATTTTTGAGTGAATTTCCGAAAGTCAGATTTTTGATGAAATTGTGACCCCGGGGCTTAGGGATTTTTTCAAAAAAATCTTTTTCTGCCGGTTAAGTTGTCTTGGGCTGATTTCTTTTCCCGTGATAAAAAGCCTTCTGTTTCGACCGCCAAACCTCTCATGGAAGCATTTGCAACCGTTTGGCACCATTTTTGAGTGAATTGCCGAAAGTCAGAATTTGATGAAATTGTGACCCCGGGGCTTAGGGATTTTTTCAAAAACATCTTTTTCTGCCGGTTAAGTTGTCGAGGACTGTTTTCTTTTCCTGTGATAAAAAGCCTTTTCTTTCGACCGCCAAACCTCTCACGGGAGCATTTGCAACCGTTTGGCACCATTTTTCTGCCTGTTAAGTTGTCCATGGCGGATTTAATGCTCTGTGATATGAAGCCTTCTGTTTCGATGGCCAAAACTCTCAGGGGAGCATTTGCAACCGTTTGGCACCATTTTTGAGTGAATTGCCGAAAGTCAGATTTTTGATGAAATTGTGACCCCAGGGCTTAGGGATTTTTTCAAAAAAATCTTTTTCTGCTGGTTAAGTTTTCGAGGGCTGATTTTTTTCCCTGTGATAAAAAGCCTTCTGTTTCGACCACCAAACCTCTCAGGGGAGCATTTGCAACCGTTTGGCACCATTTTTGAGTGAATTTCCGAAAGTCAGATTTTTGATGAAATTGTGACCCCGGGGCTTAGGGATTTTTTCAAAAAAATCTTTTTCTGCCGGTTAAGTTGTCTTGGGCTGATTTCTTTTCCCGTGATAAAAAGCCTTCTGTTTCGACCGCCAAACCTCTCATGGAAGCATTTGCAACCGTTTGGCACCATTTTTGAGTGAATTGCCGAAAGTCAGAATTTGATGAAATTGTGACCCCGGGGCTTAGGGATTTTTTCAAAAACATCTTTTTCTGCCGGTTAAGTTGTCGAGGACTGTTTTCTTTTCCTGTGATAAAAAGCCTTTTCTTTCGACCGCCAAACCTCTCACGGGAGCATTTGCAACCGTTTGGCACCATTTTTCTGCCTGTTAAGTTGTCCATGGCGGATTTAATGCTCTGTGATATGAAGCCTTCTGTTTCGATGGCCAAAACTCTCAGGGGAGCATTTGCAACCGTTTGGCACCATTTTTGAGTGAATTGCCGAAAGTCAGATTTTTGATGAAATTGTGACCCCAGGGCTTAGGGATTTTTTCAAAAAAATCTTTTTCTGCTGGTTAAGTTTTCGAGGGCTGATTTTTTTCCCTGTGATAAAAAGCCTTCTGTTTCGACCACCAAACCTCTCACGGGAGCATTTGAAACCGTTTCGGACCATTTTTGAGTGAAATGCCGAAAGTCAGATTTTTGATGAAATTGTGACCCCGGGGCTTAGGGATTTTTTCAAGAAAATAGTTTTCTGCCGGTTAAGTTGTTTTGGGCTGATTTCCTTTCCCGTGATAAAAAGCCTTCTGTTTCGACCGCCAAACCTCTCAGGGGAGTATTTGTAACCGTTTGGCACCATTTTTGAGTGAATTGCCGAAAGTCAGATTTTTTATAAAATTGTGACTCCGCGGGTTAGGGATTTTTTCAAAAAAATATTTTTCTGCCGTTTAAGTTTTCGAGGGCTGATTTCTTTTCCCGTGATTAAAAGCCTTCTGTTTCGACCGCCAAACCTCTCAGGGGAGCAATTGCAACCGTTTGGCACCATTTTTGAGTGAATTGCCGAAAGTCAGATTTTTGATGAAATTGTGACCCCGGGGTTTAGGGATTTTTTCAAATAAATCTTTTTCTGCCGGTTAATTTGTCTTGGGCTGATTTCTTTTCCCGTGATAAAAAGCCTTCTGTTTCGACCGCCAAACCTCTCAGGGGAGCATTTGCAACCGTTTGGCACCATTTTTGAGTGAATTGCCAAAAGTCAGATATTTGATGAAATTGTGACCCCGGGGCTTAGGGATTTTTTCAAAAAAATCCTTTTCTGCCGGTTAACTTTTCGAGGGCTGATTTCTTTTCCTTTGATAAAAAGTCTTCTGTTTCGACCGCCAAACCTCTCAGGGGAGCATTTGCAACCGTTTGGCACCATTTTTGAGTGAATTGCCGAAAGTCAGATTTTTGATGAAATTGTGACCCCGGGGCTTAGGGATTTTTTCAAAAAAATCTTTTTCTGCCGGTTAATTTGTCCTCGGCTGATTTTTTTTCCCGTGATAAAAAGCCTTCTGTTTCGACCGCCAAACCTCTCAGGGGAGCAATTGCAACCGTTTGGCACAATTTTTGAGTGAATTGCCGAAATTCAGATATTTGATGAAATTGTGACCCCGGGGCTTAGGGATTTTTTCAAAAAAATATTTTTCTGCCGGTTAAGTTGTTGAGGGCTGATTTCTTTTCCCGTGATGAAAAGCCTTCTGTTTCGACGGCCAAAACTCTCAGGGGAGCATTTTCAACCGTTTGGCACCATTTTTGAGTGAATTGCCGAAAGTCAGATTTCTGATGAAATTGTGACCCCGGGGCTTAGGGATTTTTTCAAAAAAATCTTTTTCTGCCGGTTAAGTTGTCTTGGGCTGATTTCCTTTCCCGTGATAAAAAGCCTTCTGTTTCGACCGCCAAACCTCTCAGGGGAGCATTTGCAACCGTTTGGCACCATTTTTGAGTGAATTGCCGAAAGTCAGATTTTTGATGAAATTGTGACCCCGGGGCTTAGGGATTTTTTCAAAAAAATCTTTTTCTGCCGGTTAAGTTGTCTTCGGCTGATTTCTTTTCCCGTGATAAAAAGCCTTCTGTTTCGACCGCCAAACCTCTCAGGGGAGCATTTGCAAACGTTTGGCACCATTTTTGAGTGAATTGCCGAAAGTCTGATTTTTGATGAAATTGTGACCCCGGGGCTTAGGGATTTTTTCAAAAAAATCTTTTTCTGCCGGTTAAGTTTTCGAGGGCTGATTTCTTTTCCCGTGATTAAAAGCGTTCTTTTTTGACCGCCAAACCTCTCAGGGGAGCATTTGCAACCGTTTGGCACCATTTTTCTGCTGGTTAAGTTGTCCATGGCTGATTTAATGCTCTGTGATATAAAGCCTTCTGTTTCGACGGCCAAAACTCTCAGGGGAGCATTTGCAACCGTTTGGCACCATTTTTGACTGAATTGCCGAAAGTCAGATTTTTGATGAAATTGTGACCCCGGGGGTTAGGCATTTTTTCAAAAAAATATTTTTCTGCCGGTTAAGTTGTCTTGGGCTGATTTCCTTTCCCGTGATAAAAAGCCTTCTGTTTCGACCGCCAAACCTCTCAGGGGAGCATTTGCAACCGTTTGGCACCATTTTTGAGTGAATTGCCGAAAGTCAGATTTTTGATGAAATTGTGACCCCGGGGCTTAGGGATTTTTTCACAAAAATCTTTTTCTGCCGGTTAAGTTGTCTTCGGCTGATTTCTTTTCCCGTGATAAAAAGCCTTCTGTTTCGACCGCCAAACCTCTCACGGGAGCATTTGCAAACGTTTGGCACCATTTTTGAGTGAATTGCCGAAAGTCTGATTTTTGATGAAATTGTGACCCCGGGGCTTAGGGATTTTTTCAAAAAAATCTTTTTCTGCCGGTTAAGTTTTCGAGGGCTGATTTCTTTTCCCGTGATTAAAAGCGTTCTGTTTTGACCGCCAAACCTCTCAGGGGAGCATTTGCAACCGTTTGGCACCATTTTTCTGCTGGTTAAGTTGTCCTTGGCTGATTTAATGCTCTGTGATATAACGCCTTCTGTTTCGACGGCCAAAACTCTCAGGGGAGCATTTGCAACCGTTTGGCACCATTTTTGACTGAATTGCCGAAAGTCAGATTTTTGATGAAATTGTGACCCCGGGGGTTAGGCATTTTTTCAAAAAAATCTTTTTCTGCCGGTTAAGTTGTTTTGGGCTGATTTCCTTTCCCGTGATAAAAAGCCTTCTGTTTCGACCGCCAAACCTCTCAGGGGAGCAATTGCAACCGTTTGGCACCATTTTTGAGTGAATTGCCGAAAGTCAGATTTTTGATGAAATTGTGACCCCGGGGCTTAGGGATTTTTTCAAAAACATCTTTTTCTGCCGGTTAAGTTGTCGAGGGCTGTTTTTTTTTCCTGTGATAAAAAGCCTTTTCTTTCGACCGCCAAACCTCTCAGGGGAGCATTTGCAACTGTTTGGCACCATTTTTGAGTGAATTGCCGAAAGTCAGATATTTGATGAAATTGTGACCCCGGGGCTTAGGGATTTTTTCAAAAAAATATTTTTCTGCCGGTTAAGTTGTCTTGGGCTGATTTCCTTCCTGTGATAAAAAGCCTTCTGTTTCGACCGCCAAACCTCTCAGGGGAGCATTTGCAACCGTTTGGCACCATTTTTGAGTGAATTTCCGAAAGTCAGATTTTTGATGAAATTGTGACCCCGGGGCTTAGGGATTTTTTCAAAAAAATCTTTTTCTGCCGGTTAAGTTGTCTTGGGCTGATTTCTTTTCCCGTGATAAAAAGCCTTCTGTTTCGACCGCCAAACCTCTCATGGGAGCATTTGCAACCGTTTGGCACCATTTTTGAGTGAATTGCCGAAAGTCAGAATTTGATGAAATTGTGACCCCGGGGCTTAGGGATTTTTTCAAAAACATCTTTTTCTACCGGTTAAGTTGTCGAGGACTGTTTTCTTTTCCTGTGATAAAAAGCCTTTTCTTTCGACCGCCAAACCTCTCACGGGAGCATTTGCAACCGTTTGGCACCATTTTTCTGCCTGTTAAGTTGTCCATGGCGGATTTAATGCTCTGTGATATGAAGCCTTCTGTTTCGACGGCCAAAACTCTCAGGGGAGCATTTGCAACCGTTTGGAACCATTTTTGAGTGAATTGCCGAAAGTCAGATTTTTGATGAAATTGTGACCCCAGGGCTTAGGGATTTTTTCAAAAAAATCTTTTTCTGCTGGTTAAGTTTTCGAGGGCTGATTTTTTTCCCTGTGATAAAAAGCCTTCTGTTTCGACCACCAAACCTCTCACGGGAGCATTTGAAACGGTTTCGGACCATTTTTGAGTGAAATGCCGAAAGTCAGATTTTTGATGAAATTGTGACCCCGGGGCTTAGGGATTTTTTCAAAAAAATAGTTTTCTGCCGGTTAAGTTGTTTTGGGCTGATTTCCTTTCCCGTGATAAAAAGCCTTCTGTTTCGACCGCCAAACCTCTCAGGGGAGCATTTGTAACCGTTTGGCACCATTTTTGAGTGAATTGCCGAAAGTCAGATTTTTTATAAAATTGTGACTCAGCGGGTTAGGGATTTTTTCAAAAAAATATTTTTCTGCCGGTTAAGTTGTTGAGGGCTGATTTCTTTTCCCGTGATGAAAAGCCTTCTGTTTCGACCGCCAAACCTCTCAGGGGAGCATTTGCAACCGTTTGGCACCATTTTTCTGCTGGTTAAGTTGTCCATGGCTGATTTAATGCTCTGTGATATAAAGCCTTCTGTTTCGACGGCCAAAACTCTCAGGGGAGCATTTTCAACCGTTTGGCACCATTTTTGAGTGAATTGCCGAAAGTCAGATTTCTGATGAAATTGTGACCCCGGGGCTTAGGGATTTTTTCAAAAAAATATTTTTCTGCCGGTTAAGTTGTCTTGGGCTGATTTCCTTTCCCGTGATAAAAAGCCTTCTGTTTCGACCGCGAAACCTCTCAGGGGAGCATTTGCAACCGTTTGGCACCATTTTTGAGTGAATTGCCGAAAGTCAGATTTTTGATGAAATTGTGACCCCGGGGCTTAGGGATTTTTTCACAAAAATCTTTTTCTGCCGGTTAAGTTGTCTTCGGCTGATTTCTTTTCCCGTGATAAAAAGCCTTCTGTTTCGACCGCCAAACCTCTCAGGGGAGCATTTGCAAACGTTTGGCACCATTTTTGAGTGAATTGCCGAAAGTCTGATTTTTGATGAAATTGTGACCCCAGGGGTTAGGCATTTTTTCAAAAAAATCTTTTTCTGCCGGTTAAGTTGTTTTGGGCTGATTTCCTTTCCCGTGATAAAAAGCCTTCTGTTTCGACCGCCAAACCTCTCAGGGGAGCAATTGCAACCGTTTGGCACCATTTTTGAGTGAATTGCCGAAAGTCAGATTTTTGATGAAATTGTGACCCCGGGGCTTAGGGATTTTTTCAAAAACATCTTTTTCTGCCGGTTAAGTTGTCGAGGGCTGTTTTTTTTTCCTGTGATAAAAAGCCTTTTCTTTCGACCGCCAAACCTCTCAGGGGAGCATTTGCAACTGTTTGGCACCATTTTTGAGTGAATTGCCGAAAGTCAGATATTTGATGAAATTGTGACCCCGGGGCTTAGGGATTTTTTCAAAAAAATATTTTTCTGCCGGTTAAGTTGTCTTGGGCTGATTTCCTTCCTGTGATAAAAAGCCTTCTGTTTCGACCGCCAAACCTCTCAGGGGAGCATTTGCAACCGTTTGGCACCATTTTTGAGTGAATTTCCGAAAGTCAGATTTTTGATGAAATTGTGACCCCGGGGCTTAGGGATTTTTTCAAAAAAATCTTTTTCTGCCGGTTAAGTTGTCTTGGGCTGATTTCTTTTCCCGTGATAAAAAGCCTTCTGTTTCGACCGCCAAACCTCTCATGGGAGCATTTGCAACCGTTTGGCACCATTTTTGAGTGAATTGCCGAAAGTCAGAATTTGATGAAATTGTGACCCCGGGGCTTAGGGATTTTTTCAAAAACATCTTTTTCTACCGGTTAAGTTGTCGAGGACTGTTTTCTTTTCCTGTGATAAAAAGCCTTTTCTTTCGACCGCCAAACCTCTCACGGGAGCATTTGCAACCGTTTGGCACCATTTTTCTGCCTGTTAAGTTGTCCATGGCGGATTTAATGCTCTGTGATATGAAGCCTTCTGTTTCGACGGCCAAAACTCTCAGGGGAGCATTTGCAACCGTTTGGAACCATTTTTGAGTGAATTGCCGAAAGTCAGATTTTTGATGAAATTGTGACCCCAGGGCTTAGGGATTTTTTCAAAAAAATCTTTTTCTGCTGGTTAAGTTTTCGAGGGCTGATTTTTTTCCCTGTGATAAAAAGCCTTCTGTTTCGACCACCAAACCTCTCACGGGAGCATTTGAAACGGTTTCGGACCATTTTTGAGTGAAATGCCGAAAGTCAGATTTTTGATGAAATTGTGACCCCGGGGCTTAGGGATTTTTTCAAAAAAATAGTTTTCTGCCGGTTAAGTTGTTTTGGGCTGATTTCCTTTCCCGTGATAAAAAGCCTTCTGTTTCGACCGCCAAACCTCTCAGGGGAGCATTTGTAACCGTTTGGCACCATTTTTGAGTGAATTGCCGAAAGTCAGATTTTTTATAAAATTGTGACTCCGCGGGTTAGGGATTTTTTCAAAAAAATATTTTTCTGCCGGTTAAGTTGTTGAGGGCTGATTTCTTTTCCCGTGATGAAAAGCCTTCTGTTTCGACCGCCAAACCTCTCAGGGGAGCATTTGCAACCGTTTGGCACCATTTTTCTGCTGGTTAAGTTGTCCATGGCTGATTTAATGCTCTGTGATATAAAGCCTTCTGTTTCGACGGCCAAAACTCTCAGGGGAGCATTTTCAACCGTTTGGCACCATTTTTGAGTGAATTGCCGAAAGTCAGATTTCTGATGAAATTGTGACCCCGGGGCTTAGGGATTTTTTCAAAAAAATATTTTTCTGCCGGTTAAGTTGTCTTGGGCTGATTTCCTTTCCCGTGATAAAAAGCCTTCTGTTTCGACCGCGAAACCTCTCAGGGGAGCATTTGCAACCGTTTGGCACCATTTTTGAGTGAATTGCCGAAAGTCAGATTTTTGATGAAATTGTGACCCCGGGGCTTAGGGATTTTTTCACAAAAATCTTTTTCTGCCGGTTAAGTTGTCTTCGGCTGATTTCTTTTCCCGTGATAAAAAGCCTTCTGTTTCGACCGCCAAACCTCTCAGGGGAGCATTTGCAAACGTTTGGCACCATTTTTGAGTGAATTGCCGAAAGTCTGATTTTTGATGAAATTGTGACCCCGGGGCTTAGGGATTTTTTCAAAAAAATCTTTTTCTGCCGGTTAAGTTTTCGAGGGCTGATTTCTTTTCCCGTGATTAAAAGCGTTCTGTTTTGACCGCCAAACCTCTCAGGGGAGCATTTGCAACCGTTTGGCACCATTTTTCTGCTGGTTAAGTTGTCCATGGCTGATTTAATGCTCTGTGATAATAAGCCTTCTGTTTCGACCGCGAAACCTCTCAGGGGAGCATTTGCAACCGTTTGGCACCATTTTTGAGTGATTGCCGAAAGTCAGATTTTTGATGAAATTGTGACCCCAGGGCTTAGGGATTTTTTCAAAAAAATCTTTTTCTGCCGGTTAATTTGTCTTGGGCTGATTTCTTTTCCCGTGATAAAAAGCCTTCTGTTTCGAGCGCCAAACCTCTCAGGGGTGCATTTGAAACCGTTTGGCACCATTTTTGAGTGAATTGCCGAAAGTCAGATATTTGATGAAATTGTGACCCCGGGGCTTAGGGATTTTTTCAAAAAAATCTTTCTCTGCCGGTTAAGTTTCCGAGGGCTGATTTCTTTTCCTTTGATAAAAAGCCTTCTGTTTCGACCGCCTAACCTCTCAGGGGAGCATTTGCAAGCGTTTGGGACCATTTTTGAGTGAAATGCCGAGAGTCAGATTTTTGATGAAATTGTGACCCTGGGGCTTAGGGATTTTTTCAAAAAAATCTTTCTCTGCCGGTTAAGTTTCCGAGGGCTGATTTCTTTTCCTGTGATAAAAAGCCTTCTGTTTCGACCGCGAAACCTCTCAGGGGAGCAATTGCAACCGTTTGGCACAATTTTTGAGTGAATTGCCGAAAGTCAGATTTTTGATGAAATTGTGACCCCGGGGTTTAGGGATTTTTTCAAATAAATCTTTTTCTGCCGGTTAATTTGTCTTGGGCTGATTTCTTTTCCCGTGATAAAAAGCCTTCTGTTTCGACCGCCAAACCTCTCAGGGGAGCATTTGAAACCGTTTGGCACCATTTTTGAGTGAATTGCCGAAAGTCAGATATTTGATGAAATTGTGACCCCGGGGCTTAGGGATTTTTTCAAAAAAATATTTTTCTGCCGGTTAAGTTGTTTTGGGCTGATTTCCTTTCCCGTGATAATAAGCCTTCTGTTTCGACCGCGAAACCTCTCAGGGGAGCATTTGCAACCGTTTGGCACCATTTTTGAGTGAATTGCCGAAAGTCAGATTTTTTATGAAATTGTGACCCCGGGGCTTAGGGATTTTTTCAAAAACATCTTTTTCTGCCGGTTAAGTTGTCGAGGGCTGTTTTCTTTTCCTGTGATAAAAAGCCTTTTCTTTCGACCGCCAAACCTCTCACGGGAGCATTTGCAACCGTTTGGCACCATTTTTCTGCCTGTTAAGTTGTCCATGGCGGATTTAATGCTCTGTGATATGAAGCCTTCTGTTTCGACGGCCAAAACTCTCAGGGGAGCATTTGCAACCGTTTGGCACCATTTTTGAGTGAATTGCCGAAAGTCAGATTTTTGATGAAATTGTGACCTCAGGGCTTAGGGATTTTTTCAAAAAAATCTTTTTCTGCTGGTTAAGTTTTCGAGGGCTGATTTTTTCCCCTGTGATAAAAAGCCTTCTGTTTCGACCACCAAACCTCTCACGGGAGCATTTGAAACCGTTTCGGACCATTTTTGAGTGAAATGCCGAAAGTCAGATTTTTGATGAAATTGTGACCCCGGGGCTTACGGATTTTTTCAAAAAAATAGTTTTCTGCCGGTTAAGTTGTTTTGGGCTGATTTCCTTTCCCGTGATAAAAAGCCTTCTGTTTCGACCGCCAAACCTCTCAGGGGAGCATTTGTAACCGTTTGGCACCATTTTTGAGTGAATTGCCGAAAGTCAGATTTTTTATAAAATTGTGACTCCGCGGGTTAGGGATTTTTTCAAAAAAATATTTTTCTGCCGGTTAAGTTTTCGAGGGCTGATTTCTTTTCCCGTGATTAAAAGCCTTCTGTTTCGACCGCCAAACCTCTCAGGGGAGCAACTGCAACCGTTTGGCACCATTTTTGAGTGAATTGCCGAAAGTCAGATTTTTGATGAAATTGTGACCCCGGGGTTTAGGGATTTTTTCAAATAAATCTTTTTCTGCCGGTTAATTTGTCTTGGGCTGATTTCTTTTCCCGTGATAAAAAGCCTTCTGTTTCGACCGCGAAACCTCTCAGGGGAGCATTTGCAACCGTTTGGCACCATTTTTGAGTGAATTGCCGAAAGTCAGATATTTGATGAAATTGTGACCCCGGGGCTTAGGGATTTTTTCAAAAAAATCTTTTTCTGCCGGTTAATTTGTCTTCGGCTGATTTCTTTTCCCGTGATAAAAAGCCTTCTGTTTCGACCGCCAAACCTCTCAGGGGAGCAATTGCAACCGTTTGGCACAATTTTTGAGTGAATTGCCGAAATTCAGATATTTGATGAAATTGTGACCCCGGGGCTTAGGGATTTTTTCAAAAAAATATTTTTCTGCCGGTTAAGTTGTTTTGGGCTGATTTCCTTTCCCGTGATAATAAGCCTTCTGTTTCGACCGCGAAACCTCTCAGGGGAGCATTTGCAACCGTTTGGCACCATTTTTGAGTGAATTGCCGAAAGTCAGATTTTTGATGAAATTGTGACCCCGGGGCTTAGGGATTTTTTCAAAAACATCTTTTTCTGCCGGTTAAGTTGTCGAGGACTGTTTTCTTTTCCTGTGATAAAAAGCCTTTTCTTTCGACCGCCAAACCTCTCACGGGAGCATTTGCAACCGTTTGGCACCATTTTTCTGCCTGTTAAGTTGTCCATGGCGCATTTAATGCTCTGTGATATGAAGCCTTCTGTTTCGACGGCCAAAACTCTCAGGGGAGCATTTGCAACCGTTTGGCACCATTTTTGAGTGAATTGCCGAAAGTCAGATTTTTGATGAAATTGTGACCCCAGGGCTTAGGGATTTTTTCAAAAAAATCTTTTTCTGCTGGTTAAGTTTTCGAGGGCTGATTTTTTTCCCTGTGATAAAAAGCCTTCTGTTTCGACCACCAAACCTCTCACGGGAGCATTTGAAACCGTTTCGGACCATTTTTGAGTGAAATGCCGAAAGTCAGATTTTTGATGAAATTGTGACTCCGCGGGTTAGGGATTTTTTCAAAAAAATATTTTTCTGCCGGTTAAGTTTTCGAGGGCTGATTTCTTTTCCCGTGATTAAAAGCCTTCTGTTTTGACCGCCAAACCTCTCAGGGGAGCATTTGCAACCGTTTGGCACCATTTTAAGTGAATTGCCGAAAGTCAGATTTTTGATGAAATTGTGACCCCGGGGCTTAGGGATTTTTTCAAAAAAATATTTTTCTGCCGGTTAAGTTGTCTTGGGCTGATTTCCTTTCCCGTGATAAAAAGCCTTCTGTTTCGATCGCCAAACCTCTCACGGGAGCATTTGCAACCGTTTGGCACCATTTTTGAGTGAATTGACGAAAGTCAGATTTTTGATGAAATTGTGACCCCGGGGCTTAGCGATTTTTTCCAAAAAAATTTTTTTTGCCGGTTAAATTGTTTTGGGCTGATTTCCTTTCCCATGATAAAAAGCCTTCTGTTTCGACCGCCAAAACTCTCACGGGAGCATTTGCAACCGTTTGGCAACATTTTTCTGCCGGTTATGTTGTCCATGGCTGATTTCTTTTCCCGTGATAAAAAGCCTTTTGTTTCGACCGCCAAACCTCTCAGGGGAGCACTTGCAACCGTTTGGCACCATTTTTGAGTGAATTGCCGAAAGTCAGATATTTGATGAAATTGTGACCCCCGGGCTTAGGGATTTTTTCAAAAAAATATTTTTCTGCCGGTTAAGTTTTCGAGGGCTGATTTTTTTTCCTGTGATAAAAAGCCTTCTGTTTCGACCACCAAACCTCTCACGGGAGCATTTGCAACCGTTTGGCACCATTTTTGAGTGATTGCCGAAAGTCAGATTTTTGATGAAATTGTGACCCCGGGGCTTAGGGATTTTTTCAAAAAAATCTTTTTCTGCCGGTTAATTTGTCTTGGGCTAATTACTTTTCCCGTGATAAAAAGCCTTCTGTTTCGACCACCAAACCTCTCAGGGGAGCATTTGCAACCGTTTGGCACCATTTTTGAGTGAATTGCCGAAAGTCAGATTTTGATGAAATTGTGACCCCGGGGCTTAGGGATTTTTTCAAAAACATCTTTTTCTGCCGGTTAAGTTGTCGAGGGCTGTTTTCTTTTCCTGTGATAAAAAGCCTTTTCTTTCGACCGCCAAACCTCTCACGGGAGCATATGCAACCGTTTGGCACCATTTTTCTGCCTGTTAAGTTGTCCATGGCGGATTTAATGCTCTGTGATATGAAGCCTTCTGTTTCGACGGCCAAAACTCTCAGGGGAGCATTTGCAACCGTTTGGCACCATTTTTGAGTGAATTGCCGAAAGTCAGATTTTTGATGAAATTGTGACCCCAGGGCTTAGGGATTTTTTCAAAAAAATCTTTTTCTGCTGGTTAAGTTTTCGAGGGCTGATTTTTTTCCCTGTGATAAAAAGCCTTCTGTTTCGACCACCAAACCTCTCACGGGAGCATTTGAAACCGTTTCGGACCATTTTTGAGTGAAATGCCGAAAGTCAGATTTTTGATGAAATTGTGACCCCGGGGCTTAGGGATTTTTTCAAAAAAATAGTTTTCTGCCGGTTAAGTTGTTTTGGGCTGATTTCCTTTCCCGTGATAAAAAGCCTTCTGTTTCGACCGGCAAACCTCTCAGGGGAGCATTTGTAACCGTTTGGCACCATTTTTGAGTGAATTGCCGAAAGTCAGATTTTTTATAAAATTGTGACTCCGCGGGTTAGGGATTTTTTCAAAAAAATATTTTTCTGCCGGTTAAGTTTTCGAGGGCTGATTTCTTTTCCCGTGATTAAAAGCCTTCTGTTTTGACCGCCAAACCTCTCAGGGGAGCATTTGCAACCGTTTGGCACCATTTTAAGTGAATTGCCGAAAGTCAGATTTTTGATGAAATTGTGACCCCGGGGCTTAGGCATTTTTTCAAAAAAATATTTTTCTGCCGGTTAAGTTGTCTTGGGCTGATTTCCTTTCCCGTGATAAAAAGCCTTCTGTTTCGATCGCCAAACCTCTCAGGGGAGCATTTGCAACCGTTTGGCACCATTTTTGAGTGAATTGCCGAAAGTCAGAATTTGGTGAAATTGTGACCCGGGGGCTTAGGGATTTTTTCAAAAACATATTTTTCTGCCGGTTAAGTTGTCGAGGGCTGTTTTCTTTTCCTGTGATAAAAAAGCCTTTTCTTTCGACCGCCAAACCTCTCACGGGAGCATTTGCAACCGTTTGGCACCATTTTTCTGCCTGTTAAGTTGTCCATGGCGGATTTAATGCTCTGTGATATGAAGCGTTCTGTTTCGACGGCCAAAACTCTCAGGGGAGCATTTGTAACCGTTTGGCACCATTTTTGAGTGAATTGCCGAAAGTCAGATTTTTGATGAAATTGTGACCCCAGGGCTTAGGGATTTTTTCAAAAAAATCTTTTTATGCTGGTTAAGTTTTCGAGGGCTGATTTTTTTCCCTGTGATAAAAAGCCTTCTGTTTCGACCACCAAACCTCTCACGGGAGCATTTGAAACCGTTTCGGACCATTTTTGAGTGAAATGCCGAAAGTCAGATTTTTGATGAAATTGTGACCCCGGGGCTTAGGGATTTTTTCAAAAAAATAGTTTTCTGCCGGTTAAGTTGTTTTGGGCTGATTTCCTTTCCCGTGATAAAAAACCTTCTGTTTCGACCGCCAAACCTCTCAGGGGAGCATTTGTAACCGTTTGGCACCATTTTTGAGTGAATTGCCGAAAGTCAGATTTTTTATAAAATTGTGACTCCGCGGGTTAGGGATTTTTTCAAAAAAATATTTTTCTGCCGGTTAAGTTGTCTTGGGCTGATTTCTTTTCCTGTGATAAAAAGCCTTCTTTTTCGACCGCCAAACCTCTCAGGGGAGCATTTGCAACCGTTTGGCACCATTTTTGAGTGAATTGCCGAAAGTCAGATATTTGATGAAATTGTGACCCCCGGGCTTAGGGATTTTTTCAAAAAAATCTTTTTCTGCCGGTTAAGTTTTCGAGGGCTGATTTTTTTTCCTGTGATAAAAAGCCTTCTGTTTCGACCACCAAACCTCTCACGGGAGCATTTGCAACCGTTTGGCACCATTTTTGAGTGATTGCCGAAAGTCAGATTTTTGATGAAATTGTGACCTCGGGGCTTAGGGATTTTTTCAAAAAAATCTTTTTCTGCCGGTTAAATTGTTTTGGGCTGATTTCCTTTCCCGTGATAAAAAGCCTTCTGTTTCGATCGCCAAACCTCTCACGGGAGCATTTGCAACCGTTTGGCACCATTTTTGAGTGAATTGACGAAAGTCAGATTTTTGATGAAATTGTGACCCCGGGGCTTAGCGATTTTTTCCAAAAAAATTTTTTTTGCCGGTTAAATTGTTTTGGGCTGATTTCCTTTCCCATGATAAAAAGCCTTCTGTTTCGACCGCCAAACCTCTCAGGGGAGCATTTGCAACCGTTTGGCAACATTTTTCTGCCGGTTATGTTGTCCATGGCTGATTTCTTTTCCCGTGATAAAAAGCCTTCTGTTTCGACCGCCAAACCTCTCAGGGGAGCACTTGCAACCGTTTGTCACCATTTTTGAGTGAATTGCCGAAAGTCAGAATTTGGTGAAATTGTGACCCCGGGGCTTAGGGATTTTTTCAAAAACATATTTTTCTGCCGGTTAAGTTGTCGAGGGCTGTTTTCTTTTCCTGTGATAAAAAGCCTTTTCTTTCGACCGCCAAACCTCTCACGGGAGCATTTGCAACCGTTTGGCACCATTTTTCTGCCTGTTAAGTTGTCCATGGCTGATTTAATGCTCTGTGATATGAAGCCTTCTGTTTCGACGGCCAAAACTCTCAGGGAAGCATTTGCAACCGTTTGGCACCATTTTTGACTGAATTGCCGAAAGTCAGATTTTTGATGAAATTGTGACCCCGGGGCTTAGAGATTTTTTCAAAAAAAAAATTTCTGCCGGTTAAGTTGTCTTGGGCTGATTTCTTTTCCCGTGAAAAAAAGCGTTCTTTTTCTACAGCCAAACCTCTCAGGGGAGCATTTGCAACCGTTTGGCACCATTTTTGAGTGAATGGCCGAAAGTCAGATATTTGATGAAATTGTGACCCCGGGGCTTAGGGATTTTTTCAAAAAAATCTTTTTATGCCGGTTAAGTTTTCGAGGGCTGATTTTTTTTCCTGTGATAAAAAGCCTTCTGTTTCGACCACCAAACCTCTCACGGGAGCATTTGCAACCGTTTGGCACCATTTTTGAGTGAATTGCCGAAAGTCAGATTTTGATGAAATTGTGACCCCGGGGCTTAGGGATTTTTTCAAAAACATCTTTTTCTGCCGGTTAAGTTGTCGAGGGCTGTTTTCTTTTCCTGTGATAAAAAGCCTTTTCTTTCGACCGCCAAACCTCTCACGGGAGCATTTGCAACCGTTTGGCACCATTTTTCTGCCTGTTAAGTTGTCCATGGCGGATTTAATGCTCTGTGATATGAAGCCTTCTGTTTCGACGGCCAAAACTCTCAGGGGAGCATTTGCAACCGTTTGGCACCATTTTTGAGTGAATTGCCGAAAGTCAGATTTTTGATGAAATTGTGACCCCAGGGCTTAGGGATTTTTTCAAAAAAATCTTTTTCTGCTGGTTAAGTTTTCGAGGGCTGATTTTTTTCCCTGTGATAAAAAGCCTTCTGTTTCGACCACCAAACCTCTCACGGGAGCATTTGAAACCGTTTCGGACCATTTTTGAGTGAAATGCCGAAAGTCAGATTTTTGATGAAATTGTGACCCCGGGGCTTAGGGATTTTTTCAAAAAAATAGTTTTCTGCCGGTTAAGTTGTTTTGGGCTGATTTCCTTTCCCTTGATAAAAAGCCTTCTGTTTCGACCGCCAAACCTCTCAGGGGAGCATTTGTAACCGTTTGGCACCATTTTTGAGTGAATTGCCGAAAGTCAGATTTTTTATAAAATTGTGACTGCGCGGGTTAGGGATTTTTTCAAAAAAATATTTTTCTGCCGGTTAAGTTTTCGAGGGCTGATTGTTTTTCCCGTGATTAAAAGCCTTCTGTTTTGACCGCCAAACCTCTCAGGAGAGCATTTGCAACCGTTTGGCACCATTTTAAGTGAATTGCCGAAAGTCAGATTTTTGATGAAATTGTGACCCCGGGGCTTAGGCATTTTTTCAAAAAAATATTTTTCTGCCGGTTAAGTTGTCTTGGGCTGATTTCCTTTCCCGTGATAAAAAGCCTTCTGTTTCGATCGCCAAACCTCTCACGGGAGCATTTGCAACCGTTTGGCACCATTTTTGAGTGAATTGACGAAAGTCAGATTTTTGATGAAATTGTGACCCCGGGGCTTAGAGATTTTTTCCGAAAAAATTTTTTTTGCCGGTTAAATTGTTTTGGGCTGATTTCCTTTCCCATGATAAAAAGCCTTCTGTTTCGACCGCCAAAACTCTCACGGGAGCATTTGCAACCGTTTGGCAACATTTTTCTGCCGGTTATGTTGTCCATGGCTGATTTCTTTTCCCGTGATAAAAAGCCTTCTGTTTCGACCGCCAAACCTCTCAGGGGAGCACTTGCAACCGTTTGGCACCATTTTTGAGTGAATTGCCGAAAGTCAGAATTTGGTGAAATTGTGACCCCGGGGCTTAGGGATTTTTTCAAAAACATATTTTTCTGCCGGTTAAGTTGTCGAGGGCTGTTTTCTTTTCCTGTGATAAAAAGCCTTTTCTTTCGACCGCCAAACCTCTCACGGGAGCATTTGCAACCGTTTGGCACCATTTTTCTGCCTGTTAAGTTGTCCATGGCTGATTTAATGCTCTGTGAGATGAAGCCTTCTGTTTCGACGGCCAAAACTCTCAGGGAAGCATTTGCAACCGTTTGGCACCATTTTTGAGTGAATTGCCGAAAGACAGATTTTTGATGAAATTGTGACCCCGGGGCTTAGAGATTTTTTCAAAAAAAAAATTTCTGCCGGTTAAGTTGTCTTGGGCTGATTTCTTTTCCCGTGATAAAAAGCGTTCTTTTTCGACCACCAAACCTCTCACGGGAGCATTTGCAACCGTTTGGCACCATTTTTGAGTGAATTGCCGAAAGTCTGATTCTTGATGAAATTGTGACCCCGGGGCTTAGGCATTTTTTCAAAAACATCTTTTTCTGCCGGTTAAGTTTTCGAGGGCTGTTTTCTTTTCCTGCGATAAAAAGCCTTTTCTTTCGACCGCCAAACCTCTCACGGGAGCATTTGCAACCGTTTGGCACCATTTTTGAGTGAATTGCCGAAAGTCAGATTTTTTATGAAATTGTGACTCCGCGGATTAGGGATTTTTTCCAAAAAAACTTTTTTTGCCGGTTTAATTGTTTTGGGATGATTTCCTTTCCCGTGATAAAAAGCCTTCTGTTTCGACCGCCAAACCTCTCAGGGGAGCATTTGCAACCGTTTGGCACCATTTTTGACTGAATTGCCGAAAGTCAGATTTTTGATGAAATTGTGACCCCAGGGCTTAGGGATTTTTTCAAAAAAATCTTTTTCTGCTGGTTAAGTTTTCGAGGGCTGATTTTTTCGCCTGTGATAAAAAGCCTTCTGTTTCGACCACCAAACCTCTCACGGGAGCATTTGAAACCGTTTCGGACCATTTTTGAGTGAAATGCCGAAAGTCAGGTTTTTGATGAAATTGTGACCCCGGGGCTTAGGGATTTTTTCAAAAAAATATTTTTCTGCCGGTTAAGTTGTTTTGGGCTGATTTCATTTCCTGTGATAAAAAGCCTTCTGTTTCGACCGCCAAACCTCTCAGGGGAGCATTTGTAACCGTTTGGCACCATTTTTGAGTGAATTGCCGAAAGTCAGATTTTTGATGAAATTGTGACCCCGGGGCTTAGCGATTTTCCCCCAAAAAAATTTTTTTGCCGGTTAAATTGTTTTGGGCTGATTTCCTTTCCCATGATAAAAAGCCTTCTGTTTCGACCGCCAAAACTCTCACGGGAGCATTTGCAACCGTTTGGCAACATTTTTCTGCCGGTTATGTTGTCCATGGCTGATTTCTTTTCCCGTGATAAAAAGCCTTCTGTTTCGACCGCCAAACCTCTCAGGGGAGCACTTGCAACCGTTTGGCACCATTTTTGAGTGAATTGCCGAAAGTCAGAATTTGGTGAAATTGTGACCCCGGGGCTTAGGGATTTTTTCAAAAACATATTTTTCTGCCGGTTAAGTTGTCGAGGGCTGTTTTCTTTTCCTGTGATAAAAAGCCTTTTCTTTCGACTGCCAAACCTCTCACGGGAGCATTTGCAACCGTTTGGCACCATTTTTCTGCCTGTTAAGTTGTCCATGGCTGATTTAATGCTCTGTGATATGAAGCCTTCTGTTTCGACGGCCAAAACTCTAAGGGAAGCATTTGCAACCGTTTGGCACCATTTTTGAGTGAATTGCCGAAAGTCAGATTTTTGATGAAATTGTGACCCCGGGGCTTAGAGATTTTTTCAAAAAAAAAATTTCTGCCGGTTAAGTTGTCTTGGGCTGATTTCTTTTCCCGTGATATAAAGCCTTCTGTTTCGACGACCAAACCTCTCAGGGGAGGATTTGCAACCGTTTGGCACCATTTTTGAGTGAATTGCCGAAAGTCAGATTTTTGATGAAATTGTGACCCCTGGACTTAGGGATTTTTTCAAAAAAATCTTTTTCTGCCGGTTAAGTTGTCGAGGGCTGTTTTTTTTTCCTGTGATAAAAAGCCTTTTCTTTTGACCGCCAAACCTCTCACGGGAGCATTTGCAACCGTTTGGCAACATTTTTCTGCCGGTTATGTTGTCCATGGCTGATTTCTTGCTCTGTGATATAAAGCCTTTTTTTCGACCGCCAAACCTCTCAGGGGAGCATTTGCAACCGTTTGGCACCATTTTTGAGTGAATTGCCGAAAGTCAGATTTTTGATGAAATTGTGACCCCGGGGCTTAGGGATTTTTTCAAAAAAATCTTTTTCTGCCGGTTAAGTTTTCGAGGGCTGATTTCTTTTCCTGTGATAAAAAGCCTTCTGTTTCGACCACCAAACCTCTCACGGGAGCATTTGCAACCGTTTGGCACCATTTTTGAGTGAATTGCTGAAAGTCAGATATTTGATGAAATTGTGACCCCGGGGCTTAGGGATTTTTTCAAAAAAATCTTTTTATGCCTGTTCAGTTTTCGAGGGCTGATTTCTTTTCCTGTGATAAAAAGCCTTCTGTTTCGACCACCAAACCTCTTACGGTAGCATTTGAAACCGTTTGAAACCATTTTTGAGAGAAATGCCGAAAGTCAGATTTTTGATGGAATTGTGACCCGGGGCTTAGGGATTTTTTCAAAAAAATATTTTTCTGCCGGTTAATTTGTCTTGGGCTTATTTCCTTTCCCGTGATAAACAGCCTTCTGTTTCAACCGCCAAACCTCTCAGGGGAGCATTTACAACCGTATGGCACCATTTTTGAGTGAATTGCCGAAAGTCAGATTTTTGATGAAATTGTGACCCCGGGGCTTAGGGATTTTTTCAAAAAAATCTTTTTCTGCCGGTTAAGTTGTCTTGGGCTGATTTCTTTTCCCGTGATAAAAAGCCTTCTGTTTCGACCGCCAAACCTCTCAGGGGAGCATTTGCAACCGTTTGGCACCATTTTTGAGTGAATTGCCGAAAGTCAGATATTTGATGAAATTGTGACCTCGGGGCTTAGGGATTTTTTCAAAAAAATCTTTTTCTGCCGGTTAATTTGTCTTGGGATGATTTCTTTTCCCGTGATAAAAAGCCTTCTGTTTCGACCACCAAACCTCTTACGGGAGCATTTGAAACCGTTTGGGACCATTTTTGAGAGAAATGCCGAAAGTCAGATTTTTTATGGAATTGTGACCCCGGGGCTTAGGGATTTTTTCAAAAAAATCTTTTTCTGCCGGTTAAGTTTTCGAGGGCTGATTTCTTTTCCTGTGATAAAAAGCCTTCTGTTTCGACCACCAAACGTCTTACGGTAGTTTTGAAACCGTTTGGGACCATTTTTGAGAGAAATGTCGAAAGTCAGATTTTTGATGGAATTGTGACCCCGGGGCTTAGGGATTTTTTCAAAAAAATCTTTTTCTGCCCGTTAATTTGTCTTGGGCTGATTTCCTTTCCCGTGATAAACAGCCTTCTGTTTCAACCGCCAAACCTCTCAGGGGAGCATTTACAACCGTTTGGCACCATGTTTGAGTGAAATGCCGAAAGTCAGAATTTGATGAAATTGTGACCCCGCGGCTTAGGGATTTTTTCAAAAAAATCTTTTTCTGCCGGTTAAGTTGTCTTCGGCTGATTTCTTTTCCCGTGATAAAAAGCCTTCTGTTTCGACCGCCAAACCTCTCAGGGGAGCATTTGCAAACGTTTGGCACCATTTTTGAGTGAATTGCGGAAAGTCAGATTTTTTATGAAATTGTGACTCCGCGGCTTAGGGATTTTTTCCAAAAAAATTTTTTTTGCCGGTTAAATTGTTTTGGGCTGATTTCCTTTCCCGTGATAAAAAGCCTTCTGTTTCGACCGATAAACCTCTCAGGGGAGCATTTGCAACCGTTTGGCACCATTTTTGAGTGAATTGCCGAAAGTCAGATTTTTGATGAAATTGTGGCCCCGGGGCTTAGGCATTTTTTCAAAAAAATATTTTTCTGCCGGTTAAGTTGTTGAGGGCTGATTTCTTTTCCCGTGATGAAAAGCCTTCTGTTTCGACCGCCAAACCTCTCAGGGGAGCATTTGCAACCGTTTGGCACCATTTTTCTGCTAGTTAAGTAGTCCATGGCTGATTTAATGCTCTGTGATATAAAGCCTTCTGTTTCGACGGCCAAAACTCTCAGGGGAGCATTTTCAACCGTTTGGCACCATTTTTGAGTGAATTGCCGAAAGTCAGATTTCTGATGAAATTGTGACCCCGGGGCTTAGGAATTTTTTCAAAAAAATCTTTTTCTGCCGGTTAAGTTGTCTTGGGCTGATTTCCTTTCCCGTGATAAAAAGCCTTCTGTTTCGACCGCCAAACCTCTCAGGGGAGCATTTGCAACCGTTTGGCACCATTTTTGAGTGAATTGCCGAAAGTCAAATTTTTGATGAAATTGTGACCCCGGGGCTTAGGGATTTTTTCAAAAAAATATTTTTCTGCGGGTTAAGTTGTCTTGGGCTGATTTCCTTTCCTGTGATAAAAAGCCTTCTGTTTCGACCGCCAAACCTCTCAGGGGAGCACTTGCAACCGTTTGGCACCATTTCTGAGTGAATTGCCGAAAGTCAGATTTTTTATAAAATTGTGACTCCGTGGCTTAGGGATTTTTTCAAAAAAATATTTTTCTGCCGGTTAAGTTGTCTTGGGCTGATTTCTTTTCCCGTGATAAAAAGCCTTCTGTTTCGACCGCCAAACCTTTCACGGGAGCATTTGCAAAAATGGTTTGGCACCATTTTTCTGCCGGTTAAGTTTTCGAGGGCTGATTTCTTTTCCCGTGATAAAAAGCCTTCTGTTTCGACCACCAAACCTCTCACGGGAGCACTTGCAACCGTTTGGCACCATTTTTAAGTGAATTTCCGAAAGTCAGATTTTTGATGAAATTGTGACTCCGTGGCTTAGGGATTTTTTCAAAAAAATCTTTTTCTGCCGGTTATGTTGTATTGGCTGATTTCTTTTCCCGTGATAAAAAGCCTTCTGTTTCGACCGCCAAACCTTTCACGGGAGCATTTGCAAAAATGGTTTGGCACAATTTTTCTGCCGGTTAAGTTGTCCATGGTTGATTTCTTGCTCTGTGATATAAAGCCTTCTGTTTCGACGACCAAACCTCTCAGGGGAGCATTTGCAACCGTTTGGCACCATTTTTGAGTGAATTGCCGAAAGTCAGATTTTTGATGAAATTGTGACCCCGGGGCTTAGGCATTTTTTCAAAAAAATCTTTTTCTGCCGGTTAAGTTTTCGAGGGCTGACTTCTTTTCCCATGATTAAAAGCGTTCTGTTTCGACCGCCAAACCTCTCAGGGGAGCATTTGCAACCGTTTGGCAACATTTTTCTGCTGGTTAAGTTGTCCATGGCTGATTTAATGCTCTGTGATATAAAGCCTTCTGTTTCGACGGCCAAAACTCTCAGGGGAGCATTTTCAACCGTTTGGCACCATTTTTGAGTGAATTGCCGAAAGTCAGAATTTGTTGAAATTGTGACCCCGGGGCTTAGGGATTTTTTCAAAAAAATCTTTTTCTGCCGGTTAAGTTGTCTTGGGCTGATTTCCTTTCCCGTGATAAAAAGCCTTCTGTTTCGACCGCCAAACCTCTCAGGGGAGCATTTGCAACCATTTGGCACCATTTTTGAGTGAAATGCCGAAAGTCAGATTTTTGATGAAATTGTGACCCCGGGGCTTAGGCATTTTTTCAAAAAAATATTTTTCTGCCTGTTAAGTTGTTTTGGGCTGATTTCCTTTCCCGTGATAAAAAGCCTTCTGTTTTGACCGCCAAACCTCTCAGGGGAGCAATTGCAACCGTTTGGCACCATTTTTGAATGAATTGCCGAAAGTCAGATTTTTGATGAAATTGTGACCCCGGGGCTTAGGGATTTTTACAAAAACATATTTTTCTGCCGGTTAAGTTGTCGAGGGCTGTTTTCTTTTCCTGTGATAAAAAGCCTTCTGTTTCGACCACCAAACCTCTCACGGGAGCACTTGCAACCGTTTGGCACCATTTCTGAGTCAATTGCTGAAAGTCAGATTTTTTATAAAATTGTGACCCCGGGGCTCAGGGATTTTTTCAAAAAAATCTTTTTCTTCCGGTTAAGTTGTCAAGGGCTGATTTCTTTTCCCGTGATAAAAAGCCTTCTGTTTCGACCGCCAAACCTTTCACGGGAGCATTTGCAAAAATGGTTTGGCACCATTTTTCTGCCGGTTAAGTTGTCTTGGGCTGATTTCTTTTCCCGTGATATAAAGCCTTCTGTTTCGACGACCAAACCTCTCAGGGGAGGATTTGCAACCGTTTGGCACCATTTTTGAGTGAATTGCTGAAAGTCAGATTTTTGATGAAATTGTGACCCCGGGGCTTAGGGATTTTTTCAAAAAAATCTTTTTCTGCCGGTTAAGTTTTCGAGGGCTGACTTCTTTTCCCATGATTAAAAGCGTTCTGTTTCGACCGCCAAACCTCTCAGGGGAGCATTTGCAACCGTTTGGCAACATTTTTCTGTTGGTTAAGTTGTCCATGGCTGATTTAATGCTCTGTGATATAAAGCCTTCTGTTTCGACAGCCAAAACTCTCAGGGGAGCATTTTCAACCGTTTGGCACGATTTTTGAGTGAATTGCCGAAAGTCAGAATTTGTTGAAATTGTGACCCCGGGGCTTAGGGATTTTTTCAAAAAAATCTTTTTCTGCCGGTTAAGTTGTCTTGGGCTGATTTCCTTTCCCGTGATAAAAAGCCTTCTGTTTCGACCGCCAAACCTCTCAGGGGAGCATTTGCAACCATTTGGCACCATTTTTGACTGAATTGCCGAAAGTCAGATTTTTGATGAAATTGTGACCCCGGGGCTTAGGCATTTTTTCAAAAAAATATTTTTCTGCCTGTTAAGTTGTTTTGGGCTGATTTCCTTTCCCGTGATAAAAAGCCTTCTGTTTTGACCGCCAAACCTCTCAGGGGAGCAATTGCAACCGTTTGGCACCATTTTTGAATGAATTGCCGAAAGTCAGATTTTTGATGAAATTGTGACCCCGGGGCTTAGGGATTTTTTCAAAAACATATTTTTCTGCCGGTTAAGTTGTCGAGGGCTGTTTTCTTTTCCTGTGATAAAAAGCCTTCTGTTTCGACCACCAAACCTCTCACGGGAGCACTTGCAACCGTTTGGCACCATTTCTGAGTCAATTGCTGAAAGTCAGATTTTTTATAAAATTGTGACCCCGGGGCTCAGGGATTTTTTCAAAAAAATCTTTTTCTTCCGGTTAAGTTGTCAAGGGCTGATTTCTTTTCCCGTGATAAAAAGCCTTCTGTTTCGACCGCCAAACCTTTCACGGGAGCATTTGCAAAAATGGTTTGGCACCATTTTTCTGCCGGTTAAGTTGTCTTGGGCTGATTTCTTTTCCCGTGATATAAAGCCTTCTGTTTCGACGACCAAACCTCTCAGGGGAGGATTTGCAACCGTTTGGCACCATTTTTGAGTGAATTGCTGAAAGTCAGATTTTTGATGAAATTGTGACCCCGGGGCTTAGGGATTTTTTCAAAAAAATCTTTTTCTGCCGGTTAAGTTGTCGAGGGCTGATTTCTTTTCCCGTGATAAAAAGCCTTCTGTTTCGACCGCCAAACCTCTCAGGGGAGCATTTGCAACCGTTTGGTACCATGTTTGAGTGAATTGCTGAAAGTCAGATTTTTGATGAAATTGTGACCCCGGGGCTCAGGGATTTTTTCAAAAACATCTTTTTCTGCCGGTTAAGTTGTCGAGGGCTGTTTTTTTTTCCTGTGATAAAAAGCCTTTTCTTTTGACCGCCAAACCTCTCACGGGAGCATTTGCAACCGTTTGGCAACATTTTTCTGCCGGTTATGTTGTCCATGGCTGATTTCTTGCTCTGTGATATAAAGCCTTTTTTTCGACCGCCAAACCTCTCAGGGGAGCATTTGCAACCGTTTGGCACCATTTTTGAGTGAATTGCCGAAAGTCAGATTTTTGATGAAATTGTGACCCCGGGGCTTAGGGATTTTTTCAAAAAAATCTTTTTCTGCCGGTTAAGTTTTCGAGGGCTGATTTCTTTTCCTGTGATAAAAAGCCTTCTGTTTCGACCACCAAACCTCTCACGGGAGCATTTGCAACCGTTTGGCACCATTTTTGAGTGAATTGCTGAAAGTCAGATATTTGATGAAATTGTGACCCCGGGGCTTAGGGATTTTTTCAAAAAAATCTTTTTATGCCTGTTCAGTTTTCGAGGGCTGATTTCTTTTCCTGTGATAAAAAGCCTTCTGTTTCGACCACCAAACCTCTTACGGTAGCATTTGAAACCGTTTGAAACCATTTTTGAGAGAAATGCCGAAAGTCAGATTTTTGATGGAATTGTGACCCCGGGGCTTAGGGATTTTCTCAAAAAAATCTTTTTCTGCCGGTTAATTTGTCTTGGGCTGATTTCCTTTCCCGTGATAAACAGCCTTCTGTTTCAACCGCCAAACCTCTCAGGGGAGCATTTACAACCGTATGGCACCATTTTTGAGTGAATTGCCGAAAGTCAGATTTTTGATGAAATTGTGACCCCGGGGCTTAGGGATTTTTTCAAAAAAATCTTTTTCTGCCGGTTAAGTTGTCTTGGGCTGATTTCTTTTCCCGTGATAAAAAGCCTTCTGTTTCGACCGCCAAACCTCTCAGGGGAGCATTTGCAACCGTTTGGCACCATTTTTGAGTGAATTGCCGAAAGTCAGATATTTGATGAAATTGTGACCTCGGGGCTTAGGGATTTTTTCAAAAAAATCTTTTTCTGCCGGTTAATTTGTCTTGGGATGATTTCTTTTCCCGTGATAAAAAGCCTTCTGTTTCGACCACCAAACCTCTTACGGGAGCATTTGAAACCGTTTGGGACCATTTTTGAGAGAAATGCCGAAAGTCAGATTTTTGATGGAATTGTGACCCCGGGGCTTAGGGATTTTTTCAAAAAAATCTTTTTCTGCCGGTTAAGTTTTCGAGGGCTGATTTCTTTTCCTGTGATAAAAAGCCTTCTGTTTCGACCACCAAACTTCTTACGGTAGTTTTGAAACCGTTTGGGACCATTTTTGAGAGAAATGCCGAAAGTCAGATTTTTGATGGAATTGTGACCCCGGGGCTTAGGGATTTTTTCAAAAAAATCTTTTTCTGCCCGTTAATTTGTCTTGGGCTGATTTCCTTTCCCGTGATAAACAGCCTTCTGTTTCAACCGCCAAACCTCTCAGGGGAGCATTTGCAACCGTTTGGCACCATGTTTGAGTGAAATGCCGAAAGTCAGAATTTGATGAAATTGTGACCCCGCGGCTTAGGGATTTTTTCAAAAAAATCTTTTTCTGCCGGTTAAGTTGTTTTGGGCTGATTTCCTTTCCCGTGATAAACAGCCTTCTGTTTCGTCCGCCAAACCTCTCACGGGAGTATTTGAAACCGTTTGGGACCATTATTGAGTGAAATGCCGAAAGTCAGATTTTTGATGAAATTGTGACCCCGGGGCTTAGGGATTTTTTCAAAAAAATATTCTTCTGCCAGTTAAGTTTTCGAGGGCTGATTTCTTTTCCCATGATAAAAAGCCTTCTGCTTCGACCACGAAACCTCTCACGGGAGCATTTGAAACCGTTTGGCACCATTTTTGAGTGAATTGCCGAAAGTCAGATTTTTTATGAAATTGTGACTCCGTGGCTTAGGGATTTTTTCAAAAAAATATTTTTCTGCCGGTTAAGTTGTTTTGGGCTGATTTCCTTTCCCGTGATAAAAAGCCTTCTGTTTCGAACGCCAAACCTCTCAGGGGAGCATTTGAAACCGTTTGGCACCATTCTTGAGTGAAATGCCGAAAGTCAGATTTTTGATGAAATTGTGACCCCGGGGCTTAGGGATTTTTTCAAAAAAATCTTTTTCTGCCGGTTAAGTTGTTTTGGGCTGATTTCCTTTCCCGTGATAAAAAGCCTTCTGTTTCGACCGCCAAACCTCTCACGGGAGAATTTGCAACCATTTGGCACCATTTTTGAGTGAATTGCCGAAAGTCAGATATTTGATGAAATTGTCACCCCGGGGCTTAGGGATTTTTTCAAAAAAATCTTTTTCTGCCGGTTAAGTTTTCGAGGGCTGATTTCTTTTCCTGTGATAAAAAGCCTTCTGTTTCGACCGCCAAACCTCTCACGGGAGCATTTGAAACAGTTTGGGACCATTCTTAGTGAAATGCCGAAAGTCAGATTTTTGATGAAATTGTGACCCCGCAGCTTAGGGATTTTTTCAAAAAAATATTTTTCTGCCGGTTAAGTTGTTTTGGGCTGATTTCCTTTCCCGTGATAAAAAGCCTTCTGTTTCGACCGCCAAACCTCTCAGGGGAGCATTTGCAACCGTTTGGCACCATTTTTGAGTGAATTGCCGAAAGTCAGATTTTTGATGAAATTGTGACCCCGGGGCTTAGGGATTTTTTCAAAAAAATCTTTTTCTGCCGGTTAAGTTTTCGAGGGCTGATTTCTTTTCCTGTGATAAAAAGCCTTCTGTTTCGACCACCAAACCTCTCACGGGAGCATTTGCAACCGTTTGGCACCATTTTTGAGTGAATTGCTGAAAGTCAGATATTTGATGAAATTGTGACCCCGGGGCTTAGGGATTTTTTCAAAAAAATCTTTTTATGCCTGTTCAGTTTTCGAGGGCTGATTTCTTTTCCTGTGATAAAAAGCCTTCTGTTTCGACCACCAAACCTCTTACGGTAGCATTTGAAACCGTTTGAAACCATTTTTGAGAGAAATGCCGAAAGTCAGATTTTTGATGGAATTGTGACCCCGGGGCTTAGGGATTTTTTCAAAAAAATCTTTTTCTGCCGGTTAATTTGTCTTGGGCTGATTTCCTTTCCCGTGATAAACAGCCTTCTGTTTCAACCGCCAAACCTCTCAGGGGAGCATTTACAACCGTATGGCACCATTTTTGAGTGAATTGCCGAAAGTCAGATTTTTGATGAAATTGTGACCCCGGGGCTTAGGGATTTTTTCAAAAAAATCTTTTTCTGCCGGTTAAGTTGTCTTGGGCTGATTTCTTTTCCCGTGATAAAAAGCCTTCTGTTTCGACCGCCAAACCTCTCAGGGGAGCATTTGCAACCGTTTGGCACCATTTTTGAGTGAATTGCCGAAAGTCAGATATTTGATGAAATTGTGACCTCGGGGCTTAGGGATTTTTTCAAAAAAATCTTTTTCTGCCGGTTAATTTGTCTTGGGATGATTTCTTTTCCCGTGATAAAAAGCCTTCTGTTTCGACCACCAAACCTCTTACGGGAGCATTTGAAACCGTTTGGGACCATTTTTGAGAGAAATGCCGAAAGTCAGATTTTTGATGGAATTGTGACCCCGGGGCTTAGGGATTTTTTCAAAAAAATCTTTTTCTGCCGGTTAAGTTTTCGAGGGCTGATTTCTTTTCCTGTGATAAAAAGCCTTCTGTTTCGACCACCAAACTTCTTACGGTAGTTTTGAAACCGTTTGGGACCATTTTTGAGAGAAATGCCGAAAGTCAGATTTTTGATGGAATTGTGACCCCGGGGCTTAGGGATTTTTTCAAAAAAATCTTTTTCTGCCCGTTAATTTGTCTTGGGCTGATTTCCTTTCCCGTGATAAACAGCCTTCTGTTTCAACCGCCAAACCTCTCAGGGGAGCATTTACAACCGTTTGGCACCATGTTTGAGTGAAATGCCGAAAGTCAGAATTTGATGAAATTGTGACCCCGCGGCTTAGGGATTTTTTCAAAAAAATCTTTTTCTGCCGGTTAAGTTGTTTTGGGCTGATTTCCTTTCCCGTGATAAACAGCCTTCTGTTTCGTCCGCCAAACCTCTCACGGGAGTATTTGAAACCGTTTGGGACCATTATTGAGTGAAATGCCGAAAGTCAGATTTTTGATGAAATTGTGACCCCGGGGCTTAGGGATTTTTTCAAAAAAATATTCTTCTGCCAGTTAAGTTTTCGAGGGCTGATTTCTTTTCCCATGATAAAAAGCCTTCTGCTTCGACCACCAAACCTCTCACGGGAGCATTTGAAACCGTTTGGCACCATTTTTGAGTGAATTGCCGAAAGTCAGATTTTTTATGAAATTGTGACTCCGTGGCTTAGGGATTTTTTCAAAAAAATATTTTTCTGCCGGTTAAGTTGTTTTGGGCTGATTTCCTTTCCCGTGATAAAAAGCCTTCTGTTTCGAACGCCAAACCTCTCAGGGGAGCATTTGAAACCGTTTGGCACCATTCTTGAGTGAAATGCCGAAAGTCAGATTTTTGATGAAATTGTGACCCCGGGGCTTAGGGATTTTTTCAAAAAAATCTTTTTCTGCCGGTTAAGTTGTTTTGGGCTGATTTCCTTTCCCGTGATAAAAAGCCTTCTGTTTCGACCGCCAAACCTCTCACGGGAGCATTTGCAACCGTTTGGCACCATTTTTGAGTGAATTGCCGAAAGTCAGATATTTGATGAAATTGTCACCCCGGGGCTTAGGGATTTTTTCAAAAAAATCTTTTTCTGCCGGTTAAGTTTTCGAGGGCTGATTTCTTTTCCTGTGATAAAAAGCCTTCTGTTTCGACCGCCAAACCTCTCACGGGAGCATTTGAAACCGTTTGGGACCATTTTTAGTGAAATGCCGAAAGTCAGATTTTTGATGAAATTGTGACCCCGCAGCTTAGGGATTTTTTCAAAAAAATATTTTTCTGCCGGTTAAGTTGTTTTGGGCTGATTTCCTTTCCCGTGATAAAAAGCCTTCTGTTTCGACCGCCAAACCTCTCAGGGGAGCATTTGCAACCGTTTGGCACCATTTTTGAGTGAATTGCCGAAAGTCAGATATTTGATGAAAGTGTGACCCCGGGGCTTAGGGATTTTTTCAAAAAAATCTTTTTCTGCCAGTTAAGTTTTCGAGGGCTGATTTCTTTTCCTGTGATAAAAAGCCTTCTGTTTCGACCACCAAACCTCTCACGGGAGCATTTGAAACCGTTTGGGACCATTTTTGAGTGAAATGCCGAAAGTCTGATTTTTGATGAAATTGTGACCCCGGGGCTTAGGGATTTTTTCAAAAAAATCTTTTTCTACCTGTTAAGTTTTCGAGGGCTGATTTCTTTTCCTGTGATAAAAAGCCTTCTGTTTCGACCACCAAACCTCTCAGGGGAGCATTTACAACCGTTTGGCACCATTTTTGAGTGAAATGCCGAAAGTCAGAATTTGATGAAATTGTGACCCCGCGGCTTAGGGATTTTTTCAAAAAAATCTTTTTCTGCCGGTTAAGTTGTTTTGGGCTGATTTCCTTTCCCGTGATAAACAGCCTTCTGTTTCGTCCGCCAAACCTCTCGGGGTAGCAATTGCAACCGTTTGGCACCATTTTTGAGTGAATTGCCGAAAGTCAGATTTTTTGATGAAATTGTGACCCCGGGGCTTAGGGATTTTTTCAAAAAAATCTTTTTCTGCCAGTTAAGTTTTCGAGGGCTGATTTCTTTTCCTGTGATAAAAAGCCTTCTGTTTCGACCGCCAAACCTCTCACGGGAGCATTTGAAACCGTTTGGGACCATTTTTAGTGAAATGCCGAAAGTCAGATTTTTGATGAAATTGTGACCCCGCAGCTTAGGGATTTTTTCAAAAAAATCTTTTTCTGCCGGTTAAGTTGTTTTGGGCTGATTTCCTTTCCCGTGATAAAAAGCCTTCTGTTTCGTCCGCCAAACCTCTCAGGGGAGCATTTGCAACCGTTTGGCACCATTTTTGAGTGAATTGCCGAAAGTCAGATATTTGATGAAAGTGTGACCCCGGGGCTTAGGGATTTTTTCAAAAAAATCTTTTTCTGCCAGTTAAGTTTTCGAGGGCTGATTTCTTTTCCTGTGATAAAAAGCCTTCTGTTTCGACCACCAAACCTCTCACGGGAGCATTTGAAACCGTTTGGGACCATTTTTGAGTGAAATGCCGAAAGTCTGATTTTTGATGAAATTGTGACCCCGGGGCTTAGGGATTTTTTCAAAAAAATCTTTTTCTACCTGTTAAGTTTTCGAGGGCTGATTTCTTTTCCTGTGATAAAAAGCCTTCTGTTTCGACCACCAAACCTCTCAGGGGAGCATTTACAACCGTTTGGCACCATTTTTGAGTGAAATGCCGAAAGTCAGAATTTGATGAAATTGTGACCCCGCGGCTTAGGGATTTTTTCAAAAAAATCTTTTTCTGCCGGTTAAGTTGTTTTGGGCTGATTTCCTTTCCCGTGATAAACAGCCTTCTGTTTCGTCCGCCAAACCTCTCGGGGTAGCAATTGCAACCGTTTGGCACCATTTTTGAGTGAATTGCCGAAAGTCAGATTTTTTGATGAAATTGTGACCCCGGGGCTTAGGGATTTTTTCAAAAAAATCTTTTTCTGCCAGTTAAGTTTTCGAGGGCTGATTTCTTTTCCTGTGATAAAAAGCCTTCTGTTTCGACCGCCAAACCTCTCACGGGAGCATTTGAAACCGTTTGGGACCATTTTTAGTGAAATGCCGAAAGTCAGATTTTTGATGAAATTGTGACCCCGCAGCTTAGGGATTTTTTCAAAAAAATCTTTTTCTGCCGGTTAAGTTGTTTTGGGCTGATTTCCTTTCCCGTGATAAACAGCCTTCTGTTTCGTCCGCCAAACCTCTCAGGGGAGCATTTGCAACCGTTTGGCACCATTTTTGAGTGAATTGCCGAAAGTCAGATATTTGATGAAAGTGTGACCCCGGGGCTTAGCGATTTTTTCAAAAAAATCTTTTTCTGCCAGTTAAGTTTTCGAGGGCTGATTTCTTTTCCTGTGATAAAAAGCCTTCTGTTTCGACCACCAAACCTCTCACGGGAGCATTTGCAACCGTTTGGTTCCATTTTTGAGTGAATTGCCGAAAGTCAGATTTTTGATGAAATTGTGACCCCGGGGCTCAGGGATTTTTTCAAAAACATCTTTTTCTGCCGGTTATGTTGTCCATGTCTGATTTCTTGCTCTGTGATATAAAGCCTTCTGTTTCGACCGCCAAACCTCTCAGGGGAGCATTTGCAAGCGTTTGGCACCATTTTTGAGTGAAATGCCGAAAGTCTGATTTTTGATGAAATTGTGACCCCGGGGCTTAGGGATTTTTTCAAAAAAATCTTTTTCTACCTGTTAAGTTTTCGAGGGCTGATTTCTTTTCCTGTGATAAAAAGCCTTCTGTTTCGACCACCAAACCTCTTACGGTAGCATTTGAAACCGTTTGGGACCATTTTTGAGAGAAATGCCGAAAGTCAGATTTTAGATGGAATTGTGACCCCGGGGCTTAGGGATTTTTTCAAAAAAATCTTTTTCTGCCGGTTAATTTGTCTTGGGCTGATTTCTTTTCCCGTGATAAAAAGCCTTCTGTTTCGACCGCCAAACCTCTCAGGGGAGCATTTACAACCGTTTGGCACCATTTTTGAGTGAAATGCCGAAAGTCAGAATTTGATGAAATTGTGACCCCGCGGCTTAGGGATTTTTTCAAAAAAATCTTTTTCTGCCGGTTAAGTTGTTTTGGGCTGATTTCCTTTCCCGTGATAAACAGCCTTCTGTTTCGTCCGCCAAACCTCTCAGGGGAGCATTTGCAACCGTTTGGCAACATTTTTCTGCCGCTTATGTTGTCCATGGCTGATTTCTTGCTCTTTGATATAAAGCCTTCTGTTTCGACCGCCAAACCTCTCAGGGGAGCATTTGCAACCGTTTGGAACCATTTTTGAGTGAATTGCCGAAAGTCAGATTTTTGATGAAATTGTGACCCCGGGGCTTAGGGATTTTTTCAAAAAAATCTTTTTCTGCTGGTTAATTTGTCTTGGGATGATTTCTTTTCCCGTGATAAAAACCCTTCTGTTTCGACCGCCAAACCTCTTACGGGAGCATTTGAAACCGTGTGGGACCATTTTTGAGAGAAATGCCGAAAGTCAGATTTTTGATGAAATTGTGACCCCGCGGCTTAGGGATTTTTTCAAAAAAATATTTTTCTGCCGGTTAAGTTGTTTTGGGCTGATTTCTTTTCCGGTGATAAAATGCCTTCTGTTTCGACCACCAAACCTCTTACGGTAGCATTTGAAACCGTTTGTGACCATTTTTGAGTGAATTGCCGAAAGTCAGATTTTTGATGAAATTGTGACCCCGGGGCTCAGGGATTTTTTCAAAAACATCTTTTTCTCCCGGTTAAGTTGTCGAGGGCTGTTTTCTTTTCCTGTGATAAAAAGCCTTTTCTTTTGACCGCCAAACCTCTCACGGGAGCATTTGCAACCGTTTGGCACCATTTTTCTGCCGGTTATGTTGTGCATGTCTGATTTCTTGCTCTGTGATATAAAGCCTTCTGTTTCGACCGCCAAACATCTCAGGGGAGCATTTGCAACCGTTTGGCACCATTTTTGAGTGAATTGCCGAAAGTCAGATTTTTGATGAAATTGTGACCCCCTGGCTTAGGGATTTTTTCAAAAAAATCTTTTTCTGCCGGTTAAGTTGTCTTGGGCTGATTTCTTTTCCCGTGATAAAAAGCCTTCTGTTTCGACCGCCAAACCTCTCAGGGGAGCATTTGCAACCGTTTGGGACCATTTTTGAGTGAAATGCCGAAAGTCTGATTTTTGATGAAATTGTGACCCCGGGGCTCAGGGATTTTTTCAAAAACATCTTTTTCTGCCGGTTAAGTTGTCGAGGGCTGATTTCTTTTCCTGTGATAAAAAGCCTTTTCTTTCGACCGCCAAACCTCTCACGGGAGCATTTCCAACCGTTTGGCACAATTTTTCTGCCGGTTATGTTGTCCATGGCTGATTTATTGCTCTGTGATATAAAGTCTTCTGTTTCGACCGCCAAACCTCTCAGGGGAGCATTTGCAACTGTTTGGCACCATTTTTGAGTGAATTGCCGAAAGTCAGATTTTTGATAAAATTGTGACCCCGGGGCTTAGGGATTTTTTCAAAAAAATCTTTTTCTGCCGGTAAAGTTGTCTTGGGCTGATTTCTTTTCCCGTGATAAAAAGCCTTCTGTTTCGACCGCCAAACCTCTCAGGGGAGCATTTGAAACCGTTTGGGACGATTTTTGAGTGAATTGCCGAAAGTCAGATATTTGATGAATTGTGACCCCGGGGATTAGGGATTTTTTCAAAAAAATCTTCTTCTGCCGGTTAAGTTTTCGAGGGCTGATTTTTTTCCCCGTGATAAAAAGCCTTCTGTTTCGACCGCCAAACCTCTCAGGGGAGCATTTGCAACCGTTTGGCACCATTTTTGAGTGAATTGCTGAAAGTCAGATTTTTGATGAAATTGTAACCCCGGGGCTTAGGGATTTTTTCAAAAAAAACTTTTTCTGCCGGTTAAGTTGTTTTGGGCTGATTTCCTTTCCCGTGAGAAAAAGCCTTTTCTTTTGACCGCCAAACCTCTCACGGGAGCATTTGCAACCGTTTGGCACCATTTTTCTGCCGGTTATGTTGTCCATGTCTGATTTCTTGCTCTGTGATATAAAGCCTTCTGTTTCGACCGCCAAACCTCTCAGGGGAGCATTTGCAACCGTTTGGCACCATATTTGAGTGAATTGCCGAAAGTCAGATTTTTGATGAAATTGTGACCCCGCGGCTTAGGGATTTTTTCAAAAAAATCTTTTTCTGCCAGTTAAGTTTTCGAGGGCTGATTTCTTTTCCTGTGATAAAAAGCCTTCTGTTTCTACCACCAAACCTCTCACGGGAGCATTTGAAACCGTTTGGGACCATTTTTGAGTAAAATGCCGAAAGTCAGATTTTTGATGAAATTGTGACCGCGCCCTAAGATAAATTAGTCAACTACATTTTGTATAAATTCATTCGTAATACTGTCGTATTTATCCAAGCAGTCTATGTTTGTAAGCAGTCCGTTCACAGGTTGCAAGTGTTACCATATTATCAATCCACCGATTAAAGGAGATCATCTCTTTACTCTTCCAGTTTATCAATATTAGCCTCTCAGCTACCATTAGAGTGTGTACAATCCATTTCTGTTGTCCAGTTGTTAACTTCCATATAGTAGGCATATAGTTAAAAAAAGTTTCATGTTTTATTGTATATTATTTTATCCTACAAGCTGCTGAGCGTGGCTGGCACGACCCAGTCAGATGGGTGGGGTATAAATAATAAAACTATTATTATTATTTATTATTGAATAGGACATCCCTTTTTTCATCAGAGAAGTGTTGGAGGGTTTGAGAATGAAATATACTCTGAGTCGAGAGTGGATTTCATGCTCTTTATTCAGCTCATAGTGGTGAGGAGGAATGGATGTTCCCTCAAAGTATCTGCTTTATATACATTATTTACACAATGGGCTGCATGTGATTGGCTAATTTACTCCTGCCTTACTCCTACTTTACACCTAGTTTACTCCTCCTTTACACCTAGTCTACTCCTACTTTACACCTAGTTTACTCCTAGTTTACAACTAGTTTACTCCTAGTTTACCCCTAGTTTACACCTACTTTCCTCCTAGTTTGCTCCTAGTTTACACCTACTTTACACCTAGTTTACTCCTAGTTTACACCTACTTTACTCCTACTTTATGTGTGCATTTGTTTAAAATGCATCTCTGGGTAACTTGTGGGGCATAGGAATTTGTTCATTTTTCTCTTACACCACATGGTCTGAGGGACGGTGCACAGGCGTGGGACAACATCTCAGGGGAGCATTAGCGATTTTTTCAAAAAAATCTTTTTCTCCCGGTTAAGTTGTCGAGGGCTGATTTCCTGTCATGTGATAAAAAGCCTTCTGTTTCAACCGCCAAACCTCTCAGGGGACCATTTGCAACCGTTTGGCTAATTTACTCCTGCCTTACTCCTACTTTACACCTAGTTTATTCCCAGTTTACAACTAGTTTACTCCTAGTTTACTCCTAGTTTACACCTACTTTACACCTAGTCTACTCCTACTTTACTCCTAGTTTACATCTACTTTACACCTAGTTTACTCCTAGTTTACACCTACTTTACACCTAGTTTACTCCTAGTTTACACCTACTTTACTCCTACTTTACTCCTACTTTATGTGTGCATTTATTTAAAATGCATCTCTGGGTTACTTGTGGGGCATAGGAATTTGTTCATTTTTTTCTTACACCACATGGTCCGAGGGACGGTGCACAGGCGGTGGACAACATCTGGAAGATATATTTCATGCTCTTTATTCAGCTCATAGTGGTGAGGAGGAATGGATGTTCCCTCAAACTATCTGCTTTATATACATTATTTACACAATGGGCTGCATGTGATTGGCTAATTTACTCCTGCCTTACTCCTACTTTACAACTAGTTTACTGCTCCTTTACACCTAGTTTACTCCTAGTTTACACCTAGTTTACTCCTAGTTTACACCTACTTTACACCTCGTTTACTCCTAGTTTACACCTAGTTTACACCTAGTTTACACCTAGTTTACACCTACTTTACTCCTACTTTACTCCTACTTTATGTGTGCATTTATTTAAAATGCATCTCTGGGTTACTTGTGGGGCATAGGAATTTGTTCATTTTTCTCTTGCACCACATGGTCTGAGGGACGGTGCACAGGCGGTGGACAACATCTCAGGGGAGAATTAGCAATTTTTTCAAAAAAATCTTTTTCTCCCGGTTAAGTTGTCGAGGGCTGATTTCCTGTCCTGTGATAAAAAGCCTTCTGTTTCAACCGCCAAACCTCTCAGGGGACCATTTGCAACCGTTTGGCACCATTTTTGAGTGAATTGCCGAAAGTCAGATTTTTGATGAAATCTTTTTCTACGGATGAAGTTATCGAGGGCTGATTTCTTTTCCTGTGATAAAAAGCCTTCTGTTTCGACCGCCAAACCTATCGGGGAGCATTTGCAACCGTTTGGCACCATTTTTGAGTTAATTGCCGAAAGTCAGATTTTTTATTAAATTGTGACCCCGGGGCTTAGGGATTTTTTCGAAAACATATTTTTCTGCCGGTTAAGTTGTCGAGGGCTGATTTCTTGTCCGGTGATAAAAAGCCTTCTGTTTCAACCGCCAAACCTATCAGGGGAGCATTTGCAACCGTTTGGCACCATTTTTTAGTGAATGGCCGAAAGTCAGATTTTTGATGGAATTGTGACCCCGAGGCTTAGTGATTTTTCAAAAACAAAAAAAATTATCCCGGTTGAGTTGTCGAGGGCTGATTTCTTTTTCTGTGATAAAAAGCCTTCTGTTTCAACCGCCAAACCTTTCATGGGAGCATTTGCAACCGTTTGGCACCATTTTTGAGTGAATTGCCAAAAGTCAGATTTTTGATGAAATTGTGACCCCGGGGCTTAGCGATTTTTTTAAAAAAAAAATTTCTAGCGGTTAACTTGTCGAGGGCTGATTTCTTTTCCTGTGATAAAAAGCCTTCTGTTTCGACCACCAAACGTTTCATGGGAGCATTTGCAACCGTTTGGCACCATTTTTGAGTGAATTGCCAAAAGTCAGATTTTTGATGAAATTGTGACCGCGCCCTAATATAAATTAGTCAACTACATTTTGTATAAATTCATTCGAAATACTGTCGTATTTATCCAAGCAGTCTATGTTTGTAAGCAGTCCGTTCACAGGTTGCAAGTGTTACCATATTATCAATCCACCGATTAAAGGAGATCATCTCTTTACTCTTCCAGTTTATCAATATCAGCCTCTCAGCTACCATTAGAGTGTGTACAATCCATTTCTGTTGTCCAGTTGTTAACTTCCATATTGTAGGCATATAGTTAAAATAAGTTTCATGTTTTATTGTATATTATTTTATCCTGCAAGCTACTGAGCGTGGCTGGCACGACCCAGTCAGATGGGTGGGGTATAAATAATAAAACTATTATTATTATTTATTTAATATTGAATAGGACATCCCTTATTTCATCAGAGAAGTGTTGGAGGGTTTGAGAATGAAATATACTCTGAGTCGAGAGTGGATTTCATGCTCTTTATTCAGCTCATAGTGGTGAGGACGAATGGATGTTCCCTCAAACTATCTGCTTTATATACATTATTTACACAATGGGCTGCATGTGATTGGCTAATTTACTCCTGCCTTACTCCTACTTTACAACTAGTTTACTGCTCCTTTACACCTAGTTTACTCCTAGTTTACACCTAGTTTACTCCTAGTTTACACCTACTTTACTCCTCGTTTACTCCTAGTTTACACCTATTTTACACCTAGTTTACACCTAGTTTACACCTACTTTACTCCTACTTTACTCCTACTTTATGTGTGCATTTATTTAAAATGCATCTCTGGGTTACTTGTGGGGCATAGGAATTTGTTCATTTTTCTCTTACACCACATGGTCTGAGGGACGGTGCACAGACGGTGGACAACATCTCAGGGGAGCATTAGCAATTTTTTCAAAAAAATCTTTTTCTCCCGGTTAAGTTGTCGAGGGCTGATTTCCTGTCCTGTGATAAAAAGCCTTCTGTTTCAACCGCCAAACCTCTCAGGGGACCATTTGCAACCGTTTGGCACCATTTTTGAGTGAATTGCCGAAAGTCAGATTTTTGATGAAATCTTTTCCTACGGATAAAGTTGTCGAGGGCTGATTTCCTGTCCTGCGATAAAAAGCCTTCTATTTTCCCCGCCAAACCTCTCAGGGGAGCATTTGCAACACTTTGGCACCATTTTTGAGTTAATGGCCGAAACTCAGATTTTTGATGAAATTGTGACCCCGGGGCTTAGGGATTTTTTCAAAAAAATCTTTTTCTGCTGGTTAAGTTGTCGAGGGCTGATTTCTTGTCCTGTGATAAAAAGCCTTCTGTTTCGACCGCCAAACGTCTCAGGAGATCATTTGTAACCCTTTGGCACCATTTTTGAATGAATGGCCGAAAGTCGGATTTTTGATGAAAATGTGACCCCGCAGCTTAGGGATTTTTTCAAAAAAATCTTTTTCTGCCGCTTAAGTTGTCGAGGGCTGATTTCTTGTCCGGTGATAAAATGCCTTCTGTTTCGACAACCAAACCTCTCAGGGGAGCATTTGGAACCGTTTGGCACCATTTTTGAGTTAATGGGTGAAAGTCAGATTTTTGATGAAATTGTGACCCCGGGATTTAGGGATTTTCTCAAAAAAATATTTTTCTTCTGGTTAGGTTGTCGAGGGCTGATTTCTTTTCCTGTGATAAAAAGCCTTCTGTTTCGACAGCCAAACCTCTCAGGGGAGCATTTGCAACCGTTTGGTACCATTTTTCAGTGAAATGCCGAAAGTCAGATTTTTGATGAAATTGTGACCCCCGGGGCTTAGGGATTTTTTCAAAAACATCTTTTTCTGCCGGTTAAGTTGTCGAGGGCTGATTTCTTTTCCTGTGATAAAAAGCCTTCTGTTTCGACAACCAAACCTCTCATGGGAGCATTTGCAACCGTTTGGCACCATTTTTGAGTTTATGGGCGAAAGTCAGATTTTTTATGAAATTGTGACCCCGGGGCTTAGGGGTTTTCTCAAAAAAATCTCTTTCTTCTGGTTAAGTTGTCAAGGGCTGATTTCTTTTCCTGTGATAAAAAGCCTTCTGTTTTGACCGCCAAACCTCTCAGGGGAGCATTTGCAACCGATTGGCACCATTTTTGAGTGAATTGCCGAAAGTCAGATTTCTGATGAAATTGTGACCCCGGGGCTTAGTGATTTTTTGAGGAAAATCTTTTGCTGCCGGTTAAGTTGTTGAGGGCTGGTTTCTTTTCCTGTGATAAAGAGCCTTCTGTTTCGACCGCCAAACATCTCAGGGGAGCATTTGCAACCCTTTGGCACCATTTTTGAGTGAATGACCGAAAGTCAGATTTTTGATGAAAATGTGACCCCGCAGCTTAGGGATATTTCAAGAAAATCTTTTTCTGCCGCTTAAGTTGTCGAGGGCTGATATCTTTTCCTGTGATAAAAAGCCTTCTGTTTCGAGCGCCAGACCTCTCAGGGGAGCAATTGCAATCGTTTGCCACCATTTTTGAGTTAATGGGCGAAAGTCAGATTTTTTATGAAATTGTCACCCCGGGGCTTAGGGATTTTCTCAAAAAAATCTTTTTCTTCTGGTTAGGTTGTCGAGGGCTGATTTCTTTTCCTGTGATAAAAAGCCTTCTGTTTCGACCGCCAAACCTATCGGGGGAACATTTGCAACCGTTTGGCACCATTTTGGAGTGAAATGCCGAAAGTCAGATTTTTAATGAAATTGTGACCCCGGGGCTTAGGGATTTTTTCAAAAAAAACTTTTTCTGCCGGTTAAGTTGTTGAGGGCTGATTTCTTTTCCTGTGATAAAAAGCCTTCTGTTTCGACCGCCAAACCTATCGGGGGAACATTTGCAACCGTTTGGCACCATTTTGGAGTGAAATGCCGAAAGTCAGATTTTTAATGAAATTGTGACCCCGGGGCTTGGGGATTTTTTCAAAAACATCTTTTTCTGCCGGTTAAGTTGTCGAGGGCTGATATCTTGTCCGGTGATAAAAAGCCTTCTGTTTCGACCGCTAAACGTCTGAGGAGAGCATTTGCTACCCTTTGGCACCATTTTTGAGTGAATGGCCGAAAGTCAGATTTTTGATGAAATTGTGACCGAGGGCTGATTTCTTTTCCTGTGATAAAAAGCCTTCGGTTTCGAGCGCCAGACCTCTCAGGGGAGCATTTGCAATCGTTTGCCACCATTTTTGAGTGAATTGCCAAAAGTCAGATTTTTGAACAAATTGTAACCCCGGGGCTTAGGGATTTTCTCAAAAACATCTTTTTCTTCTGGTTAGGTTATCGAGGGCTGATTTCTTTTCCTGTGATTAAAAGCCTTCTGTTTCGACCGCCAAACCTCTCAGGGGAGCATTTGCAACCGTTTGGCACCATTTTAAGTGAATTGCCGAAAGTCAGATTTTTGATTAAATTGTGACCCCGGGGCTTAGGGATTTTTTTTTAAAAAAAAATTCTGCCTGTTAAGTTGTCGAGGGCTGATTTCTTGTCCGGTGATAAAAAGCCTTCTGTTTCGACCGCCAAACCTCTCAGGGGAGCATTTGCAACCGTTTTGCACCATTTTTGAGTTAATGGGCGAAAGTCAGATTTTTTATGAAATTGTCACCCCGGGGTTTAGGGATTTTCTCAAAAAAATCTTTTTCTTCTGGTTAGGTTGTAGAGGGCTGATTTCTTTTCCTGTGATAAAAAGCCTTCTGTTTCGACCGCCAAACCTTTCAGGGGAGGAATTGCAAACGTTTGGCACCATTTTTGAGTGAATGGCCGAAAGTCAGATTTTTGATGAAATTGTGACCCCGGGGCTTAGGGATTTTTTCAAAAACATCTTTTTCTGCCGGTTAAGTTGTCGAGGGCTGATTTCTTTTCCTGTGATAAAAAGCCTTCTGTTTCGACCGCCAAACCTATCGGGGGAACATTTGCAACCGTTTGGCACCATTTTGGAGTGAAATGCCGAAAGTCAGATTTCTGATGAAATTGTGACCCCGGGGCTTAGGGATTTTTTCAAAAAAATCTTTTTCTGCCGGTTAAGTTGTTGAGGGCTGATTTCTTTTCCTGTGATAAAGAGACTTCTGTTTCGACCGCCAAACATCTCAGGGGAGCATTTGCAACCCTTTGGCACAATTTTTGAGTGAATGACCGAAAGTCAGATTTTTGATGAAATTGTGACCCCGGGGCTTAGGGATTTTTTCAAAAAAATCTTTTTCTGCCGGTTAAGTTGTCTTGGGCTGATTTCTTTTCCTGTGATAAAAAGCCTTCTGTTTCGACCGCCAAACCTTTCAGGGGAGGAATCGCAAACGTTTGGCACCATTTTTTAGTGAATGGCCGAAAGTCAGATTTTTTATGAAATTGTGACCCCGGGGCTTAGGGTTTTTTTCAAAAAAATCTTTTTCTGCTGGTTAAGTTGTCGAGGGCTGATTTCTTGTCCTGTGATAAAAAGCCTTCTGTTTCGACCGCCAAACCTCTCAGGGAAGCATTTGCAACCGATTGGCACCATTTTTGAGTGAATTGCCGAAAGTCAGATTTTTGATGAAATTGTGACCCCGGGGCTTAGGGATTTTTTCAAAAAAATCTTTTTCTGCCGTTTAAGTTGTTGAGGGCTGATTTCTTTTCCTGTGATAAAGAGCCTTCTGTTTCGACCGCCAAACATCTCAGGGGAGCATTTGCAACCCTTTGGCACAATTTTTGAGTGAATGGCCGAAAGTCAGATTTTTGATGAAATTGTGACCCCGGGGCTTAGGGATTTTCTCAAAAAAATCTTTTTCTTTTGGTTCGGTTGTCGAGGGCTGATTTCTTTTCCTGTGATAAAAAGCCTTCTGTTTCGACCGCCAAACGTTTCAGGGGAGGAATTGCAAAAGTTTGGCACCATTTTTGAGTGAATGGCCGAAAGTCAGATTTTTGATTAAATTGTGACCCCGGAGCTTAGGGATTTTTTCAAAAAAATCTTTTTCTGCTGGTTAAGTTGTCGAGGGCTAATTTCTTGTCCTGTGATAAAAAGCCTTCTGTTTCAACCGCCAAACCTCTCAGGGGAGCATTTGCAACCGTTTGGCACCATTTTTGAGTGAAATGCCGAAAGTCAGATTTTTGATGAAATTGTGACCCCGGGGCTTAGGGATTTTTTCAAAAACATCTTTTTCTGCCGCTTAAGTTGTCGAGGGCTGATTTCTTTTCCTGTGATAAAAAGCCTTCTGTTTCGAGCGCCAGACCTCTCAGGGGAACATTCGCAACCGTTTGGCACCATTTTGGAGTGAAATGCCGAAAGTCAGATTTTTAATGAAATTGTAACCCCGGGGCTTAGGGATTTTTTCAAAAAAATCTTTTTCTGCTGGTTAAGTTGTCGAGGGCTAATTTCTTGTCCTGTGATAAAAAGCCTTCTGTTTCAACCGCCAAATCTCTCAGGGGAGCATTTGCAACCGTTTGGCACCATTTTTGAGTGAAATGCCGAAAGTCAGATTTTTGATGAAATTGTGACCCCGGGGCTTAGGGATTTTTTCAAAAACATCTTTTTCTGCCGCTTAAGTTGTCGAGGGCTGATTTCTTTTCCTGTGATAAAAAGCCTTCTGTTTCGAGCGCCAGACCTCTCAGGGGAACATTCGCAACCGTTTGGCACCATTTTGGAGTGAAATGCCGAAAGTCAGATTTTTAATGAAATTGTAACCCCGGGGCTTAGGGATTTTTTCAAAAAAAACTTTTTCTGCCGGTTAAGTTGTTGAGGGCTGATTTCTTTTCCTGTGATTAAAAGCCTTCTGTTTCGACCGCCAAACCTCTCAGGGGAGCATTTGCAACCGTTTGGCACCATTTTAAGTGAATTGCCGAAAGTCAGATTTTTGATTAAATTGTGATCCCGGGGCTTAGGGATTTTTTCAAAAACATCTTTTTCTGCCGGTTAAGTTGTCGAGGGCTGATTTCTTGTCCGGTGATAAAAAGCCTTCTGTTTCTACCGCCAAACCTCTCAGGGGCGCATTTGCAACCCTTTGGCACAATTTTTGAGTTAATGGGCGAAAGTCAGATTTTTTATGAAATTGTGACCCCGGGGCTTAGGGATTTTTTCAAAAAAATCTTTTTCTTCTGGTTAGGTTGTCGAGGGCTGATTTCTTTTCCTGTGATAAAAAGCCTTCTGTTTCGACCGCCAAAACTTTCAGGGGAGGAATTGCAAACGTTTGGCACCATTTTTGAGTGAATGGCCGAAAGTCAGATTTTTGATGAAACTGTGACCCCGGAGCTTAGGGATTTTTTCAAAAACATCTTTTTCTGCTGGTTAAGTTGTCGAGGGCTGATATCTTGTCCGGTGATAAAAAGCCTTCTGTTTCGACTGCCAAACGTCTCAGGAAAGCATTTGCAACCCTTTGGCACCATTTTTGAGTGAATGGCCGAAAGTCGGATTTTTGATGAAATTGTGACCGAGGGCTGATTTCTTTTCCTGTGATAAAAAGCCTTCTGTTTCAAGCGCCAGACCTCTCATGGGAGCATTTGCAACCGTTTGGCACCATTTTTGAGTTTATGGGCGAATGTCAGATTTTTTATGAAATTATGACCCCAGGGCTTAGGGATTTTTTTCAAAAAAATCTTTTTCTGCCGCTTAAGTTGTTGAGGGCTGATTTCTTTTTCTGTGATAAAAAGCCTTCTGTTTCGACCGCCAAACGTCTCAGGAGAGCATTTGCAACCCTTTGGCACCATTTTTGAGTGAATGGCCGAAAGTCGGATTTTTGATGAAATTGTGACCGAGGGCTGATTTCTCTTCCTGTGATAAAAAGTCTTCTGTTTCGAGCGCCAGACCTCTCATGGGAGCATTTGCAACCGTTTGGCACCATTTTTGAGTTTATGGGCGAAAGTCAGATTTTTTATGAAATTGTGACCCCGGTGCTTAGGGATTTTCTCAAAAAAATCTTTTTCTTCTGGTTAGGTTGTCAAGGGCTGATTTCTTTTCCTGTGATGAAAAGCCTTCTGTTTCGACCGCCAAACCTCTCAGGGGAGGAATTGCAAACGTTTGGCACCATTTTTGAGTGAATGGCCGAAAGTCAGATTTTTGATGAAATTGTGACCCCGGAGCTTAGGGATTTTTTTCAAAAAAATCTTTTTCTGCTGGTTAAGTTGTCGAGGGCTGATTTCTTGTCCTGTGATAAAAAGCCTCCTGTTTCGACCGCCAAACCTCTCAGGGGAGCATTTGCAACCGATTCGCACCATTTTTGAGTGAATTGCCGAAAGTCAGATTTCTGATGAAATTGTGACCCCGGGGCTTAGGGATTTTTGGAGAAAAATCTTTTTCTGCCGGTTAAGTTGTTGAGGGCTGATTTCTTTTCCTGTGATAAAGAGACTTCTGTTTCGACCGCCAAACATCTCAGGGGAGCATTTGCAACCCTTTGGCACAATTTTTGAGTGAATGACCGAAAGTCAGATTTTTGATGAAAATGTGACCCCGCAGCTTAGGGATATTTCAAGAAAATCTTTTTCTGCCGCTTAAGTTGTCGAGGGCTGATATCTTTTCCTGTGATAAAAAGCCTTCTGTTTCGAGCGCCAGACCTCTCAGGGGAGCAATTGCAATCGTTTGCCACCATTTTTGAGTTAATTGCCAAAAGTCAGATTTTTGATGAAATTGTGACCCCCGCGGCTTAGGGATTTTCTCAAAAAAATCTTTTTCTGCCGGTTAAGTTGTCGAGGGCTGATTTCTTTTCCTGTGATAAAAAGCCTTCTGTTTCGACCGCCAAACCTATCGGGGGAACATTTGCAAACGTTTGGCACCATTTTGGAGTGAAATGCCGAAAGTCAGATTTTTAATGAAATTGTGACCCCGGGGCTTAGGGATTTTTTCAAAAAAAACTTTTTCTGCCGGTTAAGTTGTTGAGGGCTGATTTCTTTTCCTGTGATAAAAAGCCTTCTGTTTCGACCGCCAAACCTATCGGGGAGCATTTTCAACCGTTTGGCACCATTTTTGAGTGAATTGCCGAAAGTCAGATTTTTGATTAAATTGTGACCCCGGGGCTTAGGGATTTTTTCAATAACATCTTTTTCTGCCGGTTAAGTTGTCGAGGGCTGATATCTTCTCCGGTGATAAAAAGCCTTCTGTTTCGACCGCTAAACGTCTGAGGAGAGCATTTGCAACCCTTTGGCACCATTTTGGAGTGAATGGCCGAAAGTCGGATTTTTGATGAAATTGTGACCGAGTTCGGATTTCTTTTCCTGTGATAAAAAGCCTTCTGTTTCGAGCGCCAGACCTCTCAGGGGAGCAATTGCAATCATTTGCCACCATTTTTGAGTGAATGACCGAAAGTCAGATTTTTGATGAAAATGTGACCCCGCAGCTTAGGGATATTTCAAGAAAATCTTTTTCTGCCGCTTAAGTTGCCGAGGGCTGATTTCTTTTCCTGTGATAAAAAGCCTTCTGTTTCGACCGCCAAACCTATCAGGTGAGCAACTGCAACCATTTGGCACCATTTTTGAGTGAAATGCCGAAAGTCAGATTTTTGATGAAATTGTGACCCCGGGGCTTAGGGATTTTGTTAAAAAAAAAATTTCTGCCTGTTAAGTTGTCGAGGGCTGATTTCTTGTCCGGTGATAAAAAGCCTTCTGTTTCGACCGCCAAACCTCTCAGGGGAGCATTTGCAACCGTTTGGCACCATTTTTGAGTTAATGGGCGAAAGTCAGATTTTTTATGAAATTGTCACCCCGGGGCTTAGGGATTTTCTCAAAAAAATCTTTTTCTTCTGGTTAGGTTGTCGAGGGCTGATTTCTTTTCCTGTGATAAAAAGCCTTCTGTTTCGACCGCCAAACCTTTCAGGGGAGGAATTGCAAACGTTTGGCACCATTTTTGAGTGAATGGCCGAAAGTCAGATTTTTGATGAAATTGTGACCCCGGGGCTTAGGGTTTTTTTCAAAAAAATCCTTTTCTGCTGGTTAAGTTGTCGAGGGCTGATTTCTTGTCCTGTGATAAAAAGCCTTCTGTTTCGACTGCCAAACCTTTCAGGGGAGCATTTGCAACCGTTTGGCACCATTTTTTAGTGAAATGCCGAAAATCAGATTTTTGATGAAATTGTGACCCCGGGGCTTAGGGATTTTTTCAAAAAAAATAATTCAGCAGCTTAAGTTATCGAGGGCTGATTTCTTTTCCTATGATAAAGAGCCTTCTGTTTCGACCGCCAAACCTCTCAGGGGAGCATTTGCAACCGATTGGCACCATTTTTGAGTGAATTGCCGAAAGTCAGATTTCTGATGAAATTGTGACCCCGGAGCTTAGGGATTTTTTGAAAAAAATCTTTTTCTGCCGGTTAAGTTGTTGAGGGCTGATTTCTTTTCCTGTGATAAAAAGCCTTCTGTTTCAACCGCCAAACGTCTCAGGGGAGCATTTGCAACCGTTTGGCACCATTTTTGAGTGAATTGCCAAAAGTCAGATTTTTGATGAAATTGTGACCCCGGGGCTTAGCGATTTTTTTAAAAAAAAAATTTCTAGCGGTTAACTTGTCGAGGGCTGATTTCTTTTCCTGTGATAAAAAGCCTTCTGTTTCAACCGCCAAACCTTTCATGGGAGCATTTGCAACCGTTTGGCACCATTTTTGAGTGAATTGCCAAAAGTCAGATTTGTCATGAAATTGTGACCGCGCCCTAATATAAATTAGTCAACTACATTTTGTATAAATTCATTCGTAATACTGTCGTATTTATCCAGGCAGTCTATGTTTGTAAGCAGTCCGTTCACTAGTTGCAAGTGTTACCATATTATCAATCCACCGATTAAAGCAGATCATCTCTTTACTCTTCCAGTTTATCAATATCAGCCTCTCAGGCTCTGGTTGAGGCCAGCCTAACTTCTCTGTGGCCTGGGACCTTCAGGATGTTTTTATTTGCAGACCGTAAGTTCCTCCATGGGACATACCAGGAGAGACGGTCCCGTAGATACGAGGGTCCTAGGCCGTATAGGGCTTTAAAGGTTAAAACCAGCACCTTAAACCTGATCCTGTACTCCACCGGGAGCCAGTGCACCACTAAGATACCACTTTACGTACCCATGATGTACTTTCAATGCTTTAAACGTATGGTGTGACCTTGACCCCAGGACCTCTCAGTTATTTAATTCTCGTGGTCCAGTTGGATGCCCTGGCTAAGAGCTTAGGAATCATTACATTGGATAGGCTTGGAAAGGGGCATTTTTAAATCACAGGAGAGAAAAACAAACAAACAAGGCATGATTTATTTCTCAGAGAGTTTATTTGCATTTTCATTACAAATTGGAAATGGTGGGTATACATAATCATTATAAATATTAATAAATACTCTTAAATGCGGTAAAGAATTCAAATAAATAAATAAATAAATAGAACAACATAAAATGCATTAAACCACATTTTCCCTATTAGCTAGGAAACATCCAGGGGCTTTTTTCTTTCAACAATTCCCTTGTTTCTTGAGATTAGGGATATCCAACTATGGAGAAAGCCATTTTACATTTTCCAGTGATGTAAGAGTCCTGTAGTTTTAATAGTGTGGGAAATAATCATTCATAACAGGGAGAGCATACATTGAAACAAACCTCTTCTTTATACCATCTTAATAGTGCTAGGCAAGGGAGCCAGTCCTGTGGCTTGGTTAATTGACAGCATAATATCAATGTTTCTTTAGAACTGAGCATTGGGGCCACAATCACACATACTTCTGTGGGAGTAAATTTCAATGATTACAGTGGGACCTACTTCTGAGTAAATATGACCATGATTGTCTGGCACCCTTATCCTAAGAACAGGTCAGCAAAATTGTCTCATTATTAATAAGGTCTTGTATCTTGAAGAGTTCAGTGCAAACAAAAAGCCATTCTGAAAAGCACTATAGGTTATTATAGTGTGCTAATAGAAGGGGAAGAAATGGAGGCAGTGAGAGATTTTACTTTCTTGGGCTCCATGATCACTGCAGATGGTGACAGCAGCCACAAAATTAAAAGACACCTGCTTCTTGGGAGAAAAGCAATGACAAATCTAGACAGCATCTTAAAAAGTAGAGACATCACCTTGCCAACAAAGGTCCGTATAGTTAAAGCCATGGTTTTCCCAGTAGTGATGTATGGAAGTGAGAGCTGGACCATAAAGAAGGCTGATTGCCAAAGAATTGATGCTTTTGAATTATGGTGCTGGAGGAGACTCTTGAGAGTCCCATGGACTGCAAGAAGATCAAACCTATCCATTCTGAAGGAAATCAGCCCTGAGTGCTCACTGGAAGGACAGATCGTGAAGCTGAGGCTCCAATACTTTGGCCACCTCATGAGAAGAGATGACTCCCTGGAAAAGACCCTGATGCTGGGAAAGATGGAGGGCACAGGGAGAAGGGGACAACAGAGGACGATATGGCTGGACAGTGTTCTCGAAGCTACCAGCATGAGTTTGACCAAACTGCGGGAGGCAGTGGAAGACAGAAGTGCCTGGCGTGCTCTGGTCCATGGGGTCACGAAGAGTCGGACACGACTAAACGACTAAACAACAACAACAACAAAGGAAAAATGTGAAATCTCTCCAGCGTATTGTAGGTTTATTTTCCTACTTGCACTTTCAAGAGATTTGAAGAAAGGAAGAAAATCGGCTTGAAGTCTTGAAGCACCCCATGGGAGCTGCTGGGGCAGCTTTTGCAGAGGTGAACAAAATGTGTACATCAAATGTGGAGGATCTGGGTTTTTTTCACTTACATAAACGGTGGCATCCAATTAAGTCATACTCAGGAGTCTGCCCACAGAAATCTGTGGACTTGAGTAAAGTCTACAGATTTCAGTGTTTGTGCTTCGAGTATGACAGTTGGCTATAAGTCAAAGAGCAAGCGGTATGTTAACAGATTTTAAAAGGTGGATGAGCATTCAAACATGTAATTTTTAACTTGCAGTCTGAAGTGATACTGTCTCCACTAAGAGCTCTGGCATATAATTCTGCTGATCCTGTAGCTTGGCTTGTTTCTTAGAGCTCAGCAGGATTATGTAAGTTGAAGGAAATATGTTCCATTGTGGTAGTATTAATAACTTGCCCTCTCTTCACCCTACACCAGAAATTCAGAGCTTGAAAGGCTACAAAAACATTAGGGCTGAAACAAATGTATTTGCTTTGTATCTCTGCCCCCTTCCCATACACATGCCAAGTATTATTAAAACCCCAGACAGATGTTTATTTCTATTTTCCTCATACACGGCTTATATGGCTTATATACGGTATTCACCCACAGCTTCAGTCAAGAAAAATTTGGTCCTTGCAAACAGAACCGGGCAGTCAATTTGCTACGTTTCCTGGTTCCGATTCATCTGTAGCTGAAGTTGCTCCAAGTTTTGCTCTGTTTCAGAGTATAATGGTTTAGTAGCCAATCTGTCACGCTTACACTGCTTCATTTCATGTGGGAATATTCAAATAATCCCTTAAATTATGGCAATGATTTGCGCAGGAGAGAAGCATATTCATATTTGTTATACTGTATTCTGCTCTTAATCAAGGGACGCAGGTGGCGCTGTGGGTTAAACCACAGAGCCTAGGACTTGCCGATCAGAAGGTCGGCAGTTCAAATCCCCGCGACAGGGTGAGCTCCCATTGCTCGGTCCCTGCTCCTGCCAACCTAGCAGTTCGAAAGCATGTCAAAGTTCAAGTAGATAAATAGGTACCACTCCGGCGGGAAGGTAAACAGCGTTTCTGTGCGCTGCTCTGGTTCACCAGAAGTGGCTTAGTCATGCTGGCCAAATGACCCGGAAGCTGTACGCCGGCTTCCTCGGCCAATAAAGCGAGATGAGCGCCGCAACCGGTCACGACTGGACCTAATGGTCAGGGGTGCCTTTACCTTTTACCTATTCTGCTCTTAATAAGTGATGGTTAAACACAGTGCACAATTGGTAGTAAAAGTTGCAGCATAGTAGAGGAGAGAAGTAAGGGAGGAAAACAAGTGATGTATTTTACACAGGATCAGACCATTGGTCCATCTTACCCCATGCTATATCTATCTACCTGTCAGGCAACAACTCTTGGGGATACTGGACATTACAAAATTATCCCTTCTGTGAGTTATGGCTGCTTCCAAGACAAGTTCTCAGCATGAAACTGCCTTATATTGTCAGACTATGGGTTATTCTGATTCGGTACTGTTTAGCCTCAAGTTGCCATATTTCAAAATGTAAAACCCCAAAAGTTGCCGAGGTTGTTTTTTTTATAGACAAAAACGCCTAAACATTCCAGAATTTAAAAAAATATATAAATTATTTCTTAAACCCTTATTCTAAACTGATACTGTGAACTGTATCAGAGTCCTAAAGCATTTTTTCAAATACTTTAAAATAATTGTTCAGATTATGTCCTCGCCAGGACAGAAAACAGGTTACTGTTACAGATTGGCTCAGGTTTTGATATCAGTCCTAGGGCTTGAAAACCACCTGCTGAACGTTGCACCGTTGGGGTCTCCGTTTTCGGCATGTGAATCATCTACATCATGATACGTGGATGATTGTGCCTTTGGGTTGTCGGAGAGGTTTCCGGCTGATAGGATACTGCCACAGGGATCGGCACTCGCATTTCTCGTATGTCTGCTAGGTTTTGGTGTGTTGAATTGGACTAAAGGGATTTCGTTCCTTCTGGCCAAAAATTGGGAGTACGGTGGTGGATTCATACCGGGGAATAGAGGTTGCTTAGCTTTTCCTAGGCTGACGAGATAGTTGTACTTGGGAGACTGGTAGACATCATAGCCATTTTCCAGGGTCCAGTGTCTGAAAGTGCAGTCCTCATAACTGAAGAAGTGCTGAAGTAAGAAACAAGAACCACAATCAGAACAGTATTAAAATTCGAGTGGAAAATGCTCATCAAAATTCTCTGCTACAGATGTTGAATGGTGTCCGGGTTCTTACCACGTATTTCGTATGTCTAAATGTCTTTACGATACTTGATTTCAACATTTTCTATTTTAGTATTTTTAATGCATGTGCAATGGAATTAGCATTGGCAGTATTTTATAGAAAACGGTGTTACTGTTTGACAGATTACAGCTTGCGAGATGTTTGGTACCTTCCAAAACATTCACATCTAAAACATTTGATCTCATGAGTTATTAGTCTTTCCCATTGCATAGTCAATGGTTCTTTGTTTTTACTGGTTTTTTTCTCCATAACCCTTCTACCTTTACCGAAAATAACACAAAATAAAAAATAAATCCAGATTCTGCACAGAAAAATACCACGTTCAAAACAAATAATATTGGGGGGGGGGAATCAGAAATCCAAGGAAGCAGAAAAGTGATGAAATCCTCTTTTTAAAAGTGTGATAACTAAGCTTTATCAAATGGTTATATGTCCCGTGATAAGGTAAAAAATGTAAAGGGACCCCTGCCCATTAGGTCCAGTCGTGGCTGACTCTGGGGTTGCAACACTCATCTCACTTTATTGGCCAAGGGAGTTAGCGTACAGCTTCTGGGTCATGTGGCCAGCATGACTAAGCCGCTTCTGGCAAACGCTGTTTACCTTCCTGCCGGAGAGGTACCTATTTATCTACTTGCACTTTGACGTGCTTTCAAACTGCTAGGTTGGCAGGAGCAGGGACCGAGCAATGGGAGCTCACCCCGTCGTGGGGATTCGAACCGCCAACCTTCTGATCGGCAAGTCCTAGGCTCTGTGGTTTAACCCACAGCACCACCCCCGTGATAAGGTACCATTTAATAAATGGAGACCCTCACTTTTTTGCAGTGAATAAAGATATAAGGCAGGGGTGAGGAACCTCCAATTCATAGGCCAAATGTGGCTTGGCAGGGGTACCACTTTGGCCCATAGAACTATTCCTTGCAAACAGTGCCCCACTGCCCTGGCATCTTCTTGCTGGTGTAGTGGGGGTGGGCCTTGCTCCAGGAGCACGGAGTGGTTTGCATTTAAACCACTGCTAAAATGGAAAGGAAAAGCTCCTTTTTAGCAGCAGTTTCAATAAAACATCGACTGGTGGACTATGCCACCCAGTGGTCAATTATCCGATGTCATTATGTCATAAGGTGATGGACAGATGGATTGCCGACTCTGGGGTTGTGGCGCTCATTTTGCTTTGTTGGCCGAGGGAGCCAGCGTACAGCTTCTGGGTCGTGGCCAGCATGACTGAGCCGTTGGTCTGCAGGGGAAGAGACAAATAATGATGCGCCCCCTCTTGCCTGCCGCAAAGCTTCTCCATCCCTGATATAAAGCAGCATACTTTGATCTGAAATACTTGTTGAGGAACATGCAGACTGGCAGTTGTTTGAGTGATTGCCAAGATTGTGTGCATATTTGTGGGTGGAAGGAGAGTTCACATCTTCCAGGTTTGGCGGGTGGCACTGTGGGTTAAACCACAGAGCCTAGGACTTGCTGATCACAAGGTCGGTGGTTCGAACCCGCAACGGGGTGAGCTCCAGTGGTTCAGTCCCAGCTCCTGCCAACCTAGCAGTTCGAAAGCACATCAAAGTGCAAGTAGATAAACAGGTACCGCTCCGGCGGGAAGGTAAATGGCATTTCCGCGCGCTGCTCTGGTTCACCAGAAGCGGCTTAGTCCTGCTGGCCACATGACCCGGAAGCTGTACGCCGGCTCCCTCGGCCAATAAGCGAGATGAGTGTCGCAACCCCATAGTCAGTCACGACTGGACCTAATGGTCAGGGGTCCCTTTACCTTTACCTATTTTTAGGTTAACAGTCTCACAGTTATGTAAAGCCCTGGGTTTCACAATATCAAACCGAAGAGGGCAAATTGTGCAGCCCTCTGTGTTGCCTGTAGCACAGGTGTGGCATGCCCGTGGTGTTGTGCAGGCAGAAAGAAATGTGGGACATCCTTCATAAATCATTGTGTCTCGTAAGAACTGCAGGGGCCTGAAGGAAAACGATATCCCAGGCATAAGCGAAAGGGTGAAGGACAATGGTTTCCTTAGAAGTGCAGCAGAACTGGCTTATTGCATCTCCAAGTTATAGAATCACACTTTGGCTGTTGTGGCACGTGGCACCACTTGAAAGATTCCAGAAAAATTCATATGAGAACTCACCGATCCAAAGATATTGCCATTAATATCCATACAGAGGAAGCGCCCAGTTTTTACGCCACTTATCACCACATGGCCTGCACCTTCAGATTTGATCATCAGGGCACCTGAAATTTAAATGGTTGAACATTAGGAGATAATTTAATGCCGTAAACCAAAGATGACCATCTGGTGGCCATAGGGCAAGATCCAGTCCCAAAGGATTAAGAGTAATCTGGCTAACCCTTCCATTTTTTAGTTGAGGTATGGCACAAAAGCTTGCCCACAATTTTAATCGGAACAGGAAAGTTCTAAGAAAATATAGTGTATTCTGTCATGCTATCACTTCATTTCGAATTTGGTTTACAATAAGTAGAGACATCACCTTGCCAACAGAGGTCCGTATAGTCAAAGCTATGGTTTTCCCAGTAGTGCTGTATGGAAGTGAGAGCTGGACCATAAAGAAGGCTGATCGCCGAAGAATTGATGCTTTTGAATTCTGGTGCTGGAGGAGACTCTTGAGAGTCCCATGGACGGCAAGAAGATCAAACGTATCCATTCTTAAGGAAATCAGCCCTGAGTGCTCACTGGAAGGACAGATCGTGAAGCTGAGGCTCCAATACTTTGGCCACCTCATGAGAAGAGAAGACTCCTTGGAAAAGACCCTGATGTTGGGAAAGATGGAGGGCACAAGGAGAAGGGGACGACAGAGGACGAGATGGTTGGACAGTGTTCTTGAAGCTACCAGCATGAGTTTGACCAAACTGTGGGAGGCAGTGGAAGACAGGAGTGCCTGGTGTGCTCTCGTCCATGGGGTCACAAAGAGTCGGACACGACTAAACAACAACAACAACAACAATGTATGCTAATACTTATATGTAATGCTATACTTCTGTACATGTGCCATATGAGGAGCTGGCCAATGGGCAAACCAACTCTGTGTTACAAAGATGTCTGCAAACGTGAGATTAAGGCTGGCAGCATTAACCCTGCCATGTGGGAATCCCTTGCAGATGGCCGCAGTGCCTGGAGATGGGCAGTCAGGTCATGCTTCCACAGCAGAGGAGAAATGACCACTGGGAAGAGCGCAGAGAGAATAAGCGCCATGGTGCATCTGCGGCAGCACAGCCAGGCACCTTCCTCTGCCCCGGCTGCAACAAAACATGTCTCGCCTACATCCCATCTCTACAGCCACAGCAGGCACTACTGTAACCCGCCAACAGTTTGACCTCACTCCCAAAGGAACACTCCTCCATTGTCCCCTGAGACAGATGGATGCCAACCAGTCAACTTGGTTATGGAGTCGGAGCACTCAGTATGTACCCCCTAATCAGCATCCAGCTCTAGTCTGAAGAACAGAACAGCCCCCAAGGCTACAGGACAGCAATGTGGAGCTTCCCTTTTTGCTAGACCCCGTAGAAAAGCAAAGAATCAATCATTTATTTGTATGCCGCCTTTCCAAAGTTCAAACCATGCTCAAGACGGCTTACAACACACACAAAATTACGTAACTATAAATGTAACAGAAGTAAAAGGTAAAGGTACCCCTGCCCGCACGGGCCATTCGTGACCGACTCTAGGGTTGTGCGCTCATCTCACTTAAGAGGCCGGGAGCCGGTGCCGTCCGAAGACACTTCCAGGTCACGTGGCCAGCGTGACGAAGCTGCACTGGTGAGCCAGCACCAGTGCCGCACATGGAAACGCCGTTTACCTTCCCGCTATAAAGCGGTACCTATTTATCTACTTGCACTTAGGGGTGCTTTCGAACTGCTAGGTGGGCAGGAGCAGAGACCGAACGACGGGAGCTCACCCCGTCGCATACGATCGGCAAGTCCTAGGCACTGAGGTTTTACCCACAGCGCCAATAACAGAAGTAGTCATGAACAAAACATTGAGTACACAACCGAATTGAAAATTGTTCACATACTGGTAAATCGTAAGATCCAAAATAAAGATATAAAAAATTAACATCAACAACTCCCACCCCCAACAAAACCCCTAAACAATACCTCTGCCCCAATCTGTGTATGTGTGTATGCAAGATTTGGTTGCCCCTGCCTGTTTGAAATGGTAAAGCTATTCTTCAAGAACTCCTCCCTAGATTTGGAAAATCTAAGTAACTACTGGCCAGTTTGCCAATATCCCCTTCTTGGGCAAAGTTTCTGAGCAGGTGGTTGTGGACCTGATCCAGATGTCTTGCAGGAAACTGGTCTTCTAGATCCATTTCAATTGGGGTTTGGGTCTGGCTTTGGCACAGAAACTGCTTTGGTCACCTTGTATGAGAACCTCTGTCTGGAGAGACATGGGAAACGTGTCCTTGTTAATTCTCAGCCTCTCAGTGGCTTTTGACACCATTGACCATGGTATCTTTCTGGACCGATTGTTTGAGCTTATTACACCAATCCTGGCCCGACTGCACTGGCTACCAATTATAGAATCATAGAATCATAGAGTTGGAAGAGACCACAAGGGCCATCGAGTCCAACCCCCTGCCAAGCAGGAAACACCATCAGAGCACTCCTGACATATGGTTGTCAAGCCTCTGCTTAAAGACCTCCAAAGAAGGAGACTCCACCACACTCCTTGGCGGCAAATTCCACTGTCGAACAGCTCTTACTGTCAGGAAGTTCTTGCTAATGTTTAGGTGGAATCTTCTTTCTTGTAGTTTGGATCCATTGCTCCGTGTCCACTTCTCTGGAGCAGCAGAAAACAACCTTTCTCCCTCCTCTATGTGACATCCTTTTATATATTTGAACATGGCTATCATATCACCCCTTAAGTTTCCGGATTAGTTTCTGGGCCCAATTCAAAGTGCTGGTTTTGAGCTATAAAGCCATAAATAGCTCAGAACCGCAATACCCAAGCCTCTCGTGATATGAACCGGCCCAGACCCTGCAGTCATCCCTTGGGTCTTTTCTTTGTGTGCCTCCTCCTGACAAAACCAGGCCTAAACCCCAGTTGAAATGGATCTAGAAAACCAATTTCCTCCAAGGCCCCTGGTCTGGAGGCAACACGAGAACAGCTCTTTTCTATAGTGGGTCCCCGCTTGTGGAACGAATATTTCCACTTACAAAATATAGGTTCTAATTTCCCCTAAAATTTGGAAAATGTAGACGTGCCCAGGAAACGCTCCCTGTCCTCTATGCAAAGCTGTGCTTCGATTTCTCTGCAGTGAAAGGAATGAATATATCCGATTCTGTATATATTTGAAATTTAAGGCACGATGCAGTTGATGTTTATTTTTTGACTGAATCGTGCTTTTAATTAGAGCTCAGTTTCTGGTTTTTCTTAACGGAAACAAACCATGGGCACGTTCTCTTTCTAATAAGTCTGCCACTTTTACAGATATTGAAATATTAAATCTCCATATTAAACATTAGGACTAGAGAGCAGCCCTGGGCTTCATTCATGTTTCTCCACCTAAAATGGGATTAATAGTGGACTGGGTAATGCAGCTGTCACAATCATACTTCTAGGAAGCCACTAACAGCAAATGAAGGCAGCCCATTTTCCCTTGTTTATTCCCAGCATTCTTCCTTTGGAGGGACAGGATGGAGGGGAATGTCGTTTTAGGTCACATTTTTATTGCAAACCTCTGTAATTCACACCTTACCTAACTATATGAAAACTCAAAGAAATCTGCCCTTCACAATCCGCACTCCTCCAAACTTTGCCACACAGTTCTCCAAGCAAATAACGTGCACGGAAATGCTTATGTTGCCATCGATTTATTTCGTAAAGTTTATATGCCTTTTGATTGTAAAAGAAACAAAGATCAAAACCCCAAAGCAGTTCACAAAACGTTAGGGGCTTAGTTTCTGTAAGAATGCATAGATGAAATGAAAATAACATACAGAAATGAATCGTAAATTGCTTGGGGAAATGTGTGGATGGGGAGAAACGCGGATTAAAATGCTGACAAATATTCACGAGGACTTTTTTTTAAAAAGGCAAACAACGTAGTAATGCGGTGAACTGAATTTACTATTGGAAAAATGACAAACTGAGAGAAACATCTCCCCCTCTCCTCAGCCTTTCAGTGGTACTTACTGTAAACGGTTTGGTGAGGACTTCCATCCACATGGCCATTGGAGTTGATTTGCAGGTGGAAGCTATTTCTTGCTGTGGACGTGTACAGGTGCAAGAGTCTGTCTGTGTTTCCCCAGTTCTGGTTGAGTAGCGGCGAGGCATTGGGAAAAGCAGGAGCTGTCTTCCAGCCACAGGCGGCCAGCAGGACGAACCTCAGGAAGCTGCAGCGAGTGACCGGGCACATGGCTCTGCTTTCTTAGTGGCTGAAACCTGAAACTCGATCCGTTAATCTGTTCCTCCCTTTGCCTATGTCTCCCTCTCCTTTAGAGTGAATCCTCAGATAGGCTCCCTACAATTTTTGCAGCAGCTTTATAAAGGGCAGCCGGGTGACACGGGATCCCTTTTGTTTTGTAATAGCAATATTTTGGGAGTGTCCTGAGACCTCAACAAATCCAGGCAGGGGCAAAAAAGGAATGCACGTAGGTTTCTTAGGGGAGGTTACGCCGCTTCCAAAGTAAGCTTTTGGGCACTAATGACATGTTCAAATGTTATCTGGAAAAAGCCTCTGACATCACAATGCTTCCGACTGGTCGGATCAACCCATTCCTTTGTAAGGGAAGGATATTTTCATTTCTCCCCACCTTTCCGTGCAGCTGATTCTGTAAATATGTGGTGTCAGACACAAAATCTGAATATCTTGTTAGACCCTTTTGGACTCCCCGCTATGGCCCAAGGCGGGACGTGGGTGGCGCTGTGGGTTAAACCACAGAGCCTAGGACTTGCCGATCAGAAGGTCGGCGGTTCGAATCCCCGCGACGGGGTGAGCTCCCGTTGGTTGGTCCCTGCTCCTGCCAACCTAGCAGTTCGAAAGCACGTCAAAGTGCAAGTAGATAAATAGGTACCACTCCGGCGGGAAGGTAAACGGCGTTTCCGTGCATTGCTCTGGTTCGCCAGAAGCAGCTTAGTCATGCTGGCCACATGACCCGGAAGCTGTATGCCAGCTCCCTCGGCCAATAAAGCGAGATGAGCGCCACAACCCCAGAATCGGCCACGACTGGACAGGGGTCCCTTTACCTTTATGGCCCAAGGCACTTCCAGCAAACCATCATTTGAACCATTTATGAGCTAGGAAGCTGATGTCCTCAAAGGGGCTTGACATACGGACTTTGGCCTCTCCTCCCTATATCCTCTAAATCAGAGTTGAGTGGGCTACCCAACCCACCTCCCCACTGCTGGTGGGTTCACGGTGGTCCCCTCAGTCTCCCCCTTGCTCTGGAGCAGAAACAGGCACCAGATCAACATGCTTAACAGCAATTCCCAGAGCCAATCAGTTGGGCAGCTGAGAAGGGGATATTACACAGTGTGATTGCTGAGATTCTACTGCTTTCCTACCTGTGAGATGTCTGTGTGTATCCAAGCATGTGCAACTTCTCACTCACCATCCACTACCAAGTAGGGCTCTTGGTGCCTACAAGATTTCCCACTCCTGCCCCTGTGGGTGTCTAGACTCTGATGAGATGGAAATGAGATGAAGAATCCGGATGAGCAATTGGAACAGTGGAGTTTTCAACACCCTAAGACCAAGCTTCGTCTGCAACTTGTCCTCTTCAGCTGTTCTGGACACAGGAGGACAAAAGTGTGGTGAGATGCTCTCATCAGCCCTGCCTGAAATGTCCCCATGCGCATTAGGCCTGCCATCCCACCTCTGCTCATCTGTTTGCCCTCACCTGAAGAGGACTTTAGATTAAGAGAAAATCCTCTTGCCCATTCTTTGGTCCTTTGTTGCAGGGATAAGGAATCTTCTGTTCAGCTGAGGACCGCATCCCTGCACAGGCAAACTTCTGGGAACTGCCTGCAGGTGACCAAGATTAGAGGCAAAAGCAGGCAGGGCAAAAAGGAGTGTGGCAAAGGATGCTGTTTCTACCTTGGTACACTTGGCTGCTTTCCACTCACACACCTCTCCATTCTCCATCAAGGCAAGTAAGAGACAGTATCACAGCTGAAGGACACATTCCAGCTAGCTCAAAGCACTCAAGGAGGCCATTAAAAAAACTAAATGTCAATAGTGAGCTGGAAAGACAATAGTGAAGGTGTGGAAAGTTAAAGGTGCACGGAGACTTTGCTGCCTGATATGCTACTGCACACATCAAAACTACACTTCTTGAAAAGACACAAGAACGGTGCCAATTAGATCCAAACTTGTGGAGATTACACTTCCGTTCCATTCAGATTTCCTTTTTTTATTTTTTAAAGAATAGCACAGGGAAAATAGTGGTGCAATTTGATGACCTAAGCTGAGTGCTGCCCAGTTGGCACCTGTAACCTTGAAATTATAGCTTTCTCTGTGTGTGGTTATTTTTAAAAGTTCTTAGACACCCTCAATTGTTTTTAAATGCGTTTTGGTTTGATTTTTAATTGTATTGTTTTATTACTGTGTTGCTTTCTGCCGTGGTCTTCATTGGGAGGAAAGGGCAGGATGGGAATTTAAACAAATAAAAGCACTTTTAGATGTTCTGGGGTTGAGGTGGCTGGGAACATTCCCTCAGACTCCTATTTGTTTGCTGAATTTTGTAACTGTAATAACTAGATAGGTTTCAGCTGCATGGGCTCTAGCAAAGCTACAGCGAGCTGCCGATCACATGTCACTATTACTAAACATTTACACCTGAATGTTTGGAAAGCAAAGGATCCTCAGGTAAGCAAACATGCACAGCAGCAATGCTCAGTTTTGCACATGAGAAACACATAGGTTTAGAGAAAGTAAGAGGCTCTGGAAATCTTCAACAGCAGAGAAGGTAAGAAATGATGATCCTCTCATTTTCTGGCATTTTTCACTTCAACAGTGTTACTTTCTCCCATCTAGTTCCCTCTGCATTTTTTTCAGTGATATAGATTTTCTTTGGTTAATGATTGTTTGAAGAACTGTTGCATCTTTTATTTCCATATTATGGGAAATTTATTTACATGATTTTGTAGCTAGAAATCTTACTTTCCTCTTTTCTGGAGTGGGGTTTATTTACTGTACTTTCTGAGATGTAATTTTCATTTTTCTGGCTATGTCTGTATATTCTTAAATTTTTAGATGATGAACTTGACCATTTTCAATTTACCAGTTTGATGAAATTTAATATAATTATTAACTAAAAAGGAAAAGAACAGAACAGAGCTCACAACCCCTTCCCCCACAAAACCCCTTCTGGTCCTCTCTACCTTGTTTTTTTCATTTCAGCAACCTAATTCAGCCTGTTGTTGTTTAGTCGTTTAGTCGTGTCCGACTCTTCGTGACCCCCTGGACCAGAGCACGCCAGGCACTTCTGTCCTCCACTGCCTCCCGCAGTATGGTCAAACTCATGCTGGTAGCTTCAAGAACACCATCCAACCATCTCATCCTCTGTCGTCCCCTTCTCCTTGTGCCCTCCATCTTTCCCAACATCAGGGTCTTTTCCAGGGAGTCTTCTCTTCTCATGAGGTGGTCAAAGTATTGGAGCCTCAGCTTCACGATCTGTCCTTCCAGTGAGCACTCAGGGCTGATTTCCTTCAGAATGGATAGGTTTGATCTTCCTGCAGTCCATGGGACTCTCAAGAGTCTCCTCCAGCACCATAATTCAAAAGCATCAATTCTTCGGCGATCAGCCTTCTTTATGGTCCAGCGCTCACTTCCATACATCACTACTGGGAAAACCATGGCTTTAACTATGCGGACCCTTGTTGGCAAGGTGACGTCTCTGCTTTTTAAGATGCTGTCTAGGTTTGTCATTGCTTTTCTCCCAGAAATAGAAAAATGGAATGTTGTAAATTGTAAATATTGTAACAGAAAACATGGCAGACCGTGGGAGAAGGTCATTTCCCCCGAAACATGCTTTTCCAGGCAGAATTGGCGTGTTTGACGTAAAGTTATGATACAGTCCCTGGGTATCTGATGGCTGAAGAGCTTTGCACTGCAAACCAATGAAGTTTAACACACCAAACACACACCAGTGATAGATCCTGATTCTACAGGGCTGCAGAACACCAGTAAAGGTAAAACGGTAAAGGACCCCTGGGCGGTTAAATCCAGTCAAAGGCGACTATGGGGTTTCGGCGCTCATCTCGCTTTCAGGCCGAGGGAGCCGGCGTTTGTCCACAGACAGATTTCCGGGTCATGTGGCCAGCAGGACTAAACCGCTTCTGGCGCAATGGGACACCGTGACAGCGTGCACGGAACCACTGTTTGCGTGCTGAGGTCCCCCAAAACACCCCTACCCCAATAACTCACACATCACTCATAAATTTTTGTTTAAGGTTTTTGGCATAATTTTGGCCACAACTTTATTAAACATACAAATTGTGAGTGGTTGCTTAGGCATTGGTTATGACTATCTGTCCCCCCCGCCTTGGGGGACAGCACTGACTCCCGGATTCCAGCGAAAGCCAGTGTGGAGGAACAAGATCAGGGATAACTGGAGCTGCGACACAGACCCTCAGCTTCTCCCCGCATGCTCCCAGGGGCTTACGCGGCCCGCACCCGATTCCAGGGGTTTGGACGAAAGAATGGTAAGCCCCTGAATTCCTTTAACGGAATTCCCGTGCAGCAGCAGCAGCATTGGAGGGGCAGGCACAGCCAATCCATACCCCTCCACCAACCAATTTAAACCAATGCCTAACCGCCAACCTTACAAGTTGTGACGATTTGCTACGCAGTAGGCAAAAACCAAATGGCACACACTAATCAGCCAAAAGGAAAAATTCCTACCAGGCCCCCGCACCAAGGCGGACGACCCCATGACAGGCATAGCAAGGTCAAAGCAGAAGCCCAAAAGGGAGGGCGGGCGGGTGATCCGGTTCCCACATTGAAAGAGAAAGCAGCTTGCTGTGAACCTTGTTTAAATAACCTGTTCCCACCCCCAAATTGGCAACATCAATTTTATCCCAGCAACTCAAACAGCCAATCCTTGCCAGGCCTCTCTATCTTATCCTGCCTGGCAACTACAGGGTGTCTTGCTAGGCCCCATCCGCAACACGTGCTCTCCTTTAGTGAGAACACGCTTTGCGTGCTGAGGTCCCCCAAAACACCCCTACCCCAATAACTCACACATCACTCATAAATTTTTGTTTAAGGTTTTTGGCATAATTTTGGCCACAACTTTATTAAACATACAAATTGTGAGTGGTTGCTTAGGCATTGGTTATGACTATCTGTCCCCCCCGCCTTGGGGGACAGCACTGACTCCCGGATTCCAGCGAAAGCCAGTGTGGAGGAACAAGATCAGGGATAACTGGAGCTGCGACACAGACCCTCAGCTTCTCCCCGCATGCTCCCAGGGGCTTACGCGGCCCGCACCCGATTCCAGGGGTTTGGACGAAAGAATGGTAAGCCCCTGAATTCCTTTAACGGAATTCCCGTGCAGCAGCAGCAGCATTGGAGGGGCAGGCACAGCCAATCCATACCCCTCCACCAACCAATTTAAACCAATGCCTAACCGCCACAGAGCCTTAGCTCACCGCCAAACCACTCACAAATGCAACCCTTCCTTCAATCCCAAAGCAACCGTAGCCAACCAGGTGTCGTTCCCTATAGGGGAAAGATGCACCCTAAAGGGGGCAGCAGCCTTGAAGGTAATCACAGGGTGCAAAATCACGGAACCACCTGAAGCAAGGACCTATTTTATTTACTTTATTATTTTTTATTTTATTTTATTTTCCCCTGCCTTATTAACATGCTTTCCGGCCTCTTCGGTGGTAGTTTGTCTAGGCATTGGTTCCCGACTAGCTGCACCTGACCTCAGCAGGGCAGCACTGACGACTGGGCCCCACCATATCGTCAGTACCAGCAGGCATTGGTTCCCGACTAGCTGCACCTGACCTCAGCAGGGCAGCACTGACGACTGGGCCCCACCATATCGTCAGTACAAGCAGGCATTGGTTCCCGACTAGCTGCACCTGACCTCAGCAGGGCAGCACTGACGACTGGGCCCCACCATATCGTCAGTACAAGCAGGCATTGGTTCCCGACTAGCTGCACCTGACCTCAGCAGGGCAGCACTGACGACTGGGCCCCACCATATCGTCAGTACAAGCAAACATTGTGGGGGAGCAATGAATCCCAAAGCAACCGCATCCAGCCAGGTGTTGTACCCCATAGGGGAAAGATGCACCCCATCTGCCCTAAAGAGGGCAACAGCCTTGAAGAAAACAGCATGGTGCAATATCACAGAGCCACCTAAAGCAAGGACCTATTTTATTTTATTTGTTATTTTATTTTATTTACTTTATTTATTTTATTTTATTTTATTTTCCACTGCCATATTAACATGCTTTCTGGCCTGCTCGGTGGTAGTTTGTCTAGGCATTGGTTCCCAACTAGCTGCACCTGACCTCAGCAGGGCAGCACTGACGACTGGGCCCCACCATATCGTCAGTACAAGCAAACATCGTTGGGGAGCAATGAACCAGGATCAGACTCAAGCTCACCCCAAATGCTCCCAGGGACTCTTGCGTGGCCCTACCCCTCGAAAGGGGTTGACAAAAGCATGGCAAATCCTTGGATTCCTTTAATGGAATATCTTTGCACATTGGAGGGGACAGGTGCTCCAACCTCCCCTCCAGATCACCTTGAACCAATGCCTTAAATTATTTTGAGTCCAGGGAGAGCTGCCATCAACTCGAACCAAGCCCTCTTGCATGCAGGAATGCAAACTTATGCTGGAGGAAGACGGCAAATCATTCTCGCCTAGCTGTACCACCAGCACTGCGGGAGGACCTGCACAGGTCACACTTGACCGCACCAAAGGAAGGATCTCCTCCCAAAGCATTCCCCATCTGGACATCCAGTATATGTTCACATGGGCAGGAAGACTGAGATGGCGCCCCAGTCCAGACTCGTCAGCGCGCTTGCCAGCCAAGTGTACAATGCTGTGGCCCAAATGCGCACAGCTGCTCCTATGAAAAAAGGAAACAACAGACAAGCATCAGCACAGACATCATTGTGACACTTCCTGATATAACCCTTGTCAGCGCCAGACTTCCAATGACCCGTATTCACAATCCTGTCTACTGACAGGCCCCCAGTGTGCAGCCTTTGCAGCAGCACCTAATCGTAAGGAATGAGGCATGTTCAGCGGTAAGCAAGCCGCAGGCCGTAATAACTGGTGCACAACGTAAGCACATTGATGCCTGGCTAACGGGAACCCATTTTCATGCACCAGGAGCAGGCCAGCCCCCAGGGAATAAAGCCAAATATTCTGTTATCCATAACCGGGCAAGGGCCCTCCTCACCTGTAAAGGAAGCCTGATTGTGGCACTCCTGCCCACTAAGACTGTTTTAGAGTTCCCAACTCTAACGACAAGCTCCAAAGCAGATGAGGAAAAGTCCTGAAGCAATAAGCCTCCAGACTCTCAGCCCCATGCTGGCTCCAACAACCATTTCCCCAACCCTCAGTGCACCAAAATGCAATGGAATACTGAAAGGAGTCTCGCCTTGATCTTTTACCAGCAGATAAGCTTTAACTTGTTGCAGATACTGCATAGGTAAAATTGACTGACTTCCTGCCCACTGTCCTATGAGGTTGGAGCCTATTCCAACCTTCCAAGGCCCTGTGCACTACAAACTTTATACAAGGGTCTCTGAAAAATAAAGCTTCAGTATAACAAGACATTGCAGCGGACTGAATTCTTATAGTTATAACAGCATGCCCAATCTGCAGCAGGTGGACCAAATACTGCAGGATCTGCTCAGAGGATGGGGGCCAGTTCATCTGAATGGCCAAGGACTGCCAGCTTAAGGTTAAGAAATCCATCCAGGCCTTCTCATAAGAGCTAAAAGCAGAAGGGGAAATGGAAGCTGCTGCTCTCTGTAATTACTAATTGTTGTCAAAATTCCACAGGTGGTCTGGAAAAGTCTGGCAGTAGCTGAGTGTCTGGAGCCCAGGATCCGAAGCGCTCCATCTGAAAATGGGATAGAGTGTCAGTGACATCATTAGAGGATCCCGTAATCAGGAGAGCAGAAAGCACAATATTAAACCTTAAGCGGCGCAGCTCAAAAGCGTGAGCGGAGGGGCGGAGACTCTGCTGGAGCATGAGGACTGTTTTGCCAAGACGCTCACCACTACCTGGTTATCAGACCAAAAGCAGATCTGATGTTCGCTGAACTCCTCGGGCCACATGTGAACTGCTACTACAATGGGGAAAACTCAAGAAAAGTTAGGTCACATGATTGCCTCACCATACCGGGCTTGAGGCCATGGCTTTGCACACCAGCAGCCCCTGAAATAAAAAACCAAAGGGCAAAGATCCAGCATCAGCATGAACCTGAAAATCCCTGTGCAAGTTCCAGGTATCCTGCCATGGCCAACTACTATTGCATACATTTAGGAATTGCAACCATTGCGTGAGATCCCATTGCATGTATGAGAAAGGGAAGGGGACCTCAGGCCGCCTGGCCTAGTGGAAAGGGAAGGGGCGGCCTGGGGCAATCACTCTGCATGCAAGATTAATTAAGTGACCCAGCAAGATCGGATCTGATGAAGCATCACTTGCTACAGAGGAAGTATTACAAAATAACTTCCTTCAAGGCAGACAGCTTCTCCATAGGCAAGTGGTATGTTTAGCAAACGATATCCATCTGGATCCCTAAATAAAATGGGAATATGGGCAAAAGGTATTGAGCTATTGCTTGCCAGCTTCCAGCCCCCGCTTGGGCAGGGGGCATCTTGTGCTGCCATCATAATACGTAAATTTACAGGGCCGACACTGGCCAGAACCCCTAAAGAAGTCCCGACAAAGCTGCCGCCGAGCCAGCTTCCTTTTCAGACACACACTCTGTGCAATGCAACTACACACTCCATGCAACACAACTACACACTCCGTTCAATGCAACTACACACTCCGTGCAATGCAAAAATGCACACTGTGCAGTGCAACTACCCTCCATGCAATGCAACTACACGCTCCGTGCAGTGGAACTACACACTCCGTTCAATGCAACTACACACTCCGTGCAATGCAACTACACACTCCATGCAATGCGCCCACACCCACTGTGCAATGCAACTACACACTCTGTGCACTGCACACCCTCCATTCAATGCAACTACACACTCCGTGCAATGCACACACACTCTGTGCAATGCAAAAAACACACCCTGTGCAATGCAACTACACCCTCCGTGCAATGCACACACACTCTGTGCAATGCAACTACACACTCTGTGCAATGCGCCCATACCCACACACTCTGTGCAATGCAACAACACACTCTGTGCACTGCACACCTTCCATTCAATGCAACTACACACTCCGTGCAATGCACACACACTCTGTGCAATGCAAAAAACACACTCTGTGCAATGCAACTACACCCTCCGTGCAATGCACACACACTCTGTGCAATGCAACTACACACTCTGTGCAATGCAACTACACACTCCGTGCAATGCGCCCACACCCACACACTCTGTGCAATGCAACAACACACTCCGTGCAATGCAACTACACACTCTGTGCAATGCACACACACCCTCCGTACAATGCACACAACCTCCGTGCAATGCAAATGCAAATCTCTCACACAATGCAATGCAAATGCAGCCCATGCAGTGCTGTGCCCTGCAACGCACAGAGCAAACTGCAATGCGGGCACGCAAAGGTGCTTTCTCCCGCTTGCATATTGCAAACGTGGCGCCTGTTACATCCCTCGCAGTGAGGGAACCACCAAAAGGCCTTCGACACTGGACCTAAGTGTCCAGGTAGAGCAATGGGGGAGCATGCAGCTGTCCCATATAGGGACCAATCCTGCAACCTAGGCATTACCGGCACTATGTGCTGACCAGCTGAGCTATCCAGGATGATCCCTAAAGACCCAGGACAGCCTCACCCTGACCCCTGTAGAGGTCCAAGGTGATGTCTGAATCATCATCCCTGCTCCTCTTTGCCCTCCTCCTGGATTGCAGCCTTCAAAAATGCTTCCTTCTGGAAGAAGGCACCTGGCTGTCCGCAAGTCATCCCCTGCAGGAGAGGCAAGCTCTTGAGGCATCTGCAAAAGCCCTGTCATAGTCCGCGAAAACTAAACAATGTAAGGAACCGATGAAACCAATGCTTCATGGACCACATGGGGACACTATTCAGGCCGGAAACGCTTCCAGGCCATCGAATTCTAGGGCAAAGCCCTAGGATCACGTGCTAGGCCAGGCATAAATGTTTCCAGTGAAATAGCAGAGTTGAGGTAGCCCACAGCTTGTCCAGGTACCCCTGCTTGCCCTTTTAGAGGGAAGCACCCCTTCAAGAAACCCAAAGTTCTTTTATCACAAATGGGCCGAACTACCCAGCAAGAGAATAGCCCAAAAGGAGCAGTTTGTTTTGTTTTGTTATAACAATGGCTAAGAGGGGGATATGAACCCTGTCTCCAGGTCCTAGTCCTACACTTTAGCCACTAACCCACAATGGCTCGTCTCTAAAATGGCAGTCGCCACTATCAGGGCAAAACAAACTTAACGAAAATAAACTTGTTCAGAAACAGCATAGTTCAAGAGCATATACAGAGTGCTCATAGTCATTGGAGGCACAGAGAGCCTCTGCCGCACTGTCTGCCTCAGATATACATTAGCAGCAACTGAGCCTGCAAGCCGGTACATTCTTATAGAGAGGTCAGAGACTTAACAATTAACTGCTACCTGTAGCAGACTTAGGCTTGGAAGTTATGTGCAGGCCAAATAGGACTCCCTGCCTCTGCTCTTGAGAATCTTAGTCTCATAGCAATATTAAAGGAACTCAAAATAGTGCTCCCGCCCAAGGCTAGATTAAAATTTGGCCAACAGCGCTGCACACACTCAAATAAGGCCAGCCTTCGGGGGTGCTATAAACGAAAGTGATTCCAGCTAAGCTGGGAAAAGCCCTAACTAGCCCCACAATTTACAACAGGAGAAATGGGGGAAACCTTTTTGCGAAAGAAAGCCCCTAACGGGGGCTCTCTCCCTATTGGGAAAGGCAAGCCACAGATAAAGGGAGAATCTTCCCACAGGGCAGGGTAAGAGGTGGGGTAGGAAATCGAACAGGAAAAGGGGGGAATTAAATTATTTAAGGGACTAGAGAGGATTAAAAGAAAGGGGAAATAAAGAAATAAAGAAATGTAACCAGACAATGAGAAGATTGCATCACTGTCCTCCAGACAGTCCAAGTGCTCCATGTGATCCGGTTCCCACATTGAAAGAGAAAGCAGCTTGCTGTGAACCTTGTTTAAATAACCTGTTCCCACCCCCAAATTGGCAACATCAATTTTATCCCAGCAACTCAAACAGCCAATCCTTGCCAGGCCTCTCTATCTTATCCTGCCTGGCAACTACAGGGTGTCTTGCTAGGCCCCATCCGCAACACGTGCTCTCCTTTAGTGAGAACACGCTTTATCTTCCCGCCGCAGTGGTACCTATTTATCTACTTGCACTGGTGTGCTTTTGAACTGCTTGGTTGGCAGGAGCTGGGACAGAGCAACGGGAACTCACGCCGTCATGGGGATTCGAACCGCCAACCTACTGATCGGCAAGCCCAAGAGGCTCAGTGGCTTAGACCACAGCGCCACCCACACCAGTAATCAAAGTTGTAACAGGAGCTAAAGGGGTGAGGATATTGCACTCTCCAAATGAGCCACATGCTCTCTCACTAAAAATAAAATATTAAAAGCAGAGATTGAATCCAGGAAGAGCCCTACCATGTAGCTTGCCTCTGGAAAGGCAGGAGTATACACCAGAATTCCTGGTAGAATTGGCAGAAAGAAAGCTCAGTTTAGGGTTGCCCGGCCACAAACTGTTGATGCCAGGAGTTGACCAGGTCTAATTCCAACCTGGGGATGTATGAGTCCACCTTAACGGAAAAAGCTGGTTTTATTCTGTAAAGCTATGCATATAGTAAAGTTTTCAAATTGCTAAAGCAAGAAATCACTTTCTCACAGAATTGGTGGGAAAGTGTTAACAAGCCCAGACAACATACACTCTGATTTTAAAAGGGGGAAAGTTTGATAGCAAGTAAGACCTTCAAAGTCACCATATGGCAGCGGAGTCTTTAAACAAATTTACTTTGGCCTTGTAACTTAAGCAAACACAGCTTAGCAAAGTTAGGACAGGCAGCACTGACCCTAGGAACATTTCCCAAAATGCATGCCGTGAAACATGGGTGGGCAAACTAAGGCCCGGGGGCCGGATCCGGCCCAATCGCCTTCTAAATCTGACCCGCAGGGTGTTTTAACCTGAGTAGAATGTGTCCTTTTATGTAAAATGCATCTCTGGGTTATTTGTGGGGCATAGGAATTTGTTCATACATATTTTTTCAAAATATAGTCTGGCCCCCCACAAGGTCTGAGGGACAGTGGACCGGCCCCCTGCTGAAAAAGTGTGCTGACCCCTGCCGTGAAAGATCACTGTTTGGATGGGGGAGAAAATACTTTGCTTCTGTGCCAGAAGGAATCTTGGGGGACTGGTTAGGAGTTGTACCGAAAAACGCTATTCCTGGATTTGCAGACAAATTCCAGTTCTTTATGAATTAGAACTTTGCTTCTTACACTGATATACAGAAACATTTAAGATTTCGCCTGTTGTTTAGTTGTAACAACGTACAGTAGGGGGTGACCCTCTCTTACTGCCCTGAAATCTCCTTAATATTATCTAAAGTCTGTAAGCTTGATCCTCATAGCATGGCGAAGTTAGCCCCAGCCATCAATCTCTCTGATTTTTGTGTATCATCTGGCTACCTTTTTTTTCTTGCTGTAATTCAGTGCTTCTAAAAGCTGTGTGCTGGGCAGAAATTCAGTTGTTACATTGCTTCTCCATGCCATAGCGAAGGCTGGACCTGTGGAATTTCTGCCTCTGTTGAAGAACCGCTCCCTGAAGGGGGAAAGTTGGAAAGCCTTCCCAGTAGGCTTGCGTAAGATTGCAGCCTGGGTTTGTACCCCATGTTCTCACCTTTAAGGGCAAAGAGAGGTGCTGTCATTTACACAGGTGTCCTTTTGGAACTGAACCATGGCTGTTGGAACGCAACAGACTTGTACACAGGTGTATGTGCTTATCTGGGAGCGTAAACTGGCACAGTGGGGCGGATGTAAACAATTGGTACGACGCAAAACATCCATACAAATTTGGATTTATTTACACTGGCATAAAAACACAAGAACTCCCTTGACTCGAGTACATTACTTCTCAGGCATTTATTTCCGAGGGCTCGCTGGGTTCAACGGAGGTCTCTCATAAAAGCACAAATTGCATATATATATATATAAAATCCAGGATGAAGCAGAATATATTGCCCTCTCGCAATTGATCTTTTCACAATCCACACAGGAGAATCCTGCCTCCAACTATAATCTCTAAAAGAATAAGGTGACTAACAGTACAATCCTATGCATGTTTTCTCAACAGTGAATCCCAATGGTGCTTACACACCACGTAAGAGGCAGGATCACAGCCTAAGTTACGTGTTGGGAATAAAATTATATTTATTAGTATTAGAAACAAGTTATTCCTTTTGATGTAAAATACATGGGTGAGACAGAGGAAAAGCAAGACAATTCAGCTGAATCTGATGTGCTAGCGAGGATCAGTGCTGCCCCGGGGTGGTCTTTCCTTGACAACCACGTAGCCTTTGCGCTTCTAAGACTATGGGAAGTCTTACATGGAGCTGAAGGAGACATTGGGAAGAGTGATACTGTCTTCAACTTTCCCTTGTGGCTCTATATGCTTTTCAAAGCACAGATCCAATTCTTCTAGAATCTGCACAGATCCCTTGGAAAAGTGAAGTGTCTAGGGATTCACTTAATGTCTCAGGTCTTAGGGGAGCAGCAGAAGGGACACATGGCAGCAATGCCCATGGCACTCTCTCAAAGATCCAAATGTGCCCATGGGCCTAAAAGGGTTTCTAAACCCTGTTGTAGGCAGTGTAGGAACCTTACCTGCCTTAAAGGTAAAGGGACCCCTAACCATTATGGCCAGTTGTGGCCAACTCTGGGGTTGCGGCGCTCATCTCGCTTTATTGGCCGAGGGAGCCGGCATACAGCTTCCAGGTCACTTGGCCAGCATGACTAAGCCGCTTCTGGCAAACCAGAACAGCACACAGAAACACCGTTTACCTTCCCGCCGGAGCGGTACTTATTTATCTGCTTGCACTTTGACGTGCTTTCGAACTGCTAGGTTGGCAGGAGCAGGGACCGAGTAACGGGAGCTCACCCCGTCGCGGGGATTCAAACCACCGACCTTCTGATCAGCAAGTCCTAGGCTCTGTGGTTTAACCCACAGCGCCACCCTCACCCAGCTAACCCTGTGTTGTCTGCTTAAGCAGCAGCAACAGCTCTTCAGCATGTCTGGCCGAGGTCTTTGACATCTTCTGCGCCTTCATACTTTTTAAATGGAGAAACGAGGGATTGATGCTGTAACTTTCTACATAGAGAGTTTGTGCTATTGACCCTAGTCTCCTTGGCAATCACTTGTAGCCCAGTAAGATTGTCTTCCATGAACATGGTCTTAACAGTGAGTCCATAAGTGACTGTGGAGGCTAATTCTGGATCCAGACGTCCTTCCACAGTGGGGCCATAGGTGTCTGGGTGGGAGTTGATCATGGTGAGGGTTTGCCAAAGAAGATGATGAAGAAGTGCTATTGTCCCTAGTAATGCATAAGCTACTATCTACTGTCTTTAGTCACGAATGCAGTAACAACTAATTGGACAACAGAGTCTCATCAGTCAGGAACACTGTTCTTTAAAATGGGAACTGATGAAACAGGGACTTTTTCATAGAATAAAATTAAGGTTACTGAACATAAATTTACATAAGTATTCTAAGGATAAGCAGGACAGTTTTATACTTGGGATGGCTGCATTAGGACTATCAAATCCTGGCTTAAAAAGCCAAGATACGCATGAGGTTTGTGCACCAACCCACAGCCCCTGTGGCTTCATGCCTCATTTCCTTCCTCAAGGAAAACCAGGAAGCCCCAGTTAACCATAGCTTCCTGTTACTTTCAAACCAGTTAACAGCATTCCAAAGCCAGGATTCAAAAGACAACTTTAAATGATCCCTTCATATTTCGGCTCCTTTGGAAGCCATTAACAATAGTTTTCTGGTTTGGACATAATGGGCTTCCTTGTTTGTTTCTCTGCTCACATAGGGAAGAGCAAAGGGACTCCATGCAAGCACACAGAGCTCCTGCACACCCTGGATTATTAACAAAGCTAAGAAATTGGTTTATATAATTTCCAAGATGAATAAATGCTCAGAAAGATTTTGGAGGGTGAGCATTTTTAACAGAAAACAAAAGTCACCACTGTTCCTTTTTAGCATCATTATAATCACGGGATCTAGGAAGTACATGAGTGTGTGAGTGGAAATACGAAGGTGGGCTGTTTATTCTATAGCAGTTATATTCCAGGAATAATTACAGACCAAGTCAACAACATGTACTGTGGATTACGCGTGCATTTCTCACCGCAGATCTTAGTCCAGAAGTTGTTAAATCGCACATCCTGCAGTGGCTGTATTTGGGACAGCCTGTCTTTGTCATGCAACCCACACACAGAAAACATCCTGGCTCAGCTTAACTACATGAAACAAATCAAGTCAACACAATCCACTGAGGCTTAAATCCACAATATAAGCAATGCCAAATGCATAATCTGTGGTCTTTTTGCATGTTTTCCTCCATCTGTGGAACTGTTACCTTAGAAAAATTCCTGGAATGCTATTTGCGGCTTTGAAAAATAATAAGAGGGGATACTCTAGTAAGACAGAAAGTCCAACATACCGTTAGGGAAGACTGCTTAGCTGAATCGGGGTGTGTGTGTGTAAGACAACACAATGCATTGTGTGATCTACATTACCAATAGTTAATGCAGAGGTTTTCATCCTTGTTGAGTCCATGGCTCCCTTGACCTACTACATACTTTCTGCAAGTCCCCTGTGGGGCTCAGGAGCCTAGTTATGTCACCTCTTCCTGCAGAGCTGGCAGCCCATTGCCCCTTTTCGGACGCCCTCCCTTGGGGAATATTCTCTCAGCCTCCTCCCTTCTCCCTTCTCCATGGGTGTCTTCCAGGCAACAGCCTCCCACCACCCCGGTCTCAGATGGAGATGATGTTGCAAGTCATATGCCTACGACCTGACCTTTTTGATGCCATCCAATTGGCTGCCATGACAGTAGGAGATGCAGCCAGTGTTTGAATCGAAATCCAGTTGTGCTAACCAAGGAATGAAGAAACAAAAGGGAATATTCTCAGGGTGGAGACCTGCTCCATCCTGCCATGAACCACAGAACCATACAAAGTATTGGAAATGATGCCTTCTTCTGTCCAATCACATTTGGAATTTGCTTTGAAGCATTTGTTAGAGGCTAGACGCGGGTGGTGCTGTGGGTTAAACCACAGAGCCTAGGACTTGCTAATCAGAAGGTCAGCGGTTCGAATCCCTGTGATGGGGTGAGCTCCCATTGCTCAGTTCCTGCTCCTGCCAACCTAGCAATTCGAAAGCACGCCAAAGTGCAAGTAGATAAATAGGTACCGCTCTGGCGGGAAGGTAAACGGTGCTTCCGTGCGCTGCTCTGGTTCGCCAGAAGCGGCTTAGTCCTGCTGGCCACATGACCCGGAAGCTGTACGCCGGCTCCCTCGGCCAGTAAAGCGAGATGAGCGCCGCAACCCCAGAGTTGGTCACGACTGGACCTAATGGTCAGGGGTCCCTTTACCTTTACCTTTACCTATATAAACCCCAGGCTTCACAGCAAAAATATGCAGATCGTGCTAGTGTCCCTATCTTCCAAGGACAGTCCCAGAATTTCAGAAACTGTTTTGGTTTCTGGTTAGATCCTGAAATATGTCTCACTTTTCCTTAGGACATCCCTATTTTCATCAGAGAAATGTTGGTGGGTATGGAATAGTTTTATTGCGCAATTTCACTTGCTGCCTGAAATCACTCCTGCTGGGTCCCATCACACCAGATAAAGGACCCCTGGACGGTTAAGTCCAGTCAATGGCGACTGAGGTTGCGGTGCTCATCTCGCTTTCAGGCCGAGGGAGCCGGCGTTTGTCCACAGACAGCTTTCCGGGTCATGTGGCCAGCAGAACTAAACCGCTTCTGGTGTAACGGAACACCAAAACCAGAGCAGTGCATGGAAACGCCGTTTACCTTCCCGCCGCAGCGGTACCTATTTATCTACTTTCACTGGTGTGATTTCAAGCTGCTAGGTAGGCAGGAGCTGGGACAGAACAATGGGAACTCACCCTGTTGTGCGGATTCGAACCATCAACCTTCTGATCAGCAAGCCCAAGAGGTTCAGTGGTTTAGACCAAAGCGCCACCTGCATCCCTTACACCAGAGAGAACCCGTGGACTGACTCAGTCCTCCTCACCTGCTTTTCCTTCATGGCTTCCTGTTCCTCTGGACCTCCCCCCACTTCCTGCAGCAGCTGCAAAGGCCCCTTCCAGAGCTCTGCTCCCTAACCCCTCTTCTCTGGTTCCCTGCTTGCTGAAGCAGAGGTCCTGGCCGCAGCTGCCAAGAAGTCCTTCTAAGGACTCCCTCTTGCGGACTGTTTTCTTGCCTGACTTGGGACTTTCTGTTAGGATATTTCCGTTCCACCTTAAAAGGGAGCAGGCTTTGTGAGTCACAGAGTCTGCGTATTTCCTGTTCACAGGATGTTTATGTTTTCAGTTGCTTTCGTTTCTCTTTCTTGCCTAAGCATACCGATGCAGGCGGTCATGTTTTTCTTTGTTCTGATCAATGCTGAATAAACTTGGAAAAATGCTCTCCTGCTGTGCATCTTTTGCTGTGTGAATTCTGCTGACAGAGTGTGCACCAGCCTAAGAATGTGGCAATCTATTCTTGAGGCTTCGTGTCGCTAATTGCTGATACTGCGTGTCTACGGGAGATCGATGGATTGTCCGGCAGCCGGCTTGGGGGCTAAGATGGACTTTGTCTCCCTGGCAGTATCCCAACACTTTCAATGTGTCCTAGCTCTCATTTTTCCATTTTTATTGCCCAGAGTGCTGAAAATCTTGCTCTTTGCTCTCTATCTTGTCTGGTGCTTTCCCTACAAATTGTTGCCTCCACACCTACAGGTTCCACACACCCATCTACCGTATTTTTTGCACCATAACACTCACTTTTTTCCTCCTAGAAAGTAAGGGGAAATGTCTGCGCGTGTTATGGAGGGAATGCCTATGGGTGGCATGCCTACGGATTTTCCTCCTCTAAAAACTACGTGCGTGTTATGGTCGGGTGCGTGTTATAGAGCGAAAAATACGGCAAGTCTTCCGATTCTCCTTCGGGCTTTTCCAGATAAACAAAACAATCCATTTTGTTGTGTGTGTGTGTGTTAGCTTACTCATGGTTAAAATGAATTATCGAATTCCCTCTTTGAAAATAAATAAATATCTATGTATTGTTGCTGAGCTCTTCCCCATTGAAAAATGTGTATTTATATTCTCTCTGTGTGTGCGATAAAAAAACCCAATTTAAGACACGTGCAAATATATATTACTGCGTAAATCTACCAATATGCACTACCGCCACTGCTTAAAAATCCAGTTTCACAAGATTCCTAGCACCTATGTATGGGAAACACAGGAGTATTTACAAAGAAGGCTTGCTAACATCATGCCGCCACTATCTCCAGCAGTAGGTTATCCCCTCCAAAAAAAAGCCAATTTAACTCTTTCCCGTGTATCTATTTTAACAAAACTTTCCCTTAACGATCTTCAAATGTAGACAGCCATGCCTGTTGAACCATTGTTCAAGGATAGCAGATTGAGTAATGGAGCTGCCTCTTTGTACTTGAGTGTGTGAAGATATGGATGCATGCATTGACCAGTCAATACACTTGCATGTGCTTAGCAAGATGGGACTATTGCTTTGACCTACTGGCAATGCAGTTTCCCGGAACCCAAACCACAGTGTTGTCATAAAGTCAACACAGACATTTGCCTTACTCAATACAGCACCTCTGGAGTAAGGAAGAAACAAACTTTATAGGAAGCTGGACTCCGAATGCTACGAGGAACATAAAATGTAATTTATTTAACAACACATTAAAATGACACTTGTGCACAGCACATACATATGAGAAATAAAAGCATATACTTGACAGACATGTGGTTGAACACAAATGTTTGTTTCCGACAAATGTACAGTTTCCATGGTTAAGTTCATGTTGAGTCAGCATATGAGGTATATTTGGCAGTTCCACTTTATCCTGTAGCAGTAAAAACTCATCTGGGGCACTGTATCCAGTTCTGAGCACCACATTTTAAGAAGGTGAGATATTGGAATGGGATCAGAGAAGGCAAGCAAAGATGGTCAGTGGTGTGGAAAACAAGTCCTGTGAAGAAAGATGGAAGGAGCTCGCGATGTCCGGAGAAGAGAAGGCTGAGGAGGACTCTTGCAGAGGGCAAAGGCATGACTGTGCTGAGCTGGCTTAAGTTAGAGGATAGTTTTGGTTGAGCCTTAGAGGAAACTTCTTAACAGTAAGAGCCATCCAAAAAAAGAAGGATTTATCGCTCCCTAGAAGTCTTCAAGACAGCCACCTGTTGGAGATATTCCAGCTCTAGATCTCCTGCACTAAGCAGGAGGTTGGCCTACACCACCCCCTCAATGATTTTATGAACAGTATACAGTGGTACCTCAGGTTACATACGCTTCAGGTTACATACGCTTCAGGTTACAGACTGCGCTAACCCAGAAATAGTGCTTCAGAACTTTGCTTCAGGATGAGAACAGAAATCGTACTCCGGCGGTGTGGCGGCAGCAGGAGGCCCCATTAGCTAAAGTGGTGCTTCAGGTTAAGAACAGTTTCAGGTTAAGAACGGACCTCCGGAACGAATTAAGTACTTAACCCGAGGTACCACTGTACCCAGCCCAGTTGGTGTGTGATAGGTAGCTATACTATTTTCTGTCCATAACTAGACACTGTTTCCTCATTTGTGTGCAGTGGTACCTTGGGTTAAGTACTTAATTCATTCCGGAGGTCCATACTTAACCTGAAACTGTTTTTTTTAAAAAAATATTTTTATTGATTTTTGACATACAAAATTAAAGAACGTACCCCACAAAATTATCACAAATAAAATCGTATTAGACTTCCGTCAGCACCTCTGGTAATCTTCCGTCTTACATCACTTCTTATGCATTTCCTAACTTAATACTGCCTTTATATCTCTTAACCTATTTTCTCTCCTTTTCCATTTTAACAATATTTCCATTAATACTCCTCACAGAACTTCTTGTAAACCTGAAACTGTTCTTAACCTGAAGCACCACTTTAGCTAGTGGGGCCTCCTGCTGCTGCCACACCGCCGGAGCACGATTTCTGTTCTCATCCTGAAGCAAAGTTCTTAACCTGAAGCACTATTTCTGGGTTAGCGGAGTCTGTAACCTGAAGCCTATTTAACCTGAAGTGTATGTAACCTGAGGTACCACTGTATTTAAATCCTAGATTTATTATTTTGTGTTTCACACTGAAGGATATTATCCCATTTGGCCCTTGTGTGATGCATAATATGCTGGTTTTCACATTTCAAACAAGAGAAGTGCGAGACACCATTTTATTTCTCACCCTTTGCCTTTTCAAAAATGTCTGAATTTCTTCTACATTCACCAGAAGCAATAAGTTTATCAACTGACTATGCAATAAATGCAAGATACATCCGAGCCTTTCAAGTCTACCTCGCTGAGAAGGACATAGTTGGTGAGAGATACAGGATCTTTCAGTGCTCAAGAGGCTAGGCCAAAATGCTTCACGCTCAGAGACATTTGAGATAAGCATAGAACAATTCAGAAATCCTCGTTAAATATCTGACACAGAAACAACTACCTACAGAGCACCCTTTGTAAATAGATTGTTCGTATAATGATAATGTGGGTTGATGTACACATCTAAGGAAATCTAGGGGACAAATTTTCAGATGGTGTTAATTGTGGATCTGCATGATAAAAACTGGATGTATTTACAGTTTTGTCATCAGCTTCCTTTCCAAGCTACATGATTAGTATTCAGAGACTCAAAAGCAGTAAGAGCTGCTGTTCCCTGCTGGACACACGTTAATTAAAATAGTATGTGTGCTCCATGCAACAATTCTTCCATCATATCACCTTGAAGTCTCAGAAAGTACCGTATTTTTTGCTCTATAACAGTGTTTCCCAACCTTGGGCCTCCAGCTGTTTTTGAACTAAAATTCCCTTGACCACTGGTCTTGCTAGCTAGGGATGATGGAAGTTGTAGTCCAAAAACAGCTGGAGGCCTAAGGTTGGGAAACACTGCTCTATAAGACTCACTTTTTCCCTCCTAAAAAGTAAGGGGAAATGTGTGTGTGTCTTATGGAGCGAATGCAGGCAGCACAGCTATCACAGAAGCCAGAACAGCAAGAGGGATTGCTGCTTTCACTGTGCAGTGATCCCTCTTGCTGTTCTGGCTTCTGAGATTCAGAATTTTTTTTTTCTTGTTTTCCTCCTCCAAAAACTAGGTGCGTCTTATGGTCTGGTGCGTCTTATACAGTGAAAAATACGGTATTTTCCTGGCTACAGCTTGATAATTCAAGTCACTTTATCCCAGTGTTGACAGCTTTACAGGGATAGGAGGTTAAAACAAGGGTGTCCAAACTTTTTTCAAAGAGGGTCAGATTTGATGAAGTGAACATGCATGTTGACCTTTTTTTAGGGTTGAAGTTGTTGAGCTTCTTTTTGGATTTCCCCCAAAGTTGTTGAGCTAAGGAATGAAATAAACTGTTGCAGGGGCCAGATTAACCTATGATTACCAGATTATTTTCAATGAATCCAGGGACATGTTTTTTTGTTCTTTTGAAGCCGAGTAGCAACAGGGGAAGAAATAGCAAGAAGTAGCAAGAAGAGTAGCAAGAAGAGTAGCAAGAAGGGGAAGAAATGGAGGCAGTGAGAAATTTTACTTTCTTGGGCTCCATGATCACTGCAGGTGGTGACAGCAGTCACGAAATTAAAAGACGCCTGCTTCTTGGGAGAAGGGCAATGACAGGCCTAGACAGCATCTTGAGAAGTAGAGACATCACCTTGCCAACAAAGGTTCGTATAGTTAAAGCTATGGTTTTCCCAGTAGTGATGTATGGAAGTGAGAGCTGGACCATAAAGAAGGCTGATCGCCAAAGAATTGATGCTTTTGAATTCTGGTGCTGGAGGAGACTCTTGAGAGTCCCATGGACTGCAAGAAGATCAAACCTCTCCATTCTGAAGGAAATCAGCCCTGAGTGCTCACTGGAAGGACAGATTGTGAAGCTGAGGCTCCAGTACTTTGGCCACCTCATGAGAAGAGAAGACTCCCTGGAGAAGACCCTGATGTTGGGAAAGATGGAGGGCACAAGGAGAAGGGGACGACAGAGGACGAGATGGTTGGATAGTGTTTTCGAGGTTACCAGCATGAGTTTGACCAAACTGCGGGAGGCAGTGGAGGACAGAGGTGCCTGGCGGTCTCTGGTCCATGGGGTCACGAAGAGTCGGACACGACTAAACGACTAAACAACAACAAGCAACAGGGAGTCAGTAGTGGGGATGGTGAGGCAAAAGACCCTGGGCCCAAGCACACAGGCATATTGTATAAAGGTGCAAGGCCCTTCTTCCGCACCCTGTGAAACATAACTGCGCAGAGTTTTTTTAAAAAACTGGGCAACGGTGTGGTGTACTGCCTGCCATTGACTCCCAAGCCTTCCTGATCTCCTTCCCCCTTTGTTCTGACAGATCAGGGGAGGCTTGCGAGTCACAGGCAGGCGGCCGTTGCCCAGGAGGGGCCAGCCTGGTAGTGCAGTTGGCTCTGACTGGCTTCAGGAGCTGCTTGCTGCCATGGCGCAGGGAAAATGGCGGGCAGCGAGCAGCTCTTGAAGCCAGCCAGAGCCAACTGCACTAACAGGCTGCTGAGGCTGCCGCTGCCACGTTTCCCGGGACAGATTTGCAAATCTGGGGACTGTCCCAGGGAACCGGGGACGTCAGGTAACCCAAGATTAACCCAACCTGCAGGCCGGATTAGGCCCCCGGACTGGACTTTGGACATGCCTGGGTTAAAATAAATACAGTCAGACCTTGGAAGTCAAACAGAATCCATTCTGGAAGTTCAGCTTCCAAAACGTTCGAAAACCAAAACGCGGCTTCTGAAGCTCCTGCAGCCAATCGGAAGCCATGGAAGCCCCGACGGACGTTTGGCTTCCAAAAATAGTTCACAAACCAGAACAATCACTTCCGGGTTTGCGACGTTCAGGAGCCAAAACATTCAAGAACTAAGCTGTTTGAAAACTAAGATACGACTGTAAATGTCTGAATTCTTTTCAGGATATACAAATGCAACAAAGGGTTTTTTTAAAAAATAAGAAAATCTATGTACAGTGGTGCCCCGCAAGACGAATGCCTCGCAGGATGAAAAACCCGCTAGACGAAAGGGTTTTCTGTTTTTGAGTTGCTTCGCAAGACGATTTTCCCTATGGGCTTGCTTCGCAAGACGGAAACGTCTTGCGAGTCTTGCGATTTTTTACGCTCCCCCCCTTTTTCTAAGCCGCTAAGCCGCTAATAGCCTTTTAGCCGCTAAGCCTTTAATAGCCACTAAGCCGCTAAACCGCTAATAGCGCTAATCCGCTAAGCCGCTAATAGGGTTGCTTCGCAAGACGAAAAAACCGCTAGACGAAGAGAATCGCGGAACGGATTATTTTCGTCTTGCGAGGCACCACTGTATGCTTGGCAAGCTTGCAGCTTCTGCATGGACACCTTGAAGACTGATAGAAGGCTACACATATAAGCTCCTACTAAAGTGAGACAGCGCTAATCCATCCTTATGCTTCAGCTGCTTCCATGTAGCTCAGGTGGCCTCTTTTGTGATTCATAGAGCTGAGCGTTCACCTTGTTCACTTTACTGGATGTGAAACCTCTGGTGAGATTGCAAAAAAGTGCAGGTGTTCTGGCTTAAGATATTTGGGTAAGTAACTAAGCAAGTGATTATCCCAGAGCTGACATTGGCACTCCTTTCCATTTTCTGAGCAGGGCTGGCGAATCCCAGATGTTACAACCCCCCCGGTGGCAAAACTGTGCCAGCACCATAAATGGGGGAATAACTGGATACCTTTCGCTGAAATACTGGTATAATGGGCTATGGCAATTGGCCCTTGGCAAGAAATTGGCACAAGAATGCAGGAAAACTTCCAGTAGTGGTATGGGACCACCTCTGTCAACTCAGTGGTGATCTGGCACCTGTTTCTCTGCTTTGTTAATAAAGGCGGATTTTGACAGGAGACCACCCTCAGCTTCCTTCTCATTTTGATGTTTCTTGATAGTCTGTAACTTCTGGTGTTTCTGTAGTGAGTCTTTTATCAGTTTCTCTTTCTGAATTGTATAGAGTGACTCTCTTCTTGTCGCTTCTTCATTATGGTTTTTAAAAATGACAATAAAAACAGTTTAAAAAGAAAAGTCTAGTTTTGCTCTTGGTTGCAGATGAGACGGAACAAACCTCTCCCTTAGGCATACGATTCAGTTCCTTGTGTTCTGATAACAGATTATAGCTTCACATTCTGTATACCTGAGAGTAAGACCTCTTGAATTCAGTAGGACTTACTTCTGAGTGGACACGGTTAGGATTGGACTGTAAATGATGTTTCAAATTTAGGAATGTCCCCCTCTACTCAGGTATCTCAAGGCTTCTGGTCATAGATATTTATAGTGTCTATTGACTTAGGGTATCTTAAAATACTTTTTAAAAGGATGTGGCATGACTGGCATTCTGGAGGAAGGTTATATAAACAGATGAGTAAAGTTGAGTGGCCTCTACAGGTCTTCAAAGTAAAACGTATTTCACTCAATGACCTAAAATAAGATGACTGCCTCTGGGATTTTTAACAAGCTAGAATATGCCCCAGAATCTTCTGCAACATGCACTGATTCCACAGCAGGAAAGGCAGTGGCTAATAATGTATGCTAAGTAGGAAGTCTGAAAAACACGGTTGTGGCGCTCATCTCGCTTTATTGGCCAAGGGAGCCGGCGTACAGCTTCCGGGTCTTGTGGCCAGCATGACTAAGCCGCTTCTGGCGAACCAGAGCAGCGCACAGAAAGGTCATTTACCTTCCCGCCGGAGCAGTACCTATTTATATACTTGCACTTTGACGTGCTTTCGAACTGCTAGGTTGGCAGGAGCAGGGACCGAGCAACAGGAGCTCACCCCTTTGTGGGGATTCGAACTGCCAACCTTCTGATCGGCAAGTCCTAGGCTCTGTGGTTTAACAGGCTAATATTTTGATGCTTAAAGGAATGAACAGTGCAAGTGGCACGACATATCATTTATTTGCTTCTGTCAGTCTGTGTTCCAACAAATATCCAAAAGTTGGCAAATTTTGTCAATAATGTGTCACAGCACAGTATCAATGTTCTAGCAGTGCAATCATATTTATATCTAATTAGAAATAAGCTCCACTGGCTTCCGTGGGACTTACTCACTGGTAAGCATGTATGGCGGCCTTATTTTGGTGAATGCATAACTAGAGTATGTCAGCCTGCCTCCCAAAATTGTCCCCCGGACCAAGGACTAGATCTGGGGGAGCCAGGTGGCACCTGTGGGTGCATTGCTGCCCTTGACGACTTCCTCTGGTGCCTGTGAAGCCTCTGAGAGTCCCCACTCGCTGCTCAATGTCCCCTTTGTTAAGAAGTTATGAGAGTAGCTCACCACCACTTGAGAAGGAGGAAGCTGGAAGACTTAGGTTCTTCCCAACTTTTTGTTTCAGCTCCGTGGGCTGGATTCAACTAAGCAGGTGGGAGCCAGTGACCCACAAGTCCAAACAGGATCGCCCTCTTCCTCCCTTGCGCCCCCCAGCTGGCTCTAGGGGTCTAGAGAACCCCCCAGAACAACAGATGGACAGAGGAGAGGGGAGACTGTACCCACGAGCAAGTGGAAATGTTTGTTTGATGGCACGATTGAAGGGTTCCCCAGCAGAGTGCTTTTCAAGACTCCAATTGGGACCACAGAAGCTGGATTTAACCTAGAGTGACCAAGAGGGAAGGGAGGACCAGGAGGGATCTGGGAGACTGGGGCAGGGGGAAGAGTCAGGAGGAAAAAGGGCATGTTTTACTGCATGTGCACTCATGCACACATATCCGATCTTGTAGAACAAATCCTCTTGATACCGCTCAACATTTTTACATGTTCGCCCACCATCAAATCACATCTCTTCTCTGTCTCCATGGACAGATTGTACAAAAAAACCCCGGACAGGTTCAATGTTTTTCGGCACTGCCATGGTGCAAAAGCATAGATCCAAGGCACAGATCCAAATGGATCCACATTACAAACGATTATTGAAATCCACCATTAAGCCATAGAACAGGGCGTGTCGAACTCAAGTTATTACAGAGAGCCATATGAGCCAACTCCTAGGGGCTGTGGGGGCTTCAGCCCCCACAATAAAATATTTGAGCACAAAGCTGATGGGCGTTTCCATTCAAATGGTGTGTGTGCATTGTGTCATGTGATCCATTGTGCAGGGTGGGGCTTACCTGGGCCCCTGCAATATTTCATTCAAGTTGGCAGCCCTGCAGAAAGATAAGTTATTTAATGTTATGTTTATTGAATCATAAAACTGTAGAGTTGGAGGGGACCCCAACCGTCATTCAGTCTGCAATCCTGGGGGCTTGAACCATCAACCTTCAGGTTAACAGCCAGGCACACTCGCCCATTGCACCACAGAAGGGCCATTATGGTAAACCCACACCAGGATTTCAGAATGCTTACGCTAAACACAGATTAAAAACTTGACAATGGAAACAGTGAGTGCAAAGTGGAATTGATGTCCGGGAGGAATTTCTGAAAGGTGGTGTTTTGCCCTGGATCTTAGGCAAGTCAAGATCTTGTCTGAAAAAAGCTCAACAGCATTCAGGTTTTCCTAAAATAAGCTCAACAACTTTTGGGGTGTCCTGGTTTTTTACTTTTTGAAATATGGCAACCCTAACAATAAACCAGTTCTTCTGCAAAGTTCAGCCCAGGTCAAGTTCTTATTTCTAAGAGTCCTGGGTCTCTGAACACCACATTGATCCTCACACCCAGCAAACCTCTAGAGTTGCAAACATAGCTAGTCTTCCCTTTAAGAAACCCCTCATAAAGGTCCAATAAACTCCAGGGCTCCTGATAACACAATTTGGAAGCCTAATAGAATGAGATTGATCTATGAGAAGATTGTATGCAAATGATTGAAGTGGGAAGTAACTGAAAAACGATTCATCACACTACTAAAAATCTCAGATATATGTTTTCTGTTGAAGTTACACTGAAAGAGCAGTAGTTGTGGCAAGTATCCAAACTCAGCTAGACCCCAGTTCTGCAGCTACACCACTGATTTGCTTTTTTTGCTTTATGTCAATGCAAAAATTTCACCACTGACATAATTAGACAAAGTAGTAACTTTTGGATAAATAATTCCTATCTCAAAAGGAGTTGCTTTGAAATCGGTGTAGAAAAAATAGTGTAATGGATCCTGTACAAATGATTTCACCTATATATGCATATATATAGTAACAAAGGAGTGAATATATATTCTTTACCTGGGAGATGTGCAAATTCTCATGTGCAAATTGAAATAGGGCAGTTTAAATGCATTTTACTCTGGTCTTCATAATCTGGGTAAAAAGTGTGTGACAGTCTGAACAAGCGAGACTTTGCTTCCTCTTTTGGCTCTCCCATGTTTGCTGAGTGCTATGTAAAAGCTTTTGTACACGGCTGATTCATAGGCATTGTAGTTGTTGGGAAGAAGAGTTTCTTTGAATTTACATTCGTCTTGAAAAGTTGCCTGAATAGAGAGAGATGAAAGAAACACAGTGTGAGTGCAACATCTGCTCACATTCGTCATCACGTGTTGTCTGTACAGTTCCCTTCATTTCTGGAATAGCACCTTTAATCTGTATTGCTTCATATTGTTTCAAGGTGTATACATTAAATACAGGTAGATAGATAGATAGATGAATTGATGGGAATGTATACATCAATTAAATAAATGGGTGTATGTGTGAGAAAGGTAAACGGCCAGTTCCTGTGGTCCATGCCTGTATTGCTACTCTCCTGAAAATACTCCTTCCAAACAGAGAAGGCAGAAATAGCAAAAATGATATTCTGGCGCCCAGAACTGGACACAGGAGTGCAGGTGTGTTCTTTCCAAGGCAGAATAGAATGGTACAGTTACTTCCCTTGATTTGAACGCTATACTTCCGTTGATGCAGAAGTATCAACAAGGAGCAAGACGGTTTGAGCATATTACACCGATCCTGGTCCTATAAAGCCTTAAACGACTCAGGACCATAATACCTCAAGGACCGCCTCTTTCCATATGAACCTACCCAGACCCTGAGATCATCTTCTGAGGCTCTTCTTTGTGTGCCTCCTCCTTGAGAGGTCCGGAGGGTGGCAACATGAGAACAGGGCCTTCTCTGCAGTGGCTCCCCATCTGTCGAATGCTCTCCCCAGGGAAGTTTGCCTGGCACCTTCACTATACATCTTTAGTCCCCACCCATTGCGCTAAACCAGCACAGCACGGTGCAGCGTGGGGATTCGCTTCCGCGGTGCTGGAAAATCGTGTCTGTGCATGCTCAGATGCCGAATATCGTGTCTGCGCAGACACCAGAAATCGCGGCTGCGCGTGCTCACACATGCGCACAATCCGGCCCACGGAGGGATCTCCACTGGGGTGAACCAGCCCAGGCGAGGTAAACCTTGCTGACCCCTGTTGGCTAATACAGCTATCAAGGTAACTTGCATGTGTGAATCAGTGATCATAGTTGTAACGTCACAGATAAAATTCTGTATCTCCTGATGGCTGGGTGAGCACCATAGATTAAAAACACACCAACACCAGTTTCCTTTGAGCAGCAGGTTCCTGCTATGGATCACAAATATGTTTTGAAACTCCCCGTGGTTTTGAAAGCAGGTTGGTGACATTGGTGGCCGCTGTTTGAGAAACACCTCACACATGCAGCTCTTATTCATCAATTGACAGTAAAAGCCATCAACACAGAGAGATGGGAAAACTGCCTACAAGGCAACACAAGAATCAGTCCTAAAGTTACACAGACTATATCTTGCACAATAAATACAGTTGCCATATTTTTTGCTCTATAAGACGCACCAGAGCAGTACATGTGAAAAGGATCTAGGAGTCTTGGTTGACCACAAACTTGACATGAGCCAACAGTGTGACGCGGCAGCTAAAAAAGCCAATGCAATTCTGGGCTGCATCAATAGGAGCATAGCATCTAGATCAAGGGAAGTAATAGTGCCACTGTATTCTGCTCTGGTCAGACCTCACCTGGAGTACTGTGTCCAGTTCTGGGCACCACAGTTCAAGAAGGACACTGAGAAACTGGAACGTGTCCAGAGGAGGGCAACCAAAATGGTCAAAGGCCTGGAAATGATGCCTTATGAGGAACGGCTAATGGAGCTGGGCATGTTTAGCCTGGAGAAGAGGAGGTTAAGGGGTGATATGATAGCCATGTTCAAATATATAAAAGGATGTCACATAGAGGAGGGAGAAAGGTTGTTTTCTGCTGCTCCAGAGAAGCGGACACGGAGCAATGGATCCAAACTGCAGGAAAGAAGATTCCACCTAAACATTAGGAAGAACTTCCTGACAGTAAGAGCTGTTCGACAGTGGAATTTGCCGCCAAGGAGTGTGGTGGAGTCTCCTTCTTTGGAGGTCTTTAAGCAGAGGCTTGACAACCATATGTCAGGAGTGCTCTGATGGTGTTTCCTGCTTGGCAGGGGGTTGGACTCGATGGCCCTTGTGGTCTCTTCCAATTCTATGATTCAATGATTCAGACCACAAGACGCACCTAGTTTTTGGAGGAGGAAAACAGGAAAAAAAATATTTGGAATCTCAGAAGCCAGAACAGCAAGAGGGATCGCTGCGCAGTGAAAGCAGCAATCCCTCTTGCTGTTCTGGCTTCTGGGATAGCTGCGCAGCCTGCATTCGCTCCATAAGACACACACACATTTCCCTTACTTTTTAGGAGGGAAAAGGTGAGTCTTATAGAGCAAAAAATACGGTATATCTTGCACAATAAATACAGTTAATTTGGACCAACTAATCTCATACATTTTGGAATGCCAGTGAATGCAGATCTTGACAGGAACGGATACTTTTTCAAAGGTGAAAATATTCAAGATTTCTCAGTAAAACGCATAGGAACGTATTAGCATTTCCTTGACTGAAAACCAGATTGTAAGACTACTCACCGTGCCGTATAATTTCCCATTGCTGTTCATTGCAATAAAGAGTGCACTTTTGACACCAAACAGACTAACCACACCTCTCTCTACTGTTGATATTTCCAAGAGACCTAAAGAAGCAGACAAATGCAATGGAGATTGAAAGCCGCTTTTTTTACATCTGCTGAAGGAACATTATTAAATATAGAAACCCCTATTTTAAAAAGTTGTACAAAATTTAATAGAAAACAATAACTTTTGTGCAACAGGTTTTTCATCTTAAGAAACTGTACTCTAAAACCAAATTTTAAAAAAACAGAAATAGGCTGGTCCACAAATAAATGCATTTTAGTCGAGCTGCCTTTTATAAGTGAATAATCAGTTAGACGAGGAATTAAATCATTTGCGTCTGCAATCCTCTGCACACTTACCTGAGACAGCAAGTCCTACTGAAAGGAATGGAGCTTCCTTCTGAGTAGACATATATAGGATTGCACTGTGAATTTAGAACCCGACAGTTAAGCACCTTGCATTTCTCATTGATTTCAAGGGGGAGGCTTAAAAGCTTAATTCTTAATCAAAGGAACACACATATGTTTAAGTGTGGCTGGACTGTGCACTAAATCACCATCCTATTTTAATTCTAGTTCTTTTCTGTGCATCTATACAAGAGTGTGCCGCACACCAGAGGGCGATTCCACTTAGAAGAGACTCCAAAACAACACATTGAAGACTGAGCATGAATAGTGCATTGCAGGGGTTGGACTAGATGACCCTTGGGGTCCCTTCCAACTCTACAATTCTACGATTCTATTATTGGGAGAGGAGACTGAAAATTTGGGAAGAGAGGGAACAGAACGGAATGGCTGGGAAGGAGAAGAAGAGAGCAAGAGAGAGAGAGAGAGAGCGCAATCTCATTGTCTAGCTAGGTAATTTCCTGGTTCTCACTGAGAAACTATTCTTAAATATTCCCAGGGATGGAAGTGAGAGTTGCCCATAGAAATCAATGGAGTAATTCAATATTTTAACATAACTGAAGCTGGGCAGCAGTGTAACCCCTTCCCCCCCAAAAAAACTCAGCCCAGTTGGTGTGTGATAGGTAGCTATCCTGTTTTGCTTGTTCACTGACTATTTTCTGTCCATAACTAGACACTGTTTCCTCATTTGTGTATTGCCTTTTGAGCAACATTTTAAAAAATGGCAGCATGTACATAAATGTACACGTTCTTTAGGTTTCTGTCCCTTCTTCCAGGTCTCTAGATGTAAAAGCGCTCCATGTGTGTGCATCTTATCTCTAGTACACAAGTACACACAGGCATTCAGACTACCAACACACTGGTTTTCCTTCCATTCCCCCTCCCAAGCCATCTGTCCCGACAGTAAATGTGGCTCAATGTGTTTGAGTGGCAGATTTCCTGCTACTGCAATCAGGTCCATTGTGAGATAAAAGATTATTTTTTGCATTCTTAATTTGTTAAAAGAAGGAAGGAAATGATCGTTCTCAATCTAGTAGCACATCTGATACAGGACATATTGTTCCAGAACATATACATACTCTATCCAGCAGGAGGAACGAAATGGAAGGCTTAAGTAGGGATTTCTTGGTGTGATAATAGGTGCTTTAATGAACAAATATCCCTCTCTTTATCTGTGGCGATGCTGTAATAATGTAATTGCTGGTTCAGAGCCAGCAAGCCCCGCCTTCTCTGCATTTTTGGCAAGCTCAGAACTTGCAGCAATGCATTTAAAACAAATCATAAATATAATTCCCACTCAGCTCTTTGAATTCCAACCCTCTGAACTGCGATCTCCACAATGTAGATCACAAAATGAATGATGAAGTCATTTTCTATACTTCGCAACCAATTGCTGGCATTATTTTTCAAAGCAGTCTTTTAATTTTCTGGATTAAAATCAACAACCTATATTCTTGCCATGAAAGCCGTCTTTTAAGATTTCTCAGTATTCCCAACTTTCCCCCAAACATCCCGTACATACAGGCTGCAAGTCCATCTACCTGCAAAAAAGGGGGGCGGGGGGGAGCAGGAAGAGCATCTTAGAAAGAGAGAGAGAAAAAAAGATCCCAACCTCTTTGCTTTTTCAAGGCTGTAAAGTCAAACCAACTAAAAATAAGTTGGTATCTAATTTTGTCCAAGTATTCAGGACACGTTTCAGCCTGGAGGTTTTGGGTGCTGATTGATCCTGAAACATTTAAAAAGGCCACAGAAGTACTTAAGACTAATAATAATAATCAGCAGTAGCTTTCAGGTTCTAGGTAGGGTGTTAGAAATCAAGTCAAAAAGTGATATCAATTCCACCATTTTGCATTGTGATGCAGTTTGCAACTCACTGTATTGGTTTTCAGCATGAATACCACTTATCTGTCCATCTGGAAATATCTGGAGATGAAACCCAATGCCCACGTTGCAGTAGAGCCTCCGCTGCCTCTTGATTCCTAGCAAATAGTCAGTCTCCCAGTTGACTTCAGATTTCTCCCCTGACATTCCAGCAAGGGACCTGGATAAGATAGACTCCCATCCTCTGTCCAACAGGGTGCCATTTGTTCTGACGACAACTGGGTAGGAAAGGATAATCTCAGCCAGAAAGCCCAGGAGAACAAAAGCAGGGAACGTCAAGTGAATGCTGGCTTCGTAGGACATAGTGATGAGAAGCCTTTGTGCAATAGCCATCCGTTCACCTCCTGGGCACGTGGTCAGAATTAATGGCCCTAAAAATACCACCCTTCTTGTTTTTCTCCCTTCAGCATGGTGGCAGTGGCTTATTTTTGGAAAGCAGAGGAAGATTTTGGACATGAAACTAAAGCCCAAGAGCAGTTGGGTCAGGGAGAGAACGAGAAGCCTGTTGGAGACCATGTTTTGAATGTTTCCTGCTCTCCAGTCGGCAGCATTCTATATTTGATTGATCTATCGTTATGCCAAAGAATTGATGCTTTTGAATTCTGGTGCTGGAGGAGACTCTTGAGAGTCCCATGGACTGCAAGAAGAATAAACCTATCCATTCTTAAGGAAATCAGCCCTGAGTGCTCACTGGAAGGACAGATCGTGAAGCTGAGGCTCCAATACTTTGGCCACCTCATGAGAAGAGAAGACTCCCTGGAAAAGACCCCGATGTTGGGAAAGATGGAGGGCACAAGGAGAAGGGGATGACAGGGGACGATATGGTGGGACAGTGTTCTCGAAGCTACCAGCATGAGTTTGACCAAACTGCGGGAGGCAGTGGAGGACAGAGGTGCCTGGCGTTCTCTGGTCCATGGGGTCACGAAGAGTCGGACACGACTAAACGACAACATTGTTATGTTAAAAGGGAGACCCCACCCTGCAGTATCGATCTGGCATCAGTGTTCTGCCTAAGGGTTACATCTGTGTAACCCTTAATCAGCGGAAGCTCCACTGTTGAGCAAAGTGGGGTGTAGCCCTACAAAGATTCTAGTCCCCCCAAACCTCTGCAGCCATGGTCCAGTCTCCTGCCGCTCAGGCATTACAGTGTATTAAAGCATTTCCCGGACTGAGAGGCTTCCTCAATATTTCTGCCCATCTTCTCTGCTTAGCTGATCTAAATAATCAACCTTCTGGCTGACAGTGAGTCTCCCAAGGCAGCCCAGGGAGCTTCACAGATGAGCTGAGATTTAGGCTTTCAGCACTGTTTCCCATCTGTAGAGGCAGGAGAGCAATTAGGATACAGTGGTACCTCGGGTTACATACGCTTCAGGTTACAGACTCCGCTAACCCAGAAATAGTACCTCGGGTTAAGAACTTTGCTTCAGGATGAGAACAGTAATCATGCTTCGGTGGCGCGGCAGCAGCGGGAGGCCCCATTAGCTAAAGTGGTGCTTCAGGTTAAGAACGGTTTCAGGTTAAGAACAGACCTCCGGAACAAATTAAGTACGTAACCAGAGGTACCACTGTAATTGGAAATTCCAATAGGTTTCCAAACAGCACTGGGGGATTTCCCAACTGATATGACTGATGCTCCTGTCAAAGCCCCAGCCAACCTCTGGAAGATCTGAATGGCTTGGGCTGTTGACACCATTTCCCCTGAGCGTCTTCTCCCACTTTGTGGAATCCCCTTGGCTCCCTGGTATAAACCAGAGTTTAGGGCAAGGAAACAAGCTGGGAGACAGCTCAAACACGAGTGGAGAAACCTCCAGCAATTGAACACTCCTGAGGGCTTCACTTCTGGTAGTGGAGGCAGTAAAGAAGGCATACTTTGCTGCCTCCATTGCATCCTCAATATGCGGGTGGCGCTGTGGGTTAAACCACAGAGCCTAGGACTTGCCAATCAGAAGGTCGGCTGTTCGAATCCCCACGATGGGGTGAGCTCCCGTTGCTTGGTCCCTGCTCCTGCCAACCTAGCAGTTCGAAAGCACGTCAAAGTGCAAGTAGATAAATAGATACCGCTCCGGCGGGAAGGTATACGGTGTTTCCGTGTGCTGCTCTGGTTCGCCAGAAGCGGCTTAGTCCTGCTGGCCACATGACCCGGAAGCTGTATGCCGGCTCCCTCGGCCAAAAAAGCGAGATGAGCGCCGCAACCCCAGAGTCGGCCACGACTGGACCTAATGGTCAGGGGTCCCTTTACCTTTACCTAGAGCTTTCCAGGGAGTGAGGGGCTTCTTACAGTCTGGCCTGGAGGTGGTGGGACTGACGGTAGCTTGCTGATTTTTTTTTTGCAAAGCATTTTGAGGATAAAATCACTTACATCACCAGGACTTGACTCCATTGTTACAGCAGGTGAATCTTGAGAGGCAAAATGAGAACGGGCCTTTTCTGTGGTGGCTCCCCTGTTAGTGGAACGCTCTCCCCTCTGAGGCTCACATGAAGCCTTTGTTACGTATCTTTTGGACCCAGGCAAAAACATTATTATTATTTATTAAATTTGTATACCACCCTTCAACAGAAGATCTCAGGGTGGTTCATAGCATAAAAATACAAGATAAAACATTCCTCTTCTCCCTGGTTTTGACAAATCTATGGCCTTTTAATAAGCATTTTTCATTATTTTTTGGTAAATCGCTTATCTAGCATAACAAGACCCCCATGCTGCTTCTGAAAATCACTGTTCCTAAGCTGATTTCTCAACAGAACAGGCTAGATTTCAAGATGGTATCCAAGATGGTTTGAACCAGTGAGAGTAGAAACTCAGCGACTCAATTGGGGGTTTCGGGAGTGTATAAAAACAACAATACACATAACAAATGGGTCCCAAAATATCAGTTCATTTAATCAATTTTGATGCCCCCATATAATATCATATTAGTGCTTTGAGGTTGTCTTGCCCTATAAAATATTTGAATTACATATTAAATTTGGAAACAGAACAATGTTTTGAATTTTTCTTTGTCACTTATAAATTAAATGTTATGCTTGCTGAAATTTATATCTATCATCTATCTATCCATCTATCATCTATCTATTTATCATCTATCTATCTATCTATCTATCATCTATCATCTATCTATCTATCTATCTATCATCTATCTATCTATCATCTATCATCTATCATCTATCTATCTATCTATCATCTATCTATCTATCTATCTATCTATCTATCTATCTATGTATCAATCATCTATCTATCATCTATCTATCTATCTATCATCTATCTATCTATCTATCATCTATCTATCTATCTATCTATCATCTATCTATCATCTATCTATCTATCTATCTATCTATCTATCTATCTATCTATCTATCATCTGTCTGTCTGTCTATCTATCTCTATCTCTATCTCTATCTATCTATCATCTATCTATCTATCTATCTATCTATCTATCTATCATCTATCTATCTATCTATCTATCTATCATCTATCTATCTATCTATCTATCTATCTATCTATCATCTATCTATCTATCTATCATCTATCTATCTATATCTATATGTCTGTCTGTCTGTCTATCTATCTATCTCTTTAACTAACTAACTAACTAACTATCATCTCTCTCTCTCTCTCTCTCTCTCTCTCTCTCTCTCTCCCATCTATCTATCATCTGTCAAATTGAGTCCCAATGTTTTTTTGTCTGGTTTGCATGACCTATAGGCTAATATGAGATATACCAGATTGAAATGCAATGCAATGACTATAGGGCTGCCATATGTCCCGAATTTTTCCAGACATACCCAGGATTCGGCTGTATGGCAACCCATATTGGAAGTGCCATTTTTGGCAATTTCTGGGGGGAAAGCTCAATTTCTGGGGAGAAACCTCAGGAAAAAAAAGGATCAACAACTTTGCCTTTAAAAGCTTTCTGAAATGTGACAACCCTAACTTATGAAGATGTTTAATATGCCACAAAAGCTTTTAAGAAAGAACTAATCAATGCACAGAAGGACGGAACAATTAAAGGGAATAATCCACATTTACACAGGTAGCACCAAAGAAGCATTTCTGCATGGTAATTGTACTTTCTTGAACAGCTGGTTTTGCAACCTCACACCATGACATCAAGACAAGCCTGAGGAAAGGATGAAATATTATAAGGATGGGGAGTGAGACCTTTTTTCCGGTACAGCTCATAGGATTAGGTAACTGCCCTCTGCCATATAGCAGTCTTGATACGATGCAGGAAGGTGTCAGCTTGGTTGCGGAAGGCAGGGGTTCTGATTTCTCCCCAAATGTCGAGTGCCTGTCCGTCTGTTGTTCTGATACTCCGCTCCAGCTCAAAACAATCTGCAGTCAGTTCCTTGCTAGTTATGTGAAAGACAAATTTTAACAGTTCCAAAGCTACAAGATGCAAGTAAGTATTCCAGGTTACTAGATACTGTTCTGTTATCAGTTTGTCTTTTGATCACGTTACTATTTGCATTGTGTTAACTTTGTATGATCTTGGCCCGGTAGGGTGATTTGTGAAAAGGTTAGTTTTCAGTTTTCAAAGAGCAAAGCCCGGAGGATGGGCAGAAATCTCTGCTTGAGGGGGATTGAGTTTCAGTTAGCAAGGAGAAGACTTAAGGCTGAGTGTTAGTCATTGTAGTGTAAACTGATTCTGAGCAAGTAGTTTAGTGGATACTAGAAGTTGTTTGGACTGTTCTTGTTTTGATTGCCATCCCCCATCCCTCCTGAGAAGATGGACACCCATTTCTGAGGTCTCCACCTGCCAATCAAACTCAAACCGTCAACCAAATCCCCCAAAGACAGCCCCTCACAGCTGATTCAGCTATCCATACAGACAGTGTATTTGCCTTACTTGTTTGTGCTTTGTTGGTCGATGGCAGCCATTTTCAGGCAGAAACCATGGAGCGAGATCAGACAAATCAAAGAGCAGGAGAGAGGGGTGATTTTATTTTTAAAATTGGTATAAAACCTACCAACCGGCTTGCTTGGTAGGCAAACAAGCAAACTGATGCAGAGCTCTCCTTCGGGTTTGATTATTGCAGTATCGAACAGGATGCTGGCTGCAAAGTCTGAGGACTGGAACATGTACGTGGGTGGCGCTGTGGGTTAAACCACAGAGCCTAGGACTTGCTGATCAGAAGGTTGGCGGTTTGAATCCCCGCAATGGGGTGAGCTCCCGTTGCTCAGTCCCAGCTCCTGCCAACCTAGCAGTTCGAAAGCACGTCAAAGTGCAAGTAGATAAATAGGTACTGCTCCGGCAGGAAGGTAAATGACGTTTCCGTGCGCTGCTCTGGTTCGCCAAAAGCGGCTTAGTCATTGTGGCCACATGACCCGGAAGCTGTACGCCGGCTCCCTCGGCCAATAAAGCGAGATGAGCGCCGCAACCCGAGAGTTGGCCACGACTGGACAGGGGTCCCTTTACCTTTAGCAATCAACCCACTTGGTGCACAGAAGTGGTGCACTAAGGAAAGAAATGTCTCTGTCTGTGCCCATTAACATAGCTGTTAACTGTGCACTGTGCAATTCTAGATTCTGCCTTTTCATGAGCTTCCTGAAGCTGCATAACATCAATAGTCTAATTGGCACCACGTTCCTTTCACCTTGGAATCCTTCAGCAACGACAGCATTGAGGGTCTCATATATCAATTGAGAAACAAAGCAAGTAAGGACTTATTCTCAGGCATACAGGGAAGCGTTCCCAATTATTTGTCAGGAAGGACTACCTGCATACAATAAGGTTACCAGACATCCCCGTTTCCCGGGGGCAGTCCCCGAATTTGCAAATCAGTCCCCATACAAAATCCATTGAAGTTGAAAAGTGTCCCCGGATTCATTGAAAAAAAATCTGGTAACCTTAGCATACAACAGTGTGGAGGTATGCATGAATTTCTAACAAATACGAGATTAACTGACTTTCATTGGTATCTGCCCTCCCCCCCCTCAAAGCTAACTTGAACATTGATCCTGTTTTTTTCAGTTGAACAAATACATCAGCGAGCTCCCCCAATGTGTTAATTTTGGGTAAGCTGCAACAAGTTATCGCCATTGCCTGCAAACCAAACGTGAGGAGTCCATGTCATGTTCCACCTTGACAATTGATGTTACTGTCAGCAGCTGTAGTGGTGATTGCTGTCTTATTTTCTATTAGTGAAATAAGCTTCTTGCATTCATGTCTGTCTCAGTACGGATCACAAGAGAGATGTGGCTCCCAGCCTTGTGAGCCGTTATCTACAGAATATCCTTATCAGCTTGGAATTACTTTCTTCACTGTCTTTGATAGCTGCACAAGTCTCTGTGGGTTAAAGCTATATCATATTAAAGTATACAGTGGTACCTCGGGTTACAAATGCTTCGGGTTACAAACTCCGCTAACCCGGAAGTAGTACCTCGGGTTACGAACTTTGCCCCAGGATGAGAATGGAAATCGTGGGGTGGCGGTTAAGAACGGACCTCCGGAATAAATTAAGTTCGTAACCCGAGGTACCACTGTATTCTGTATGCATTGTGCATAGTGCACTAACGTAAGCAGCAGTTGAATGTTATGCCAAGTACATGTGCTGAAAATCCCTTTACACTGAGCACAGGCAAATTTGGCATTAAAATAAGGAGATCCCTTGGAAATCCTTCTTCTTTGTCTTCCTCAGCAGCTGCCTCAGATTTACACACCTAGAATTCCCTCTGAAGTGGATCCAATTGAGCATACGGATTCCAGAGTTTCTCCTAACCCTTGCTATTATTCCTTCTTGTTTGGATTGGGGGGTTTTTAAGCTCCTACACAGCCAAAGAAATGGGAATAATTTGTTAAAAGCTAGTACGCCCAAGTTGAGAAATCAGATTTAAATTAGTCTAGAAAAGTGCTGCAAAGGAAAAATGGGTTGCCTGATGTCATTGTGATGTCAGGTGATTAACAGGTGGGGAACCTGCCAAATTGGCTGCCAAGGGTGGGGGACTTCAGGGTCTGGTTTGCCTGCTTGGAAAGATTTCTGACCCCTGCCAAAGAGCGAAGGCATCTGTTTGTGACAGCTCTTAACATATGCAAGATCAAGATCAGATTTCGAAAGTATTTTGAAATAATAGTACTGACAGTGGTTAAATATAAAATGTAAGTAACTTGTTCTATTAAAAAGACCATCTTATTTTTATCAACTGATGTTACAAAAGTATGTCCTCTAGCTGGCGAAAGCCTTTGTAGCTGTAGAGACTTCCAACTTGTGCCATATAAAAAAGTCTAATTATAAACAAACAGATCATTATCTTAAGCAGTAACAGCGAAGTGTTTCAACAGATTAGATTTGTAGTTGCTCAACCGTCCATCTTTTAGATATCGATTCATAAAAATGAATGGTACAATTGTGCACAAACGATCAGCCTAGGGCTCAATAGGGCCCTTTCCTTCTATCCCTGTGGACCCTGTGGCTGAAACATTGTGGGCCAGGGTCCTTGCAAGGAAATGATCCCCAGAATGGACTTACAGTATATAGTGAGCAATGAATGGAGAGACTGCAAACCATGTGACTAAATGGAGAAGGAGAGGCAGGAAGGCTTTGCAAAATTATATTCCAACTCCTTTCCTTTTACTCACCTGGGTGGGACAGCTCATATCCTTAAAAAACAAAACAAATGGAAGCTAGAGAAATAATGAACAAAAATACGTACTGAGTTTTAGAACCATAGTTGATTATTATGATAAGTTATTTAATCCTTTACAGCTGAAATCCTGCACTCAAATACCCAGGAAAAAGTTGCATTAAACTCAGTGGGACTTATTTCTGTGTATACGTGTATGCTATTGCGCTGTTAATTTGATTTTAAATGATTCAATCTGGGAGAAAAGCAGAATAAAAATTTTAATAGATAAATGTGATGCGATACAAACGGAGTTTCTGCAGTCACAATGTGAAATATGCTGCCAGGAGATCGCTTGACAAAATGGCCCCAAGAGGAACAGTATGGAAACAATGTGAATATGCTTGTAACAAGTGCAGGAAATTGCCAAAAATGGGGGGAGCTTTTTTGACACATGAAAATGATCCGAAAATGAGATAATTTTGGCCCAACCCTCCTTTTTAAAACTACTGAACATTCCTCCTATTTAGAAGTCAATGAATTCCACAAATTATTCAATATTCCAGAGTTTTTAAGCTTGATCTTGGCTTGATGATCCCGTGAGCCCCTTGCAAATAGGATGCAAACCTTGGGCTAAAGATAAATGAGATCCATTCATAGCCACCGCTCTAATGATGATATGCAGCTATTCAAAGCATCTCCTGTGCAGAATGCCTATTTGACGTGAGATTAGAGAATAGCTCCTGCCTGATTCGCACTAGACGGAAGGCATGGAGCGAGGTCAAGGCAAGCATGCGAGGGTACACTGAAAATTCCTCTGAAACAGACAAGCAGCAGCCATGTGTTCACAGCTGGAATGTGCATGGAACTCTCTTCTGCAGCGTCTCTGTACTGACCTTTAGCTTCAGACTCACAGCAGCTGTAAAATGGTTGCCCAGAAACGAAACTGACATCCCCAGATGCAACTCGCAGCTGTCTTCCTTCAGCCTATCCTTTCCCCTTACATAGCGATGAAAAGAACCCAGATTGTAAAACAATTACAGAATAATAATTGGGGAACTCAGGCCCTTCCACTTAAGTTGACTTACAGCAGGTTCACGACGCAAAAACAATGGCCTCACAATCCATTATGACGGCATTCACTGTCCACTAGCTTAAGGTAAAGGGACCCCTGACCATTAGGTCCAGTCGTGACCGACTCTGGGGTTGCGGCGCTCATCTCGCTTTATTGGCTGAGGGAACCGGCGTACAGCTTCCGGGTCATGTGGCCAGCAGGACTAAGCCGCTTCTGGAGAACCAGAGCAGCACACGGAAATGTCATTTGCCTTCCCACCAGAGCGGTACCTATTTATCTATTTGCACTTTGACGGGCTTTCGAACTGCTAGGTTGGCAGGAGCAGGCACCGAGCAACGGGAGCTCACTCCGTGGGATTCAAACCGCCAATCTCCTGATCGGCAAGTCCTAGGCTCTGTGGTTTAACCCACAGCGCCACCCCTAGCTTAGGTGGCTTAAAAAGAGAGAAAGGACTAATCTGTCTATGATCACATTGGTCACTATTGCTAAAATCCTATGTTTATAGAGGCAGAATCGATTTGAATGGATGGTGTATTGTAATGACACAGGAAAGCCAAATATGAGCAAATATGGAACAGGGCTCTCCGATATGCTTGCTGCTGCAATCCCTTTCACACACACCCAAACAAAAAATGCTGTTATCGGGTAAGAGAAAGGGTACAGCAGTCTGCAGGGAACAGGGATCATTAGCAAAAAATAGGCAAACGCTTAAGCAACTAATGTCACCGGGAGATCCAGGCTGGAGTACTGAACTAAATGGAGACAACAAATACTATTATGATTTTGTATAGGGAAATTTTCTCAAGAGCCCTTCCCTATAATCCCTTTCTAATGGGAAACAGTTGCTTGGGTTCTTGTCCTTCCTTGTCTGCCGACCACAGAGGCAGAGTTACCCTTTTAGAAAATAGCATCTGAAGAAGTGTGCATGCACACGAAAGCTTATAACCAGAACAAACTTAGTTGGTCTCTAAGGTGCTGCTGGACATTTTTAAAAATTTTCTTTAGGGAAGTGTGCTTATTCACATCAAAGGAGCAGTTTGTTAACATAACCGGTACAGGGGTGCCCCGCAAGACGAAAAACCCGCTAGACGAAAGGGTTTTCCGTTTTGGAGGCGCTTCGCAAAACGAATTTCCCTATGGGCTTCCTTCGCAAGACGAAAGCCCATAGGGAAATCTCCGGGACAGCGGGGAAGCGCAGCGCGTCTTCCCCACTGTCCTCGGACCTCCTCCGAAGGCTGGCGGCGGGGCGGAGAGACCTCCTCCCGCCGCCAGCCTTCGGAAGGCTGCCCCGAAGGCTGCCGGTGGGGCGGAGAGACCTCCTCCCGCCGCCAGCCTTCGGAAGGCTGCTCCGAAGGCTGCCGGGGGGGCGGAGAGACCTCCTCCCGCCGCCAGCCTTCGGAAGGCTGCGATCTGAAAATGCTGGCGGGCGGCAGCGAAGCCTTCGCTGCCGCCCGCCAGCATTTTAAAAGCCCCCGGGACAGCGGAGAAGTCTCCGCTGTCCTGGGGGCTTTTAAAATGCTGGCAGTCGGGAGGAAAGCCCTCCTGTCCCCGGAGCTTGCGGGGTGGGAGGTGGGGAGAAGGGCTTTTCTTCCCACCGCCAGCCTTCAGAACAGCCTTCTGAAGGCTGGCGGTGGGAAGAAAAGCCCTTGTCCCCCCCCCAGCCTTCAGAAAAGGTCGGGGGACAGACTGTTCCCGGACCTGGTCTGAAGGCGGTTTCCATAGGAATGCATTGATTGATTTTCAATGCATTCCTATGGGAAACCGTGCTTCGCAAGACGAAAAACTCGCAAGAAGAAAAAACTTGCGGAACGAATTAATTTCGTCTTGCGAGGCACCACTGTATTACTCTATAACAGGGTTCAGCAAACTTTTTCAGCAGGGGGCCGGTCCACTGTCCCTCAGACCTTGTGGGGGGCCTGACTATATTTTGAAAAAATAATAATGAACGAATTCCTATGCCCCACAAATAACCCAGAGATGCACTTTAATTAAAAGGACACATTCTACTCATGTAAAAACACGCTGATTCCCGGACCGTCTGCGGCCTGGATTTAGGCGGTGATTGGGCTGGATCTGGCCCCGAGGCCTTAGTTTGCCTACCCATGCTCTATAAACATCAGGTTCATATACCCTTTTAATTTTGCTTCCCTTTCTCCTCCCCAGGGTCTCCAAACTCCCACCTATCTTCCAACCTGCTTGGGATTTTTGCTTCCTGCCTTGAGAAGGCAGGTCCTCCTTTGGGTTAAACGAAGGATCCTTACTTAAATAGATTACATTTTAAATTGTGGAGAGGCCTAACCTTTATGACATAATTCGCCTAAAACTGCATGGATGGGTCTATCGGTTTGGAAGCAAAACAAAGCCACTCACCCAACGAATCTGGGATGCAGAATTTCAGTGTCATGTGAGTGAGATGAATAAGTACCCATCAATCAAAGACAATGGGAGAGGTTTTATATCTGTCAAAATTAAAAGACGGCCGTTCACCCTTGCTAGATTCAACATGCTGCCATCTACCTTATTGCAGGGCAGATATGTGGGTAAACTGTATGCGGAGCGAGTCTGCCCCTGTGGCCTGATAGAGGTGGAAAATACAAAGTGAGACATTAAGGAAATCCAAAGGGAAAATATGAAGAACAGAGGTTCTGACGAATGGATTATTAAAAACGCGTGAGGTAAACGGTGGAAGTCTTTTTTTTTTAATTAAAAAACAATTTTTTAAAGGTAGATAAGGACAAGATGAAATTATACAATTGAATATAAATATAGATGGGAAACGGCTATGTATTTTGAGTGCTTATCTATTTTTCACTTAGGATGTTTTTCTCTTACTTCTTTATTCTTTTTTTCTTTTTTCTGATATCTTTCATTTCACTGCTTTATTGTGAATAGCATTTTATAGAGGTATAAATAACTGTAAATATGAAAAGAGACAAAATATTCTCTAATTGTTTTCCTTGGTTAGATGTATTTTCTTTTCTTTTGTATTTTCTTTTTTTGTGAATATGTATGTTTTCTAATTTGTACTTAAAAATATTAATTTTTTTTAAAAAGAAGGAAAAAAAAGAGGTGGAAACTATCTCTCATGTCTTGCTACAAGGTCGTTTTTATGAGGATATACGCTCAGTCTTGATCACCCCTGTTATGCAGAAAATTCCAAGTGGGTCTGAACCTCAATGCTTAAAAACCCCGATAGAGGATAAAGACCCAGAGGTCACGCTAAGGGTGGTCAAATTTTGCGCGGCTGCCATAAAACTCAGGGAACACGCTGTGCTATTACAAAGACTAAGGCCTCAGATGCAAACTCTAGATAATATTTTAGAGACTAAGACCTAAACCACATTTCTAATGGCTGTCATATTCATATTGTTTATTGTTATATTCAATTGTTATTTCAAACTTAATTCTATTGTGTTTTATGTTCGTTTAGTACGGTATGTGAAGCTGGGTCTGGGACCGTAATAAATTTCATTTCAAGCCACTCACAAATAAAGTTGCTAGATTCTGCACACTGATCCATTCATTTGATGTGAAGTCTGAAGACAAGGACAAGGTGGCGTTTGTCCCACAGCATGGGCTATTGATGCTTTTCATGGTTTATTTGAGTCATGTTCTTCGAGTGTTTCAGGTTATTTAGTATTATAGGTTAACTCCTGAGCATTAGGACCAGTCGTGACCGACTCTGGGGTTGCGGCGCTTTATTGGCTGAGGGAGCTGGCGTACAGCTTCCAGGTCATGTGGCCAGCATGACTAAGCCGCTTCTGGCGAACCAGAGCAGCACACGGAAATGCTGTTTACCTTCCCGCTGGAGTGGTACCTATTTATCTACTTGCACTTTGACGTGCTTTCGAACTGCTAGGTTGGCAGGAGCAGGGACCGAGCAACGGGAGCTCACCCCGTCACGGGGATTCGAACCGCCGACCTTCTGATCGGCAAGTCCTAGGCTCTGTGGTTTAACCCACAGCGCCACCCACGTCCCTTTATTATTATTATTGGTTAAGATGAAAGAAAAGACAGTTTTATCTTCCAGAGCAGTTCTGTGCACAGGCTCTCAAGAGGAATGGAGTGGTGGGAGAACAGAGGAGGTGATATGTCATATCTTATCCCAACACCAAAACACTGTACCTCGGAAAGGAAAAGTCATTTCTAGAAATGGGTGACAATTACAAGAACGATCAGTAAAAGAATGAAACAGCGTGACCTAGGCCTCAGAACTGTACCGCACCACACAAATCTTGTGGCACGAATGTAGGATGGTGAGAAATGATCATTACTTTTCATTTGCTATCTGCAAGGAAGGTGATTCTCCTCTCATTTTGTTTAAATGTATCATACTACTAACGGGCTTACGTATCATATTTCATGCTTTACTACGTATTACGGAACAAGTATAATAATGCAGGAATAGAAAAGTATCTTGCTCCATTAAACCAGCACTCCGCTTGGAAGGAAGTTGCAGTGGACTTGCCAAACTTGCTCCTTAACAAGGTCAGATGCTACAATATACACATGGCTGCAAATGAAAACAGCAGTGTTATGTCTAAATCCCTTCCCCTTGGTAACCCATATTCTGTCTTCCTAAAATTGTGCATTTCCCTGGCTCCTAGCAGCCAATGAGGTGGAATGTGAGCAGGTCAAATGCACAAAGCCATGGCATCTGGCCACGGGTAAGTTGCCCGAAACGTTTTTTTTGGGGGGGGGATGACAACAGTGCTATAGACCACTGTTCCCAGCAGCGGCCACCAGCCTACATAAGCTTATGACTGCAACCTGTGCGCTGAAGCAAGTTGTAGCCATTTCTGCACATATAAAAAAATGCAAAGAATGTCAAATGTCAACAATGTAAATTAGATCAAGGTTACACTCCATACAAAGTATCAACACATTTGTCAAGAGATCCATTTTTTTAAAAAGTATTTATATCTCTTTGACAATATTTATGTACAGGAAAATACATTACGGCTTGACCCAGAGCTCCACCGTTGTATTTCACACATCAATTAGGCTTCTACCACACTCCCTACTGCCCCTCTCTCCCTAATGCTTCTGAAGCTTGGAGGACCCAAAACATCCCATAATATGGTGAGAGGGCATGCAGACAAAAGTGAGGGGCGGGAAATCAACATACCAAACCACTTCCCCTCGTGCAAGCTTTAAAGTATGTCTTGAATCCCAGCTTTTTCAAGGAATTTACACCATAATCACACTCAGGTGGTTATCATTAAAGAGGAGATGATTAATGTATTAAAATGGATCCAGTGTTGTCTTCCTATATTTCCTTTTCAGATTATTTGATGGCACTCAGTGTTTGGATGTCAGAGTGAGCGTAGATGAGACACGGAAAATCTGTGGCAACATATTACTCAGCTGATAAAACATTTCTTCAGAAATACTCTGTAATAAAAAGGAAGAGAGCCAAAGAGTAAATATGTTTCTTGTTCTCTCTAACGCAAACACAATGTAAGCCTCTGAGCTTTCCTTGCAACTTTTAAATTTTTATTTATTTAATTTATATCCAGCTCTTCCTCCCGAAAGAGCTTCATAAGGGCAGTCTACACATCCAGTGGGAGAGGGAATTTCCAACTATTCAGATTCATCCCAGCAATAAATAAAACACGCCTCTCATTTCACAAAATAAACTCTGTTTATTTTAAAGAAACAGCTATTTTACAAAATGTGTGAATCTACGCCACATATTTGCAAAGTTCTGCTTATCAGCTACAAATAGCCACTTAATTATATTTTTATCCCACCCTCGCTCCAAGCAGCTCAGGGCAACATATATGATGACCGTCCCCATTTTATCTGTACAATGAACCTGTAAGCTGGGATATAAACTAGGGAGTTCCAAAGCTGAACTGAGATTCGAATCCAGGTCAGGCATTCCATCTGATAAACCACACTATTTTTATTTATTTTTTAAAATACTAACAAAACCATGGGATTGGGAGGTGCCTTTTGGCATAAAGTTGATAGATTTTAATTTTATTTTTTTAAAAATAGCACCACCACTCAGGGCAATCTATGAACCATTTCTGTTCTAGAACCTATCAAAATTTCTGTTCTAGAACATAACAAAATTTAAAGTGTGTGTGTGTGTGTCTTCATTAACTTACCTGCGGTACCAGGAATTGAACCGTCCGAGAAATCCCCCCGTCCCATGAAGCCATTTCCATCATGAATCCTGGAAGGAATTCAAAAACACAGTGAGCCCGTAATTCATGGCTCCAACCAGGACTGTATATAATAGAACCTGGCTTCTGCGATTAAGCCACCTGACTGAGCAAAGCCAGTTAGGCGCTCCCAGTTTTCTACAACAGCTTCACATCACAACGTGAAAGGAACTGGCTTGAGTCAAGCGTACAAGCTTTTGCCCAAGTTCCACCTACAGGAGTGCAGCCTTTCAGTGGTTCTGCTAGTACAATTCAATGTGGAATAGAACTGGAAAGGAACATCCTTGGGAGAGGAATTCCTATCTCCCCACACTACATTGTCCACAGCCCCAAAAGCAAGGACAGCTTCCTGCAACATGTTGCTTTTCATACAAGGCTTGGCTGGGACTGGAAGCAGGCTGCATTTCCTTAGTGCAGAGAAACAAGTCAACATGGTCTTACCTAATGTATTATTATTACTGTATTTTTCGCTCTATAGGACGCACCGGACCATAGGACGCACCAGACCATAGGAGGAGGAGAACAGGAAAAATAAATTCTCCCCCTCTCTGCTCAGCCCCTGCCATTTCTCCTCCCACTTTGCTGAAGGGGTGCTGCGCAGAGAGGGAAAACTGTGCAGCGCCTCTCCAGCGAAGCGCAGCCAGGAGAGCAAGAGGGATCGGTGTGCACCGACCCCTCTCGCTCTCCAGGCTTCAGGCGGCCATCCGCAAGCCTTTGGAGGCAGCGGGAACTCCTGCCGCGCTCCAAAGGCTTGCGGATAGCTGCCTGAAGCCCCCGGAGCACAGCCTTTGAAGCCTCCGCAGAGCAGCGGGGTGCCTTCACCCCACTGCCCTGTGGAGGCTTTGCGCAGTGCTCCGTCTCCCTGTTCTGGCTTTGGGCTTAGCCACGCAGCCTGCATTCGCTCTATAGGACGCACACACATTTCCCCTTAATTTTTGGAGGGGGAAAAGTGCGTCCTATAGAGCGAAAAATACGGTAGATTATACAGAGCAGTTTCTTCTATGTTTATGGTGTCTATCTGGTATTCTCAACGGGAAGGCCCAAAGAGTTTATTCTTGTCTTGAAAAGCTCAATAAGACAAAGAGCTCTTGGCATAGTGGATTTTATGATGGATACTCCGTTCAGAAGAAAATAATAATATTGATATCCAGTGTGGTTCAGGCTGCAATTCCACACACATCTGCATAGTAGTTAAGTCTAGTTTTCAAACAGTTCAGAAACCACTACTTTAGTTGAACATACGAAGTTGTCTCACGCTGATTTAGTCTAGTCTAGTGCTATCAAAGGTCTCAGGTCTTTCCGAAATGTACTATTTGAGCTTTGTAACCAGAGATACCAGGGACTGAACCTGGAAATTTTTGCTTGCAATGCACGTGCTCACTGAGTTAAGGATTTCCCATTACTCTTGAAATTGGCATTTCCAAAAAATGTAGACTATGACTGTGCACTACTAACCTTTAACGCACTTAAATACAAGCTCTGCCCTTTTCAGACACCAGGATATAGTCATTTCCTTAAAATAAAAAAACAAAAATTAAAATTGATTAATTATCAATTAAATAGCAGGGGGTTTATATACAGATCAAGACACTCAGCAAATGACTCAAATTAATAAGCCATTGCAACAAGTTAACTGTCACCATTTCTTCATTCATCCAACTTTAACATCTCAAATTTATGGAAAATATGGTTGCTCTGTTCACTCAATCCTCACCCCAAACCACTGCCTGTTGCTTGCCCTCCCCCAATATCTTTATTTATACAAGTCTCGTTTCATTTAACAGTGAGACAATGGGCAATGGGACCAAGTCTCTAGAAGGTCTGTGGGTTCTCACTTTCTAGAGGTCTTCAAGAAGAGGCTGGACAGTCACCTTGAGGATGATCTAGTTCTATCAAGTGGGAGTTGCACTACATGGCCTAAAAGATCCTCTCCGACTCTGATTCTATCACGCCGCAGTCAAACTAGACTGTGATTAAATCTGCTCCCCTGCCATGCACTATGTCATCATACTGCAAAAGCACTTTAAGGGTCCCAATCATTTCATAAGTCTGCTAATAAATAAGCTCTGTAAATTCATTCCTGGGTTCTCAAAATACACCAATTTACATCGGCTGATGACTGCATTTATCTTGCTGCTTTATCAGTTAGCATCTGTGCTTTTTACTGGTTTTTGTTTTATGTTGTATTTTCACTCTTATTGACTTAGCCACCTTGAGGACCTAGTAGAGAAAGCCAAAGCTTACATTTGATAAAATAAATAACTGTTAAATTCAGGTTAAATTCCAGACTCATTGTTGGGAAGCAGCCAAATCTGTCCCACCATGTCCTACAAGGATAGCAAGACTAAAATACCTAGATTCAGTGAATATGTATAAAATACAGACTGAAGGTAAAACCACAAAACATCTTGTAAACTGGAAACATTTAGAATCAATTTTCTGATGATGCAAATCCTCAACGTCTGTTTACTTAGCCCTTGGGGTTATGTAATATATGAATCAGAAGGAGTAGCAAGGGATAACGGAATACAGATATAGGGATTTTTCAGGCTTAGCGGAAGAAATACTAGATCTCCATTGTAATTTCATCTGCCCACACGCTCTCTTGCTCACATGCAACGTGGGTGTTTGCCGGTGGTTTTGATCTGCGTCTTGGCAAAGATAAAAACCAGACTCTAAAAAGGAAGGTCCTGTTATTCTGAAGGGAAATTAGCAGCACATTTGGCAGTCAGTGAGGTTACGAGATGATGCCATAAAAGGCTTTCTGGAAGAAACAGGATGTGACACTTGGATGGTGACTGCTTTGGATGACAACGTGTGTACTTGTCATTTTGGGTATGCACAGAATAAAAATAAGCTGGGGCACAGAGAACAGCACAGAATTTAAATCTATAAAATTAATCTTCTCAGAACAGCACCGTTTGTTTATCTTATTTAACAAAATTTATACACCGCTGGATTGTAAGAAAAGCTCTAAGTAGTTTACAAGAAATCTGAGAATTGTAAATAAAAATCAGGCAAAAACAAGTGTAAACATTCAACAAACAATTAAAATTAACAATAGACTAAAAAGAGATTAAAAAATGGTAATGTCAATGTGTCTGGATAGGCTTGTCTAAACAATAATGTTTTAACAACTGGCAAAAAGCACAACAAAGGCACCTGCCTGGAGTCATCAGGTAAGGAGATCCAAAGTACAGGTGCTTCCACAATGAAAATGATTTGTGAGTCGAGGACCCTAACCCGTGTAGTGGAGAAGTAACGGACATGGACACAAGTATTTTAGGTTAACGGGCTGAAAAAGGCCACAACTTTCATTGGTTACAGCATGTGAGTGTTATTGGCTTAGGCACTGGATCAAACTACCTATATTCGACCCCACCTGCGCAGCGGGGGGTGATTTGAAGGTTAACAACCAGTGGGAGGAGCTTGTTGATGCAAATACAACTGGAAGCTTCCCCTGATGTTACCGGGGGTCATGCCGTGGCCCTAGCCACCAGCAAGGGAATCGGACAGGATCCACGACTGCCGGATTCCTTTAACGGAATACCCAAAATGGGGTGGGGTAGGCCACCCCCCACCCCCCAACACATATTCCAGTGCATAACCACCAAAATCGGAAAAGTTGTGACAAATTGCTACGAGGTAGGCAATTCAGTAGTGATGTCTGGAAGTGAGAGCTGGACCATAAAGAAGGCTGATCGCCGAAGAATTGATGCTTTTGAATTATGGTGCTGGAGGAGACTCTTGAGAGTCCCATGGACTGCAAGAAGATCAAACCTCTCCATTCTTGAGGAAATCAGCCCTGAGTGCTCACTGGAAGGACAGATTGTGAAGCTGAGGCTCCAATACTTTGGCCACCTCATGAGAAGAGAAGACTCCCTGGAAAAGACCCTGATGTTGGGAAAGATGGAGGGCACAAGGAGAAGGGGACGACAGAGGATGAGATGGTTGGACAGTGTCCTCAAAGCTACCATCATGAGTTTGACCAAACTGCGGCAGGCAGTGGAAGACAGGAGTGTCTGGCGTGCTCTGGTCCAGGGGGTGACGAAGAGTCGAACACGACTAAACGACTAAACAACAACAGGCAAAAAAGCAAGAGGCTGGTGCCAATTTAGCCAAATGGACAAAAACTCCTACCAGGCCCCCTGGGCAACCAACCAAGGTCCATGGCAAGGTCAAGAGCACAAACCTAGCCTAAAGGGTGGGCGGGCGGGTGATCTGATGTCTTCTAGGAAGCAGAATGAGGTGCGGAGGCTGCCGCGGCTGCTTGAATGCGGCTAAACCCTGCCCCCAGGCCAACCCTATTGGCTGGCCCACTGCAGGGCGGGGCAGCAGCCGGGGACCAAACACGCCCCCCTGCTGACACAGGAACGGTTCCCCCTCACAACACCTCCCCTCTGGGAAGAGGAGAGGCTTTCTTACAAGTGAGGAATGAGCATTATGTGGCACTTGCAGCCACTGCACAGAGGTTGTTACAAGCTCCATCAGCCATGGGGCCAGGGCCAATGGAACTCAATCCTCTGCGCCTCGTTTCCCCCTCGGTTGAAGGGCCAGTGTGTGATGGTGCCTACACCTGACGGCAGTGGTTTCACCCACGATATACCGCCAGGTGAAAGCCCCATCATGCTCTGGCCCTCAAACCAGTCCTGGGCGATGTATCAATACCTAGTCAAGGTACTGTATCTTGCTTGTGGCCCACGGGGGGGTCCTGAGTTGCTGAAAAGTGCTGGAGGCTGCTGCCCTGTCGACATTTGTGCAGGCAAGGGGAGTTACAGACATGCTCACCCAAGAAAGACATGGGCCTGATCATGAACCATGTGGAACGGCTCTATGGGTCATGGGCAGGCTGTGATCCAAGTCCACTTCCCTGAATACAGTCCATTGAGCAGAGAAAGGAAGAGGAAGGAGAAAGAGGGGAAGCCCTTTCTTCTTCATTTTTTTAGCTAAACAAGCTGAAAAAAATGTTTAGGAAAGGAAAGGTGGAAAAGGGTGGGAGGAAGCTGCCACTCCAAATGGAGGGAGGTTGGAAGATCTGGACGACAGATGGATGGAGAGGGATTTCAGAGGAGTGGGAAAAAAATGTAGAATTAGCTAGAACTAAGAGCAGGGGTTGGCAACCTAAGGCCCATGGGCCACAAACAGCCCATTGGGGTCATTTAACCGGCCCATGGACCCTCGCCTCCCACTCGGTCGGCTCCCGTGTGCCACGCTAAACCGGTGCAGAGCACAGTGGGAACCGCCTTCCGTGATGCTGACCAGCTTCCCATTGGCTGCAGGAAGCTCCTGCAGCCAATGGGAAACTGCGCACGTCTCCTCTGCGCTGGAAGGAGCGCCGGAAATAGCATTTGCGCATGCGCACATACACAAACTCCGGCCCACCGCGGCGTCTGTGGGACCGTGAACTGGCCCAAGCCACAAGGAACTTTGTGGACCCCTGACAAAGAGTGATGTGAATGCCTCAGGTGGAAGCAAAAGCTGATTAAGAGACACCCACTTCCTGCCTGTCCACCAGGTGGAGCTGGAGCCCAACCCAGTGACCCTATCATGCAGGAGTCCTCTCTAGCAATGCAATTAGAACCTCCTCCTTACTGGCACCCATTCTATAGACTCCCATTGATTCCTAGGCCTGGAACTGCTGATATTATCCAAGAGTCAAAAAGCAGGGTGATCCAATATCAGGGTGAGTGGAGACATCCCTGGGTGAAAACCAAATTCCCCTCCTTCCACACCAAAAGAGTTGTTCTTAAGGAGGGGTCACGAATTTCCCCCGTTTCTCTGGAGGGACCCCATCATTCTGTTATGCATTTTCACATATCACACACATGGGCATACGTCAGTAGGCTAACAGAGAAATCCCATTTTCGAGTACAGTCGTACCTCTTGTTACGTCAGTCTCCAGTTGAGTTTTTTCAGGATACAAACTTCCGGGTTTCACCGCATGCGCGCATGTGCAGAAGCGCTTTATCGTGCCCTGCGTGTAAGCGGCACTCTAGTTGTGGACTTTTTGGGGTGCGAACGGCACCCCGGAACGAATCAAGTCCGTAACTAGAGGTACCACTGTATTCTTGTGAATACCGGTGACATTTTTTCTAAGGATCATGATGCAACATACTGCCAGAAAAAAGCCAATGAACACTTGGGAATTGTGTGTTTGTTGAATAGCAGAAGTTGCCATCTATTAATAATCACGCCTATCACAATATTGGAATGAGCACACAGCACAAAATCCTATTAATAAACCGGAGAGGGCAGGTATTATCAAGCCCTAATAAGTCAATCAGAATTGATTCTAGATTCTGACTGTGCCCAGAGCTATTTCCTCGCAGGATGTGCCTACCGAGCGACATAACACACTACATTTTGCAGAGTCCCATGAATGTGTGTACTACCTTTCCCGCCCAGACCTGGCCACAGTGATCCATGCGACGGTCACCTCCAGGTCACCTCCTGTAATTCGCTCTACGTGGGGCTGCCCTTGAAGCTGTCCCAGAAACTCCAGCGGGTGCAGAATGCTTCAGCGAGGCTCCTCACGGGGTCTCTGCCATGGGAGCATATTCACCCAGTGCTTTTCCAGCTGCACTGGCTCCCGGTGGAGTACAGGGTCAGATTTAAGGTGCTGCTTTTGACCTTTAAAGCCCTTCACGGCCTAGGACCCTCGTACCTACGGGACCGCCTCTCCCGGTATGCCCCACGGAGGACCTTAAGGTCCATAAATGGCAACACCCTAGTGGTCCTGGGCCCTAAGGAAGTTAGATTAGCCTCAACCAGAGCCAGGGCCTTTTCAACTCTGGCCCCGGCCTGGTGGAACGCTCTGTCTCATGAGACCAGGGCCCTGCAGGATCTGATTTCTTTCCGCAGGGCCTGTAAGACAGAGTTGTTCCGCCTGGCCTTTGGCTTGGAGTCAATTTGATTCCCTCCCCCTCTTTCTTTTTTCCTTTCTCCTCCTGTGATGAGGCTGCATTTTAATATTTTAATGTTTCAATATTTTAATTGTTGTATTTTAATCTCGTTTTTAAGTTGTATTCATTCAACTTGTTTTTATTATTGCTTGTTAGCCGCCCTGAGCCCGGCCTTGGCTGGGGAGGGCGGGGTATAAATAAAAATTATTATTATTATTATTATTTCTAGCTAGGCTAGCTACCCTAAGCAAGCAGGGAGAGGGAGACAGAATACCAGTGAACAAAATGTGACTATTTTACTTATGTTCCTACTCCATTTGAGATGGGAGAAAAAAATAATTGTGGGAGAGAGTGCTTGCTCCTCCTCCCATTTTTAACACAGGTTTTCAAACGGTGTCGAGAACTTCTTAAAATGATGGCATTAAGCAGCAGCAAGGAGGCCTGAAGTATGTGTTTGTGGTGATGGGGGCGGGAATATAGCTTTGAAGGCAAGCTCCAAAGCCTTTTTAAAAGCTCCTTGAAGTTTTCCAGAAGGCAGCTTGCTTTTATAGCTGTATCTTTGGAGGAAATAATGAATATTTTTTTTGATACTGCAAAAAGACCCCACACACCTCACAATGGTTTTAAAACTGAAACTCTTCTCCTGTATACTTTTTAAAAAAGCAATACAGTATGGTCTGAGAACACTGCCGCACTGCGGAATCTTGTTAAATATAGAGGCTTTTCAGTAGCAAGGGAGATGCACTCTGTATATGCCCATGACCTTTATTTCTGAAGATCACAGCTCCCAATTAGGTTTTCCACATTATATCTTGTAAACGGCTTTTCTACTCCAGGAACCTTTAGACTCCTAGGGCTTTATTGACTGTGGGTCGATGCCCACCACTTTAGGAAACTAGCAGGTCTAGACTAGCAGGGTCAGCCACAATACTGTTAAACAGGAAAAAGCAGTCACTGGTGATAAGTTGCTTACCTCAGACATATCGTGTACCAGCAGAAGAGGAATACTAACTGTGGTGATGTCATGTGTGCAACACACTTTGAGGATATTTCGTAGGCCCATTATTGCAGGATCTCGGGCAGTAATATTACCTGACCTCACATTATCATCCACACAGAGGTGAAAAGTAACATGAATCTCAGAGAGATTTGAATGACGGGTGATGTAAAATTCTCCTAAGGGAAAAATGTTACAATAAGTTTAGTGATAAATTTAAAACCAAACCTATGAAAGGAGTAAAATGTTGGAAAGTATTTTAGCATTACATCCCAATTCTGGATATCAGATGTGTTCTATTAGAAAAGAATTAAATATAGTTCGTGTTGTTTTTTGGCAAGATTACATGGCAAAGTGTAAAAATGTACCCCGTGCTATTTAACATTTACATGTGTGGACAAATAGAACATAGTCAAAACACGGCAGTGCAACAGTGGACTTACAAATTCATTTGATATTGTAACTTCTTGACTGTGAAACACAATTTTACTCCTTTGGCAGTTTCTATTGAGAAAGATATTACAAATTGGACCACTCTCAATTTATATTGGCTTGGGCATATAGCAGCCTTGAAAACAATGATTCTGCCAAAGTTTATGTTTTTATTCTAAATTCTTCCCAGGTATATATCTGATTCTACTTTTTAAAAGTGGCAGAATATTTTTGAATCCTTTAGTGAACAGTGTAAGAGATTTGGAATGTCATTAGTCTTTATTCTGACTCCTGTCAATTAGGTCAACTATTACAAGTACTGACTTGTAATGCTAAAAATTCCTGTGTGTTTCAGTGGAAACGACACGCTTTCCTCCCTGCCTCTTTGCCTTGCCATTTCTGCTTCACTTTAAAAACCCTTTCCTGAGTCTGACACGACTCGGAAGAGATGGCCCAAGAGCTCAGTCCTTTTACATCTTCACTTCTACTTTTTTAAAAAACCACCTAAATTTTAAAACCCCCGAGAACTACTCTCAGTTCTCTGGTTTGGAAGGAAAAGGGCACCACACAGTAGAAAGATTTGACAAAACAAACAAATTTTAGCTAAAATGCTGGATTCCTTACTATAAAGTATAAAAGTTTCCTGGTTTCAGAAAGCCCAAGTCTTCTCTGTCAGTTGTGGTCCTCCTCAATTTCTGACAATGTTCGAAAGTCTATGAGAGACATTACCTTAGAGAAATAAGGGGGCGATTGTGGAAATTTAAAAAATGTTGCTGTATTTCCAATATCCAGACTGCTCTGAATCTTGTCAGCTACGGGAGGACATGAATATTAAAATTACTGAAGCTGAATGGAAAGCTATGTGATCTCGACCTCATTTACATTCTATCTCTGCTAAAGTACAGGAGACTAGCCTGATGGCACAGGACTCCAATTCACCTGAATTATATTCATTGGAGTCTCTCTTCATATTGTTGGTGGGTTTGTCAGGTTAAGGAAGTGCTTTTTCACCTGTAGAGGACTATGCCAGAGTGGCAGATTTTTGGAAGATAGTATTTACCCAAATCACACAGCAACCTATTAAACCAGATCCTTTGCTAGCTCTTCTTCCCTTTGTGCTTCAAGATGACACAAATCATTCTTTAATTCACAGAGAACTGAATTAGGTTACTGGTTGTGGCCCATCTCAAAATTGCCTAGCACTGGGAAACTCTGGGGTGCCTTTCAGTTAAAGCATATTTGGCAAGTAGCTTTCAATGATAAATTGACACAGGAATTTAAAAAACACTGTAATATGAATTCTAGCAAGGAACGCATCTAACTGAAGAAACTGCACAACTAAACGTACCAGGCAAAATATTTGATAGGTTTTGTTCTATGTTCTTAGATTTATCTTCATTGCCATTGTTTCTGTTTCCTGAATCTGTAAATTATATAAAAAAATTAGTACATCATATGTAACTGAATGTATCTTGGTTATATATTATGTCACACAAGGAAAGATCAAATTATTTTCTACATAAACAAGGAAGAAGCAACTGGAACATTTATAACTCAAGCAGCAGCGATCAATTGAAACTTGAGAATTAAAACAAAACTTCTGTGTGCAGAAATGTATTCTTAAATGACACTCTTGAAATGCTTATTTCCCTTGTTTTTACTGGCAAGGGCACTAGAAATCGCTTTCAGTTTATATTTGAAGGAAAGCAACTACAACTAGTACTGACCATGCAGTCTCTTGGATTTACTGCTGCGTTGTGTCCTGGCATAAAGTACAACCTGCTGAACAACTTCAAGTTGTTCCTGAATCCCAGGGAAGTGGAAGTCTGTGCACTCCTGGCAAACTGTTGCAAAATCTGGAAGAAAGGAAAGAAAGATTGTAGATCTCAGTGGAGAAGAACCTGGTTTATGAGCCAGAAGTTCACACGATTGAATACTTTTCTGTGTAAAAACATTCCCTTCACATAGAAGACTAGGTGTCGGGGAAAGGTTCTAGCATGCAGGAGGGCTTCGATTTAAATTAAAAACCAATGGTTTAAAACCAGCAAGGAAAAAAGGGTGCAAACCTGACTACTGAATAGTGTTAATTGACAGCTAAACAGAATGTTATTTATCCCATTTTTCATTCTTACAACTATTGGTCTGTGTGATGCACTTCATTATATCGAATGAGAGGTGGCTGTCAAATGATCAATTATATGTTAGTTCGGGCAAAAAAAGGAAGTAGTTATATAACTCTTGACCTGAACTCAACAGGAAGAAATCCAATTCAATGAGGACGACTTACCTCTTTTGATCCCACTGTACGAACTGATGCGATTATCCACTAACAAGACCAGGCCACAAAGAGAAGTTGAATAAAGCGACAGTGCCGTTTGAAGCCTGTGGAGTTTGACTCCACTGCGGTGATGGCGCTTGTGCTTGCAGAAGTCTAGCATATCTGCCCTCAGCAGTCTCAAGTTATGCATCGTTTTCAATTGGGCTCCTAGGCAGGAGGAAAAAATAAGATGTGTGTGCGAGAGACAGGGAGTGGGAGAAGGACCAAAAGGAGCTCAAATCACCTCAGGAAAAGTGAATTATATAAGCATGTCCAGATACTCTACTGCTGGGGCTAAAGCTAATCTAAAATACACTGTAAAACCAGTTATCTGATCCCACATATAGAGGGAGCAATAGCAAAGATCAGAACTATACTGTATGTCTCAGTTTAAAGATGTTTAACTACTGTTAGCTTTTAATATCTAACCACACACATTCTCTCCCCAAAGGTCAGATGCATCTATGTCAGATGCTGGTGTGGTAGCTCGAGAGCAAACAGGCAAGACTCCAACCTGTCTTTTCCAGGTTTTATTATTAATACAAACTATTTACAGTGCAGAGCGTCGCAAGTCCATGTCCACTCATTCGCTAGCAGAATCTTGGTGTGGCCAGTCCTTGTACCTCCCCCAGCATAACAGTCATGTGACCCCCAACCTTCTCCTCCCCTCACTGCGCCCAAACCTCCTGCGCAGAGTGGGCGCTGGCAAAGGGGTACTTCCCTCCTCTACGGTTTGCTCAGGCTCAGTGTTGGGGCTCTCCCTAGCATCTTCTGATCCCAGCACCCCCTCCCCACTGGAGGCGGGGCTTTCCTCCTCGCCAGAGGAGGAGCTGCTTCACAAGATCTTCGGAGGCTCCCTGTAACACAACTGCCCTTCCACCTCTCGCCTCTGAGCTGATGGCAGTTCCCTTAGTAACTTGTGAAAGAACAGACATGTGTAGTGAAATAAGCCCAGTAGAGTCACCCCAGATCAGAAAAGAAATTTACTTAACCATAGTGTAGCAATGTTCTGGTGAAGGCAAAGTACACCAGTTCAGAGAGAGAGATCAGCAGCAAGTCTGCTAACATTGCAGCAATATCAAGCCACTCAATCCATAGCAGAGGGGCGTGGAATACAAAAATATCTAGAAAACAATAATCTGACTTCAGGGGAAATCAGACAGTTTTAGCATCTGTCTATATGAAATAAACCCATTTTGGGTCCATTTGCATTTAGAAAATCATTTGGGCTATCAGAGAAGACACATGAGTCATCACTGATGCGATTTCCAAAATGAATTACTTTTGCTGGTGCACAAAATTTGCTTTACACTAAGTAAACTTAGTGATGGAATATCTGCACTTGGCACAATCTTTTTCATAAGTTGTAATCAATACCAGCCAAGCTTTTCAATGAATTTTTACTCACTGATGTGGTTACCAAGATAGGTTTAGATCACAACTTAAGACATGTTTCAAATTTTGGTAATTTGTGGCCTGTTTTTGTGTTAAGCCATTGAATATGGATATGTGGACAAACATGTTCAATCTGGAAATGAATGAAAATGTGGTTGTGAGAAAAAGCTCTGGACGTTCAATCTTTCACTTACCCAGATGAATAGTGAAACTTTCTTCCAGCTGTCTCTGGTCTTCAAAAAGCCTCCCATTGCCTTCTGCAGATTCTCTCCACTGATTGGGTTGGACATTTATTTCATCACTGAAATAAAAAAGAAAAGAAAATGAAGCCAGAAAAAGCTTTGTGTCCCCCACTGCCTCCGTATTTATTAATTTGATAGGAACAGGCATTTTACCCTAACCATGTGAACTGCAACAGCTTCAAAGGCAGAGCTACAGAGAGCCTATGTGGTGTAGCAGTTAAGAGTATTGGACTAGGATCTGGGAGTAAAGGTAAAGGGGCCCTTGACCATTAGGTCCAGCCGTGACCGACTCTGGGGTTGCGGCGCTCATCTTGCTTTATTGGCCGAGGGAGCCGGCGTACAGCTTCCGGGTCATGTGGCCAGCATGACTAAGCCGCTTCTGGCGAACCAGAGCAGCACACAGAAACACTGTTTACCTTCCCGCTGGAGCGGTACCTATTTATCTACTAGCACTTTGACGTGCTTTCGAACTGCTAGGTTGGCAGGAGCAGGGACCGAGCAATGAGAGCTCACCCCGTCGCGGGGATTCGAACCGCCGCCGTTCTGATCGGCAAGTCCTAGGCTCTGTGGTTTAACCCACAGCGCCACCCGCATCTAGGATCTGGGAGACCAATGTTTAAATCCCCACAAAACTGTAATTGCTTGCTGGATGATCCTGAACCAATCGCTGCCCTTCAGCCTAACCTACCTTCACAGGGTTGTTGCAATGACAAAATGGGTAGGGGAAGAGCTGTGCTCACCCCTTTGAGCACTTTGTTAAAACAAACAGCATAGCACAGAGAAACATAGCCAACAGGCAACCAGCTGCCACCTTCATATTTAAGTCCCTGGTGCTGATCTTGCAACACAAGCAAACCCCTTTGTTGTGACAGAGTAACGTCCTATCAGGGGCTCTTCCACCTCCTGTGTGCTTTTAGTTCACATTAGGGTGTGGATTTTCTACACTAAAATAAAATAACAGTTCCATAAATTAATCCAGGACTAGATTCAACATTAAGGGACGTGGGTGGCGCTGTGGGTTAAACCACAGAGCCTAGGACTTGCCGATCAGAAGGTCGGCGGTTCGAATCCCCGCGACGGGGTGAGCTCCCATTGCTCAGTCCCTGCTTCTGCCAACCTAGCAGTTCTAAAGCATCTAAAGCAGTTCTAAAGCAAGTGCAAGTAGATAAATAGGTACCACTCTGGTGGGAAGGTAAACGGCATTTCTGTGCGCTGCTCTGGTCCGCCAGAAGCGGCTTAATCATGCTGGCCACATGACCTGGAAGCTGTACGCCGGCTCCCTCGGCCAATAAAGCGAGATGAGCGCCGCAACCCCAGAGTCGGTCACGACTAGACCTAATGGTCAGGGGTCCCTTTAACTTTACCTAGATTCAACATTTGGCCAGAAGAAGCGAGGGACCCCAACATCCCTAACCTGCTCCTTCTAATTAGTAACTAACAGATATAATCCCTAATCAGTAAGTTAAGAAGAAAACTAAGAAAGAAGGGTACCCGAGAGTGGTGCCGGGGTTTTTCAGATCCTCATGAAGCTTTACCACCCATTCCTGATACTCCTGTTTCTGGATAGCTGTAGTTTGCTTCAGTTCATTGTTCCACTTGTTCTCCAAAGCCTAAAAGGAGATGTTGAGTCAGCCAATTGATTAACAACAAATGAGCTGCCCCATTTATTCCAACCAGGTACTTCATTTACCTGCTGGGATTCAAAGTGTTGTGCTGCCAGCATGTTTACGTCTTGATCTGATAACGACTTCCCCAGCTGTTGCATCACCTTATCCATTTCAGCACCTTGCCTACAATAAAAATCTAGTCAGAAAAATGTTGTTTGTTTCCCAAAAGACCGGAAGCATTCCTACTAGGAATAATTGGGGATGAAATCAAAAAAGAAGATAAGATATTATTTCAGTATGCCACAGCCGCCGCCAGATTATTAATTGCCCAAAATTGGAAAAACCAAAATACCCCATCAATTAGAGACTGGCAAACAAAATGATTTGAATTTGTTGAACTTGCAAAAATGACACAAAAATCAGAAACCAAAAAAATACAAAGTTTATTAATGATTGGAACAAATTTATGATATACATCGAAGGGAACTACAGAAGCCTAAAAACTATAGCAGGTCTGATATAAATCTTACGACGTGCAAATCATTAACAATCACTAGCTGCAGGAAAAATAAATTATGCATATTAAGAAGCCTGAAAGTGGGAGGGATGGAGGTCAACAGAGTGTAGAAGAATGATTTAAGTTCCTAAGATATAAAGAGACAAGCGTGAAGACAAAGAACTGTAACGGAAATGGATAATATTTTTATGTTAGGTTTAGATATTTGTTATGTACTTTTTCTTTTCTTTGTAACTGTTAATTTGTTTTCCTTTTTGGTTACTCACATGAAACTTAATAAAAAGAAGTTAAAAAAAAATATAAAATTTTTTTGTTCGTTTGTAAAAAATAGTTATGCATCATAATTTGGCCCTGACAAGAGACCACCCCCTTGCACAATAAACATATGTCAATAGAAGAAAAGTTGAGAATATCTTAAAAACAGCATCTTGAAGAAGAGCATAAAAGACAATCGGCAATAAAAACCATTAAAGGCTTGGTGGAATGAAAACTACCAAAGAGGGGGGAAGTCAAATTTCCCTGGGGGGAGAGTTCGCGACAGGGTTTCTGCCACCAGAAAAGGTTTGTCTCCTCTCACTGCCATTATGTAAGCTGCCCTCCAGATGTTTGGAACTGCAATAGCCAGGTGGAGGGTGAAACTAATGGACTATGCAGAATTGGATAAACTAACAGGAAGGATTCGAAACTGGCGGAACCAGAAATTCACAGAAGACTGGAGTAAATTTACAGATTATTTGAAAAGTATTTGTGATGATCAGACTACGTTTATAGCTTTGCAAGAAGATTTGTGAGGAGTATTATTGGAATTATTGCAAAAATGGATACGGGGGAGGATGGTTAGTTAAAACAATTAAAGGCAATATAAAATTAAGAAATGCATAAGAAGTGGTCAAAACGGTGGGTCATCAGAGGTGCTGATGGAAGTCCAAAAAATGTAATTTATATGTTAAAATTAATAAAAACTCTTATAAAAAAGGAACTGCAACAGCCAGCATAGCCAGATAATGGGGCAGGGCAGTTTACATGCTGCAATATCCATTTAGCATAGGCTTTCTTCCTTTCTTTGAAAAGGTAGGGAGGTTTACAGAGCCCAGGAAGCAAATCTGACAAGCTTAAAAGCTCTCTCTTCCCAGGGGGGAAAACTGGGCACAGAAAGAGCTTTGAAGCTGTCTACCTTGCGTGAATTTTATTTGTGCAGTATCAGTTGCCCAGCCACCAAGTGTGTGAAGCTGAGATCGCGCAAGTTAAATGTGTGAATAGTGACCTGCCCCCATGAAGCGTTTCCAGAAAATTCCATACTACACAGCTAGTGGCCAGGATCCAAAGAACTATGACCCTAAAACTAGTTTTGTCAACTTCATAAGGAGGCTTATTAAGACCCTTCCATGACCATTACCGTATTTTTTGCTCTATAAGACTCACTTTTTCCCTCCTAAAAAGTAAGGGGAAATGTGTGTGCGTCTTATGGAGCGAATGCAGGCTGCGCAGCTATCCCAGAAGCCGGAACAGCAAGAGGGATTGCTGCTTTCACTGCGCAGTGATCCCTCTTGCTGTTCTGGCTTCTGAGATTCAGAATATTTTTTTTCTTGTTTTCCTCCTCCAAAAACTCGGTGCGTCTTGTGGTCTGGTGCGTCTTATAGAGCGAAAAATACGGTACTTTTAAGCTTGTAAAGGACTGCAGATTTGTTTTTAATCAACAGTGTCACACACACTCAGCTCTCTGGCAAAGGGAAACTTCAAAAACTGTCTTCGGCGGGAACGGTACATTAAAAAAGGAGGTGCATTAAAAAAAGAAAATCAACTTGTACTTCAGTACCTGACAGTATTTAAATCTCTGGTAGTTCTTTAGAAAAATAACACACACCAGATTATTTTCTTCTCACTAATTTTAGGACTAACAGAAAATGCCAAGTAAAAAAAATTACCTTTCTCGTAATTTTTTCAGTTCCACATCTCTTTCACTTATCAGTTCAGAGATGCTAACAAAATAATTGTGTTCCAGATTTAACAGAGTTTCAGAAGCAGGAGAATGGATAAGATCATGATAGACATCTGCAAAATCTTCATCCCAGTTTGGGTCTTCCGGTCTTGCATATTCCAATGTTGCCTGGAAAATTATAAAATGATGATAATGTGCCCTGTACAATTGTTGTAAACCACTCTTGATTTTTTTTAGGAATAACAGTATATAAATATTTTTACAAATGAATATAAATAATAACACAGAGGCACAAAAAATTATTCGGTATCATTCTTCCTTTTAAACCCCATTCGTTTTGAATAATTACTGATGTTCTATGTTTATAAGAATCTTTAGAAAAGGCAGTAAGACAACTTTAAAATGTTCTTTATCTGCATTAAAGATTGTGAACAGCATGTTAAATACAGTGGTACCTCGGGTTACATATGCTTCAGGTTACAGACTCCGCTAACCCAGAAATAGTACCTCGGGTTAAGAACTTTGCTCCAGGATGAGAACAGAAACCGTGCTCCGGCGGCGTGGCAGCAGCAGGAGGCCCCATTAGCTAAAGTGGTGCTTCAGGTTAAGAACAGTTTCAGGTTAAGAATGGACCTCCGGAACGAATTAAGTACTTAACCTGAGGTAGCACTGTAATATCAATGGCTCAGACTGTCAGTGTTTAACAGTACTTTCCTAGTACAAGTGATTTTATTGATCAATGCAAACTTAATGCAATACGGTAGATTATAGATGTAATCAAATTATGTTTGTTAGTGCACCACATACCTTTAAACAGATAGGAGTGGGGAACTGCAGCCCTCCAGATGCTTCTGAACTATAACTCCCATCAGTCCCAGAAAGAAAAAAACAGTACCACCCCTCTTTTTTATCTGTTAATAACTTAAATCCATTCATGTGCTACCAACTAGAATAGAACCTCTACTTACGACTGCCTCTACTTGGGCCCAATCCAAGTCGCGACTGCGGCAAACCCAGAAGTAAATACAGTGGTACCTCGGCTTAAGTACTTAATTAATTCTGGAGGTCTGTTCTTAACCTGAAGCACCACTTTAGCTAATGGGGCCTCCCCCTGCTGCTGCACAATTTCTGTTCTCATCCTGAAGCAAAGTTCTTAACCCGAGGTATTATTTCTGGGTTAGCAGAGTCTGTACCCTGAAGCGTATGTAACCTGAAGCGTATGTAACCCGAGGTACCACTGTACCGGGTTTGCCGCGATTCGTGCACCCGCAGAAGTGGCCGCCACCGTCTGCACATGCGCAGAAGTGCGCTGCCACCGAAGGCGCCTGAACACAACGGCACTTCTACCAGCGACCTGGATCGACTTACGGACGGACCTCCGGAACTGATTACGTCTGTAAGTAGAGGTTCCACTGTACTTAAAAGATTCTGTGTAAGCACACACAGTTCTTAAGTATCTAATATATAATGCATTAATAACATTTTTGCCAGTGTTTGTTACAAAAGGAAAAAAGCAAACAAACTAAAAAGCAATTCATGTAATAGCAGAAAAAGAGAAGGCATAAGCTAAAGATGAAAACTCAATCAGCCTTCTAGCAATAATTAGTTGTTAATGCCTTGCGAAGTAGTTTATGTTCAAATTAACCATCATTTGTTACAGCCAGAGAAGGGAGGAAGGCAAATAACTGAACAATGGAAAAGCAAACTCATTCTCTGAGCATGGATCCTGATCGAGACAAAACAACAGTAGTTGGTTCAGAGAGTGAAATATCCAGTAAAGAATGTGTATGCTACAAAAATAAGTTCCAGCATCATCTTCTGAAGCATATATAATTCTATGGAGACTTCTTACCTCAGTATAAGTTTTGGCCCAAGCATTTGCCAGTTGGTGTAAATCTACTTTGCCGGACTTTACAGCTTCCAGGGCTGCTTCTGCTTCTTCATCGTGATCTTTTATGGATTCCTCCTCAATGAATCTATTCAGGGATTCTTTTAAATCTGAAATAATGGCGGGGGGTTTTTGGGTCATCCATCAACTGAAATGCTTATCTTATTAATTTACAGTCCTTATAAAGGGTAAATTCAATTTTTAATGGTTACTAAGAGGACATACATAGGAAAGGTTGTAAGTTCCACACATTTAGTGTTCAAATCCCTCATATCCGATTTAATATTTTTATGCATTACATTTTGGAGGTCTGCTTCACAGGTGGAGGGATCATTCCCACAGCAGAAAGAAGCATAGCTGTCAATTTACAGATTTGAAAATAAGGGACCAGCAGCCTTGAAAATAAGGGACCAGCAGCCAAAATAAGGGACCTGCAGCCTCACCTCTTCCAGGCACTCCAGTCTTCCTGTCCTCCTGCAGTCTGGTCAAACTCATGCTGGTAGCTTCGAGAACACTGTCCAACCAACTTTGTAACCAGAGGTTCAACTGAATAGAATCTGAATCACATGCACCACAAGGCCTATGCAGCCTCAAATTAAGATGGCTCCCCGGCCTGGCTTTGCACTGCAAAGTTTGCAGCAGCACGTGCAACAAAATGGCGTCCAGCATTCAAAAACCCCCTCAGCTTGCATTAACTAGCCACACACAAGGCATGCAAGCTCCACCCCCCAAGTCGTTCTTAGACTTCTTATTGGGTGAGCAACACAGCCAAGCAACACAGTTGGAGCCTCCCTCCTCCCTGGCCGGCAGGGAGGGAGGGAGAGGAGCTGCTTCCTTTGAAATTTAAGGGACATCATTTGAGGGACATCCATTAATAAGGGACAGCACCAGGGGCATGGCGCTGGAATAAGGGACTGTCCCTTCAAATAAGGGACACTTGACAGCTATGGAAAGAAGGGAGGAGGAAGAGTTCAGAGAAGGGAGGGAAGGAAGGAAGCCCTCCCCCCACCGACTTTTTAAAGAGGAGGGGAGGAAAGCAGAGATCAAAATTAAAGCTAGTAAGGCAGAGTTAAAGAAAAACCCAAGCACAGGGGAGTCGAACTCCAACAAATGCCAGTCCCTTATCTCTGTCTTGGGCTAAACAGTGCAATTAATCACATGAATGTATCCCATGCCATCCAGATAATATGTCTATAAAGCACATAGTTTATTAGCCACTGTGGCAAACAATGCCCCTTTAAAAGTGATTATTCCATTATTTTAAGTGATCACAGTATCTTGTGGGTCATTTTATCCAAATAATGTGACTGAATACGCAACAGGAGTGTCCCCCCCGCCGCCGCCCTTGGATCTGCAGGGCAAAATAAGCAGCTATGAGTTACAGCCTCAGCTTCCCTACATCCAAAAACAGAGTTTTGCATGTGCAATGGGCCACCTACGTATCTCCCTCCGACGTCTGCAGATGGCATTATGTGAAATCCAAGTTCTTTAGAGGCCCTACGCAGCTGTGAGAAAGTCTATGTTTGATGGTATAGAAGAAATCCTTACCATTTTCTATGAAGCATGGCAAGTTGTAAGGACGCATCAGGTGCCTATGCAAATGGGTAGCACTTTCTTGAACTGGGAATTTCAGAGGAACTGTAAGGACAAAATGTTGGTTTCCAGCCCTGAATTCATACAGAAACCCTCTCTCCTTACTACAGATTGTTCCTTGGTCACCCTTCATTTCAAAGGCTTCCTGCATTAAAGCAAAAGGAGAATGCTATTACTGTTATATCTTTACACTAACACACAGAAAGGGGAGGGGAGCCAGTAAGTGAATTTTTAAAAAGTAAAACAAAAAAGGAGATTGAAGGCATTCACATTTGTTAAAAAATAAGTTATTTTCTTATTTTATTCACCCTGCAGAAATTAATATTGCAGTAAATAAGATTTGCAGGTTTCCCCTGGACTAAAACAGGAGACGTTCACAGAATAGCACCACTGCTGTTTATTTTTAAAGTGGGGTTGTTTTTGTTTGTTTGTTTGTTTCTTTTAAAGATCTGATAAGGCAATTGCAACCTCCAATTAAAAAACCAAGTTCACAAACAAAGTACAGACAGATACCATTTTAGGCACATCTAATATGTGTGTGACCGTGAACACGTGCATTGCACTGAACCTGGAAGTTACCCAAAGAGTCACAAAAAGGGATGGACTGAGGTTTTGCAACTTCCTTCACACACGCCTTCAAGGAATCAAGGAAGGCAAACATCGTAACAGAATTAAAACTTCTACAAAATAGTTTAAAACAACCTTCCGAGAAAGATTTTAGTATCTTAGAGGAGGGAACAACTAGTTACTATTTTGAATAGAAACATTTCTGTTAGGGGGGAGAAAACGCGACAACATTTTGTTGTAAGTTCCATTTCTAATACATATAAAACCACTTCAACACACATAGTTTTATGTGTTTCTTTAAGCCTTTCAAATAGCTTCTGAAGTTAAATACATTTTAGGAAATATGTACAAGCTCAAGAGCTTGCTTGGGCAAGCCTGCTTGGACAGGGTGTTTTACAACAGGGCTGCTGCATCTTAAGACCCCAATTTTTGGTGACCTCATCTCTTAAACATATGGAATCTGAAGCAGGGTTGATGGCTCCAGCCTACTGGGGTGAGCAGGGTGCATGTAGAAGAAAGTGTATTGGCATCCACAGCCTACAGTGTTTAGAAGATGGGCTGGCTTCAGTTTTATGTAGCTTACAATATATATGTATTATTATTATTATTACTAATTGAATTTATATGCCGCCCTAAAGCCGGGGGTCTCAGGGCAGTTCACAGAATAATATCAAGATATAAAACCACAAAATACACAAGAAAAACAAAAAAGCCACCCACTAGCCCCCTTACAATAAAACACATTACTATTATTATTAGTAGTAGTAGTAGTAGTAGTACTGTAACTCTCCCCCCGCCGCCATACACAATATTTTACATTTCAGAAACCAACTGACAATTGAATTAAGTTTGCTTATGGTCTATCCTGGCCAGAATCATTCACAAGAAAAGTAGCGGCTGCTTAGTGGGGCACTAGGAACCTGCCAGCAAGAGATCCACCAGCAGGAACCCCCCACTCTCCAAATACCACACTGGACATTGTATATCTTGGTCTCTGTCCCTGGTGGGGGGGAGAGGGAGGGCTCTTCCCAAGGGTCCCCCATGGTCATCTGGTTGGCCCTTGTGAGAAGAGGGTGGTGGGCTAGAGGGGCCTCCCTTTGGCCTGATCCTGCAGGGGTTCTTCTCATGGGCTTATGGTGGGGAAAACAGGAGGGCACCCCAATAAAATATCTGAGGGTGTTGCCATTCAAGTGGGGCGTCTAGGGTCGGATTTAGGTTTGATGAGCCCCTAAGCTACTGGAGGTAATGGGGCCCTTTATATGTCCAGCTGCGTCAACAGCAAATTGTGGCTATTTTTTGTGTTGAATATAATGAAGAGTTGGTCACGACTGGACCTAATGGCCAGGTGTCCCTTTACCTTTACGCAGTATATGGTAATTTATGGACCTAATAGGTATTTGCACATAACAAAATATGTATTTTATCGAAGTAATTGTTGAACTGAAATACATTTAAGAAGTATATTAATAGTGGGACGCGGGTGGCGCTGTGGTCTAAACCACTGAGCCTCTTGGGCTTGCTGATCAGAAGGTCAGCAGTTCGAATCCCCGCAATGGAGTGGGCTCCCGTTGCTCGGTCCCTGCTCCTGCCCACCTAGCAGTTCGAAAGCACGTCAAAGTGCAAGTAGATAAATAGGTACCACTCTGGCGGGGAGGTGTTGGGATAAGATATGACATATCACCTCCTCTGCTCTCCCACCACTCCATTCGTCTTGAGAGCCTGTGCACAGAACTGCTCTGGAAGATAAAACTGTCTTTTCTTTCATCTTAACCAATAATAATAATAAAGGGACGTGGGTGGTGCTGTGGGTTAAACCACAGAGCCTAGGACTTGCCGATCAGAAGGTCGGCGGTTCAAATCCCCGTGACGGGGTGAGCTCCCGTTGCTCGGTCCCTGCTCCTGCCAACCTAGCAGTTCGAAAGCACGTCAAAGTGCAAGTAGATAAATAGGTACCACTCTGGCGGGAAGGTAAACGGCATTTCCGTGCGCTGCTCTGGTTCGCCAGAAGCGGCTTAGTCATTCTGGCCACATGATTTGGAAACTGTCTGCAGACAAATGCCAGCTCCCTCAGCCTATAGAGTGAGATGAGCGCCGCAACCCCAGAGTCGTCCACAACTGGACCTAACAGTCAGGGGTACCTTTACCTTTTATATTAATAGTGAAATAATTATTAAGCTCTAACTTAGCATGATTTTTTTATTCATAATAAACTTAACAATGCAAACACATTGGCATTTGGCAATAACAAAAGTTCCTTTAGAAATGAGCAAAGCAGTGATATTTTAGGGAGCAGGCGGGGCCCATTGCTTACATCACAGGAGCCTACAGAACACAATACACTGTTGCTGTGTTTTTTCCCCTTTATATTTTTTTGGGCCCCCCAGAGAGTGGGGCCCTAAGCTTTAGCTTGCTTAGCTTATACGTAAATCCAGCACTGGGGGCACCCCATCTTGCGATCAATTGTGCAGGGCGGGGCTTGCCTGGGCCCCCCAATATTTTTTTCAAGTCCGTCTCCCCCCGGGTTCCTGGTTTCCTCCTTCACGACATGTGTTTATAATACCCGTTAAAAAGGTAAAGGGACCCCTACCATTAGGTCCAGTTGTGGCCGACTCTGGGGTTGTGGCGCTCATCTCACTTTATTGGCCGAGGGAGCCGGCGTACAGCTTCCGGGTCATGTGGCCAGCAGGACTAAGCCGCTTCTGGCGAACCAGAGCAGCGCACGGAAATGCCGTTTACCTTCCCGCCGGAGCGGTACCTATTTATCTACTTGCACTTTGACGTGCTTTCGAACTGCTAGGTGGGCAGGAGCAGGGACCGAGCAACGGGAGCTCACCCCATTGCGGGAATTCGAACCGACAAGTCCTAGGCTCTGTGGCTTAACCCACAGCGCCACCCGCGTCCCTATAACACCCGTTACATTACAGCAAACCAAAACTGCAGGCCTTCCTCGGGATCTTTTTTCTTTCGGACAAGCGAAGTTTCGTCTAAGCAAAGAGTCTCCCTCCAACAACTGCTGCTTGAATTTTAATAGCCAAGAAATGGAAAACACAAGAACTACCAAGTGCAGAAGAATGGCAGATGAAGATGATGGACTTTATGGAGCTGGCTGACCTCACTGGAAGAATCCGCGACCAGGAAGAGGAGGAATATCAAGAAGATTGGAAGAAACCTAAAGACTATTTGAATAAATATTGTAATATTAGAAATTACTTGAAAGTACCAATTAGGCCTAGGATTAAATTCAGATTTAATTAAATAAATGAGATCTATAATGTTAAGAAAAGTTAATACATTTGATTATAATTGGAATATTGTTTTTGAATGTTGGAAAACTGCTACATCCAGTTACAAGGAAATTCAGATGGGAAGGACCAGAGGAAGTCAAGCAATATGTTTATGAGGTTGGAAGTTTAACTAACTAATCAATTTGTATTATTCATATTTTTTGGTAGTTATTTGTTGTGTTTGTTTTATTTCTCCCTTGTTCTTTTTAATTTTTGTTTCATTTGTTTTACAGTGTGTGTTATATGTGTAAGAAACTTAATAAACATTATTGGGGGGGGGGGTAAAGAGTCTCCCTTCCCCCCTCCCTCCCCAACCCGGCCTTCGCCTGAGGCGACACGGAAGCAGCCCGAGAGTCCGCGTTCGCCTTGGAGAACACAAGGAAAAACCCCACAAACTCACCCGCTCCTGAACCCGCGAGCTGCCCTCCTTCGGCGGAATGCCCCTTTCCCACGAGACGCGAGTCCCCGCGTCGTCCACGACACGCCCCGCCCACTTTCCCGTCCCCTCAACCTTCTCCTCACCGGAGAGAGAGAGCGAGCGCGCGGGTGGGGCGGGCTGCCTGTCGTCACTTCCGGGTTCCTGTCGCCGTCACTTCCGGCCTTCTGTCGCCGTCACTTCCGGCCTCTTCTCCGCGCGCGGATTCCGAACGGGCGGCCGGCCGAGGGCCGAAGCGGAGCCCCGGGATGGCGCGGCCGTCGCGGAGGTGAGCCGGGGCAGGAGTCTCCCGCTTGCGGGCGTTATGCGGGGAGGGGGCGGCCCCTGGGCTGCTGCTGCTGTTTGTTTGTGTATAATTTTTCGAAATTAATTTTTTAATTAAATTATTAAATTTTTTATTATTATTATTATTATTATTATTATTATTATTATTATTATTATTATTATTAAATTTTACAATTTAAAGTACTCATTTTCCCATCCGTGACTTCGCTTCTTCTCTTTCCGTGGTTCATTAAACTACACCATTCAGTATTCCATTATTACATTCATCATATCTTATTTACACTGTTGAAATTATCTCTTTTTCCCCTCCCCCTTTTGCTTTTGAGTGCTTTATTGGTTGAAAACGTTATAACAGGAGTGTACAATAGGTATTATAGGCAAAATGAGAAATTTAAAAAATAAACAGTGGTTCATTCTTTAACTCATTCTTGCTTTGTACTTCCATTTTCCTTTTTTTACACTTCAAAGTACTTATTTCTCCATCCTTAATATATCCGTGACTTCGCTTCTTCTCTTTCCGTGGTTCATTTTACATGTCACAAACCCCTGCATATTTTACAGAAACAATACCATTCAGTTTTCCGTTATTCCATTCATCATAACTTATTTGCACTGTTGAATTTATCTCTCCTTTTTTCCCCTTTTGCTTTTGAGTGCTTTATTGGTTGAAATAACAGGAGTGTACAATAGACATTATAGGCAAAATGAGAAATTAAAGAAAATAAACGGTTGTTCATTCTTTAACTCATTCTTGCTTTGTACATCTATTTTCTTTTTTGCAATTTAAAGTACTCATTTTTCCATCTGTGACTTCGCTTCTTCTCTTTCTATGTTTCATTAAACTACACCATTCAGTCTTCCATTTTTACATTCATCATAACTTATTTGCACTGTTGAATTTATCTCTCCTTTTTTCCCCTTTTGCTTTTGAGTGCTTTATTGGTTGAAAACTTTACAACAGGAGCGTACAATAGATATTACAGGCAAAATGAGAAATTAAAAAAATAAACGGTTGTTCATTCTTTAACTCATTCTTGCTTTGTGCATCCATTTGTGATTAAATTTGTCAAGCCCTCTTCCTCTTGCATTCCTTAAATACCCGCTTAAACTTTACTTTCTCCATATTATTTGACTTACTATAAATTTTATTTTATACAATTATCCTATTTGCACACTGAAGCTCAGTCAAAACCTGCCAACGGATTGATCTTTTGACAGTGTTCTTTTACAGAGACTCTCTATATATCCCACTCTCTGAACATTTTTTAATTTGTAACGTCTCTTAGCCTTGCTGATAATCTCGCCAGTTCGGCGTACTCTCTTATTTATTTTGCCAGTCTGACTTAGATGGGATATCCTCTTCCTTCCAATTTTTTGCAGTTAGAATTCTGCTGTTGTTTGTGTATAATTTTTTATTAAATTATTAAATTTTCTGTTTTGCAATTTAAAGTACTCATTTTTACATCCTTAAGATATCAGTGACTTCCTTTCTTCTCTTTCCATGGTTCATTTTACATATCACAAACCCCTGCATATTTTACAGAAACAATACCATTCACTATTCCATTATTACATCCATCACAACTTATTTACACTGTTGAATTTATCTCAATGCTGCCAGTGTTTTCAGCTGTACACAGTTATTCCCCATATATTCAACAAACGTTTTCCGGTCTTCTCTAAATGTATCTTCTTCTTGTTCTCTTATTCTATATGTTAAGGCTGCAAACTGCGCGTATTTTGTCAACTTAAGTTGCCACTCTTCTTTGGTTGGGACCTCGCTCGTTTTTCCAATTTTGGGCTAATGAAACACATAGTAGTGGCATACATAAATGGTCTTTTTTGACACCTGGGAATGTTGTTTGTTCCTTGAATTTGTATACCACCCTTCCCCTGAAGATCACAAAAAAATCCAAGGGAGAATGCAAAATTCATAACAAAGAAACAAAAAGCCAATATCCTCCCTCCCACAGACACGCTTAAAAGGCTGTTGGTTGTTTTTTTTTTACAGCCAGGCCATGGACCGATTGAATGCTTTTGCCTGGCGCCTGAAGATATGTAAAGGGAAACATGCATTTTTATCCATATTTTTCTTTTAGCCGTCTAGGATTCAGAGAGAGAAACTACAGCAGTGTAAATCTATTAATAGCAATCTAAAATGTATTAGTTTATTTTACGTTTTTATTCATAGATTGCACTTTCTTATATAGCTGTCTGCCCCTGAATTTATTTCAGTAAGACTAATTCTAATGCTCTTGTTGAAAAAAAATCAATGAGAAAAATTCAGAGACAGACAGCTATACAGAAGCTACTACAGCAAAATAATTAGTAAAAAAATAAAGTGAATAATTGTTTCATATACGTATATATGTGTGTGTAATGTATATATAATTGGGCATTGTGTGGCTGCTACAGTATCTTAAGAAGAGTTAAGTGTACGGTTTCTAAATTGATTTTACTTTTACATGTTTCCCAGAATCCTTATTGCATAAAGCAGTAGCAATTAAATATGAATATTTTGATTCAAATACAACAACTGCTTACATATGCATAATGGTTCCATGGGCAGACAAAAAAAATGACCCCTCTTATGCATTTGCATGTTTTATTCTTCTAGAAATAAGAAAGCAGTTGATTATTCTCAGTTTGGCAGTGTGGATGAAGATGATGATGGTAAGTCATTCGCTGTTCCTTCATTCCAAAAGGGGGCAGATTCAGTGGGAAAGTAACACGGAAGCTTGCTAAAACTGTTTTATATGAGTGCAACTAGAAGAAAAGTTCATTGTGTTTAAGCTTTGCTTGCACTGGTTCTACAAAGGTTTATCGCAGCTTTTCCCGAACCTGTTGTACGTTTAAATATGAGTACATACTACGAGCCAGTGCTATTGTTTTAAGTCTGGCAAGGTACACTCTATGCATCTGCTCCCAATTAATATCATAGCTGCAGTATTTTGTACTTCCAAGCAATCTTCTGAACGGTTTTCAAGCGTAGCCAATGTACACTGCCATACAATATTCAAATTTGGATGACCCATTCACCAGCACTACCTGTCTTTTACTTGGATTGAGTTTCAGTTTATTAGCCTTCATCAAGTCCATTAATAATCTTGGACTCCGGTTTAGGACTTCTGACAGCTTAACGTGAATCTGATGAAAAGAGAAATAAGAGTTGGATATCATTGGTATATTGATGACACTGCACTTCAAATTCTGGGCAATATCTGGTTTTCAGCATCGTGATATATCACCAGCTAACCATCACAATATAGTGATATATCACAATGACCAAAATAACATCTGAAAAAGCAGCTGGGCTGTGGAGGGAGGGAGGAACGACCAAGAGGAAGGGAAGAAGGCTGCCCGCTTGCTCGGGCGAAGGAGCTCCTGGCCTCTCCCTCCACAGCTCAGCCCAGCCTTGAAGGTGCTCCAACTTCTTAACTGCCTGTTTGTGTGTTTGCCTCTTCGCCCTAGCAAGTGACATGGGCTGCTTCTTTCCTTCCAGTCAGTTGTTCCTCCTGTTACTGAACCTGTCTGAAACTGTCTTTACAATCTGGACTTCATACTTGTTTCAGGCAAAGTATCGAAATATTGCCCAGCGCTACTGTCTGGATATCCTTACCCAGTGCCACATAGTAGTTAGTTTGCATTTTAGTTTACAACATATTAGTTTTTAGATACAGAAAATAGTTTTGTACATACCATGTCCTGGGTAATGAAAGCTGGACAAGCTTGAAAGACTGGCTGGGTACATGAGAGAGATCACCAAAAATAAATGGAAAAAGGAGAAAACTGGTCGATGTCTCCTTCCTAGTAAATCTGATTTTAATACCCTCTAGCTTTCATTGAGGGGACGCGGGTGGCGCTGTGGGTTAAACCACAGAGCCTAGGACTTGCCAATCAGAAGGTCGGCGGTTCAAATCCCCGCGATGGGGTGAGCTCCCGTTGCTCGGTCCCTGCTCCTGCCAACCTAGCAGTTCGAAAGCACGTCAAAGTGCAAGTAGATAAATAGGTACCACTCTGGCAGGAAGGTAAACGCCGTTTCCGTGCGCTGGTCTGGTTCGCCAGAAGCGGCTTAGTCATGCTGGCCACATGACCCAGAAGCTGTATGCTGGCTCCCTCGGCCAATAAAGCGAGATGAGCGCGCAACCCCAGAGTCATCCGCGACTGGACCTAATGGACCTTTTTACTGTCTGGATATCCTTACCCAGTGTCACATAGTAGTTAGATTGCATTTTAGTTTACAACATACTAGTTTTCGGTTTTTAGTTACAGAAGATACATACCATGTCCTGGGTAATGAAAGCTGGACGGACTTGAAAGACTGGCTGGGTACATGAGATAGATCACCAAAAATAAATAGAAAAAGGAGAAAGCTGGTCATCATCATCAGCCTTTTATTCGACCGTCAGTCAGAAAAAAAATACATTTGTCAATACACAGTTAAAACATCCAGGAAGATTTTAGAACTTAGCCAACACTAAAATGGGCTAAACAGATAGCCCCATATCAATACAGTCAATTATAGTCTTGCAACGCTTAAAAGCTAAAAAAAGAAATTTGGCCACCAAGGAAGGTATAGCTCTAGTGACATTATTCAGCAAGTGTAAAACCTGGTTTTCTCTGGGTAGGAAGCTAAATTGACATAGGAGTGGGTCTATAAAATTTTGTCTAAGCTCTGCATAAGAAGGGCAAGTCAAGAGAATGTGTTCGGTGGACTCAACCACACCCATGGCACAATGACAGGTTCTCTGGGCGTATGGTACTCCCCTGTACCTTCCCCACAATATCGCAGAGTCAAGGACATTTAATCTAGCCGCTGTAAGAAGTCTGCGGTATTCCACATAGTGGATTTCTGCAAGGTAGGGGGCTGGCATGGTCCGATAAATCTGGTCCCCTAGGAACATCCCTGGTTTTACCTGGGCTATGTCCTCTTGTCTGGCAATGTCACTCAGTCTCCGGGAGATCACAGCTCTAGCTTGATTGTACGTCATAGACTCAAAGTAAAGGTGAGACAATCCGCAGGATTGAACCTCGTTAATGACCTCCCTTTCCCACGATGATTGGAAATCGTCCCTCAATATCAAGGGGGCAATACCCACTGGTTTAAAACAAAGCTGGTCATTATCTCCTCCTTCCCAGTAAATCTGATTTTAATACCCTCCAGCTTTCATTGAAGAATCATTCCTAACAAAGTTCTGAACAGACACAGCTAGGCTGCTTCATATGAAATAAGCATAATCTATTGCCTGGCTCCCTGTCTTTGGGGTGCTGAAGAGATGGCATTCTTAACTTTGGATGCAGCAAACCTCCTTGTTCCCTCATCTCAGCTGACATGTTGCAAGGAGAAATGGGGCAGTGGCAAAGGAAGGAGGCAAACACACCCCATTTCAGCATCCTTTGCCCACAGCTTGCAGTGGGTGCCACTCGGGAAGAGGCAATGTTAAGCAGAGAAATGAAGTCCCCATTTCCTTTCCCTTGTACTGCTCTGCTATTACTGTGCCAATATCTCCCTGTACGGTGGTACCTTGGTTCTCAGACTTAATGCGTTCCGGAAGTCTGTTCCAAAACCAAAGCGTTCCAAAACCAAGGCACACTTTCCCAAAGAAAGTAATGCATCCATTCCAGACTTTTCCATTCCAGATTAATCCATTCCAGACTTTTAAAACTTGACTTTTAAAACAACCCCTAAAACAGCAATTTAACATGAATTTTGCTATCTAACGAGACCGTTGATCCATAAAATGAAAGGAATAAACAATGTACTGCAGTCACACAATCAATCAATCAATCAATCAGTAGCTGAACTGGGTTCCACACAGTCACAAAAACAAAACAAAAAAGCCACAAAAACGCAAAATAAATAGTAAAAACAGACAGACCTCAGTGTAACACTCAAAATGGAAGTGTGGCACTCAAAACAGAGCATGTTCAGCTTCCGAAAAAAGTTCACAAACCGGAACACTTCCAGGTTTGCAGTGTTCGGCTTCCAAGTTGTTTGAGTACCAAGGCATTTGAGAACCAAGGTACCACTGTATTTTGTTTTAAATCATCCTCGATTACTGCGGAAGTTCTAAAGCTCTAGAATATCTTACAATACATGCTTTAAACATATTGTTAAAATGGGGGATTTTTAAACAACTGGAAGAACTTGCACTGTTACAGTGCGTCTAATGTGCTTCTGCTAAACAGATGAAGATTTTGCAAATATAACTGCACCTTCAAGCAAAAAATTAAAGAGGACATGCTCTGAGTTGACAAAGAAAAAAATTGAGCAAAAGCCCCCCAAACAGGAGATTCAGATCCAAAAGAGTTCACCTAACAAAAGGTAAGAGAAATCCATTCATTTTAAATTTACTTACGTGTTTGCGATACAACACTGGTTTTTTCCTAGCTGTGGTTAAGAAACGGGTAGCTGGCTTTGGGGATATAAGTTCATTCCCTTGGAGTGGAGCGAATTCCCCTTGCCTGCCTAAGATCAGGTTATTGGAACTGATCTTAACCATTATGGAGGCTATAAAATCTAAAACCAGGATTTAAAGTTGGTTTCAGAGCATGAAATAGTTTCTTTGTTCCTTTTTTAAATTTGTGTTGGCACTGAGGTTAATAAACTTACATATTGATAATGTGTTTTCCATAACTGTTTTTCAAATTGCTTCAGACTTCCCTTGGATCACAGACTTTACCAGAGAGATTTGGAAGTTGCCTTAGCATTATCAATGGATGAACCACCAGGAAGGAAGCATAAAGTACAAGATTCACAGAAACAAGGTGATACTTGAAGACTCTCAATAGGAACATTTCTTTCTTGTTCTTTTTGCTGCTCTCAAAGTAGTGTTGACATTTTGGGCTGCAGTCCCACATGTGTTTAGGACCAGAAATAAAAGGCATTCATAATTCTCTTTTAACCAATAAGCTATTTGAGAAATATTGATGTTGCTGAAAATCACAAAATGTAGAAGTTCTGAAATTCAGCCACAAAAACTAGAGTGAAATACCTTCAAAGTTCAGTTAATTATTTTGATAACTTTAAAAAGGAGAGAATGTATCTGGGAATAAGGTGAAGGTTCAAAAGTGCTCATTTCTGATTGCACTGTACAGCCACAGTCTGCTAACTCAGGAGTAAAGTTCCCACAGTGTGACTTCTTTTTTAATAATGTGGTAGAAAGATAGTTAATTTTCCTAGCCTATTACTACTAAACTTTATGCCATTATTTTGTACCTGACTGTTTCCCATTTCTGCTTTCAGCTGAAGAATCTGAGGGTGATTCCAGCTTCGGTGAAGATGATGATGTTGAATTCGTTGTGAAGAAGAAAGCTACAGGAAACAGAAAAGAAGGAAGGAAGCGAAATGCTGAAAGCAACAAGAAGGAAAAGAAGAATTCCAAATCAGAGAGGGATTCGATAGGTAAGATTTGATTCTTTCCTGGGTGCCATTTTGGTGCCAAGCTTTCTTGCATCTGGTTTTCAGAGGTGTGTGTGGTATGCATAAAATAGCACTTATTTTAAAGCTAAGTGAAACTTGCGCTCCAGGCCTTTTCACAGGAGTGTATTATGAAATCAACTTCCCGTGCCCATATTTCCATACTGAAGTGCAATCCTGAGAAAGTTAGAGGTGTGCAAGTGCACAATTTAAACACCTTATTTTCAGTGTGCTCCCGTTGCTTGGTCCCAGCTCCTGCCAACCTAGCAGTTCGAAAGCACGTCAAAAACTGCAAGTAGATAAATAGGTACCGCTCCAGCGGGAAGGTAAATAGAGTTTCCATGTGCAGCTCTGGTTTCGGTGTTCCGTTCCGCCAGAAGCGGCTTAGTCATGCCAGAAATAATGTCTGTGGACAAACGTCGGCTCCCTTGGCCAGTAAAGCGAGATGAGCACCGCAACCCCAGAGTCGTTTGCAACTGGACTTAACTGTCAGGGGTCCTTTACCTTTTTTTAGCAACTTATTAGGACAAACTTTTTGTTAACTGCTCCATTGAAGTATATGTCAGAGGAGTGTGCTTGTTTTCCCCCAGTAGCTGTCAAATAAATTTGCTATTTAGAAGTGACTTCCATATTTCTTAAATATAGCCTCTGTTCTGTATCATCCATCCATTAAAAGTGATTTTCCAAAGTTATTTTTTCTTATTTTTTAACCATGAGACTTTGTTGTTGTTTAGTCGTTTAGTCGTGTCCGACTCTTCGTAACCCCATGGACCAGAGCACGCCAGGCACTCCTGTCTTCCACTGCCTCCCACAGTTTGGTCAAACTCATGCTGGTAGCTTCGAGAACACTATCCAACCATCTCGTCCTCTGTCATCCCCTTCTCCTTGTGCCCTCCATCTTTCCCAACATCAGGGTCTTTTCCAGGGAGTCTTCTCTTCTCATGAGGTGGCCAAAGTATTGGAGCCTCAGCTTCAGGATCTGTCCTTCCAGTGAGCACTCAGGGCTGATTTCCTTAAGAATGGAGAGGTTTGATCTTCTTGCAGTCCATGGGACTCTCAAGAGTCTCCTCCAGCACCATAATTCAAAAGCATCAGTTCTTTGGCGATCAGCCTTCTTTATGGTCCAGCTTTCACTTCCATACATCACTACTGGGAAAACCATAGCTTTTACTATACGGACCTTTGTTGGCAAGGTGATGTCTCTGCTTTTTAAGATGCTGTCTAGGTTTGTCATTGCTTTTCTCCCAAGAAGCAGGCGTCTTTTAATTTTGTGGCTGCTGTCACCATCTGCAGTGATCATGGAGCCCAAGAAAGTAAAATCTCTCACTGCCTCCATTTCTTCCCATTCTATTTGCCAGGAGGTGATGGGACCATGGGGCTACTTCCAGACAAATCTGAACCAGCTTTGCAGAATTTGTCAAGTTCTCTAGAACAGATTGGACTGCCTTTGACAGCATCTAGTCCTTCTTTGGCCAAGAAGCCTAACTGCACGTCACCAGGTATATTCAATACATACACCGTTTATATGGTTGCTTAAGATACCTATATCTATGCAAAATCATTGTCTGAAAACCAGGAAAAAAATATAATCATTAACTCCACCTATTTTCCATGTTCAGGTAAAGCCCCTTAGGAACCATGGATAATGAAAAATGTATTAATCTGGTCTCTCAGGTTAACCTTTTTCCTCAGTAGCCTCTGGCTCTATTTTTGCCAGAAGACAGGCTGCTGGCCTAGGACAATTTGCTGCATTAAAAGGAGTGTGGTGTGGGTAACACAACAACAACAACAACAATTTATTATTTATACTCCGTCCATTTGGCTGGATTTCCCCAGCCATTCTGGGAGGCTCCCAACAGAATATTAAAAACACAATAAAACATCAAACATTAAAAACTTCCCTAAACAAGGTTGCCTTCAGATGTCTTCTAAAAGTCAGATAGTTGCTTATTTCTTTGACATCTGATGGGAGGGTGTTCCGCAGGGCGGGCGCCACTACTGAGAAGGCCCTCTGCCTGGTTCCCTGTAACCTTAATTCTTGCAGTGAGGGAACCGCCAGAAGGACCTCGGAGCTGGACCTCAGTGTCTGGGCTGAACAATGAAGGTGGAGACGCTCCTTTAGGTATACTGGGCTGAGGCCATTTAGGGCTTTAAAGGTCAGTACCAACACTTTGAATTGTGCTCTGAAATGTACTGGGAGCCAATGTAGGTCTTTCAAGACCAGTGTTATATGGTCTCGGCGGCCACTCCCAGTCACCAGTCTAGCTGCCGCATTCTGGATGAATTGTATTTTCCGGGTCACCTTCAAAGGTAGCCCCACGTAGAGTGCATTGCAGTAGTCCACGTGGGAGACAACCAGAGCATGCACCACTCTGGCCAGACAGTCCGCCGGAAGATAGGGTCTCAGCCTGCGTACCAGATGGAGCTGGTAGACAGCTGCCCTGGACACAGAATTGACCTGCGGCTCCACATGAGTCCAAATTGACTCCCAGGGTTCCCCGCAGGGCTCCCCATGCTGCGGATAGCAGCCTGCCACCAGGCACGCGGGGCTCCCTGAAGCAGAGCGCCCCGCACGGCGGACAGACATCGGCCAGCCCCACAAGCTCGGGGGACAGCAAGGAGGCGCAGCTCCGCCATCCTGCTGTTCCTTGACCTGGTTCGGTTTCCCCGACCTGGTTTTGGGGGGTAAATAAAGGAAAAAATTTTTCCTTTATTTCCCCCCAAAAAAACTAGGTGCGTCCTATGGGGCGGAGCGTCCTATGGGACGAAAAATACGGTACGTATCCTTCGGGATACATACGCAGCAAACCCAGAAGTATTTTTCCGGGTTTCGCCACGCACGCGTGCACAGAAGCGGTCTTCCGCCGCATGCGCAGAAGCAGTCCCTCCGGTTGTGGAAACCTCAGGATCCGACCGGAGCTCCAGAACGGATCCCTTCCGCAACCAGAGGTACCACTGTATTGCCAAGGACTTGCCTTGGGATGGAGAGGAGGTTGGCTTTAGGATGCTGAAGAGTTCCATATCCCAGAATAAATGAGGTCAAGGATACCTTCCCCCCTCCCCATTTCACCTTGACAGCAACTAATAGACAAGGTGGAATCTCAGAGACAAAATGGAAACATTGGCACAAGCTGGAGATGATCTGACAACGACAGAAATACCCCTCTGTGTACTAGAAATTGTGCGTTATGTAGTATTTAATTCTACTTGTTTCAGTTTGTCCACTATTTCTTTCACTGGGGTTTCTTGCATCTTGCAGATTACTTGAACCATGGGTTACCCCACATATTTCCCTGTCTCCCACTGTTTTGAGACTCAGACTTTTTAAGTGAGGTTGCCACTTAATAGGAGACTGGATATATTTGAGGAGGACTTGTTGTCATGCAAAGAGTCCTTTAAAGTTTACCGCCCTCTTGCATTTGTATAGTTAAGGGCTGGATTTAACTAAGAAGATGCACTAGTGGGAGCTAGCTCAACAATTCCTCCATCTCTTCCTTCACCCCTAAAATTGGCTCTGATGAGGTCTAGAGAACCCTCCAAACAGTACTCAGGGAGGAGAGGGGAAATGGTTCTGTTGTGCAAGCTGAAAAGCTTGGACTGAACAATTTGCAAAACATGCTGTTGTACAGTGGTGCCCCGCAAGACGAATGCCTCGCAAGACGAAAAACCCGCTAGACGAAAGGGTTTTCCGTTTTTGAGTTGCTTCGCAAGACGATTTTCCCTATGGGCTTGCTTCGCAAGACGGAAACGTCTTGCGAGTCTTGCGATTTTTTTCGCTTCCCCCCCCCTTTTTCTAAGCCGCCAAGCCGCTAATAGCCTTTTAGCCGCTAAGCCGCTAAGCCTTTAATAGCCGCTAATAGCGCTAATCCGCTAAGCCGCTAATAGGGTTGCTTTGCAAGACGAAAAAACCGCTAGACGAAGAGACTCGCGGAACGGATTATTTTCGTCTTGCGAGGCACCACTGTATTCCTCTCTAAATATTTCTTCTGAAGCCTCTAAAGAGATAAAATGAGCCTGAGGAAGAGTATGTGCCAGAGATCAGCTTGCGTCTTACACAAAATTGCAGAGTTTACTGCTACGCAGCCAGTAAAGCATGAATACAATATTCTAGTCTACTTATTTTTCTTAATGTACCTCTCCAACAATCTTTTCAGCTACGTCTGGAAGCAGTGCCATGCAGCTGGGAAGAAGCCACGGGAAATCGCCCACACAAGGTCTCAGGCTTGGCCTCTCTAGGTTGGCAAGAGTGAAATCACTGCACCCGAGTTTTGCCAGTACCTGAGTGCCTGCGCTGGCTTCAGAGGGTCACAAATTGAAATTAAATCCTTTGGGTGTGGTGTAGAATTTTTTTTAATTGCGGATTTTGTTTCAGGCAATATATATTTATCATTCTGAATGAGATAAAGTTGATGCATTTTTAAAAAGATTTCATTCTCAAAAAGTGTAAAGTGTGAGGTATTGACAACACTTAAACTCCAATGTTGTTGTCACACACACACACACACACACCCCACACACACCCCACACACTGAAATGTTCAGATCATTGTCTGGCTTAATACTTCATAGAAGTCAATTGTGATCCAGGCTAGTTTCCAGTTTTTAGATGCTGCATTTTGAATCATCATGAAGACCAGTTCACTTGTAACTTGGATATTTTGCTAAAAGCAATATTGAAGTTTCACCTTGATATCTTCATCCTTTTGATAGAAAACATATTTTCAGAAATTTATGCTGTTATTTTCTGATGTTTGCATTAATGCGTGGATTTTATTGGTAAATGTATATTATGTATCTCTGTCCCTTTTAAGTGAAATAAAATATCTGTATAAAGAGCAAAGAGCTGTTTGTGTTAGCCATTTTAAGTCTTCCTTGTTGACACCTTGAGCAAAATACACGAAACGAAATGCACGAAACAACCGGTTCAGTTTCAGTTTGAGCTGGAGAAAAGTCCTAATGGCTAAGGATCACAACATCAAGCACTTAACGGAAGCCATTTCCCCCAGCTCCTTCCAGCTGATCTTTGATCACAGTTGCCGTGTGTGCTGGATCACTGCAATTGTTCATTCCCACATTGTATGCTATTTGTTGTCAAGCCCTGCCTTGGCCTGTAAAGGAAATGTGAGTGCATCTTGGCTGAAACAGCTTCACCTCTGTCATAACATAAAGTTCTCTGTGTGGCACGCAATCAAAAAAGTAAAAACAAACAATTGAAACACAGGGTGAAACACAAAACCATTAAGGAGCCAGGGAGCCATATACAATTTGAAACGGAACATTAGGTGACCTAAGTTATTTAAAAGTCTAGGTGAACTCCCTTGTCCTGAATGGGGTAACTGTGCCCCTGAAGGACCAGGTGCGCAGCCTGGGAGTCATTTTGGACTCACAGCTGTCCATGGAAGCGCAGGTTAATTCTGTGTCCAGGGCAGCTGTCTACCAGCTCCACCTGGTACGCAGGCTGAGACCCTACCTGCCTGCGGACCGTCTCGCCAGAGTGGTGCAAGCTCTAGTTATCTCCTGCTTGGACTACTGCAATGCGCTCTATGTCGGGCTACCTTTGAAGGTGACCCGGAAACTGCAATTAATCCAGAATGTGGCAGCTAGACTGGTGACTGGGAGTGGCCGCCGGGACCACATAACACTGGTCCTGAGAGATCTGCATTGGCTCCCAGTACCTTGGCCTTGGTCCTGTATACCTGAAGGAGCGTCTCCACCCCCATCGTTCATTGAGATCCAGTGCCGAGGGCCTTCTGGCGGTTCCCTCATTGCAAGAAGTGAGGTTACAGGGAACCAGACAGAGGGCCTTCTCAGTAGTGGCGCCTGCCCTGTGGAACGCCCTCCCTTCAGATGTGAAGGAAATAAGCAGCTATCTTCTCCTTAAAAGACATCTGAAGGCAGCCCTGTTTGGGGAAGTTTTTAATATTTGATACTGTATTGTTTTTAACACTTGATTGGAAGCTGCCCAGAGTAGCTGGGGAAACTCAGTCAGATGGGCGGGGTATAAATAATAAACTACCGTATTTTTCGCTCTATAAGATGCACCAGACCACTAGAAGCACCTAGTTTTTGGAGGAGGAAAACAAGAAAAAAAATATTCTGAATCTCAGAAGCCAGAACAGCAAGAGGAATCGCTTCGCAGTGAAAGCAGCAATCCCTCTTGCTGTTCTGGCTTCTGGGATAGCTGCGCAGCCTGCATTCGCTCCATAAGACACACACACACATTTCCCCTTACTTTTTAGGAGGGAAAGGGTGAGTCTTATAGAGCAAAAAATACAGTATTATTATTATTAATGAACAAAAAGATCTTCACTTGGCACCCAGAGACACCAAGATGATGCCAGGCAAGCAGCCCCAGGAAGGCTGCTCAGATGTGCCACTACTGAAAAGGCCCTCTCATTGCCCACTGCTCTGCCATATGTCTAATGTTGACAGGCAGTTTTGTGAAGCTCGATCACCGTATCTTCAGGAATTCCAACCTTACATGCGTGACACTGTTACATCACAGACACTGTAAAATTCTACTGGTCTGTCATGTACCCTCTATATCCCACTGTTCTCTCTGGAAGCTATAAATACTGGGGGGATGGGGGGAAAAGAAAAATTGGCAAAACCGAAAGGTTACATTAGGATGCCGCTACTTTGATTTGTGTACGTGCCAAGTTCACTTGGTAGCTGGCATTCTGGTGCCTCGTTGACGTTTGCCATTCCTGGGATGAGCTCTTGAGCGTAGTGGGAATGCCACAGAAAAAGAAGCTATCACTCATTGAGCAAAACAAGCAAAGAGCTGCTGAGTACAAGTTGGAGACAGGCGACTATCAAGACAGAACTGGTGCCCCGAGAACCGTTGCTTGCCCTACTCCATGCAACCTGAGTCTCTCTGGGGCTCCCAGTGTGGAAACTGGTGATTCGTTAGAAATCTCATGGAAGACTTTTCTCTCTGTGTTAAGGTCAATGGAGGAATGTTCGGAAAACAAGATGAATGCCTTAGTTCCTCAGCTCATAACATCTCAGCCAGTTCTGTCGAGGTAGGAAAATTCATTCATTGCTTCTAGGTTACTGGCTGGGGCAGGGAAACGATGGCATACTTTCTCCTGCACCATCCATTTTGTGCGGCTTTCACAAACTTTCATTCCAGAACAGGAATTTTAAAATGGGCAAAACTCTATAGATTCATTCGTTAACGTCCTATTATGAGCAATGGTAACACAAACACAGTACAGTGGTACCTCAGGTTAAGTACTTAATTCGTTCCGGAGGTCTGTACTTAACCTGAAACTGTTCTTAACCTGAAGCACCACTTTAGCTAATGGGGCCTCCTGCTGCCACCGCGCCGCCGGAGCCCGATTTCTGTTCTCATCCTGAAGCAAAGATCTTAACCTGAAGCACTATTTCTGGGTTCGCTGAGTCTGTAACCTGAAGTGTATGTAACCTGAGGTACCACTGTAATAGACTCCCCCCAACGTGTTAGTAGAACTGAGAATATTTCAAACTGGCCAGGGTAAGGCAGAGGCATGCAAAATCGCTTCAGGAGGGCTTCCCAGATTGGTAGCGGCTGAGACCAGAAGTCCTTCACATTCACAGTCGTCTTTTCCTTGCTGAGTTACCTTTCATCAGCAGTTTAACTCATTCCTCCCATGTGATTCCTGTGACAACTGGCGCCAGGCTTAAGAGCAGCATGGGTGGCAATTCCCATAAGGCTTATGAGAGGGAAAGTATAAAGCTTTCCGCTCCCAGCGATGTCCCTAGTGCTGCTCAGCTGACTGGGGAACAGCTGAAAGTGCTGAAAAGGAAATTGGACTTCAAGGGGGGGGGGCAGAATGAAATCTTTTCCTTGGACCCCACTCCCTCTTCCTGATCTTTTGTGCCATGTAAGATTAGGCAGTGGGCCAGAAGTAACCCAGGTGTTGCAGATTGCACACTTCTGAAGTAGACATAGAGGTGGTGAAATCGCATTATTTCTTGGAGAACGTACAAAATGCAGCTATGTCCATTCTCCAAGGCTTATATTGGCTGAGGATGTGCACAATCCCTTCTTTGTGGAATAGATTATGTGCACATTCTCACTAAATGCTCACCACGGCCAGTTGTTATGAACAGTACCCCTAACATATACTAAAGAAGCATGCATGCACACGAAAGCTCATACCAATAACAAACTTAGTTGGTCTCTAAGATGCTACTGGAAGGAATTTTTTTATTTTGTTTCGACTATGGCAGACCAACACGGCTTCCTACCTGTAAACATATACTTACAGAGTTGCACTGGGGGCTGCTTCACACACCAAGCAAGGGAGATCAAGATCAGCCACTGAGTGCAGAACTCCATAAAAGGTAAAGGGACCCCTGACCGTTAGGTCCAGTCGCAGACAACTCTGGGGTTGCGGCGCTCATCTCGCTTTATTGGCCAAGGGAGCCGGCGTACAGCTTCCGGGTCTGGCGATCCAGAGTAGCGCACGGAAATTCTGTTTACCTTCCCGCTGGAGTGGTACCTATTTATCTACTTGCACGTTGACGTGCTTTCAAACTGCTAGGGTGGCAGGAGCAGGGAATGAGCAATGGGAGCTCACCCCGTCGCAGGGATTCCAACCGCCGACCTTCTGATCGGCAAGCCCTAGGCTCTGTGGTTTGGACTACAGCACCACCTGCGTCCCACGCAGAACTCCATGCTTGGTGCCAAGTAAGGGATTCTCAGGTTGCAGTTGCACCCTGGCACATTTGTGGCCAACATGCAAATGTGGCATGGAAGTGCAGGGAGTCTGCGAGTTCTGTCAGGGAGAAATGACAGCGAGTTGCTTAAAAATCCTATTTCTGTTCCTTTTCCCTTGCAGTCCTTTGAGTGATTACAGAAGAAAAGCAGCAGCTGGAGGAATGTTGAAAGCCACCATTTTGCCCTTGCAAATCCCGTCTCCCTTTTGCTTTGCACATTAGCAGCAAGCAGATGGTTGGATTGTTGCCACTGAAAGCATTGTACCCCCCCCCCCAGTCAGCTAGTACTGGGTCCCGGGATTGCACATGAACTGGCAAAGTTGTTTACATTTTTACTTGTTACTTGCATCAGGCTGGAGGTCTTGAAATTTAGTTGCTCCTAACCTCCTCTTGAGGGACGCGGGTGGCGCTGTGGGTTAAACCACAGAGCCTAGGACTTGCCGATCAGAAGGTTGGCGGTTCAAATCACCGCGACGGGGTGAGCTCCCGTTGCTCAGTCCCTGCTCCTGCCCACCTAGCAGTTCGAAAGCACCTCAAAGTGCAAGTAGATAAATAGGTACCGCTCCAGCGGGAAGGTAAACGGCGTTTCCGTACGCTGCTCTGGTTCGCCAGAAGTGGCTTAGTCATGCTGGCCACATGACCTGGAAGCTGTACGCCGGCTCCCTCGGCCAATTAAGCGAGATGAGCGCTGCAACCCCAGAGTCGACTGGACCTAATGGTCAGGGGTCCCTTCACCTTTAACCTCCTCTTGACTTCTGCTGACTTCCTATTCCTGCTTCCAATGGAAGCATTTACGTGGGTAAGGCCTGCATTCCCAAGAACGGACACTTAGGATGAAAGGACCACAGGTGCCCTGACAATGGCAAGGTGGTGCTAATCCCCCCTTGGTGCCCATGGGTATATTATTTGTCTCTGAGATACCAAGAAGGATGAGTCCCAACAGCAGCTGGATGAAGGCGTTGGTCGCTTCCTGCTCTTGAGTCTCACCCGTGGCAGCAAGCAAGGAAAGAGTAGCACTGAGCCCCCCCCCTTAAACATATTTGGATCTGCATTGGGGGTGTTGTGGACGCGATGGAGGGTAGGGTTCACCTGAGAAGGAGAATGTGAGCTTCTAAAATATGAGGGAAACTGAATTAAAGTGTGTAGGAAGCTGATTTAAATGCATACTGCCGTTATTGAGGAAGGAAATAGGCCATTTGTTTGTTTTTTAAAAAATAATATTTTATTAAGTTTTACAAAAAAAAACAATACAAAAGAAAAACAATACATATTAAAACACCAACAAATACCAACAATTAAAACACAACAAATAGAAAAAGAAAAAACATATAGCAAACCAGAAAAAAGGAAAAGGATATTAAAACATTTAGCACAAAAAGAGAAAAGAAAAAAGAGAAGAACCTCTTTTCAGATTCTTATCATTCATTGCCTTATTTTCCTGACTTCCACCCGCCTCCCTTTCTTGTATTCCACTTTAAAATTGATCAGCAAATTCATTCTTATTAGTTTTATCCTTAAGTGATTTCCCTCACGTATTATACTTTCCCGATTTTCATCCAATGTCTATCCCTTCTTTCATACTCTTGTTTCCCTTATTTACTAGAACCTCTTCATTTCATTTCAATGTCATCAGCATTCAAAGATTTTACAGTGTTTTTGTAAGTAGGTTTTAAACTTCTTCCAATCCTCCTCCACCCGCTCTTCTCCTTGATCTCGTATTCTGCCGGTCATTTCTGCCATTTCCATGTAGTCCATTACTTGCATCTGCCATTCTTCCAAGGTGGGTAGATCTTGTGTCTTCCAATGCTTTGCAATAAATATTCTTGCTGCTGCTGTAGCGTACATAAAGAAAGTCCTATCCTTCTTTGACACCAATTGGCCGACCATGCCCAGGAGAAAGGCCTCTGGTTTCTGGAAATAGGCCATTTGAATCATAGAAAGGTTCACGTTTTCTTGGTGAGCTCTGAACTATTGCTGGTTATGCATTGATAACAAAGTTTTATTTTTAAATATTAACAGTGATAATAGGAAGGACACTTCCAGTTGTGTTATGTACCGAAGCTCTCACCCTGGGCCAGCAGGGGGATACTGTAGATAGTTTTCACTCAGGTCCACATGCAAATAAGGGATTGAAAGTGACATTCAGTGATTGGATAGTTACAGAAAATGGTTACTGTTGCGTTCTAGTGGTGCTCTATATAAGCAGGCTGGCTGAACCCTTTGGTTCAGTTCTGTTCTGGCCTGTGAATAAACAAGAGCTGTTTGAAGAATCGCTGTGTCGTCTGATATGTTCACCCACAATTTAACAAGTTGCTTACTAAAAAGAACAAAGCATCAGTGAAAATGTGCAAGTTCAACTAATCCTTTTCTTTTTCCCCCTATCCTTATTTCCTGACATGCCCCAGACTATATAACCTTTGTTCCTGCACAGTATTATTTCCTTTTACTTAAACTTTTATTGTCCTAGCTGGCTACATGCCTACTGATTCTTATCTTATTTTACTTTTAATATATATTATCCTTTCTACAATAAAAAAACTCTTCTAAGCATGGTACAGTACAAATTATTTCCTCAAATTATTTCAGTTTATATTTCTAAATTTAGAATAACGTTGTTCCTACAATGTTTGCATCATTAATTTTCTCCATGTTTACTCTTTAGGAAGAAGATTGTCACCAAGGCTGAAAAAATAAGAAAAGGCAGATCAAGTGCGCTCCCTGTTATACTGAAGCCTGGAGAAAAAACAAATGCCTACCAAAAGGTGAGTAAAACTAATGTTGCAGCAGTTGTATACCTTTTATTTTCCCCATTTATAACAATATATATAACAAAAGTGAGGATTATAGATCCTCAGCCTCTTGACCAGGGGTCAGCAAACTTTTTCAGCAGGGGGCCGGTCCACTGTCCCTCAGACCTTGTGGGGGGCTGGTCTATATTTTTTGGGGGGGGGGAATGAACAAATTCCTATGCCCCACAAATAACCCAAAGATGCATTTTAAATATGGACGTGAGGTCTCCAGGCTGAGAGTAGATTGATTGATGGACGATTATTGGGGATTGGAACCGGGAAAGGGGGGGGTGGAGTTTGGGAATCCAAAGGGTGTATAATTATAATTTGTTTTGCTTTTATTTTGTTTTGTCATTTGTATGAGAATTGAGGAAATCGTGGAAGGGAATTTAGGTCGACTTTAGAAAAAGGCTTTAAGAATAAGCACGGATGTATAATTATTGATGTTTATAAGGCAAAATTGGTTTTTCAAAATGAACTAAATATAAAATATAAAACATAAAAAGGTTAAAAATTAGGGACAAGAAATTGTTGAACTGTTGTTTAAATATTGATGTTTATAGGTTAAAATTGGTTTTTCTAAAATGAATTAAATATAAAAAGGTTAAAAATTGGGGACAAGAACTTGTTGAACCAACAATCTGAATTGGAATACAAGAGGGGGAGGTATGGGGAAGTCAGGGAAATATGTCATTGAAAATAAGGACTTTGAATTCTATGTGTTTTTAAATTTTTTTGTTTCTTTTTTTATTTTTTGATGTATTATAATGGAAAAATCTTAATAAATATCATTTAAAAAAACAAACAAACAAACTGAAAAAAAACCAAAAAACAAAGATGCATTTTAAATAAAACCACACATTCTACTCATGTAAAAACACCAGGCAGGCCCCACAAATAACCCAGAGATGCATTTTAAATAAAAGGACACATTCTACTCATGTAAAAACACCAGGCAGGTCCCACAAATAACCCAGAGATGCATTTTAAATAAAAGGACACATTCTACTCATGTAAAAACATGCTGATTCCTGGACCGTCCGTGGGCCGGATTTAGAAGGCGATTGGGCTGGATCCTGCCCACGGGCCTTAGATTGCCTACCCCTTTTCCAAAATTGCCTACTCCTTTTTCAAAATATCTTTCTAGTCCTCATGACATAGCTGTCAACCTTCCCCTTTTTTGTGGGAAATTCCCTTATTTCAGCGCCGTTTCCCACTGCTTCCTGTTACTATCCTGGATTGTTAGATATCCTGTAGACTGTCTCTGGGACAGGTGAGGCTGCTCCTCCCTTATTTTCAAATCTGAAAGTTGACAGCTATGCTGCTGATCCCTTATTTTCAAATCTGAAAGTTGACAGCTATGCTGCTGATCCCTTATTTTTGAGGCTGCTGATTCCTTATTTTCTTTTTCTTTTTTTAATTTTTTAAAAGTTTTTATTGTTAAAACAATTCAGCATTAATACACATGTCTTACAAATATACAAGCATACAAACATACATTTCATACAATCCTTAAAAGTGTCCAAACATACCTACACTCAATCCCACAGATTATTCCTTTTCCCATCACCATCCACCACCCCACAGCCCACCTTTGTGTTAGACTTCCAATCTACTCAGTTGCAATTTCTTTCCACTTCTATTACTTTCTTTCACACACCTTTAACCTAATTTCATACTTCTTTTTCTATTACACATTGTTATCCATCTTATTTGGTATTTCAGTATTTTCAAATCTGAAAGTTGACAGCTATGCCTCATGGCTGCAAGGGTGCCTGGAAATGTACTAAGGGGAATTTCAGGTGACAGGGCATCCCAATATTCACAGAATAAAGAATGCATCTCATTAGACTTACCATCACATGGCTGCGAGGCAAGGACTCCCTGCCTTTCCAAAACTAGTACAGTGGTACCTCGGGTTAAGAACTTAATTCGTTTGAGAGGTCCATTCTTAACCTGAAACTGTTCTTAACCTGAGGTACCACTTTAGCTAATGGGGCCTCCCGCTGCTGCTGCGCAATTTCTATTCTCATCCTGAAGCAAAGTTCTTAACCCGAGGTAATATTTCTGGGTTAGCGGAGTCTGTAACCTGAAGCGTATGTAACCCAAGGTACCACTGTACTATGGTAACACAGCTCTTTCCTTAGGACCTAAAGTGTGGGGAAAGAGTTACCATATTTTTCACTCTATAAGATGCACCAGACCACAAGACGCACCCAGCTTTTGGAGGAGAGAAACAAGAAAAAAAATATTCTGAATCCCAGAAGCCAGAACAGCAAGAGGGATCGCTGTGCAGTGAAAGCAGCAATCCCTCTTGCTGTTCCGGCTTCTGGGATAGCTGCACAGCCTGCATTCGCTCCATAAGACGCACACACATTTCCCCTTACTTTTTAGGAGGGAAAAAGTGAGTCTTATAGAGCAAAAAATACGGTAATCACCACTTCTCAGGTTCAAGTTACAAGAAGAAAGGTCAATTAAACATTAGAAATAACTTCCTAGCCGTCTGAGTGGTTTGACAGTAGAACAGACTGCTTCAGAAAGACTTTCCTCCATTGCAAACTTTTAAGCAGGGGCTGGATGGCCATCTATCAGTGTGTTTCTTACACTGGCGGGGAGCTAGACTATAGGACCTTCCAGTCGTATGATTCTACATGTTGCTTTCAGGCTGTTTGGCGCTAGAATAGGGTCTACTTGTGCTAATTAGTGAAATAAATTCTGTTGCACCAGTGCTTTTGCCTGATAATCTGTTACTTTTCCACTGGAGCACATTCACGTATAGAAGAAGAGTTTGGATTTGATATCTCACTTTATCACTACCCGAAGGAGTCTCAAACACTCTGTGAGATGAGTGAGGCTGAGTGAGGCAGCTGCATGTGGAGGAGCGGGGACGTGAACCTGGTTCACCAGATTACAAATCTACCACTCTTAACCACTACACCACACAGGAAATCTCTGGCTTCATTATACATTCCCTCTCCCTGTTCTTTCTTACAGGAAAGGGAACGGAGTGCTGTTGTTCACGGCTCAAAGCAAGATGGAGAAAAAATTAGAATTGGATCAGGCCAGCCCGATCCCTGTGGTAAGCAAAGCTTAGGTTGTAAGCCTCCTCTATTTTGAAATGAAAGTTGTTCTCCATAGGAGCTTTTGTCAAACAGCTTAGGTAAACATCAGAAAAACCGCAAAGGTTCCTGTGAATCTGCTCACTGCACGCTTGACAGAACTCAACAAACATAGCATATAGGATTCGGCTGGATCTCTGGGAAGTAGACCAATGCATGTGACAGTGAGGCCAGAATTTGCATCCTATTGAAGAGCTGGTTGGTGTAATCTTCATATGTCTATGAGGCATCTGTTAAGTTGTGGGTGAACATATCAGACGACACAGCGATTCTTCAAACTGCTCTTGTTTATTCACAGGCCAGAACAGAACTGAACCAAAGGGTTCAGCCAGCCTGCTTATATAGAGCTCCACTAGAACGCAACAGTAGCCATTTTCCGTAACTATCCAATCACTGAACGTCACTTTCGATCCCTTATTTGCATATGTGGACCTGAACTATCTACAGCACGGGTGTCAAACACAAGGCCCGCGGGCCAAATCCGGCCCGCCAGACCTCGTCATGTGGCCCGTGTAGCCGCTGCCGGCCGCAAGCCTTCACCTATTTATTCTTTTACACAAGAAAGCCGCCTCTTCAGCGCATGTGTGGCAGCCTACAAGCCAGAGAACGTCTGCCCTCTAGCGGCGCCGACCGTTCTACACAGGCAACCTCCACTTTACATGCATTCAGGAAACCTCCACTTGTTTTTATATTGAGCACATGCGTGATGTGACAGATCCAACGGCTGCCTGAACCCTTCTGTACTGTAAGTCCTACAGATACAACCGGCCCTTTGAGGGTGACCAAACTGCTGATGCGGCCCCCGATGAATTTGAGTTAGACACCCCTGATCTACAGTATCCCCCTGAAACTTGAAGTTTTAAGTAAAACTTACCAGATGGACCTCACACCTGAGATGACAAACTACCTCATAAGGAAATAATAATAGTAATAGTGATAATAATAATAGTAGTAGTAATAATAATAATAATAATATTAATATTTCTACCCCACCCATCTGGCTGGGTTTCCCCAGCCACTCTGGGCGGCTTCCAACAGAACATTAAAAACAGAACAAAACTTCAAACATTAAAAACTTCCCTAAACAGGGCTGCCTTCAGATGTCTTCCAAATGGAAGATAAAGCCATTTCCCTTCCCAGGGAAATGGAGTTGCGGGCTGCACACCAGCCCGCCCCGTGTGGGGGGGGGGTGGCTAGCCCCCGCGTCATAGGGAGTCCTCTCCGCGTCATGTCCCAGACCGACCAATCCGGGCGGCCAGGGGGTGTGGCGTGCTCTATTTAGCAGCCCACGGGCGGTAACTCGCCCCTTTTTTCTGATTCCTGCTCGTGCACTTTGGTTCGGGTGGCGGTTAGGCATTGGAGTATTAGATTGGAGGGGAGGCGAGGTCAAGACCATCACCTACCCCTCCTAGTTCAAGGGTATTCCATTAAAGGAATCCGGGGGCGTGATCCTGTCTGAAGTCCAGGCGGGGGGCCGGGGCCATGGCACGACCCCTAGTGGTTGTGGAGTTTGGAGTTTACAGGGTTAAAACTCCTTGGTGTCCTGTATCTGGGAGGGCCATACGTCACAGGCTTTGTCCGTCTTTGTCTGTGAGAGTTGGTTTCATTTTTGACCGAAAGAAACAGCAGAGAGACTGTGTGTGCTTTTAGCACGGGAAAGATGCCGGAAAGCTCTGATGCAATGAGACTGATTTATTGCTGTGTAAATAAACACTTTTAGAGATAGCAACGAACTGTCTCTGGACTTGATTTATCCCTCTATCTCACACGGACGGCAGGACTGCTGCAACTCTGTTTTCCTGCCCAGGTCAGCCCCAAGCAGATTTGCGCAGGGGAAGCGCTGACTGGACGGCAGGATTTAATGGCCAAAGTGGTGGCCCTGGGGGAGTTCCTAGTTGATGTGCATCAGCAGGGCTCCCCCTACTGGTGGTTAACCCTTCCAAGACTCCTGCAGGCAGGCAGGAGTCAGATATAGTCGGTTCCAATGCCTAAGTCAATACCACTCACATTCTGTAACCAATACAGTTGCGCCGTTTTTTAGCCTATTAACCTAAAATACTGGTGTCAAATGTCTTTATTCCAACAAAGGGGGGGCGGGAAGGTTCGGGGTCTTGCCACACAACTGCAGCTTTTATCTAGCAGTGCAATACAGTGAGTTCAGTATGACTGACTGCCAGGTAAGTGTACTTAGATTGTGTTAATAAGATTTAGAATTGCAGCCTTAAGTTGTTTTCATGGGTGCCTGTCTCACCTGCAGTTCCCCCCCCCCCCACCATAAACCATAATGCATAGATTCCCATCTTTATTTATTTATTTTTTAAAAACCCAACCTAACTTCCTAGTGTTATGTACTGAAGTTCTCACCCTGGGCCAGCAGGGGGATGCTGTAGATAGTTTCCCCTCAGGTCCACATATGCAAATAAAGGATTGAAAGTGACGTTCAGTGATTGGATAGTTACAGAAAGTGTTACAGTTGCGTTGTAGTGGAGCTCTATATAAGCAGGCTGGCTGAACCCTTCAGTTCAGTTCTGTTCTGGCCTGTGAATAAACAAGAGCTGTTTGAAGAATCGCTGTGTCGTCTGATATGTTCACCCACAACTTAACACCTAGTATGGGATGCGGGTGGCGCTGTGGTCTAAACCACAGAGCCTAGGGCTTGCCTTTACCTAAGTTCCTAGTGTGGGATAACCTGCCATCTAGGTGCCTTGCAGCTGAGCTCCTGGATCACTCGCTCCCTGGATCCCGAACCCCCCCACCCAAACTCACAACAATAAACGTATGGCCCCTGGGTCACTATCTGGAGAATAAAATCTCTCAAGATTGCAAAGTTTGACTCTTCCTGCTTAATGAAGGCTTTGGCAGTTACAATGGTTTGCAAACCTGTGGATACTTGCCTAGGAGTAAGTTTCATTGAACACAGTGAGTTTTATCTTTAAGTGACAGGCCCAGTAAAACTTAGATATGCCTCCTGTGTAGAAAGACTCCTAACCTATATCTTTCTAAATAGGGAAGACTCCTAAGGGAGACATATGCCACACAGGAAGCAAAACAAAGATAGATCAAGCATCAAGTGAAGCAGCCTATGCCCAATTACCTTTGGTAAGCAGTCAATTTATAATTATTTATAATGATCCATTGCATACATAAACAATTCATTTGCGAAACTGTATGTTGCACGTCTTCATAGCTACAAATAATGCAAATTTCAAGGCAAGTTGAAATACGTGTGTGTGTGAATGTTGATTTTTAATGATTGATTTCTCTGTGTTTTTAGTGGCTCTAGTTTTTTATCTGTAAGCCTCCTTGAGTCCTATCGGGTGAAAATGTGTGGTATTAATAATCATAACAATATCTTCCCTTTCAAACGCATCACACCCAGTGAATGGCTTAGTAGGGTGTTCGGTTGTATGAACAGAAAGGTGGAGGTGATGTGTGAGGGTGTGTGTATGAATAGATTGGGGGTGCAGGGGTCTGTATCACTGCCACCTATCTATTCATAGAACTAAGGCATGGGTAGGCACACTAAGGCCCGGGGGCTGGATCCGGCCCAATCGCTTTCTAAATCCGGCCCGTGGACGGTCCAGGAATCAGCGTGTTTTTACAGGAGTAGAATGCGTGCTTTTATTTAAAATGCATCTCTGGGTTATTTGTGGGGCATAAGAATTCGTTAATTCCCCCCCCCCCTTCAAAATATAGTCCGGCCCCCCACAAGGTCTGAGGGACAGTGGACCGGCCCCCTGCTGAAAAGTTTGCTGACCCCTGAGTGGTCAAACAGCTAAGAATGCGGGGGGGGGGAGGGAGATGGCTGGAGAAAGAGATAAGTATGACCTGCAGTTATGCTCCCTTCCCTCGGCCAATAAAGAGCCCTCCTCCTATACTCCTGTACAGGTATCTCCCATTTTAGGACTGTCCGAATGATGTGTGATCGTCCACACGCCCCCATCATGCCAAAGAGGTGGGGCGGGTTGGGTTTACATGCTCTTCTGCTGACATGAACAGGGGTCCAGAAGAGGACCCTCCTGCCCTGCAAAACAAGGTTCGCCTGTATTCATTTCCCTCCTTAGAGCTGAGCAACAGGGGAAAACAGTCTCAGCCACATCTTGTCTCCCACTCCCCACGATTCTGCCGCTTGGCAGGAGGGAAGACTACAATTAATAAGACGTGTGTGAGGCAGGGAAGATAACTACCAAACCCGTTCACCTGCCTTGTCTCCTTCCTTCCCTCCCTCTTTGTCGCTCACGTACTCTCTCTCCCACTGTTCAAATGGGCACATTTCCCCACGGCTTGTTTATGTCTTGTTCTTGTTGTTTAGTCGTTTAGTCGTGTCTGACTCTTCGTGACCCCCTGGACCAGAGCACGCCAGGCACTTCTGTCTTCCACTGCCTCCCACAGTTTGGTCAAACTCATGCTGGTAGCTTCGAGAACACTGTCCAACCATCTCATCCTCTGTTGTCCCCTTCTCTTTGTGCCCTCCATCTTTCCCAACATCAGGGTCTTTTCCAGGGAGTCTTCTCTTCTCATGAGGTGGCCAAAGTATTGGAGCCTTAGCTTCAGGATCTGTCCTTCCAGTGAGCACTCAGGGCTGATTTCCTTCAGAATGGATAGGTTTGATCTTCTTGCAGTCCATGGGACTCTCAAGAGTCTCCTCCAGCACCATAATTCAAAAGCATTTGACCAGGAAATGTTCAAAGTTACCTTTTCAGGGTTTAGAATGTGCACCATGGGAAGCTGATCATAATTTCTTGGTTTGCTGTTGCAGACTCTACCTGATCCCAAAGCCGTGATCCAAAGACAACGGGAGGTACCTCATTTAATTCCCCAAGAAAACACATCCCTGACACACAAATTCAAGAAAGGAAACTTAGGGCTGACAAATCATAAAGACCGGCATCCGCAGGTGAGATACATACAGTTTAATTTATTTTTAGCAGTTCACTCTCTGCCTGTTGATCAGATTGCAGTGGAGGGAGGACCTGGGTTTGATTAGTCCTGCAACAAAGCTGCTGATGTTTTCCTCAGAAGCATGGGATTGCATCTTGAGGAAGTTGATCTCACTCCAGGGGTGGGTGGGAATGTGTTTATGAAGAGACCCTAATTCACTGTGTTTTAAGTTAGATTGCTTCTTCACAGATTTGCAGTTGCTTGTCTCTCAATATTTTTGGTATTGTCCACATGGCATCCTTCTCATTCGCCTGGCAGCCCCCACTTTTTCCACAGTAAACTCCACCCAAGGAAAATTTGTTAAGCAAAGTTAATTCAACATAAAATTGGGTAAGCGGGTTCTGGTGGTGTTTGCTGTTTGTCACCATGCCCCTAACAGCTTTCAAGGTCAACAGCCGGCTGGAGAAGATTAGGCTGCAATGGTAAAGGCAGCCCTTGCTTCAAAATAGTAAAGCTTCACTTCAATGGAATGTACTTAGGAATAAACAGCTGTAAGAATGCGAAAGCCTTGGGAAGGAGGGAACTTCAGAAAACATCCACCTGGATTGCCTCCACCCAATCGGTTCTCTGCTCTCTCCTTTGTGAGTGAATCAGTGCCACTCATATCTTGACGCCTGGCTATTCTTTGCTCTCTGACACACAAATGCACATTTTATTTTGAACTTGCTGTTTAAAAATGACAATTTTTTAAACTTTACTTTGTACATATTTTTTAGACTCTTTAGAGAGAGAAAACAAGGAGCATATGCACAGATAAATAAATATCTGGGCATGCCAACAAGGGGCCTCAAGCTTCCAGAGCCAGTGTGGTGTAGTGGTTAAGAGCGATGGACTCGTAATCTGGCGAACCGGGTTCGATTCCCTGCTCCTCCACATGCAGCTGCTGGGTGACCTTGGGCCAGTCACACTTCTCTGAAGACTCTCAGCCCCACTCATCTCACAGAGTGTTTGTTGTGGGGGAGGAAGGGAAAGGAGAATGTTAGCCGCTTTGAGACTCCTTCGGGTAGTGATAAAGCGGGATATCAAATCCAAACTCTTCTTCCAGAATTCATTGAGGATGGGGAAGCACTAATCGAGGGAAAGAAAAAACATACAGCACAAAAGCTTCACATCAAGTACCATTCACTAGTGTGGATCAGAAACAATGAGATAAATTTTGGAGGCATAAAATGGAAAGTGCTTATGTGTGAACCAAGGCGGACAAAGGTGCAGAAACAGCAACCCGTGTTCATATTCACATCCGACTTGTGGACGTGTCCTTGGCTATGCAACCATAATAAACTTTAACCTTTCCTTGAGTGCAGAAGTGCTCCATACCTGAACCATCCTTCCCCTTTGGGTTCCCACAACATCTCTGCCATTATGAAGAACATGGCTAGAACTGTAATTGGTCTTAGACAGTAGAGATGGAAGCAGAATTCACTTTCAGTTTATATAGCGGAATTGGGATTTGTTTTATTTTCTATCTCTTGAAAAACAAAGCATTTGCACAAATTCTATATTCCAGTCTAGATTGCATGATTAAAGGGGCATGGTGCCCCAGCGCAGTGGAGTTCCATTATGCTCTGACTGCCATAGAACTTCTGCCTGCTTCCACAGAACAGTCATCTCAACATAGCCTCAAACCACTTTTCTTGTTCCTTTTCTACGTTTTCTACGAGCAGTTTTCAAAAGCTGGATGTAGAAGTTTGATTTCAGAGGTAGCTTTCCCTTCCATTGTAGGAGGGCAACTAGCATGGGAGAAAGGCCATTTGCTTGGGATCAGGAGAACAATCTTATGAAATAAAACTGGATGTGGAAGGGCTTTCTCCCTCACTCCCCAAAGGACTTCATGCCTTCCTTGCCAGAGACAAGCTCCAAAAGGGCTCACCTCCAACATCTACCTACAGCCACCCCATGCCGCAGTCGACCCTCTCAACCGAGACCAGCAGAGTGACTAAAAGAACGCGAGGGCTAGAAGCTGCCAGTGGACAAGTGCTTCCCTCATATCAGCTCAAACATATACTACACCTGAAGACAAAATGAAGGGAATATGAGTTACCTTAAATCCCCTAACAGAAGGCTGTTCTAGGAGTGGGAGCAGGAGTTGCCCGAAAACTGCTCACCCTGTAGGCACAGAACAGGCGGTTAGAACTCAGCAGTCTTGTAGCCTTTCTAAATCAAGTTCCAGAAACAGACACCATCATGGGACAACCAGCAGTAAACCGAAGAAATTCCAGGCCTCTGGACCATGCTGTGACCACAGAGCTTGCATTATGCAACAGAACTGTCCCGTGTACCTTTTAACCTGCCCAGAAAACAGAGGAACCCTGAAAACTCACAAAATCCTCCTCATAATGCAGGGATCCTGATGAACATGCTCAAGAAAAAGGAAAAATCTGGGGAAGATCCTTTGTACCTTTTCCTCAGTTCCAGCTGTGCTTGGATTCCAGAAAGGAAGAGGAGCGTTCAGGAGAGTAGGAGCTCATGGAAGAACTACTCGGAGGCAGACCTTCCCAGGCTTCTTGCTGTGTAGTGGAAAATCTCTGGCTGGATTAATCTGGCTGGCAAAGAAAGAAGCTACACAGTCAGCACCCAGCTGGCAAAGATAGCATCTACTTTATTCGGCAGCACCTCCTTCCACAACACCTCTGTTTCTGGCATGCTTCCACAAGCTGCTATGCAAAGGATGGCATAAACTTTCAAAAAGCTACTCATGTCTTCTGCAGTAAGTTCCACAATCTACCTAAGGACATATCTTCCAGCTGCTCCCAAAGTCAACACACCAGTGGTGACTGTCACATCAAAGGTGCTTCTCAATGATACGCTGCCTAGGAACTGGTCAACATTACCGTAGTGCAAAAGCTGTTTTTTGCAGAGTGGACACCATTGCCCTTCGGAAAGCTATCACAGCAGCCACAATCAAACTGGGAGCAACCACACCTTCTTGTTCTAGAAGTTCACAAATCACTTTATTTAAGCATAGCAGCACAAGCAACTAATAGAAAATACCTGCAGGGCAGAAGAACACATGCAGCAAATTATACCTCTCCTTTGTAAATTATGTGTCATTCCTGAGAGAGTCGGATGGTCACATCTCTGTCTTAAAGCTCCTTTAGTTTCACACCAGATCTCTTCAGTACTTCCCCCTAGACTTTCAAGACCAGACTGCCCTGTTAATCCCTTTTCTGTGTAGGTGCCTTTTCGTAAAGCGCATGTTAAATGTTTTTAAAATATGTGGTTAAAAGATGAAGCCTAAATAATAAGATGAAACCAGGCAGAGCGCCTTCTCAGTAGTGGGGCCCACCCTGTGGAAATGTCCTCCCATCAGACGTCAAGGAAATGTCAATGTAAGTTTTTAATGTTTGCTGTTTTATTGTGTTTTTAATATTTGGAGTGGCTGGGGAGACCCAGTCAGATGGGCAGCGTATAAATAATAAAATTATTATTATTAATCTAAAGTGTCTCTGCAAATTGATATTCCACATAGGACCTCAAAACTCTAATCTTCAAACCTTACATTAGAATTTTTGGGATGGCTGCTTTTGTCTGAGGTGTAAATTTCTATTTTTAATTGCATGATGCTGTGTGGTGAATACTCAGGCTTGTCTGACAAATCTGAATTTTTGCCACAGTTCCCAAAGTCTCCTCCTTCCCCAGGTCCTTCCTATGCAATCTGAGACTTTGTCGCCTTGTCTGTCTTCTTCATACCTCTTCTGGTCCTGGGAGACCGGGGGTGGGGAGGAGAGGGAAGCTGGTCACAGTAGGATGGGGAGACAACCTGGCTTCCTCATCAGCCTGCATTATCACTGCCTTTTAACCCCCCTCTACTTTTGCCTCTGATTCTGGATTGCTCTCTGTGACTTTGGAAAATGTTCATCACTTCTCCTCCCTGGGCAGTTATCTTTCCACAAGGGCCAACATTGATGCAGAAATCCAGCAACTCCTGAGCTCTGAAAGTTCAGCTTTCTCCCGGTTCAAGTGCAGAGTGTTTGAGGACTGGGACATTCTCAGGGAAACCAAAATGCTTGTTGACAAAGCTATTGTACTACCAACCTTACTGTATGCTTGTGAAACATGGACCACTTATAAACATCATCTTCAACTCCTCAAAAGTTTCCATCAACGGTGTCTCCGAATTTTTTTCCACATCACTTGAGAAGATAGGCGAACTAATGCCAGTGTACTGGAAGAAGCAAAGATCACCAGTGCTGACGCGATAATTCTTCAACGTCAACTTCATTGGACTGGTCATGTTGTGCGGATGCCTGATTATTGTCTTCCAAAGCAACTACTCTATTCCGAACTTAAAAATGGAAAGCGTAATGCTGGTGGTCAACAAAAGAGGTTTAAAGACTGTCTCAAGGTAAATCTAAAAAAATGTAGGATAAACACCAACAATTGGGAAACACTGGCCTGCGAGCGCTCAAATTGGAGAACAGCCTTTACCAAAGGTGTCGTGGGCTTTGAAGACACTCGAACTCAGGACGCAAGGGAGAAACGTGCTAAGAGGAAGGTACGCTTGGCGAATCCACACTGTGATCAACTCCCGCCCGGAAACCAATGTCCCCACTGTGGAACATGTGGATCCAGAATTGGCCTTCACAGTCACTTACGGACTCATTGTTAAAATCGTGTTTATGGAAGACAATCTTACTCGGCTACAAGTGATCGCCAAAGAAGAAGAAGACTCTCCCAGCTCCCTAAACCCTGTTACCTCTTCAGCTTCTGACACCACCTCCTTCCTCTTCTCCTTCTGACTTCCCATCGCCATACCACCACCAACTAGTTCCTTCTACCACTGTGCATCCAACCAGTTTGTGACAGTGCCCCTGCAAAGCAGTTCAGCTTTAAAATAAATGAATAAATAGCTGTGGAAATTCATTGAAATATTCAGGATGTTGGAATATTCATGACAAAATTGAAACCAAACTTGTTTTTGTGTTCTGATAATGTTGCTCTTCATCTTTGTCTCATGTGGGATGATCCTTGCCCTTTAACACTTTCTAAATTTTCTTTTGTCTTTTGCTTTCTCATCCTCAATTTCCCCCAGTTCTGCAGCAGTATAATTGGCGTATGTGAATTTTTTAATGTTCCTGAAGTCATAGACATTTTTAAAATAGCAAAATGAGAAAGTTACATAGAAACTTTCAATGAGGTCTGCTTTATAAAAAAAAAAATCAAGCCGCAAAAGTTATAAAAAGTCACATATATGTTTCTTTTATAATCCTATAATTTTTCTGTAGAGGCCGAGTTGGCGTGTGGTGCTTGTTATTTTTGAAACAGAATAATATTTATTTTAATAATAAGAGAAGAAATTATACATATTGGTTCTCAGGAAACATTTTTGTAGAAATGAATCTCCCTGGCATCTTACTGATGGCTGACACAAATAAAGATTCATTCATTCATTCTCACTGACAAACGTGCTCCTGTTAAGTTCTCCAGGATTTCCTTGACACACCTGCATACGGAATATGCTAATATTCACAATTTCTTTCATGTTTACTGAGCTCACGTTTGGAGAGAAACATTAAAATATCAATCTACTAAAGATTGATGTTTTGTTTTGTTTTGTGTTTTTTTAAATAGAACACTTGACTAATATTATTCATAGATTCCATCTTGCTGTGACATTTTTGGATTAGAAAAAGAGTGGTGTTGGATTTCACTTTTCAGAGTGAACATTTTAATGGAGACAGGCCTAAATCATGGAGCTCTGTCATTATGGGGTGTGAAAGACGTGCCCCAAACTTTTGTGATCTCAGTGTCTTCAACGTCTGTTGTTTACCAATGAGGAGGAACCGCAGAGTGCAGCCGAAGGTAACACTTGTTGGAAGTTTGTTTTGCTTCTTTCCTGCAAACTGTGTGTGTCTATGTTGGTTCATAATACGGCTGTTGCAGTGTTATATGGGCATTCCGCCATACAGTATCATAGCGGTCAACTTACAGATTTGAAAATAAGGGGCCAGCAGCCTCAAAAATAAGGGATCAGCAGCCAAAATAAGGGATTTCCCCAGCACAGGTATGTTCAACTTCTGAGCCCCCCTGAGCCAAAGGCAGAAAGCCCGGCCAGCAGCCAAACGAAGCCTCAAGTGGTGGTTCCCACAGCGCAGCAACCCGGCAAAGGGGATGCAGCAAGGAAAACCACCTCTCTGCTGGGAAGCGCTGAGCAAAGGCGGGTCCCCAGGCAATGCGGCCGATTTGATCGGCACAAGGCATGCAAGCTCCACCCCCCAGTCGTTCTTAGACTCTTTATTGGGTGAGCAACACAGCCAAGCAACACAGTTGGAGCCTCCCTCCTCCCTGGCCGGCAGGGAGGGAGGGAGAGGAGCTGCTTCCTTTGAAACCCGGGAAATTTAAGGGACATCATCAATAAGGGACAGCAGCGGGACACGGCGCTGGGATAAGGGAGTTTCCTGCCAAATAAGGGACGGTTGACAGCTATGTGTTACAGTATGGGAACAGAAGTATATTTTAACTTGTTATATTCTGTGTTAAGTAAAAGCTGCTATGATTTAGCTAAATCACTATTACTTTTTTTTAAGTTTTAATTTTCAAAATTTTCACAAAAGAAAAACTGAAAAACATAAAAAAGAGAAAGATAAGTCAATCTTACAGTAGATATTCTTAGACTAAGATGAATGTTACAATAGACATAGTAAAATTGTTTAGAAATCTAAGGTATGTATATAGATATAAATATATACTTATAATAACATTGAAAAGAAAAACAATCGGAAAAGTGTTAAAACTAAAAATTCCTATCGATCGATAAGCAATATTCAACCAATTCAAACCAATACTAGGGTATTTTGTACACAAAATCCTTCGTGTTGGATTGAATCCCGTATCAATTTATTGTTTTGTTGACTTCCGTCTAACTCTTTGTGGTTTCAATTCAACTTACTCCTATTTTTAATTTGTATTTAATTGTTTATCCTCACCTTGGGGTGAAGAAAAAATATTTTTCTATCTGTGAAAATTATTCTACACACAGCCAAGTGTTATTTTTGGAACAGTGTTTTGTCAAATAGTTACTAAAACATTCCCACTATTTTTCAACCTTATCTACCGATTTCTTATTAACTCCGTCATTTTAGCGAGTTCCAAGCACTCACATAATTTTAATTGCCATTCCTCTCTTGTTGGTGTTGATTCGTTCTTCCAATATTTCGCTATTAAGATTCTGGCTGCTGTAACTGCATAAAGAAACAATCTTTTGGTTTCCTTTAGAATGTTTATTGTTAAAATGCCTAATAAAAACGCTTCTGGGTTTTTTTGTTTTTTTTTTAAATGTATGTTTTAGCATTTTTTTAAACTCTTCGTAAATCATGTCCTAGATTACTATTACTATGCTTTCTGAAGAAAAGAAAAAGGTGCACTTCTTTTTAAAAAAGAGGGAGGAAATACTTGATGAGTTTATTAAAGCAGGACAAGTGATCCAAGTAAACATATAGGTCTATTTATCCTGAAGTCTGGGACACAGGTGGCGCTGTGGGTTAAACCACAGAGCCTAGGACTTGCCGATCAGAAGGTCAGCGGTTCGAATCCCCATGACGGGGTGAGCTCCCGTTGCTCGGACCCTGCTTCTGCCATCCTAGCAGTTCGAAAGCACATCAAAGTGCAAGTAGATAAATAGGTACCGCTCCGGCGGGAAGGTAAACGGCGTTTCCGTGCGCTGCTCTGGTTCGCCAGAAGCGGCTTCGTCATGCTGGCCACATGCCAGCTCCCTCGGCCAATAAAGCGAGATGAGCGCCACAACCCCAGAGTTGCCCGTGACTGGACCTAATGGTCAGGGGTCCCTTTACCTTTACCTATCCTGAAGTCTAAAAGGCAAGTTCCATCTGTCTCCAGGCAATGATAACACAGCACACTTTCAAACAGCTTTAGATTACAACTGGTTGGTTTCACCTGTGTTGCGTTTGTGTCTTTTAATGGACTGAACAGAGTGAATGATTATGAGTTATGGGGTTGGGAAGTGTGTGTATGTGAATTCAGCAGTGCTTAGTTTATTTTTGGGTTGCTATTTTGGTAAAATCTGTTAATATTGTTTTATTGATTCTAAATGCCGTATTAATTTGTCCACCCTGTAATATGACTTTTGTTGCAATTGTGCTGTTTAGCTATCTTTTTTAGTTGTTGCGTTAATGGTATTTTGTAGATTGCAATTGTTTCGCTGATGATTTGTTAATTGCTTGGTGAGATTTATGCTGTGTTTGTGATGTTCTGTTCTGTTATTGTTATGGATGGTTTGTAAACCGCTTTGCGATTCATTTGAAATAAAAGCTGCATGGCAATATAATAAAGCAAAGCCAAGCAAACTTGCCAACTCTGAAATAAGTTGGAGACTTTGTTTAATTTTTAAAAAAAATTATTTAGTTTTTCAGTTTAAAGTTTTGCAGTCAATTATCAACAACCAACATAAAAACAAGATTCCAAAGAATTTCCTGAACGTCCCTCCTCCCCTTTGTGGGTCCTTTTGTTAACCATTTCCTCCTGAATCTTTTATAATAATCCAAATATTTTACATCTCCATATATTCAAAATTCAACATTAAACTACAAGTATTATTCCAATCCTACTAACGATTCTAACTGTTTGCAATGGTTTTTAAGATAAATTATAAATTTCCCCCATTCCTTATTAAAATTTTGGTATTCCTGGTTTCTGATTCTTCCGGTCATTTTTGCCATTTTGGCATAATCCGTCAACTTAATCTGCCATTCTTCTCTGGTCGGGACTTGGTCTTTTTTCCATCTCTGGGCCATTAACATCTGAGAAACTGTGGGACTTCGTTTAAAAAATTAGCCTCTGTTCCTTGTCATTTCCCCTTTCCTTAAAAAAAATCTAGGATTCCAAAAAATAAGATTCCACATATATGGAGTTCAGGTTGCTGCTGGAAATTACTTCCTGGTGAACACTCTCATTCTATTTTCCTAACTTCTGTGGGAAGGGTCTGGATTCAATCAATCAATTTCCTTTATTCGACCGATAGTCAGAAATAAAACATTACACCATAATTATAAACTATAACATCATAGGGGTACATAAATAAGGTAGGGCCACAGTACTAGACCTCTCACGGATAACCCACATCAAAGCATTCAGTTATACGTTTCCAACACTTGAGTGCCAGGAAAAGGAATTTAGCCACTGACAAAGTTGTTTTCCCAGAAGACTTATTTAGCAGATATGCTGTCTGCTTTCCTCTTTGTCGGGAACTGAGCTGGGGTAAGTGTGGAGTTATAAGGTACTGTCTTAAATCGTTGTAAATGGGACAGCTCAGTAAAATGTGCTCTGTGGATTCTACCTCACCCAATGCACAGTGGCATAATCTCTGGTCATATGGGACTCCTCCATATCTTCCCTTCAGAACCGCCGAGTCAAGAACATTCAGCCTAGCCGCAGTAAATAGTCTGCGGTATTCCACGTAGTGGATATAGGGTCTGGATTCTATTGTAGGAGTTGGCAAGGTTTACCTCGCCTGGGCTGGTTCACTCCAGCGGAGATCCCTCCTTGGGCCGGATCACACGCACGTGTGAGTGTGCGTGCCTGCATCTGTGCAGACACGATTTCCGGCGTCTGCGCATGTGCAGATGCGATTTCCGGTGAAGTGTGCGGGGACTCGCAGAGAGGGTGGCTCGGTTCGGAGGTGTCTCAGGAGCTGGTTAAACGACCACCGTGGGCTGCTTGTGGCCCATGGGCTTTAGGTTGCTGACCCCTGCTCTGTTGTTTAGTGCCAGACAGAAGAAACATACTCCACTCCTCTAAATCCTCTGGCTTGTCCAGGAGCCAGGATCTCCTATACTAAAGGACACAAAGGGGAGCAGTTAGTTCACTTCTTGTAGCAGGCAAAACTCGTTAATCAATGTGTAAATCTGTTTGCTCGTGATTTCATATACCCTGCAAAAGTTATTTTTTAATGTTTGAAATTCTTTATGAAACCAAACCCAAACGATTTCTTTTTGTGCTAACTTTATTTATCCCATTAGAAATTAAATAGCAGCATAAGTGTGCTCCCGCACCTGGAGTGCCAAGTTAAGAGCAATTTGGTTTCAAGTGCTGTGAAGCCGCAGCAGCAAGATGCTATCCTTCCGCAAATAACCACCAAGAACTTGCAGAATGTCAATGCATTGCATCAGGTAAGCCGAACAGAGCTTAGTTTAGTACTACGTTTTTACGTTTCATTGTTGTGGTTAGAAAAGTTGCGGAATATCGTGTATGCAGATGCGTGCATCTCATGGTGTCAGAATTTTTTTTATAAACGTTGACGTTTAGCAGGCATTCTTAAGATTTTCAAAACTGCCGGAGGAAATTCTGAGTTCTTTAGTAATTGGAGATCATGTTGATTGTAGAAGGAGCCCTACCTAGCCTGGTAGAAAATCTCAGGCCTTATATACAGTAACTCTCGCCTCCAAATCCAGGATGTGGTGCCCTCTTGCAGCAGACAAGAGCACAGACACACACAGAGGGCCCCAAGAGAATCTGGTGGTTGAGACAAGCATGCAGTGTGTTCTGTAGAGCGTGTCCTCCCTAGAAGAGGGCACGTGTTGCGGTGAGACCTGGAGACCAACCTCCTGGTTGTGGGTGGGTATATTGGACAGCCACAACACCCGATCGGTAGGTTCCTCGTTGCTGGGTTTAATCTGGCCAATGGGCAGTTATCTAAATGGGCTGAAGGACCTATATATATCTATGCACATGACCCAGAGCTTCCTCTTTCAGCTCGTGGATCGGAACACCCGGCCACCTCTCCCTATATTTAGGGCATTTTATGACTGACCTTGCTATTCCGTCGTGTGTCGTCTGTCGTTGGGACAGGGGCACGGCAGGAATTTTCCCCACTTGGCTGATTGGCTGGTGCCATTTGGGTTTCGCCAACTGCGTAGCAAATCGTCACAACTTGTAAGAATGGAGTAGTGCTGGCATACTTGGGACACGGGTGGCGCTGTGGTATAAACTACGGAGCCTCTTGGGCTTGCTGATTAGAAGGTCGGCGGTTCGAATGCGCGTGATGGAGTGAGCTCCTGTTGCTCTGTCCCTGCTCCTGCCAACCTAGCAGTTTGAAAGCACGCCAGTGCAAGTAGATAAATAGGTACCGCTGCAGCGGGAAGGTAAATGGCATTTCCATGCACTCTGGTTTCTGTCACGGTGTCCCGTTGCGCCAGAAGCAATTTAGTCATGCTGGCCACATGACCTGGAAAGCCGTCTGTGGATAAATGCCAGCTCCCTTGCCCTGAAAAGCGAGATGAGCTCCGCAACCCCAGAGTCGCCTTTGACTGGACTTAGCTGTCCAGGGGTCCTTTACCTTTACCTAGTGCTGGCATATACTTAGAGATGCTTTGCTGTCTCAAGATATGAAGGTGTAGTTGGGTTTCCACCATATCCTGCAGTCTACTAGCCAGCACTTTTAGAGCACAGGTTTGTTCTCTGACAGCCCATACATAGTAAGAAGATCAAGTGGAACAATACATTACAGTCGTCCCTGCAGGGCTGAGGTCTGGTGGCTGATGGTACATAGTAGATACTGGTTTGCTCTCGTGCCATAAAAAAAGTTCCTTTTTCCTTTCTCTGGAACAATTGTTAAAATTTAAATAATTGGTGTTATTTTTAAGTTTCAAATTGTTTTCTTTCAAGGTGCTTTAAAAATATTTTTAAGACTTGAAGCAGGAGGCAAGGAGTGGAGGTAGCAGGAAGAGAAAGAGGAAATCGGTTTAGAGGCATGTTTGTGTGTGCCGTTTTACAACTGAAGGTGGGGAAAATCTGACCCCCCCCCCAGCAGAGAAATACCAGTTCCTGTCCATACATATGTGCCTATATGCCTAAGGATGCAGAAGGCTCTACATTGCCTTTGTTACAGCTGTCTAAAGATGGCCTCTGTTGTTTTAATCAGACTAGAATTACTCATTTGAAATTATTTTACTGTAGAGATGGACTGAGAAAAAGGGGCTGAGATGTATGGACTTAAGGCAAGTATTTTACAAAGCACCGTATTACTTTTTAGCAGGAAAACAGAGCCCCAGGCCAATCATTTTCTTCAGCTCCTCGCGAAAACAGTGCTATAGTTCTGTCCAGCAAGACAGAAACAGAAAAAGGCCACAATCTAAAGCTGCCTCTGACTTCAGCAGGTACAAATTTTGAATGCTATTTTTTTTTTTAACAGAAACAAATTGATGAGGACAAAATTCTGACAAATGCTTGAATGAGACTTGGAGTGGGTAAATTGTTGTTGTTTAGTTGTTTAGTCATGTCCGACTCTTTGTGACCCCATGGACCAGAGCACGCCAGGCACTCCTGTCTTCCACTGCCTCCCACAGTTTGGTCAAACTCATGCTGGTAGCTTTGAGAGCACTGTCCAACCATCTCGTCCTCTGTCGTCCCCTTCTCCTTGTGCCCTCCATCTTTCCCAACATCAAGGTCTTCTCCACAGAGTTTTCTCTTCTCATGAGGTGGCCAAAGTATTGGAATCTCAGCTTCAGGATCTGTCCTTCCAGTGAGCACTCAGGGCTGGTTTCCTGAAGAATGGATAGGTCTGATCTTCTTGCAGTCCATGGGACTCTCAAGAGTCTCCTCCAGCACCATAATTCAAAAACATCAATTCTTCGGCGATCAGCCTTCTTTATGGTCCAGCTCTCACTTCCATACATCACTACTGGGAAAACCATGGCTTTAACTATACGGACCTTTGTTGGCAAGGTGATGTCTCTGCTTTTTAAGATGCTATCTAGGTTTGTCATTGCTTTTCTCCCAAGAAGCAGGTGTCTTTTAATTTCGTGACTGCTGTCACCATCTGCAGTGATCATGGAGCCCAAGAAAGTAAAATCTCTCACTGCCTCCATTTCTTCCACTTCTATTTGCCAGGAGGTGATGGAACCAGTGGCCATGATCTTACTTTTTTTGATGTTGAGCTTCAGACCATATTTTGCGCTCTCCTCTTTCACCCTCATTGAAAGGTTCTTTAATTCCTCCTCACTTTCTGCCATCAAGGTTGTGTCATCTGCATATCTGAGGTTGTTGATATTTCTTCTGGCAATCTTAATTCCGGCTTCGGATTCATCCAGCCCAGCTTTTCACATGATGAATTCTGCATATAAGTTAAATAAACAGGGAGACAATATACAGCCTTGTCATACTTCTTTCCCAATTTTGAACCAATCAGTTATTCCATATCCAGTTCTAGCTGTAGCTTCTTGTCCCACATAGAGATTTCCCAGGAGACAGATGAGGGGATCAGGCACTCCCATTTCTTTAAGAACTTGCCGTAATTTGCTGTGGTCAACACAGTCAGAGGCTTTTGCATAGTCAATGAAGCAGAACTAGATGTTTTTCTGGAACTCTCTAGCTTTCTCCATAATCCAGCGCATGTTTGCAATTTGGTCTCTGTTTCCTCTGCCCCTTCGAAATCCAGCTTGCACTTCTGGGAGTTCTCGGTCCACATACTGCTTAAGCCTGCCTTGTAGAATTTTAAGCATAACCTTGCTTGAATGAGACTTGGAGTGGGTAAATATATAAGCTATAAAATGGGGTGGGGGGAACCCTGGTTCAAACCACATCCCAACTGTGAACTTACATGCAGATCTCAGGCCAGCCTTTCAGTTTTCCCAGCCCCAATTTGCACTACAGGGATAATAATAACAGCGGGTGGCGCTGTGGGTTAAACCACAGGGCCTAGGGCTTGCCAATCAGAAAGTCGGCGGTTCGAATCCCTGCAACAGGGTGAGCTCCCGTTGCTCGCTCCCAGCTCCTGCCAACCTAGCAGTTTGAAAGCACGCCAGTGCAAGTAGATAAATAGGTACCGCTCCAGCGGGAAGGTAAACAGCGTTTCCGTGTGCTGCTCTGGTTTGCCAGAAGCGGCTTAGTCATGCTGGCCACATGGCCCGGAAGCTGTACGCCGGCTCCCTCGGCCAATAAAGCGAGATGAGTGCTGCAACCCCAGAGTCGGTCACGACTGGACCTAATGGTCAGGGGTCCCTTTACCTTTACTGAGCTCACTGATGCAGGGACACTAATACTAAACTAGCCTCCTCTAACCCGGTGCTCTCCATATGTCTTTATTCTGCACCTCCCAGCAGCCATAGCCAGCATTTTTGGGGAACTGCTTTAAACAGCATATTCTGAGAGATGGGGAGAATGAGGAAATGAGTTATTTATTACATGATGGTTAAGTTATTTATAGGCCAGGAAGATACTGCCACCGGCTCTTGAAGTTGGTCCATCAATATTTTGAACAATTTGTTTGCTTTAGTATTTAAATCGTGGGCTGCTTTGGGTTCCTTGGCAGAATATATAGGTGCGATAAATAAACGAACACAATATCCAATATTCAGTGTTTGATTTTTGTCTCCAAATCAGAAGCCTTGAAACATTTTAAAAACCAGCTAACAACGTATGAGCAGCGGGAGATTAAGGAATATAGAGAGCTGTGGTTTCTTGGACTGGGAGCTAAAAAGATTGAAGCCTATCCTGATGCAGAGAACAACAGTTCCTATGATGATGATCATGGCTCCTACAAAAAGGTAAGAGGCTGAAAGTGCAGTATTGCTTTGGCATCCGTGACTGTGGAAACAATGCAGAACTATTGGTGTTCATCTTGTGTAAGAGCTGTCCAATGAGAGGAAGTGAAGAGTAATTTTCTCATTGCATTTCATAAATCCTGGACCAGAAATATGAATATTGGGGACTCATACTGCTCACCTCTCACCTTGCCAACAAAGGTCCGTATAGTAAAAGCTATGGTTTTCCCAGTAGTGATGTATGGAAGTGAGAGCTGGACCATAAAGAAGGCTGATCGCCGATAGATCGGTGCTTTTGAATTCTGGTGCTGGAGGAGACTCTTGAGAGTCCCATGGACTGCAAGAAGATCAGACACATCCATTCTTAAGGAAATCAGCCCTGAGTGCTCACTGGAAGGACAGATCGTGAAGCTGAGGCTCCAATACTTTGGCCACCTCATGAGAAGAGAAGACTCCCTGGAAAAGACCCTGATGTTGGGAAAGATGGAGGGCACAAGGAGAAGAGGACGACAGAGGATGAGATAGTTGGATAGTGTTCTCGAAGCTACCAGCATGAGTTTGACTAAACTGCAGGAGGCAGTGGAAGACAGGAGTGCCTGGTGTGCTCTGGTCCATGGGGTCATGAAGAGTCGGACACGACTAAACGACTAAACAACAACAACAAATGCTCACCTCAAATATGAGATGAGCATTTACAGCCCTATATTCTTC